>NC_090055.1:14198570-15404070 GCF_038355195.1 Osmerus mordax
TTAGCTCTAGCTATCTTGCTGAAAAATACATCTGGACAAATATCTTCAATTGTAGATTTACATGACAACACGGGTTATTTATTTAAATGAAACACAGTCAGGAACATGAAATAACGTTAGCCCCATTGCCAATAAACGAAATCATCACACATTGTACCGATGCTACATACAGGCAGGATAAGTTAGCATTGCTAATAACTGTTAGCGACAACATCATACTACAGCTTGCGGTTGTGATGAACATAAGGTCGGAACAGCACCTCTTTTCAGCAACAGCTTCATAGAAAATCCTGCTTCACATTGTCCCAGGTTTTCAAAAATGTCCTCGGTGAAATGGTTCAAGCAAATTGAGGGTCGAACTGCACATGGATCTTCTCATAGACAAACGTCACAGCCCGTCAAGTGTTTGGTTCCTTGGGAAGACTCTGAAAAGTGTCAGCATTCCCTGTACAGCTTGGAACACTGCATTTACCACCGTAGTCCATTTTCAATATGCTAGAAAAAGTTATTCAGCGGGCAGCAAATTTTGGGGCATGACAAAGGTACAGACTAGAGCCCAAAAAGGTGGAGCCACCGAACTGACGTTATTCAACTGTGACAAGGTAAATTTGGTTCTGCAATCAATGACCCCTTTAAAACTTACTTCAAATATACCAATTACCCGATATGATTGATGCGGTGGGCAGAGTTGTTGGAGCTCAGTCTGTGAACTTACAACGCAGCATTGATTACAACAGGGATAAGTTTGCGGCTCTGCAAAGGAAGATGGAGGACTTGGAGACCTTCCTGAAGGGTGGACACGAAAATTGAGTTGCGGCCACTCGTCAAAACAACTACCCCAATCTTATCCTCTTTCTGCCCCGTAACCAGCACAAGCCCTGGCCAAGGTCGTCGCTGGAAAACAACTCCCCTGGAGAGCGCTGAAGCGAGACTATCTTGCTCCTCCCTTCCCCCCCCCCCACCGACATCTGTGGTTTGGTCTCTTCCCGGGTCATGACCAAGGATGTCTCCTGGCCAACACAATCTGCATAGGGAGAATCGAACTGATTGTGGCCTAGGTCGAGGGCGCCAACCCAGACCTACTCACACATTAACTTTCACCTACTACAGATATCACCACCCCCCCACCCCCATCCAACGCCTTCGCCTGCTTGTTACCCCGGGGTGGCTGGCGGATCTGTGTCCAGCGCCTACCATGGCTGCAGGTCCAGATGCTGCTTGTCTACCCCCCCCCCCCCCTCCCCGTTGCAAGTATCGTGTCTTTGTAAATGTTGTTGTGCTTATGTGCTGAGGTTTTTGTCTGTTCCCACACTGTACTCCTCTAGGAGCATTGTCTGGGTGTTGCCTTTTTCTCTCCTCCTCTCTCCTCATGTTATGCTGTAACTTTATAGTTGGCGCCGAAATTGGCTGCCTAGGTAGGCTCTCCTGCCAAAGTAAATTCCTTGTCTGTGCAAACTTTCATGGCGAATAAAAACCCATTCTGATTCTGATTCTGTTTTGAAATGGGTAATGCTATGGTCTTTAGATCATTCGAGTGTTCACCCTGATTGGGAATGTTGTCTAGTTAGATTTACATTTACATTTACATTTATTCATTTAGCAGACGCTTTTATCCAAAGCGACTTCCAAGAGAGAGCTTTACAAAGTGCATAGGTCACTGATCATAACAACAAGATAGCCAAAAAACATCGCGAGTAGCCAAAACATGAAGCACACATTGTGAACAACCAAAGTAAGTGCCAAAGGGAAGAACCATAAGAGCATGTAGTTAAACAAGTTACAATTAAACAACATGAACAGCTATAAGTGCAAGTGTACCTGTGGAAAAAAGCAAGCAACAGTAATAAAACAATATATCACAGCGAGAACAAAAATTTAAATCAGTTACCACTAACCACAAGAGCAACAAGTCTCTAAGCAAGAGTCATTGTGATCCTTGAGGAAACTAACATCGGGTCAAGCGAACCGTTCCTAAGTACCGTTGTACTCCCGGAACAAGTGCGTCTTGAGCCTTTTCTTGAAGGTGGAGAGACAGTCAGTGTCTCTGATGGAGGTGGGGAGTTGATTCCACCACTGGGGGGCCAGACAGGAGAAGAGCTTGTGTTGGGAGTTAGATGGCAAGTAATCAATCGTGAGCAGTGGTCCGCTCAACGTTAACCGGCGCAACGGTAACGTTGTTTGCTTTCAAAGTGCGTCTTATATTCCAGTGCGGTTTATACTCCGATTTACAAACACAAAGTGCTCATTCTGGGGGGGTACGCCTTATACACGATGCGGCTTATTTTCCGAAAAATATGGTAATCAGATAGACGAGAGATCGGTTCCCAATTTAGCATAACATTGTGTTTACATCTGTGTTAGTAGGTATAATAAATAATACCTGCACTGTGTACTAGCTTGTACACTGACATTCTAAAATTATACATCCAAAGGGTTTCTTATCACACAGATTTAATTTGGTCTTGTTTAGGCCAATTCCAAAACTTGTATTTGCTATTAGTTAACATAATATATATGAACATAAATATTACACTGTAAATTTGTAACGTTGTTGGGCACCAAGTTATTTAGATTTTTCAAGTCCATTTCTGCTTGATTTCTGCTACCTGTGAAATTGCAGTGTTTTTTTGGGTGTGTAAATTCACTTTGTTTTGTAAATACATTATGCACTGTGTTATTTCTGTAACACAGAAATGCTATTATAAGTCCCTGGTGCTTGAGCTTTTTTTCCTAAAAATATTTTGGATGTTCCAGCACTTGTAGACCCAGATTATACTGTATATATTAATGAAAACAGTGACCCAAGACTCTGGACACCCTGAAGTAGCCTTGGCCACCCCTTGGCCACCCCATGTATAAAACTCTGGTTCAGCCACTGCGTGTGCATCGAATGTCTCACATTTTCCCACAAGAATAACTGCCAAAGATCGCGAAAAGCAGTACCCTGACATTCTCCACCAAAGCGGAGGGAAATTATTTTGCACAACATGCAACATTGTCGTCGAACATAAAAGAAAATCTTCGATTGACAAGCACTTTGCCACAGCAAAACATATGGTGAGAATGGCAGAAACGCAGACAGGACGTCAGACGACGAGACAAATCACAGTGACACAGGCTGTTGCATCCATTTAAATTTGGTTAGATTTTTGGAATTGTTGTATTGTTTCCTTTAAACTAAGGTGAATGTACCTAGATCATTTGGATAGCACTTTCCTTTTTGAACTGACTTTTTTGTATACTTGCATTGTGTTGATCCATAGGTATCTGTTTTATGTTGTGGATAAGTAAAGCCTATTTTGCTACATTTTTGTAGTCCTGGTTATCTTTTGTTTGGCATGTTGGTAAGGTTATTTAGGGGACCATTTCTCAATGTTTTTATTCTTTAATAAATGTTTGTTTATTAATTACTTATTTTTCAACCAGTAACTCAATTATAATTACAAAGATGGAAATTTGCTACTTTTTATAGCAACTTTCACTTGCTCCCGTAATTTCATCGCAACAAACAAAATCAGGAATTTTTGCCCGCAACTATCAAAGAAAAGGCCCGCGAAATCCTGGGGAGACTGATTACGGAATTCCTTTATCTGACAGTTGAAACTTGGGGCTCTCAATGAGCGCCCTCAAAGTGTTTTCCTTGTTTTTTTATATATATATTTTTTTTTATGTAGGCCTAGTTTGTATGTAAAAATTTAACTCTTTGCTCCGGTAGTACGAGTCAGGCCATCTGGTCTGACCCTCCTTTGGATATACAGTTAGGTCCATAAGTATTTGGACATTGACACAATTTTCAGCATTTTGTCTCTGTATACCACCACAATGGATTTGAAATGAAACAATCAAGATGTGCTTTAAGTGCAGACTTTCAGCTTTAATTTCAGGGTATTTACATCCAAATCAGGTGAACGGTGTAGGAATTACAACACATTTTATATGTGCCCCCCCCCTTTTTAAGGGACCAAAAATAATTGGACAAACTAACATAATCATAAATCTAATTGTCACTTTTAATACTTGGTTGCAAATCCTTTGCAGTCAATGACAGCCTGAAGTCTGGAACCCATAGACATCACCAGACGCTGGGTTTCGTCCCTGGTGATGCTCTGCCAGGCCTCTACTGCAACTGTCTTCAGTTCCTGCTTGTTCTTGGGGCATTTTCCCTTCAGTTTTGTCTTTAGCAAGTGAAATGCATGCTCAATTGGATTTAGGTCAGGTGATTGACTTAGCCATTGCAGAACATTCCACTTCTTTGCCTTAAAAAACTCTTTGGTTGCTTTCGCAGTATGCTTCGGGTCATTGTCCATCTGCACTGTGAAGCGCCGTCATATGAGTTCTGAAGAATTTGGCTGAATCTGAGCAGATAATATTGCCCGAAACACTTCAGAATTCATCCTACTGCTTTTGTCAGCAGTCACATCATCGATAAATACAAGGGAACCAGTTCCATTGGCAGCCATACATGCCCACGCCATAACACTACCTCCACCATGCTTCACTGATGAGGTGGTATGCTTTGGATCATGAGCAGTTCCTTCCCTTCTCCATACTCTTCTCTTCCCATCATTCTGGTACAAGTTGATCTTGGTCTCATCTGTCCATAGGATGTTGTTCCAGAACTGTACAGGCTCTTTTGGATGTTTTTTGGCAAACTCTAATCTGGTCTTCCTGTTTTTGAGACTCACCAATGGTTTACTTCTTGTGGTGAACCCTCTGTATTTACTCTGGTGAAGTCTTCTCTTAATTGTTGACTTTGACACAGATACGCCTACCTCCTGGAGAGTGTTCTTGATCTGGCCAACTGTTGTCAAGGGGTTTTTCTTCACCAGGGAAAGAATTCTTCTGTCATCCACCACAGTTGTTTTCCGTGGTCTTCCGGGTCTTTTGGTGTTGCTGAGCTCACCAGTGCGTTCTTTCTTTTTAAGAATGTACCAAACAGTTGATTTGGCCACACCTAATGTTTTTGCTATCTCTCTGATAGGTTTGTTTTGATTTTTCAGCCTAACGATGGCTTGCTTCACTGATTGTGACAGCTCTTTGGACTTCATATTGGGAGTTGACAGCAACAGATTCCAAACACAAATACCATACTTGAAATGAACTCTAGACCTTTTATCTGCTCCTTGTCAATGAAATAACGAACTCCCTTTATGAGAGAATAACATACACCTGGCCATGGAACAGCTGAGCAGCCAATTGTCCAATTACTTTTGGTCCCTTAAAAAGGGGGGGGCCACATATAAAATGTGTTGTAATTTCTACACCGTTCACCTGATTTGGATGTAAATACCCTGAAATTAAAGCTGAAAGTCTGCACTTAAAGCACATCTTGATTGTTTCATTTCAAATCCATTGTGGTGGTATACAGAGCCAAAATGATGAAAATTGTGTTAATGTCCAAATACTTATGGACCTAACTGTACAACCCACCCTCAAATGCCCCATTCCCCTGGAATGGGGCACCCCCTCCCTTCTCCTCAGATGCCCCTTTCCTCCTGGAGACCCTGCCCCATCACCCCATACTTCATCAGACCTTGGAGTGGTCTGCCCCCCCCCCTCTCTTGGAGACACAGCCCCCATCACCCCATACATCATCAGGACCTTGGGTAGATTTACTCCCTACCTTGGAGACTCTGCCCCCCCCTTTGTCCATCATCAGACCTTTGGGTCTTGTCTGCCCCCCTTCTCTGAACATCATCAGGTCCCTGGACTGCCCACCCTAACCTACCACAATTAGTACACCTAATTGGATGACATCCCCTCCCCATGGTCTTCTGACCAATCGCCTAACAAACACCTCCCTCTCTTGGGGGGTACAAGACCTGTCTCCCAAGGACAGGTAGACATAATTTGGACTGGGCAGAACTCTCTCTCTGACTTCTGTCAAGACTACTTTCTCAAGAAGGCCTTTGTTTACTGTGAAGCTGTAGGCCTACTGGCATCATCGACTGGTTTTACTGTTCTAGACTGAGAACATCCTGGTGTGTTGTATTCATTGTTGATTGCATCATTTCTTATCAATAAACAACAAAGAATTTGTTCTGGCATTTAACCTTGTATCCTTCTCCACCTAGATTTGACACACTTAACAGAAGGCAAGCGGTGCAGAGCATTAAAAAACGCTGTAGTGGACACTCACCGTCAGTCTGGAAACCAGTTGGGCGATAACACTAGCCTGGCTCTGCCCTCCTACGTACTTCCGCTCAATTTTGATTTAGCTTCTGTACTAGGTCTGGCCATTCGGTACGTAAGTCAGATTTTTCAGGTTGATTTTCAACCAGCCAATCCGCGAACAGAGGGAGTGGCTGAGAACGATGACGTTGATGTTGTGCGCTAGCTTGTGTTGTAGTTCTGTAATGGCGGCGGAAAAAGATTCGAGCAAAGCCATTCGGTTCGTTGTGGCAACGCTGCCGAATATCCAACAGCTAAAGCCGGAGCAAGAACAAGTTTTGCTGAGTTTTGTTGGTGGCCATGATGTTGTGGCCCTCCTCCCCACAGGGTTCGGGAACAGTTTGATTTTCCAGCTACGGCAGCTAGCTCTGTTACAGTAGTGGTGAAGGAATTGGCTAAGGCGAACGCTAGCGATTGGTTATGGCAGATCAGAGTGGCTCTGGGCAGATCCAATAGTTTTAAACTTCAACAGAGTACCCGCCTACAAGGAAGTCAACGCTTGTCTATGGAGCGAGGCCAGACTCTCTGTACAAATGAAATGTACGAGAGTCTGGTTAGGACCAGGCTAGATAACACCGGCACTGCCGAGGATCTGTCTGAAGGATTTCCCTCCTCCTCTTCTCCGTTTCTTTTGCAGCTTGGAGTTCTCCTTTTCTTGTGTTTTAATGTGTTTGTACAAGTTGGTGGTGTTGCCACAGTAGCGAATAGCCTTCCGACGCACATCGCAGTTTGCAAGGTTTTCATTTACCAGCGTAAAATAATTCCACACATTGCTCAACTTTCTTTCTGCCATCATGACACTCAGGTAGCCTACAGCCAAAAGTGTCAACACTGCTAATTGGTTTTTGCTTGCTTGCGCATGATGGCAGGACAACATCAAACTTGAGCAGGGGAGGAGGAGCAACGTGCACGAGATTGGAGGGAACGGCATATTATTAGCTTCAAATCATATTTTAAACATTAGAAACATTTGGCTACATTTCATGCTACATGAATAAAATCACTTAAACATCTTAGTATAATTGTTTTTAATGTGAGGATCGATCCTTTTGATAACATCCGTATCAAAAGTATCGATGCTTCAGGATAGATTCGCCGACCCATACTGCAGATGGCAGAAGAGACCTACGAGTTGAGCATTGGTTGCAATCATCTCATCTTTCAATTGTGAACGTGGATTCCATCAATGTCAATATCCCACTCGCTAAATCCCCCAAATTAGAGTGGTGTTGCCTAGCCGGCGATTTTCGTTTTTGTTTTGCCAGTCAAGTCAGTAGCCTATAGGCCTACCCCCGATGTCCTTAAACCATATAATTACCATTAGCTTACCATGTGTTCCCTTTTTTTATTTACAGTCATAGCCTATCTTGTGTTGCATGCTGACAGTTGTCAGCTTATCCACTTCATGATTTGTCGCTGGCACATGCATTGAATGATGTTGCTTTAGTTTACTGATCAATCAACAAGACTATTCAAATGTACTTCTCCAACGGCAAGGCAAGGATAGGGTGAGATGGACTGAGATATAGCAAAGACAAGAACACGCCTGGAATAGTAGGCTACTTGATGCCCCTCTTGGAGAGATGGTTGAGTCCTCATTAAGGTTGCTGTGATATCCTAAAATCACTGCTCACTTTCTAGCAGCGTTCTCACACCAGACTTTGCAACGCAGCTCGCTGTCTCGGGACAAGGAAGACTTACCACATAAATGAATGTTTAGTTGTAAATATGAAAGGAACGTATAGTGGCGGATACTACGCTGGATTTATTGATCTAAAGGGAATTGTTAACAGAAGATGCGTTAGATGTGACAGGACAGACTTAGATCAAGCTAAAACAATGAGGATTATAAATGGAATTTTATTTTGGAACCTCATATTTTCGATGATGTTCACTTGTGTAAGAGGTACGTCATTGCAGTATTTCTTTATTTGATGCTGGTCCTACGAAATCGATTGCTGCTTGCATTTATAGACGTGCGCAAAATGCAAGGGTTGTAGCTTCGGGGACGTATTTCTTAGCCTTGGCGCTCAATGCAGGCATTGAGCAGAGGCTCAATAGATATTCTTGCAGTACACCCATCCAAAAAACCTACGTGAGCTGCTTTGCTTAGTAACCCGTAAACAGTTACTGGCGAGAGGGTACTGCAGTTTTTTTCTTCCTTTTGGTAAATCACGAATGCTACAGTAGCCTAATTATATGCTTATATCTTATAGCCTATGTCCATTTACTGAAGAAAAAAAAATCGTTTTGAGAATTTGGAATTTCCCCCCAAAATGCAGCTGAATCGTCTTTAAGAGTTTCATAAATTACCATTTTAAAACAAATTTGTTCCGTCGTGTTTATAGGTCTGGCCAGCGCATGCAAGTGTGTGATTTTAATATGTTTGGTAGTTAGTATTCCAGTGGTTTGCTTGATGTACTATTGGGCTATCAATTTGTCTAAATAACATTATAACCTGTTAGTTAGGTCATATAACATTTTCCCCCAGCAGTTATTGAGTGCTTGGAAATACAATGGCTCTCAATGCATAATATATGGAAATCTTTATAAATCTGAGACACCCTTTCAATCTAACCGCATCATTCAGTTTAGGAAAATGCCTTGAACTAATTGTTGCACAAACACTAGCCACTGTGCAGTATTTACTTTATAGTTTTTTTCAAATGCTTACACACATTTTTTTTTACTTGTCCTTTTTTTTCAAAACTTAACACACAAATCCAACAACTGCACACACAAAATGCAAAATGTCTCGCTTCTCTTGCAAAATGAAGCAATGCATTCAAAATATCACAAACACGTCTCAAAAGCACACATTTGTCTCATGTTGCAAACACTTTTTCCATTCTATTACATTTTTGTATATATCATTTACACACAGTTATTCAAAACCTAAAGCTCTTCTTTCATGAGCTCCTTTGTACATTTCTGTACAAGATTGAAAGTAAATGGCAGAGATGATGAACAATTCATGGTAAACCCGAAAACAAGATTGAAACCAAAATTATTTTTTTACTATAATCATTTGTGGTTGTGAATACAGTATTACACAGTACAAAAGAAAGAGTTTAGGAGGACAGAAACCAAACCTAATTTTGAAAAAGGTCATTACGGAATGGTGTGTCTGTGTGTTCTTACAGTCACTGTACTGTTGCACGGTATGATACAGCAATCCACCAGACTGTGACCAATCATGCAGTGCACTACAGTCAATGGATGCATGGGTTCTAAAATATGTTTGTGTATAGTATACGGTGTGTTGTGCTGAAACAGCTATTATGTGTACATTAGAACATGTGTACATTACAGTAGATTCTTACATACCTGCTAATTTCTACAGTAAAGGTTCAAATTATACCCACCACACCAATCGACTCAAATTAGGCTATTTATAGGCCTATTCTAAAGCCATGATTGGTTGGTGTTGAGTAAATCAATGAGTGTTTGCACATGTGAGGAGTTAGTGTAAGGCACTGATGAATTAGTGTGTCATTTTGATTGGTTGTGTTTGAAAAAGGAAATCAGATGCTGCCTGTTAGAATTTTGTGTGTTACGTGGAGAATTGTTTGTTGTGTTTTGCAAAAAGTGTTTTATGAAATTGAAAACTGAGTCAAAGGCCAAAAATGTGCGTATGGTTTTGTAGATTTGAGGTGTGGTTCTGATGTTTGAGTGTCAGGTTTCAGAAATTGTGTGAAAAGTAAGGAATTTGGGTGTAAGCATTTGAAAAAAACTGTAATATGCATGCTTACTGAAAACAGCAGACCTTTATTGAAGGCTTCACTTGACATACTTTCATGACCAGTGGTGGCCGGGACTTTGCAGAGGCCCCCCCGCAAAGTTGGAGCTCGAGGCCCCTCCCCTAAATCCACTCAAAATGTATCTCCATCCTATCTTATACATTGCTGTCTACCTTTAAATATTGCCTATATTCACCAATGTGAGAGAAATAAAAAAGTTAAAAAACAAAAGCACAATAGCAGCCTATTTGTGTGGCATTCTGCGGAAACCCGTCGGATGTCGCGGCCGCGCGGTCATTGCTGGCTATAAGCCATAAAAGATCGAAAATTGTTTTCTGTCAAAATTTAGATTTTTGATGTTTTCTATAGTTAACACCCTAAACTTCATTGTAATGTACAAAAAGTATAGCTTCTGAAAAACTGTTCATTTCAACGTTTTTTGGCTAGCAAGATTTCCAAGCCATTTTAAATCAAATGCTCAGTTTTCTTGCTCTTTTGAGTGCTGCAGCAGCCCCAAACAACTGATCAATGAAGTCAGGCTGTTAAACTTAAAAATAACTTGCTGAGAAGTTATTAATGTAGCCTATACTTAAACTGACATTTACATTCACAACGTGATTACGAACAAAAGGATTTACTTTCCATATTCGCCACAGAATTAGAATGAAAGTGGAGTGGAATGCAATTTTCTCGGTTATCACTTTATTGACACAGGTCAACTTTAAAATTATGTAACTTCAGTTGTGATAAAGATATCTGAGTGATTTAAACATATTTGTATTCAGGATAGTTTGTAGTTTCCAAATATGTATAATACCCAGAAAGACCCAAATGTTCACGATGTGAAGAGTTTCCGCAGGCCGCCACACATTTGTCATTGTTCAAAACCAAAGACAGCACTAGCCTTCTGATAGTTCAGCACCAAGGATAGCATCGTCGAAATAACACACAATCAATGGAGGAAAGGAAAACATTTATTCTTGCCAATAAGTAGGCTAAGCAAGTATATTTATTGTTGGTTGCTGGTGAAGACGTGCTGCTGCTAGCTACCTGCGGCTGCGGTAGTGTTTCGTCTGGAGATGTTGATAATATTCCTGTTGATGATATAGTGCTTGAGTTTGTGTCTTTAGCCTGTGCATAGCCCATATGCATTTATTTTCATGTTTATCTAAGTAGGGATGGATGAAATGTGTTGCACTCGGTGAATGTGGTGCTGCAGGGGCACAATGCCGTTTCATCACCACCCACATTGTGTCAATGTCAGACCTTGGGGGCACAGCCAATCCCGTCAGTTCAACTCCTTATTAGGCTCAAGGGGGTGGGGGGTTTGGCCCTCTTTGGGAAAGAGAGCAAAGGCAACATGAAACAGCCTTCCACTGACTCTGCCAGTACACTGCCACCTCACTTGGGTAGATTTCACATACTTGTGATCAGGCCAGATCTCCCATGGATAGCGATGAAACAATAGCAAGGTTCAGGCCATCATTTTCACATCACATATTGTCCCCGTCTCATTTCCCAACCTAAGTCCTACTGTGTACCCAAGACACCCAAGGAGATCTGAATGGACTTGCACAGTTGTATCCAATATGTGCCAAATAGGTTCCGTTTGCTGTCTAATTCACCATGTTGTTCACAGTGTTGCACTACGGCCATATTTGTGCGTGTACCAACACACATTTTCCTTTGGAAAGATACACTTTACACCTGGAAGACACTTTGAAGCAAAAAATGTAACTGTGATCAAAACAACTTTCCTTCGCAGTACTCTATCAAAGTACAATTTTAGTTGTCAAATGGTAGGGCTTAGAGGGGTCTGGACTTGAGCCACCGAGTCTTGACATAGAGCAAAAGTTGGAGAGTGATCACCAAGAGGTAATTGGAGGTAATCAGGTCCGGTGGATGAGACCGTAATCTAGGGGGGATACTAAGCGTGATGAGGAAGACTGCGGGTGAATGTGATTATGTAAACCAGTGCTGTTGGGGCTAATCAGGATTACAATTTGTCTGTGTAATTATACTCTATCTGCAAGGGAATGGAGGGCATTATCCTTCCCCTCAGGTGCTCGATCTCAGTTGTGCCTCCCCAGCAGAGCACTCTCACAAACACAGCTCCCTTCTCCCAACCTAGAGAGAGTCTGAACAAGCCAGGTTGTTGTTTGTTGTGACATGGTTTTGTGTTGTATGATGTCACACCTTTTTTTGTTGTTGCTGTGTTGTGCTGGTTGGGTGTTTGGGTAGGCCACAGCTACCCTTCATGTGAGGTTTCCTGGGCAGATTAAGTTGCTGTGTCAGCAACATTCTTGTTTGGAGATATGATCTGATCTGTATAGTCCATTGTAAATGACTCTGGGCTGCCAGTATTCTTAGTTCATGATGACTTTTCAGTATTCTGAGATTTCTCAATTGCTAGCCAATGATTCAGCATGATAATGGGATTGGAAAGATAACCTGAGAGGGGAAATTGCAAACAACACCACAAGGCTATTCTGGGGAAAGCCATGGTAATGCTGACAGCAGACACAAAGGGATGTATTGTAGTAACAATACATTATGAGAGCTTGACTATTGTATTAAAACACACAAATACACACAAGCACAACACAAATTAAATACTTATGTTATATACAGATAACAGAATATTTAATTAGTTGTCATATAGTTGGACTAGTGCACAGTGCCCCTGATGCAGTCGGTGATTAAGATGACAGTGAAACACACATACAGATTCCTTGAACTATAGATAGTGCATAGTGCCTGTGATAAAATTGGTGGCACACACACTCACAATCCTGGAATTTTAGATAGGTCATAGTGCCCGTGATGATGTCGGTGACCCACAGATTTATGGAACTATAGATAGATAGTGCAGTGTCCGTGATGCAGCTGGTGATGACAGTTCTTAGTGGTTTTGGTACCTTTTTTTCTCTGATCACAACTGAAATTCTCTGTCATATTTAAAGTACTTGTTCAACCTCCACATCTATTCTAGTCAAATTGCCAATGCTGTGGTAGCCTACATTCATGCAAATAATTATGTAGCCTTCATTTGTCTGCTGTTTCTTACGTTATAAATTGCTTATGTTGCGTTGATCAAAATGTACTATTTTGGTTCTCTGTTAAATTGTCTTACCACCACAAATATCTAAACATTTAGTTCATAACAGATACAATTTCATGCACAATAGTTGAGCCAGTTGTCATAATTGTAGACTTTTTTTGTACATTTGCAATGTGCAGGCAGTTTTGACATTAATTTATGTAACAAAATTCACTGATCTACTTAAAGTATATCCACTTTATATTGTCGTTCTGTTAGTTAGTCAGCCCCTTTAAAAGCAGCTGAATATCGGTTGTAAAAGAAAATTTGCTTCTAAATAACAAAACAGAATTTCCCCTATTTTCCTTACTACACTTAGTTTCATTTCATTGCGAATACCTTTGTTAATCGCATTAGTTCAGTCATGGTACCGCACTGATTATAATAACGACACCTGCATAATATTAACTTCGCAGAGTGCCTGGTTTTCCAGATATTCGTAAGAAACTTGCTGCAGACCAGAGGACAAATCAGAATGAAGGGGCTGGGACGCCAAGAGAGCAAGCCAAACTGGGGGCAAATTATATTTTCTTTCATTATTTTCATGCAGAATATGATTTTTTTTACAGCGCTCGGTTCTTGAGCTGATCGTGTGAAACCCATTCTAATTTGTACACACACACACAAATAAATTCCAGGCATTTTTAGAGAGATATGATGAACAACTGGTTAAGGTTTAGGGAAGGAGTTTAAGCTAATGGAGAGTTCAATATTTTTCTTTGAAGAAGCACCGATGAACCATCAACAAGTGGAACACCTATGGGACACCTTTACAGTTTTTTTCAATAGCTAAAACACTAAAACCCATTGGCTGAACACAGTTCTCAGTTGCCTGAACTCATTTAGGTAATTGTGCAGTCTGTTGTCAATACCTTGTGCTTTCCATTTGTTACAGTAACAGTACTGACTGCTCAATAGATTTTGACTGGTTGCAGGTTCATATCAACAAAGAACAACAGTGAGTTGTGAGATGCAGGGTACAGTACTGTATAGGGGTACAAGGAGGAGAAAGAACCCCAAAATTGCAAAGAGCAAAGCAGAGTAGTAACTTCTGATTAATTTTGAGCTACTATGATAGAACATGTTTTCGTTCATCAAAAGACAATGATGGATAAATAAACAGGTAAAACAGTTTTGAGGCGAAAGTTTCATTTTGCAAGAGGAGTCAGAGGTTTTGTAAATAGTGCTTGAAGATGATTTTTTTTGTTTAATGTTTTCAGAAAATGGAGCAAGGTTTCATAAATTGTGTTCTAGCAATTGAGAAAAACTGTAATAAAGTATCTGAAAGCAGGTCAAATGTTCAAAATTGTTCTTGTTTATCTGTTGCGTTTAACACTAGATCGTTCCTGTGCAGATGAAGTGGATTCTCAGTCCACACAAACAATTTCAGGCTACTGCTGTGTCCTAAATGGATGGATCATTGATTGACCAATGATCTGCTTGTGGGAATCCTTGCTTCTTATTTGGGGCATTTGGTGTGGCTTGTGGTGGTCTATTTGCAGAGGCAACATGGTTGTTTAATTTTCCTGTATTCCAGCTCTGTTTTCTATTAGGTTAATTTCTGCTGTTTCAGTAGATGAAATGTCATTGAATATGTGACAGCTACTCTTATAAACTAGTATCCTGGCTATGGAACTATGATTTAGCCTAACACTGAGTGGGCTAGCAAAATAAAATGTAACTAACTTAACATATTTGGATCCAGGCTTTAACATTATACCAAATAGACTCACCTCAATGACTTCACTTACTATAGAAATCTGCATGGTTATTTCTGTATACTGCAATATCTTTCAGCCTTTTATCTAAATTGAAACGGCACATTCTAGAGGCAGTAGTCATTTGCCAGAAAGCCTCTTTGCAGCTCCCATTGTGAGGAATATTTCCCTTTCACGCATCATTGGGAGTGTAATGTGTACATTCTATCAATTTGAATAGTAAAAGTGCTGCACAGGCATGCAAGAAAAAATGTCTCTCTATAGTGACATCAATGTAAGGTGACTGTCGCACAACCATTTCAGCCGTCATTATTAAGTTCCTCAGGGTGCTTCCGCTGAAATGTTATGCTTCCTACTGTATGGATTCTTTCACCGTCTAGAGCTTTTATTTGAGATAGAGCCCGTCTCACTTCTGAGAAGTTCTGGAATTTGTAAGACTTACAGAATATAACACTTAAGTGGTACACTACACTTGTAATAAGACACAATGTGGACCTAAAATATAAAGATGAAGCACATCAGAGCCAATGACAAAAACCATCAGACACTTTATGGTTTGTTTTTCATACAAGTTGCATTAAGTGTAGCATAGTCATCATTGTTCACCTTTAGAAAATTCCTCATCTTTACGAAGATGAAAATGGGTTTGACAGGAACCTGTATTGCAGCACTTATCCTCCTGAAGATTACTTTTCTAACAGATAATCAATAGCCCTAAACACAAGGCTACTGTACTTCACATTTCTGCTTGTTTTTTCTGTTACTGAAATGGTGAGAGATGGAAAAAGAGAAGTGGAGAACAGATCCTGAAGCAGGAGGCCAATGGTTTGACCTTTAGTTTTGCCAGTTAAGGCCTCTATTGGCGCTGCTTTAGCTAGCCAGACTGATGGATATCTTTCTGTTGGCTGACTCACCTCTAAGGTCAGCAGCAAATCAATACAGGTTTTTGCACTCACTTTGATTGCCAGAAGCAGTATCATGCTATCTTGTCTCTGTGATAGGCCATCATGAAAATAATGAAATATGATCCTAAGAGGAAAAGTGTCCTTGAATAAACCCATATTACATTTACATTTTGTCATTTAGCAGACGCTCTTATCCAGAGCAACTTACAGTAAGTACAGGGACATTCCCCCGAGGCAAGTAGGGTGAAGTGCCTTGCCCAAGGACACAACGTCAGTTGGCATGACCGGGAATCGAACTGGCAACCTTCGGATTACTAGCCCGACTCCCTCACCGCTCAGCCAACTGACTCCCAGACATTTATCAGTATTCATTTAGCAGATGCTTTTATCCAAAGCGACTTACAAGAGAGAGCTTTACAAAAGTGCATAGGTCAATGATCATAAACGAGATAGCCCCCAAAACATTGCGGGTAGCCAAAACATGAAGCATACATTGTGAAAAGCAAATAAGTGCCAATAGGAAGAATCATGTATGAGCATTTAGTTAAATAAATTACAAATTAAACAACATGAACCTCAAAAGTGCAAGAGTGTTTTACAGCAAGTAGTCAAATCAGTTAAAACTAACCACCAAGTGCAACAAGTCCCTCAATAAGTGTCATTGTGTTCCTGGAGGAAATAAACTAACATTGGAGTCAGGTGGCTGAGCTGTTAGGGAGTTGGGCTAGTAATCTGAAGGTTACCGGTTCGATTCCCGGCTGTGAAAAATGACGAGGGCAAGGCACTTCACCCTATTTGCCTCGGGGGGAATGTCCCTGTACTTACTGTAAGTCTGGATAAGAGCGTCTGCTAAATGTAACATCGGATCCAACAAATCTTTCTTAAGTACTGTTGTACTCCTGGAACAAGTGTGTCTTTAGCCTTTTCTTGAAGGTGGGAAGCAAGTAAGTGTCTCTGATGGAGGTGGGGAGATGATTCCACCATTGGGGGGCCAGACAGGAGAAGAGCTTGGGTTGGGAGAGGGCGCTCTTGAGAGGTGGAACCACCTGACGGTTGTCAGAAGAAGACCGAAGGTGGTGGTTGAGGGTGAAAGGCTGGATGTAGGCAGGTGCTGTCCTGTTCACCGCTCGGAAGGTCAGTACTAGGGTCTTGAATCTGATACGGGCCATGATGGGTAGCCAGTGAAGGGAGATGAGGAGCGGGGTAACATGGGAGCGTCTGGGTAGGTTGAAGACCAGGCAGGCTGCTGCGTTCTGAATCTTCTGGAGAGGGTGGGTTGCGCATGCTGGGAGACCGGCGAGAAGCGAGTTGCAGTAGTCCAAGTTGGAGAGGACAAGTGCTTGGACTAGCAGCTGGGTAGAATGCTCGGACAGGTATCCCCTGATCTTCCTGATGTTGTAGAAGGTAAATCTACACGACCGGGAGACTGCAGCAATGTGGGCCGTGAGGGAGAGCTTGTCATCCATGGTAACCCAGAGGTTCCAGGCAGAGGATGAGGGGGTCACCGTCGCAGATCCCAGTGTGATTGAGAGATCGTGGGAGATGGAGGGTTTGGCCAGGATGATGAGAAGTTCTGTTTTGGCGAGGTTCAGCTGGAGGTGGTGCTTTGTCATCCAGGCGGAGATGTCTGTGAGGCAGGCCTCGATTCTGGCTGACATCCCCGGATCATATTTACATTTACATTTATTCATTTAGCAGACGCTTTTATCCAAAGCGACTTCCAAGAGAGAGCTTTACAAAGTGCATAGGTCACTGATCATAACAACAAGACAGCCAAAAAAACATCGCGAGTAGCCAAAACATGAAGCACACATTGTGATCAACCAAAGTAAGTGCCAAAGGGAAGAACCATAAGAGCATGTAGTTAAACAAGTCACAACCAAACAACATGAACAGCTATAAGTGCAAGTGTACCTGTGTAAAAAAGCAAGCAACAGTAATAAAACAATATATCACAGCGAGAACCAAAAATTTAAATCAGTTACCACTAACCACAAGAGCAACAAGTCTCTAAGCAAGAGTCATTGTGATCCTTGAGGAAACTAACATCGGGTCAAGCGAACCGTTCCTAAGTACCGTTGTACTCCCGGAACAAGTGCGTCTTGAGCCTTTTCTTGAAGGTGGAGAGACAGTCAGTGTCTCTGATGGAGGTGGGGAGTTGATTCCACCACTGGGGGGCCAGACAGGAGAAGAGCTTGTGTTGGGACCGGGTGGTCTTGAGCGGTGGGACCACCAGGCGGTTGTCTGAAGAAGACCGTAGGTGGCGGGTGGGGGTGTAAGGCTGCAGGAGAGACTTGATGTAGACGGGTGCAGTCCCGTTCACTGCTCGGAAGGTCAATACCAGGGTCTTGAATCTTATACGGGCCATGATAGGTAGCCAGTGGAGAGAGATGAGGAGCGGGGTAACATGGGAGCGTCTGGGTAGATTGTAGACCAGGCGGGCCGCCGCGTTCTGAATCCTCTGAAGAGGGCGGGTTGCACATGCTGGGAGACCAGCGAGCAGAGAGTTGCAATAGTCCAACTTGGAGAGGACGAGTGCTTGGACTAGCAGCTGGGTGGAGTGCTCAGACAGGTATCTCCTGATCTTCCGGATGTTGTAGAGGGTGAATCTACACGACCGGGAGACCGCAGCAATGTGGGCCGTGAGGGAGAGCTCGTCGTCCATGGTAACCCCAAGGTTCCTGGCAGAGGATGAAGGGGTCACCGTCGCAGATCCCAGGGTGATTGAGAGATCGTGGGAGATGGAGGGTTTAGCCGGGATGATGAGAAGTTCTGTTTTGGCGAGGTTCAGCTGGAGGTGGTGCTCGGTCATCCAGGCGGAGATGTCTGTGAGGCAGGCCTCAATCCTAGCTGAGATCCCCGGATCGGTCGGGGGGAACGACAGGTACAGCTGCGTGTCGTCAGCGTAGCAGTGGTAGGAGAAGCCATGGGAGGTGATGATTGGTCCAAGTGAGGTGGTGTACAGAGAGAAGAGGAGGGGTCCAAGGACGGAGCCCTGTGGGACACCAGTGGAGAGCTGGCGAGGGCCCGACAGTTTGCCTCCCCAGGAAACCTGGTAGGATCTTCCCGACAGGTAGGATGAGATCCACTGGAGTGCAGTGCCAGTGATGCCCATCTCAGAAAGTCTGGCGAGCAGGATCTGGTGGTTAACCGTATCAAACGCTGCAGAAAGGTCCAGCAGAATGATAACGGATGACCTGGAAGCCGCTCTGGCAGACTGGAGGGCAGTGGTGACTGAAAGGAGGGCAGTCTCTGTGGAGTGGCCAGTCTTGAAGCCCGATTGGTTGGGGTCAAGCAGGTTGTTCTGAGAGAGAAAGTTAGACAGTTGGTTAGATACAGCACGTTCAATTGTTTTTGAAAGGAAGGGTAACAGTGATACCGGTCTGTAGTTCTGGAGAACGGCAGGGTTAAGGGAGGGTTTTTTGAGTAGAGGGGTAACTCTAGCCTGTTTGAAGGCAGAGGGGAAGGTGCCAGAGGTGAGAGAGGAGTTTAGGACATGGAGAAGAAAAGTTATGATGGAGGGGGAGATGGTTTGAAAGAGAGGGGAGGGTATAGGATCAAGGGGACAGGAGGTGGGGCGATGAGAGAGAATGAGGTCAGAGATCTCTGCCTCAGACAGGGGAGAAAAAGAGTTTAGACATTTAGTTGGGTCAGTCATGGAGGGTGAGAGGGTAGGAAAGGTGGGTTTAGGGAACCGACTGCTAATGTCGGCGACTTTTTTCTCAAAGAAGGAGGAGAAGTCGTCTGCTGTCAGGGTGGAGGGAGGGGGTGGGGGAGGTGGGTTAAGAAGGGTGGAGAAGGTAGAGAAAAGTTTGTGGGGGTTTGAAGCAGAGTTAATTTTGTTCAGAAAGTAGAGGGTTTTAGCACCAGTTATGTGAGAAGAGAAGGATTTGAGGAGGGAGTGATACTTATCGAGGTCCAGACCGCCTTTGGACTTGCGCCATCTCCTCTCGGCTGCCCGAAGGGTGGACCGTTCTTCACGAATAACATCCGTAAGCCACGGGCAGGAGGGAGAAGATCGTGCAGGCCTGGTTGACAGGGGACAGAGAGAGTCAAGTGATGCAGTTAAAGTGGTTAACAAGGTGTCGGTGGCAGTGTTAGTGGGGTGGGACGAGAACTCGTCAATGGGGGGGAGGGAGGATGTTACAATAGAGGAGAAATGGGAGGGGGATAGGGAGCGGAGGTTGCGCCATATACATATGTGGACAAAGGGCTTTGGCCTCTCTGATTAGGTATACTGTGATACAGTGGCGGGCTGTCAGGGCCTGCAAGGCCTTCTCTGCTGACCTAAACATAAAAAATAAAAATACAAAAAATATTTAAAACATTTGCGGTTATATATTTTTTCTTGATAATTTCCTCCCATCTTAATGTCATTCAATAAATACACTGACATAAATAACAAAAAATATTCTCCGTAGTCTGTTCTCTTCATGTCATATTTAATCCACTTGGTTGAGCTGCTGACAATGTTGTATATTATGGTAGAGTTTTTATCCAATCATAATTCAGCTAGCTTGTGTTGTCAGGTTCTATGAAATCTGCCTGAGGCCTTCAGAATCAACAGGGCAGGCTCCCGTGCGCTGTAAGTGAACGGAGACGGTCTATTGCGATAGATCAGATCTCGAGTCTGCGACACCAAGGCCAGCTTAAAGGCCTTTCGCTGAACTTGACATGTACCCGTCCTGTGATTGGATAAGCACTTGTGAGAGCCTGAAAGAGGGCAATCCGTTAGCGAGAGATTCAGATAAATTAAATTCGCATCATCTGCAATTTATAATGTAAATAACGTGGCGCAGTCAGCTGCGCCAACATGTTCAATTGTTTTGCTGTTGCATATTCTCAAAAACAAATGCAAATAATCTGTTCACTTTGATTTTCAATTAATAGTTTGTTTCATTATGGTCTCGTTGGTGACATGAAACGGCGACAATGTGCAGTTTATTGGACAAACTTGTTTAAACTCACATAGCGTACTTTTGGTCAGTGGCGGAACTAAAGTTTTATACATGGGGTGGCCAAGGCTACTTCAGGGGGTCCACAGTCTTGGGTCACTGTTTTCATACAGTATAATCTGGGTCTAAGTGCTGGAATATGGGCTCAAAACGGGGCCAAAAGTATTGCAAATGCGTATAGGACAATCCACAAATGTAAAACGTGTTCCGTAAATGTAAAACGTGTTTCGCAAATGTAAAACATGTTCCGCAAATGTAAATTGCTTTCCACAAATGTAAATCGAGATCCACAAATGTGATTAACTGTCCACTGTTTTTTCTAACTACATATTTGCAAGAAATTTTCAAGGGGATTGCGTAAAATTGGTGCCATAAAGCTTCGCAAATAGGGCATTAAAAAGCTGAACTTAGATCATGTGACTTTTGTCACCAATTTGACGCACGTGACTTTTGGCCCCGATTTGACGCTAGAGTCAAAACGGGGCCAAAAGTATTGCGAATGCGTATGACGATCCACAAATGTAAAACGCGATCCACAACTGTAAAACGTGATCCACAAATGTAAAACTGGTTCCGCAAATGTGAAACACATTCCGCAAATGTAAAACACGTTCCACAAATGTAAAATGCGATCCACAAATGTAAAACGTGATCCACAAATGTAATAGTGATGTGTCGTTCGTGAATGATTCGTTCATTTTGAACGAATCCTTAGAAGGACTCGGGAGTAACGAGTCCTCTCAAAGAGTGATTCGTTCATTTTCTCGTGGCCGCACATCGGGACTGTTGCATAGGCTTGTCCAAGTAAACAGAAATGATTCGTTCATTTCCAGACTCGGTCTTCGGGTACGAGTCTTTGGATAATTTTTCACGTGACCTGCATAGGCTCTGTAGTGGTAGCTAGAGGAAACGCTAGAGGGAACGATTTGTTCATTTCCCGGCTCGGTCTTCCTACGAGTCTTTGGATCATTTTTCACGTGACCTGCATAGGCTCTGTAGTGGTAGCTAGAGGAAACGAACGAATCGTTCATTTCCCGACTCGGTCTTTCTACGAGTCTTTTGGATCCTTTTTTCACGTGACCCGCATTGTATTTTTTAGTAGAGGAAACAGTTTCCTCATTCCCTTTCGCGTGGCCGCTGTTTTAGTAAGACGTGAATGATATTCGCTAAAGTCATCATACTGACTGGTTTTGTTATTTTCACTTTACATTTACACTTACAGTTTAGTGCAGTGTAATTGTTTGCCGTGATAATTAAATGCTAGTGTGATAATAAATGACCAAATCATACAAACTGTCATGATACATTATTTTAATGCAGGAATTTCTTTAAAAATAGTATCTGCTGGAGCACATGTCATGCACTAACCTACATGAGAATATGATACGTGTTTGCAGTGGACGGATAGCCCCCCCCCCCCCCCATTGAAATGAACGAATGACTCGAAAAGAGATTAGTTCATTTTACTGAACGAGATTCAAAGAACCGAATCAGTAAAATGATCCGAACTTCCCATCACTAAAATGTAAAACTGGTTCCGCAAATGTGAAACACATTCCGCAAATGTAAAACACGTTCCACAAATGTAAAACGCGATCCACAAGTGTAAAACGTGATCCACAAATGTAAAACTGGTTCCGCAAATGTAAAACACGTTCCGCAAATGTAAAATGCGATCCACAAATGTAAAACGTGATCCGCAAATGTAAAACTGTTTCCGCAAATGTGAAACACATTCCGCAAATGTAAAACACGTTCCACAAATGTAAAATGCGATCCACAAATGTAAAACTGGTTCCGCAAATGTGAAACACATTCCGCAAATTTAAAACACGTTCCACAAATGTAAAATGCGATCCACAAATGTAAAACGTGATCCACAAATGTAAAATGCGATCCACAAATGTAAAACGTGATCCACAAATGCAAAACTGGTTCCGCAAATGTAAAACGTGATCCACAAATGTAAAACGTGATCCACAAATGTAAAACTGGTTCCGCAAATGTGACACACATTCCGCAAATGTAAAACATAATATAATGCAAACCCTTAGCATTTGTCTTAAATTGTGTTAAATATGCTTTACATTAATGAAGCAATAAGTGAATAATGAGACTCAGAGTTAGTGGTGCGCTTCAGTCTAAAGACGCTCCTACAACTCCTGGTGTCACCCCTTTAACAGTCTGGGTACAGCACATAGAACCTACATTGCTACATCACGGATGTCCAGTGCGATTTACTACGTGTGAAAACAATTTTACATTTGTGGAACACTACGTTTTACATTTGTGGATCGTTCTATACGCATTTGCAATACTTTTGGCCCCGTTTTGAGCCCATACTGGAACATCCAAAATATTTTTGGCAAAAAAAGCTCAAGCACCAAGGACTTTATAATAGCATTTCTGTGTTACAGAAATAACACAGTGCATTTACAAAACAAAAGTGAATTTACACACCCCAAAAAAAACCCAAAGAAATCAAGCAGAAATGGATTTGAAAAATATAAATAACTGTGCCCAACAACGTAACAAATTTACAGTGTAATATTTATGTTCATATATATTATGTTAACTAATAGCAAATACAAGTTTGGGAATTGGCCTAAACAAGACCAAATTAAATCTGTGTGATAAGAAACCCTTTGGATGTATAATTTTAGAATGTCAGTGTACAAGCTAGTACACAGTGCAGGTATTATTTATTATACCTACTAACACAGATGTAAACACAATGTTAGGCTAAATTGGGAACCGATCTCTCGTCTATCTGATTACCCTATTTTTCGGAAAATAAGCCTCATCGTGTATAAGGCGCACCCCCCCAGAATGAGCACTTTGTGTTTGTAAATCGGAGTATAAACCGCACTGGAATATAAGACGCACTTTGAAAGCAAACAACCTTACCTTTGCGCCGGTTAACGTTGAGCGGACCACTGCTCACGATTGATTACTTGCCATCTAACTAGACAACATTCCCAATCAGGGTTAACACTCAAATGATCTAAAGACCATAGCATTACCCATTTCAAAACAGAATGAACACAACTATAGAACTCCAAACAATGCTTATTTAACTAAGCTAATGCCCTTAAAGGGGTCATTGATTGCAGAACCGAATTTACCTTGTCACAGTTGAATAACGACAGTTCAGTG
This sequence comes from Osmerus mordax, assembly GCF_038355195.1. Taxonomy (NCBI): domain Eukaryota; kingdom Metazoa; phylum Chordata; class Actinopteri; order Osmeriformes; family Osmeridae; genus Osmerus; species Osmerus mordax. The sequence goes on from NC_090055.1 coordinate 14,222,316, forward strand.
GGTAAAATGGACATACAGTGAACCTCAAAGTCCATTGACACCTCTTTCCTATGTAAATCTTACAATAAAATTTTTTTGCTGTAAAACGGTAGGTTTTGAAAAAGCCACCGAACTGGTTCAATGGCCCCACCTTTTTTGGCTCTGGTCTGTACCTCGGTCACGCCCCAAAATTTGCTGGGTCAAACATGTGCAAGAACATACCCAGTATCCAAGAAGATTTACCATGACAGTAGAGGAAAACTCTTCCCGCGGAGGTAGGTATAGGCCTACCAGCCAAGTAAATGAGGCCATCATCGATAAATGTATCTGAAAATTATTTTTTGTAAAGTACTATCTTATATTACCTTCTCATTAGACGTGGACTGTTACCGACATAAACCTTAGGTAACTGCAGGTTAATAGTAGAGTATTTTGTTCGTAATTCTGCTGGAGCTTGGCCGTCTTTACCTACTTAGTAGCAATGGTATTTACCCAATAACACATTATAATTTACCATATCTCCCGTAGTTACCAACTTACTACCAGCGGTATTTAAATAGTAATATTTATAAGTTTCCAGGTAAATACTAAGTTGTCTTCTGTCTTTACCTAATTAGGACCTGTGAAAATTACCCAGTAATAACCAGCACGTTAGTATTTAGTTAATGGGTAAATACTTTGAATCATCTAGGTATTTACATTTAGTCATTTAGCAGACGCTCTTATCCAGAGCGACTTACAGTAAGTACAGGGACATTCCCCCCGAGGCAAGTAGGGTGAAGTGCCTTGCCCAAGGACACAACATCATTTGTCACGGCCAGGAATCGAACTGGCAACCTTGAGATTACTAGCCTGATTCCCTAACCGCTCAGCCACCAACCACTAACCCTAACCCTATTTACCACCTTGGTACCAATCGGTAATACCCAATAAAACAGAAAACATACCCAGTAATGACCAGCACGTTAGTATTTAGTTAATGGGTAAATACTTCGAATTATCTAGGTATTTACCACCTTGGTACCAATCGGTAATACCCAATAAAACACAAAACATACCCAGTAATGACCAGCACGTTAGTATTTAGTTAATGGGTAAATACTTCGAATTATCTAGGTATTTACCACCTTGGTACCAATCAGTAATACCCAATAAAACACATAACATAATCTTTAGTTTCTATGTAAATACCTAGTACTTAAGGGACTGTAAAAGGAAGGGTTACCATGATCCCTTGGATAGTAATATGGCTATCCCTGTAATCTTGACCAATGTCAGCAGTCAACTAAGCATGCTTAGTGTCTGTATTAAATTGATGAATTACTGTGCAGGAAAACAGCACCCTGAAGCTACAGATGTAGAGCAGGTTGGTGATGAATCAGCATCAGGGGTTCAGGTGAGAAGTTGAATTGTCCATTTTGGTAAAGATTGCATTAAACTGCTGTTTTTTAAGGGACGTTTAGACAATGTTACCCATGAATGTTATCATTCACACTTATACTTGTAGGTAGTAAAAAGGTGCTATAAATTGGGATGCCCAAATGTATGCATCATATAATTCATTAATACATTATGGCATTGCTCAGAAGTCCAGTACAGATTATGTAGGCCAAGTACAGCTCCATAAAACCTGAACCAATTACCTACATATAAAAAAGTAATTTCTGAACAAACAAATGTATTGCATGTACTTCTCATTAGGTCATTTTGTTAATTAAGGCATTATTTTAAAATGCATTCAGGAAACTCAGAAATCCAGTGCAGATATAGTGCAGGCTGAGGAAGCAGCAGCTGGACCATCAGGGCTTCAGGTGAGGTCTTACTCATGGCATTACGTTAAGAATTTCCATGCATTAGCAATGAAATTGAAGGACGTTGGGGGAATCTGACCTTATGTCAGCACTTTTTGATTGTGAATTATGTGATGTTGAATAAAAAAAACAAGGCTGTTCCATAAAACCGGGCAGGGTGCCGGGCAGTGTCCCTACCAAAGCTGACACCAAACCTACGCCCTTATATTGATGGTATTATGAGGTGTATTATTAGGTGTGTTCGACTTCATGCAGCGCTGCAGCCGGCTGACTTGAAGCAGTGAATTCTGGTTAGACTTTTGCCAGACTTGAGACGAGCGCATTTTCTCAAGAGCAACTGCACGGGTTCTAATGACGACACTGCTATTTCATGATTGGCCAGACTCACACACGACAACTTTGACGCGTGTTTTGTATTTATTATGACACCTTCAGTTTCGCCAATGCTCAAATCCGGACCAAAAAGTTTAATTGACTTAGATATTTGTTGAAGAAAGGGTTTTAGTCTGCCTCTTCACTAATGGAAAGACTATGTTTAATTGAGTTTAGGCGATTGAGTTCATGACTGACGTCAACGCAGCAAACCACGAGAAGCAGGAATGTCCGACTTTAAGGAGGCGTTTTTAATTCCTCCCCGACTGCAAGCGGCAACTCTCGCCGGTCGTTTCATGCAGTCGATGTCGAACGCACCTATTAATTTAGGTAGGACTAAGTATGACGTCACTGAAGGCCTAGGCGTGAAATGCACGGGCCGCCACTGCTGTGATAGACAAAAGCCTAATGTACTAGGCGATGCAGTTAATGAAATAGTGTTGTAGCAGTTGCTACTGCAGCCTTCTGAAATCAAGGTATAGCTTATACAATGTGCCCAAATGATCCATGTCCATGGAAACATGCTACATAATGTTTTAAACTTGTGGTGGCAGTACAACTTCCGTACAGTTCCTACAAAATCAAATGCTCCAAAAAAAAAAATCTGGTACATAAGTAAATTAACTTAGAACTGTATAAAAGGCATCAGAGAATAGTGTTCTTGGAGCCATTTAGAAGCAGGCATTTTTTCTCTCTGCTTGTATAATGTCTCCCGAAAAGCCTCAACCACAGCCAATTTTTATTGGAGACCATCTCCCTATCCGCTTGCTGGGGTAAATATAATCATCAGTTATGAGAGTGAAATGTGTGTGTGTGGCAAAGGCTAAGAGTAAATGTATCTACTCCAGTGAAGCAGCTGTGGCCTATCATGCCTTCCCCCTTTTTGAATGAGATTTATGTGTTATGATACTGATTCATATTTTTAAACCCATTTTTCTCTGCTGTGCAATCATAGCAGGCGGCTAATGTGGTTTTTCAGAGGGATTGTGGTGGCAATGGCACATTGCTGTTTGTGGTCACCCTAGGGAGCGCACAGTGTCATCAAGGTGATTGAAAGACAGAGAATGCAGCCTCCTCTGCAATGACAGTAAAATACAAATGAACACATACCATGAAGCCCGTAACAGTTTTTAATGCATGGCCTCTCCTCTTGTTCATGTTTTTCCTTTGATGTACAAGAACAAAAATGTATGTTTACAACGTCTTTTACCGTTTTTTTTAACTGCTGACACCAATAGTTTTTAAACTTTTCTTCTGTTTTTCAAAACTTTACACACAAATCCAAAAATTCCACACACAAAATGCAAAATACCTCGCATCTCTTGCAAAATGAAGCACTGCATTCAAAATATCACAAACACGTTTCAAAAGCAAACATTTGTCTTACGTTGCAAACACCTTTGCCATAGTATTACATTTTTATATATATCATATACACAGTTATTCAAAACCTAAAACTCTTCTTTCATGAGCTCCTATGTACATTTATGTTGAAAAATTCATGGTAAACACGAAAACAAGATTGAAACCGAACTTTTTTTACTGTAAGCATTTGTGGTTGTGAGTACAGTATTACACAGTACGAAAGAAAGAGTGTAGTAGGACAGAGACCAAACCTAAATTTGAAAAAGGTGATTACGGAATGGTGTGTGTGTGCCATGAACTGTAGCATACAGTAATATATACTATTTTCTACAATATTGTCAGAATGTCTTCTTACAGTCAACTGTACTGTTGCACAGTATGATTCAGTAATCCACCAGACTGTGACCAATAATGCAGTGCACTGCAGTCAATGGATGCATGGGTGCTAAAATATATGTTTGTGTATAGTATACCGAGTGTTGTGCTGAAACAGCTATTACAGTTTTTTTCAAATGCTTAAACACAAATTCCTTACTTTTCACACAATTTCTGAAACCTGACACTCAAACATCAGAACCACACCTCAAATCTGCAAAACCATACGCACATTTTGGGCCTTTGACTCAGTTTTCAATTTCATAAAACACTTTTTGCAAAACACAACACACAATTCTCCACGTAACGCACAACATTCTAACAGGAAGCATCTTGATTTCCTTTTTAAAACACAACCAATCAAAATGACACACTAATTCATCAGTGCCTTACACTAACTCCTCACATGTGCAAACACTCATTGATTTACTCAACACCAACCAATCATGGCTTTAGAATAGGCCTATAAATAGCTTAATTTTAGATGATTTACAGTGATGGGTATAATTTGAACTTTTACTGTAGAAAAGATAACAGGTATGTAACAATATACTGTAATATACACGTTCTAATGTACACATAATGGCTGTTTCAGCACAACACACGGTATACTACACACACAAACATATATTTTAGCACCCATGCATCCATTGACTGCAGTGCACTGCATGATTGGTCACAGTCTGGTGGATTACTGTATCATACCGTGAAACAGTACAGTGACTGTAAGAAGACATTCTGACAATATTGTCGATGCTACAGTTCATGGCACACACACACCATTCCGTAATCACGTTTTTCAAAATTAGGTTTGGTTTCTGTCCTACTACACTTTCTTTTGTACTGTGTAATACTGTATTCACAACCACAAATGATTATAGTAAAAAAATAATTTTGGTTTCAATCTTGTTTTCGGGTTTACCATGAATTTTTCATCATCTCTGCCATTTCAATCTTGTACAGAAATGTACAAAGGAGCTCATGAAAGAAGAGCTTTAGGTTTTGAATAACTGTGTATATGATATATACAAGAATTTAATTAAATGGCAAAAGTGTTTGCAAAATGAGACAAATGTGTGCTTTTGAGACGTGTTTGTGATATTTTGAATGCAGTGCTTCATTTTGCAAGAGAAGCGAGGCATTTTGCATTTTGTGTGTGCAGTTGTTGGATTTGTGTGTTAAGTTTTGAAAAAAAGAGGACAAGTAAAAAGAATGTGTGTAATCATTTGAAAAAAACTATGTGTACATTAGAACATGTGTACATTGCAGTACATTGTTACATACCTGTTATCATTTCTACAGTAAAGGTTCAAATTATACATTGTTGTAAAGTTGAGCCAAATATTCAAAGTATTGTTTTGACGTGTGGTAAGTATCTGACTCAATGTGTCAACAATATCAGTTTTTCACAAAGCTTTACACTGAGGTGCTAAGGAAGACCCCAGTTTATTAATAACATACCATTGGGGAAGTGGGATAATTTGGGTGTGTGTACTTGTTTTTGTCTGAGCTGAAATGGAGAATATGGTGCAGTAAAGGTTTGTACAGCATGAGTGTTGTATATGGGAGGAAAGTGTCATGATAGTCACTCCTGTTTGCCCAGGGAAAAGGTGATGTGAGGTTCAGAAGTGTCTGTCTAATCGTTATACAGTAACCATTTAGCACTAGTTTTATCATTCTCAGGAATAATTGTATTCTATAGGGCCCTATAGCTGGCCTATAGTACTATGTCCATGTCACCAGACCCAAATTAAGAAAAGCTCATCTTTTAATGTTATCTGGGTTTTTTTCCATGCAGGTTTTATCCATAATTGTGGAGGCACTTTAAAAGGGAGGAATGGGACCATTGAGAGCCCAGGGTTTCCATATGGATATCCTAATGGAGCAAACTGTACCTGGGTGATCATTGCAGAAGAGAGGAACAGGATTCATATAGTTTTTCAGTCTTTTGCTGTGGAGGAGGAATATGACTTTTTGGCTTTGTATGACGGGCACCCACATCCTTCAAACTTCCGGAGCAGGTAAGAAAACAGCCCTGTGGCTATGTCTTGAAGAATTGTGTTTTGATGTTTGGAGGGGAGGATAAGGAACTTCAATACTGTGTGCTTTAAGTTAATATTTTGTGTTTTTATTATATTGTGTTCACACAATGTGTCTTTTTTGTCAGTGAGGTGTCAGGGTTTTTTTCTGGCTCAAGATGAGGTGGAGGAGGTACCATCCTGATCATGTGCATGTACCATGCCTTCAACTGGCTTAACCCTTGTGCTGCCTTCGGGTCACATGACCCAAAGGTTCATAACGAACCATTGTTGTGTTTACCCAATTTTACCCACAAAAACAAATACAAAATATAGCTGCAAGCAGCGATGCGGGTTCCTCCGCAAAATGGCAAAATATTATAAACATGTACACTGTAGAAGATCGAGAGTTGGACAACAAGGGAGCAAAACTACTTCATGTTTGGCCAACAACAGGCTGAATGGGGATTTGAACTCATGAGCATAAAGGTTCCTCTCTGCTACACACCAACTGTTGAGATTGTATGAATAGAGTGGGCAGAGTATTAGCTTTGGTCAACTTTGGGACAAAGGTTGAGAAACGGTTGACATTTCAAGGTGAAATTGCATGAAATTGTGCATGGTATTTCAGAATGATGTCATCCTGTTATAAAGACGGGACAACAGGATGACTGGGCTGCTGCTCTAAAGAATAACTTACTCATAGTTTTTTTAAAGGTTGTTTGGAGTGCCATAACTTGTCATGGAAGGGAATTTCAAATCATGCCTAGCATCAGTGGGGATGTGTCCTGGCTTAGGTTACTGAAATGAATTTGTGCAACAGGCAAGGGATCCACCTGAACAATCAATTTACTTCATTAGAGATAACCATTAGAGTTATCTCTACCATGCATAGACTACAAGTAGCTAGCTACTGTGGTGAACCTGGCTTGTTTTGCAGTGGTTTACACAGTCTCGCTAAACAGATGATCGGAGTGTTGTAATGGGCTCAAATAAACACGCATTGCTATGTTTTACAACCGGAGGATTGATCGGAAGACTAGAAACCGTTTGGTCAGAATAAAAAATTTAAAACTATGCCTCTGACTGGTTTTGAACCTACAACCCTTTGCTTACCAGCACAACATCTCAGCCAATTGAGACATTCCCAGACAGGGATTACACAAAACTGGATAATAAAAAAAGCTGTTTCTCCAATGGCGAGCATTGTCAGATTTGGACGAAGTTCAAACAGCTGTAATTCAGTCATATTTCAACATATCAAGGTTAAACTTTGCATGGGACTTCAGGGGCATGTCACCTTAAAGCCTATTAGGTTTGAACCATCCTTCAAAAATACATTTGATTTAGTGACACAAACATATTGAGGCAATGTGGACATTTACATAAATACACCCATTTCAGCCATTTTTACACCAAGTTTCAGCTCACAACCAGAGGCAGAACATTTCAACTGCCTGTTTTTCATTAAGTAAAACTTTTTAATGCATTCCTTGTAGTCCAGGACCTCCTGGTTTGGTCCACCGATGGCCACTTTGCAACACATCCAAGCTGGTGGTGATGTACCTGATTGGCTGGTTTTAAAATCTGTGTAACTGGAGCCAGCTATCAACTCGGCAGAAATCTGCGCCTTGCCCATTAATTGTATATAGCGGGACAAGTTATCCCTTATTTCTCAGCGTGAGAAAGGGTTGAAATGGGTGATAAATACAAGGTGTTGTGTGAGAGCGTGAGTAATGGTTGAAATGCATGAGTCTCATAGCGAATGTGTGAGACTTGATAGCCCTGTGACAAAGTTGCCGTATAGTAACATGACTTCCTACTTTTTTACTGCCTGTAAGTGACATGATTTGCTACTTTTTAATTGCCTGTAATAACAAGACGATGTTGTCTGCACTGTTTTACTTGCCTTCATCCATCTTCCTCGCAAACTTGCCTTGTAAAGAAATCATTTACTAGAGGAGCCATATCTGCATCATATCTAAAGCTAACAAAGCTGTAATCACTTAAATTAGACGTGCATGGATGCAAAATAAACCATATTTAACCAGTTGAACAACCACAAAATATTAGGGCGCCGCTTGACAAATTCATTTTTTCTACAGGAAGGATAAAAAAAGCCTGGCTCTGCCCTCCTACGTACTTCTGCTCAATTTTCATTTTGCTTCTGTACTAAGTCGCTGTGGATTTTGGTATATTCATAGATGCCACCTACGTCACTTCCAAATAGAACGCCGCCATATTGACAACCGATCTCGCCCAGTATGGCCGCCCACACTGCCCATTTGAATGAGAGAGACAGAGATAACTCGAAAACATTTCTATTTTAGGCTCTGATCCTTATTTGTTTTCTTTTGTCCCATATTATCTGCCCCAGGCTTGCCCCAATTGGCAGATCTATAAACATTTAGCTTGTGCATAACCCCTCCCCATACAGTGGGGATAGCTTGAAGGCTTTCAAGAGTACCTATGCTTATCAATATGCTGTGGCTGGATAGGTGAATGACGTGAAAGTGCAGCACCTGGCCACCAAGGACTTGTTAATGGGAAATGTAAGTATTATTTAAAAACATCTAACAAATGATTTTGGTGGTAGTTTACTCTGACGTTGTTAGCTAAGTGGCTAACAGCTAGCTAGAACTCATCTTAGTGCCACTTCGCTCACGGCAAGTCATTAATCTGGACAATGTTCTTTAATTTCAGATGCAGGGCTTGACACTAACTTTTTGAGGCACTTAAGTTCCATGCACAAAAGTCACTTGTCCGAGACCTGTAAATAGCCTGACCTAGTGAAACGGGCAAAACTAGCCTGGCTAACGGAAGTCGCTTTCTCAGGCAAATGACGAATGAAACAGGCTCAGTTAAAGAAATCCAAGAGTCTGGATTTCTTCGGCAGGCTCGTATCTACAAAAAGCAGTCCTCCCTGACGTTGGTGGTGTTGAATGGAGTGAAATAAAACATTGTGAACACTGCCAGTGAGCGCCCAAATCTGACTCTGAGGCTAACGTCAGAACAGTGTAACGGGGGACCAAAACATGGCTGATGCCTACTATGCGGGCGACGCATTCTCACTCAAATTTCAAGACTTTCGCGACCCAAATAGAAATTCTGATGCGACAGATCAATTCTCTCTTAAAGGCTGTCCTCCTCAACCTTTTTGGTGCAGAATTCACCGAGATGAAATGATCAACTTCACCGAAACAGAGGGAAATAGCTAGCAACTTTAAAATCGGTGAAATAGACATAATGAGTGTCACTGCACATAACATTAAGTAACATGGCATTTTATTATATTTGAGGTAGCTATAACTTGTCCAGTGGGGCAAGTACATTTCTTTTCCACTTGTCCTACAAAAAAATCCACTTGTCCCGGACAAGATGTGTCGAGCCCTGAGATGTGTTTATACTAGTGCTGTCAGTTAAACGCGTTATTAATGGCGTTAACGCAAACCCATTTTAACGGCTGACATTTTTTTATCGTGAGATTAATGTTCTTTTTGGCCTAGCAAACTTTTTTGTTTTTTTCACATGTTGTTGCAACAACTAGACGTTAGAAATATTACAACACCACACCAGATCTAGCTAGCAGGGGTGCAAACTCATCACCTTTCGGCGAAATTCGCAGTTTTTGATCCAAAATAGGTCATTTCTGTGATTCGTGTAGATCTGTAGATTTTGTTTTTTTTGGGGGGGGTCCTCCAAGTAATCTGCGAACGCAAGCTGTCATGAATATTCTTTTCAGTTTGTTCGTTTGGCCAACCAATGTAATCATGACCCGCACGCTTTTTATTTAGAGTCTTCGGGTCTGTAATTTATGGAGCCCCAGACATGACTTCCGAAGAAAAAGAAAAAAAAAGTGCTATTTTGGGGATAACGACGTAGCCTATCTATATTGCGGGCAGTTCTGCTATACCTGTGTGGGGCACATACCCAGAGCAAGGTAAAGGTGCAGTCATGGACAGAGATGATTTGATTGTATTGTATTTTAGGCTGGTGAATGACCGTGGTAAAGTTGGTTTGAAGTTTGATATTCAACAGATATACGGACGCCCAGTATTGTGTTATTTTAACCGGTGTTAGCACCGCTACGACCGGCCGCTTAGCCAATGCTTTTGGCTGCCTAAACAAAGCGTATGTTTAGGGACCATCAACAAATTACACGTTTCAAAAGTCAATAGCTTCTCAACAACATGAACTAGGAGCGTCAAAATAATGTTAAACTGTTGAAGATGTGTGCATTCATGCTGCACACCCTTTATTTTGTTCATTTTCATCTCAAGTTACAAAAAATTTATTCTTTATTCAAAATAAACCTTAAAATTTCAATAGCTTTTTGGTCATGTGACCTATAATCCTCATTCATTTCAGAGTGTTCACTGACTATGCATATATAATATATATAAATATATATTCCGAGTAGCATGCCCCGGACCCCCCGAGGGGGTTCGGGTCCTTGTCACCTTTTTCATCCCTGATGAGTTTGCACCCCTGAGCTAGACCGGAAACAAAAACAGGCACGCCGCACACACTTGTTTGGGCTTGCGAGCCGGCTAAAGAGTAGTAGGCTAACGTTACGTTTTGAGTGGATGGCGAGCGCTAGACGCCGAAATGGATGCCAATAAGATTCTGAATGGAAAGTTTACTTTTAAAACGTTGCCAAATGGTTCCATTGACAAGACCAAAGTGATCTGTGTGTTTTGTCATTGTGAACTGAGCTATCATCGCAGCACGACGATTCTGAAATACCACTTGATGGCCAAGCACACAACTGATGCGAATTATCTGCCCCCTCGCCAAAGCCAGGCAATTGCAATGTTGTTTTATTTTAATTTTTTAAACATTTGCACCAAGCAATCCGATCCACTTATCCATGTTGATAAGAACATTAAAATGAGAAAAAATTATGGGACAATAAGAAATCAAGGGACATTTAGAATGTATAAAAATGTGCGAGTTAACTATGACATTAATGCGATTAATCGTGATTAAATATTTTAAACGTTTGACAGCACTAGTTTACTCATTGGAAGAACATGAAGGGAAGGGAAACGAGGCCTACAGAAGGTTTACAGAATCCAACTATTATTATGCTATCTATTATATCAATTGTAAGAGAATTAGCCTTTAGTCTTTTGGTATAGAATGAAATACCAGTCCGGGGTTCCTCTTTCGGCTGTTGTTGCAGCCAACTGCACAACATTTTGCAGAGACTGAGACCGAGTCGGTCGGTAAGATGGCAGTGCAAAGCTACAGTGACGTCGTGAATCAAATGAATTAGTCAAACCACATTTTTGGTGGTCCAATCAGCGAACAGAGGGAGTGGCTGAGAACGAGGACGTTGCTGGTGTGCTAGTTTGAGTTGCAGTTCAGTAATGGCGGTGGAGAAAGATGCGAGCGAAGCCATTCGGTCTGTTGTGGCAACGCTGCAGAATATCCAGAAGCCGGAGCAAAAAATCTTTGCTGAGTTTTGTTGGTGGCCATGATGTTGTGGCCTTCCTCCCCACAGGGTGCTAGCTCCGTTAGTGGTGAAGGAGTTGGCTAAGGCGAACGCTAGCGATTGGTTATGGCAGATCCAAAGTGGGTCTGGGCAGATCCAATAGTTTTAAACAGAGTACCCGCTTTCAAGGAAGTTAACGCTTGTCAATGGACATCCCAGACCCTCTGTACAAATGAAATGTATGAGGGTCTAGTTAGGAGCAGGCTAGGGATAAAATCCCTAGTTGAAAATCGCAGCTCTTTTCTTCCTCCTTTAGTAGTTTAGGCAGAACCTTTCCCGGAGCACTGTGCTAATTTCTATACAGCGCCACCAAATGGCGTAATGCCACAATTGCAGTTACAAATGACCAAAATCCACAGAGAGCGACACTTGTTAGAAGAGTGTTTTCAAAGAAGACACCCATTATAGTTTTGTCGAGAGCTGGAGGCGGCACCAAAATTGACAGAGGCGACCACCTCAAAATTCTCTATGCAGGAAAAACCCTGGGTGTTCAGCATTGTTGGGTAGCATGCAGGCCTTGTATGTTTGATGAGACTAGTGCATAGTGCCCGTGATAAAATTGGTGTTACACAAACACAGATTCCTGGAATTACAGAACAGGGAACAGTGCCCTAGATAGTGTATAGTGCCTGTGATAAAACTGGTGGCAGACACCTGACAGAATCCTGGAATTATAGATAGTGCAGTGCTCATGATGCAGCTGGTGATGACATTTCTTCTCAGTGGTTTTGGTATACATTTCTCAGATCACAATTGAAATTCTGTCATTTCTGAAGTACTTGTTCAACCTCCACATCTATTCTAGTCAAATTGCCAATGCTGTGGTAGCATACATTCATGCAAATGATGGTACATTCTGTACCGATTATAGAAAGGTTAACTCTGTTACTGTGCCAGATTCATTTCCATTACCTCGTATGGATGATTGTGTGGACACTATCGGTGCCGCTGCTTACGTTACCAATCTACATATTCCTGAGGGTATTGGCAGGTTCCCCTTACCCCCGTGCCTCCGTTGTTTTGGCTTTTTGATTCCTGATATGTTTTTAGAATATACTAGGGGTGCACCGATCCGATATTAAGATCGGATATCGGCCCCGATATTGACAAAATAGCTGGATCATTTGTCGCATAGTTTTTGTGTATCGGAAAATATTCAGTTGGAATTTTCGAAATCGCATATGCGACATTACGCCGTGAGACCCGCATTTGAACGATTACATATGTGAGACGCTACTCCTTAACAGGTTAACGGGTTAATCTACACTGTAGATTCTACAGTAGCCTATAATAAGTCGTTCAGCTGCAGGAATTCGGCGTGCTCCTAGTATTGTGCTTTTGGATGTGCTTGATTAATTGGTAGTATTGTACTTTGCAGTACTACCACCACCCCTCAAACTTTGGAGACATTGCAAACAGCCGACGAACTAGTTGGCGTGGCAAGCGTGAAATATCTCCACACAGCCGACTCTTTGGCTCGCTCCATGTTACTTTTAAAGGGGTGATTGACTGGGTTTTTGGGGTATTTCACACTGTTCCTTAAGGTCTCCGAATAGGGTATGTAACATTGGTTGGGCTGAAAATGGCCCGGGTGCTGTTATATGCCCCCTGATACATCCTCTGAAATTTTCCCGGGAAAGAACGCTAGGTTTTCTCCTTTTATGGTATGCTCATGAATATATAGATGAACTGCGCGCTGATTGGTTGGTTTACAACGAGTGAAGCTGTGGAGCAAAGACGCAACACGGCCAACACTCACTGAAACAACGAAGGTGGAGACTTGAAATAAAAACGTATAATAAATCTATTGTGTCTACACAACACTGTTTTCAAAAGATTGACTAGCTATAATTTGAAATGATTACGTTAGTTGTTTCCACTTCTGTTGTTGAAGCAAACTGGATCGACTTAGGTGGGTAGAACATTACAGCTTAGCAACCAAACTATATCATGATTTAACTCAGTTAGCTAGATAAATAACCTGCCAAAGATCTGGACAAACATGCATAGTGAATTGTAGATTTACATGTACGGGTTATTTATTCAAATGAAACATGAAATAACGCGTTAGCCCCATCGCCAATAAACTAAATCATCACACATTAGCTTGCTAATGCAAGAGCATAGGTAAACTAGTTTACCTGCCTACTCTAGGCGTTTTCACTATCTAGCTGTTCTTGCATTCCTTGCATATCAGCGTTAATAAAAACCAGATGAGCTAGAGTCTAGCTAACATTGACTCGACGGGCATGGTAGATGTTTGTTTATAACATAGCTCTAGCGTAGAAGATCCCTGTGCAAGCAAACAGGATGGACTTAGGTGGGTAACATTAGCACTAATTAGTTAATTCATGCTTTTATATCCAGCCGGCTGGACTACTGTAACGCACTTTTCACTGGTCTTCCCAAGAAAACCACTGAAAGACTACAGCTCATTCAAAATTCTGCAGCTAGATTATTAACCAAAACTAAAAGGAGAGAACACATTAGTCCTGTCCTAGCTACTTTACACTGGCTCCCTGTTACCTTTAGAATTGAGTCCTTTTCCTCACATACAAAGCTCTACACGGACAAGGACCTAGCTACATTGCTAACTCCTTTATAAACTACACACCAGCTAGAACACTGCGATCATCAAATGCAGGCCTATTAGAGGTCACCAGAAGCAGTCATAAGAAGATTGGTGATTCGGCCTTTGTCAATTACGCCCCAAAACTATGGAACAAATTACCCATAAATATTAGGGAAGCAAACACTCTAGACATTTTTAAAAGACAGCTTAAAACCTACCTTTTTACCGAAGCATTTAAGTAATTTTATCTAAAGGGTTTTCCTACTTTTTAAAGTTGTTTTCTCTCTTGAACAGAGATCTTATTGGGATTTTTATTTTTGTTTGAATTATTTATCACTTGTATTATTGTTTTTGATTGTTATTGATTTTATGTAAAGCACCTTGAGCTACAATTCTTGTATGAAATGTGCTATATAAATAAAGTCTTACTTACTAGCTACAGCTTACCAAACAAACTATAGGCCGATATATGCTTCTGTGTTTTTCGAAAAACGGACACATGGGAACGCCCTCGTCTCCGTGGAACGCCCTCTACGAGCTCTGTCAGCCCTCGGAGAGCCCCGGAGAGCTCGACGTGCACCTCCTGAATTTTCTAACTATCCGTCGTAATTTCGGAGAGCGACGGAGAGCTACGGAGACCCCCTTGGCTGTGATTGGTCACCTACTCTTCTGGCGGTGAATTGTTTTCAGCACCCACAGCCTACGGAGAACCATAAACAAAGTCTATCCGTCCGTATCCGTGCGTATCCGTGCGCCAGCCCATCCGTAAACGGAGACGCAGAAGCATATTTCGGCCTTATCGTGATTCAATTCAGTTTCAGTTAGCTCTAGCTATCTTGCTGAAAAATAGATCTGGACAAACATGCATCTTGAATTGTAGATTTACATGACAACACAGGTTATTTATTTGAATGAAACACAGTCAGGAACAAGAAATAACGTTAGCCCCATTGCCAATAAACTAAATCATCACACATTCTACCGATGCTAGATACAGGCAGGATACTTTAGCATTGCTAATAACTGTTAGCGACAACATCATACAGCTTGCGGTTGTGATAAACCTAAGGTTGGAACAGCACCTCTTTTCAGCAACAGCTTCATAGCAAATCTTGCTTTACATTGTCCCAGGTTTTTGCAAGTGTCCTCGGTGACATGGTCCGAGCAAATTAATACTTTAGCGTCGTACTTAATAGGGATATTCCCATAGATAAACATCAGCCATGCCTGTCTAGTGTCTTGTTCTTTGGGAAGATAGTGAAAAGTGTCAGGTTTCCCGGTACAGCCTGGAACACTGCATTTACGGCGCTCCATTTTCAATATCTTGAAAACTTATGAACTTTCTTATTTGTAATTCCTGTGAAAGTACCGAGCAGCGCGCAGTTAGCTAAAAAAGTGTCGGAGATCTACTCGACCTCCGTTTATGTTCCTGGACCAGAAAACAAGAGGGCGGGTAAATGTAAATTTTGGGGCGTGACAAAGTTGATGCTGCAAGTTGTGACGTCACAACTTGCACTGTTTCAAAAGCTAGCGTTTGCAAGTTGCAGTTTCAAAAAGTGACATTTTAATAGGAAAGAGGTTTCAATGGACTTTGAGATTCACTATGTCTATTTTACACACCAAACTGTAATTTTTCAACTATGACAAAGTAAAATTGTTTTTGCAAACAATCGCCATTTAAGTTTCTGTCCACTGGTTGGACACGAGCTGTACACCGCACGGTGCAATGCTTCAATCTAAAAACGTCCATGGTTCACACACCAGCAACCAGCGACAACAAATAAATAAGAATTCCCTTTTTTTTTTTTACATGTTTACAATGTTTGGTAATTGTTTGATTCTTACTATTGTATGTTTGACCAATACACCATTTTGTTTCTACTGCTACATTTTATTCATTTTAATTGTTTTTTAAATAACAAATAATAAGAATTCAGTACATTACATCTGTTATTTTGTCTTAGTTCGTAAAGTCTGGTGCCTTTAGTCTCTTCTACATGGTGGAAGGAAGGTATAAGGTATACAGTTTATTTTTAATTCAACAACGGTATCGGATCGGTATCAACAGCTACTCAAAGCCCAGGCATCAGTATCGGTATCGGGACTGAAAAAGTCGGATCGGTGCATCCCTAGAATATACTGTCATGCCTTTTGGAATGTGCAATCCTGCTGTGACCTTCCAGCGTTTGGTTAATATCTGCTGGTCGATGTCCCGAACTGTTTGTGCCTATTTGGATGATTTGGTCATTCATTCTGCTACCTGGGCTGATCATGTGAACTTGTTGCAGTATGTGAAATAACTAGGGCTGTCGAAGTTAACGCGATAACGTGTTAACGTAATCTCACTTTAACGTGATAAAAAAAAATTGTGCCGTTAACGCAGGCAGCAGAGTTAGCGGCAGCAGCGTTAGCGGCAGCAGCGTTAGCTACGGTAATATACGACAGACAACACTTGACAATGTTAAATTTGAGATTACATTTCCTAAATATATAACAATGTGTATGTTCATTCAATATTGCACAGCCTATGTGTGAGTGAATAAAACTCCCTCACAATTTCCTCTTGTTATCTTCCAGTTATTTGAAGTTAAGTATCCTACACCATTTTAATGTTATTTCACAAAGAAATATTTTATTGGGGTAAAATATAAATTGAATACATTTGCGATTAATCCCGATTAAATATTTTAATCACTTGACAGCCCTAGAAATAACCATTTGGCAGCAGCCTCTTTGACTTTGGCCAAGTGTGAGTTTGGCATGGTGAAAACAGGTTGGGCATGGATTAGTCCGCCCAGTCAATGCTAAAAACTGTCTGCATTCCGCGCTTTTCCTGTACCTACTAACAGACGAGAGTTACGCCGTTTCTTGGGTATACTGAGGTACTACCGCACTTTCTATAGGAATTTATCCTCCGTTGTTTCCCTGTTGACAAGTCTACTTAGCCCGTCTTTGTCATTTGTGTGGTCCCCCGAATGTCACACCGCTTTCAACGCTGTGAAAGTGTTACTATGTAGCGCTCCTGTTCTCTTAGGTCCTGAATTTAAAACTGGATAATAGGTTGTCACTTAGCAAGGACTATTTTACGAACTTTAATTCCACTTTCCGTAGTTTGTGCTCGGACTTTGTTTTAGACGGAGGAGGAGAAAGAGAGGCCGACGTGCTGGAGTCCTCATCCGAACTCGGAAACAGAGTTTCAAACCTGCTTTTCCGAACATCCTACAAGCTAATGTTCAGTCCATCGATAACAAAATGGACAAACTAAATGCACGCGTCAAATTCCAACGGGACATCAGGAACTGCTGTGTACTGGAGACTTGGCTTGTCCCTGAGATCTCCAACACGGCGGTTACCCCGTCAGGATTCAACACCATCTGGACAGGAGAGCTGATTCAGGCAAGCGCAGGGGCGGAGGGGTCTGTGTTATGGTTAACTTTCTATGGGCCACGGATGTAGCTGTACTAGCATCTCACTGCTCACTGATGCTGTTAACATGGCCCTCCACTTCACCCTACAGCACCTGGATTCCCCAGCATCCTATGCCAGGATCCTGTTTGTGGACTTCAGCTCTGCCTTCAACGCTAGGGAGTCAGGTGGCTGAACGGAGAGGGAATCGGGCTAGTAATCCGATGGTTGCCAGTTCGATTCCCGGTCATGCCAACTGACGTTGTGTCCTTGGGCAAGGCACTTCACCCTGCTTGCCTCGGGGGAATGTCCCTGTATTTACTGTAAGTCGCTCTGGATAAGAGTGTCTGCTAAATGACTAAATGTAAACACCATCATCCCCGCCCTGCTTCAGGACAAGCTCTCCTAGCTGAACCTCCTGCACATCCAGTCATCCGTCTGTTAAACTAAAGTTTGCGGACGACACCACCCTCATTGGGCTCATCTCTGATGGGGATGAGTCTGACTATAGGCGGGAAGCTGACAACCTGGTGACCTGGTGTAGCCAGAACAACTCAGAGCTCAATGGTCTTAAGACAGTGGAGATGGTTGTGGACTTCAGGAAGAATACAGCCCCACTCACCCCCATCACCCTGTGCAACTCCCCAGTCAACTCTGTGGAGTCCTTCAGCTTCCTGGGCACAATCCTCTCCCAGGACCTCAAGTGGGAACTGAACATCAGCTCCCTAACCAAAAAAGCACAACAGAGGATGTACTTCCTACGGCAGCTGAAGAAATTCAACCTGCCAAAGACAATGATGGTGCACTTCTACACAGCCATCATTGAGTCCATCCTCACCTCTTCCATCACCATCTGGTACGCTGCTGCCACTGCCAAGGACAAGAGCAGACTGCAGCGTATCATCCGCACTGCTGAGAAGGTGACCGGCTGCAATCTGCCTACCCTCGAGGACCTGCACACCTCGAGGACCCTGAGGCGTGCGAGGAAGATTGTGGCCGACCCCTCCCACTCTGGTCACTCCCTGTTCCAGCTACACCCCTCTGGCAGAAGGCTGCGGTCCATCAGGACCAAAACCTCACGCCATAAGAACAGTTTCTTTCCATCTGCTACTGGTCTCTTCAACAAGTCCAAGGACTCCCATTGACATTCATTCACTTAACTATTATAAGTCCATCTAATGGCAATTACAGTATGCACAAGCCACCTTACCTCAGTATCCGATTGCACTGTTGACCATTCACGCTGCTCATTCTTATTTTTATATATATTTTATTTTATATTTCAATTGTTGTATTCTTATATTGTTTAGTTCTTAGAAATAGTTACACTTTTGTACTTTTACTTAATTTAAGATTTGTATATGTTTAGTGTTTTGCACCTCCCTGCCACAGTAAATTCTGTGTTTGTATAACATACATGGCGAATAAACCGAATTCTGATTCTCTCCTGTTGTAGGGGCAGCTTTTCAGCGTCCACTTCTGAGAGCGGAATTATCCGGACAACGCGCGTCTTCAATTAGTGTTTTATTTTGTCTTTTGGTTGTCTCAAACAAAAGCTCTCCATCACATTAACGCGGTTTAAAAATTGTTTGCCACTTCCGCTCTACCAGGCTCGACGCAGGCACGGCCCTATATCACATGTCAATTAGATGTGTGTCAATTATTCAATCACAGCCAGACAGTTGACCAGACAGAACATGGCAATCACAGTATTCACCTTCGCACCGAAGCTCTTAGTGTTAAGAGCTTCTTAACGAATCTGGGAAACCCAGCCCTTGTTGTTTAATTTGTAACTTGTTTAACTACATGCTCTTATGGTTCTCCCCATTCCTTTCAAATGTAAATGACCATTGTAAACACCTATATCAAGACTACATAAAATGTAGGCTATGTGTACAGTCACCAAATCTTCAGCTCTTATAAGTGTGTAAAGCTCCTTAACATATGCAACTGATTAAGACAAAGACAAAAAGAGTAGCTCATTGCATATAACTGTAGCGAACCAGCAGTCTTTGTCCGTTTCGTTGCAATGCTTTTGACATGGCCAACGGAAATTTCATGGTGCTTTATTGTTTCCACTTTGAAATTGCTTGTCCCAACTACAAAAGAGACCCTCTTAACCTTTTCACTCCCGTAGAGCTACTTCCTACAATCAGTGCAATACATTATGTTCTTGGCTGGATCATAAACCAGCCATTCTCGACTGGACCTCCACTTTTCGTTGAACAGTCTTTTCTTTTTCTTTGACTCTTCATTTTCGGTTTCAAGCGTTTTTCTCTTTTGTTTATGCTCTCCGGGTTTTCCTACACCTGCTATGTGCCGCTACATCCTTGCCTTGCACTGAGCAGGGTCCTTAGGTTTTAAAGCGCGTGTTCGCGCGTCTATGTTGCTTAGTAACGAACGTACGGAGGTCGAGACTGTAACACAGGGGGAAACGATACATGCTGGTTGAAGTGTGTGTCTGTCTCACGGTCAATGCGTGAGGCTTGAGAACCCTGTTCAATTAGTTTGTTATTTTAGATGTGTTTTGAGAAGACGACAATAAAAAATATATATAGCCGAATTCTACCTGCATTTGGCGGGTGGGCGGGTGCCAATGTCATGCCCTGGGTGTGACTGTAGCGCAGCTTAGTGCGACCGTCAGTCTGCTGCACTGTCTGAAGATCGGCCATGTAGGCTGCAAGTTCGCCTCCAAGGTAGGGAGTGTGCTGCGAATCTATCTTCCCAGCATCAGCTGTGCGGGGCTTGCTCCTGTTGCCTGCAGTGGCGTGGCTCTGTAGGATAACAAACCTAAGGCCGGGTCAGCTTGTCCAAGGATCTGCTTGGCTGTCTGCACAGCCCTTTCTGCTTCCCCATTGGCCTGTGCATAGTGAGGGCTTGAGGTTGTGTGCCTGAAATCAAACAGTCCCTGTGAATTGGGGCCCATTGTCAGTAATCAGTTCATTTGGGCAGCCCCACCTGGCAAACATATTCTTAAGGCTGGTTGTAACGGCAGACATGTTAGTAAGGTGAACAATTTCAATGTACCTTGAAAAGTAATCCACCACTACAAGAAAGTTCTCCTTTTTCCACTGGCAAACGTCTGCTGCCACCTTCTCCCATGGGCGGCTCGGGAGTGGGGTGCAGATGAAAGGCTCTCTCCTCTGAGTAGGTTTGATCTCCTGACATACACGGCAGGTGCTGACTGCCTCTTGGATGTGGTTGCTTATGCCATGCCACCACACACTATATTTAGCTCGCTCACGGCACTTCACAATGCCTTGGTGGCCATTGTGTATTCGTTGCAGTATCTCGGTTCTCATGTCCTGGGGTATCACTATTCTGTTGTTGTACAACACTAGCCCTTGTGTGAGAGTCAGATGGTCACGGTGTGCATAGAATTATTTTACCTTTAGCGGCACGTCTGCTGAATACTGCGGTCACCCACCAAGCACGTAGCTTTTCACTAACTGGAGCTCTTCATCCTGGAGGGTGTGCTGTTTGACCATGTCAAGCTTGCTGGGAGAGATAGGCCATGACTCTCGAACAGCCTCTTCGTACATCTCCAGCTCAGTGGTCAGCTCAGCGATGTCCTGCGTCATCTCTGGTTGAGGATGTCTGGAAAGGGTGTCTGCTACAAGCAACTGCTTCCCTGGAACATACTCAGCTGTTGGGTTGTACCGCATCATGCGAATCAACAGTCTCTGACATCTCATAGGCACTGTGTTTAGGTCTTTACAATTAATAAGCAGAACTAGTGGTTTGTGGTCACTCTGCAAAGTGAATGTGTGAAGGCTGTACAAGTACCTTGTAAATTTCTCACATGCCCAAACCGCAGCAAGACATTCTTTTTCAATTTGTGCTTAGCGCTTTTCGGCAACAGTCATTGTCCTTGAGCAGTAAGCTACTGGCTTTAATTGTCCATCATGTGACTGCAATATAGGTCTGGGCGATATGGGTAAAAAATTATCAATATAGATATTTATATTTCCATTGATAACGATAATTAAGACGATAGACCACAGATCCGTAGTAGTAGCAAAATAAGTCTCTTACTCAACTTTTTCCCTACACTCGGCATAAAGTTTAGGCAGCGTGATGTGAGAGAGAAATGTTTGCGGCCAGGGAGCACGTACCTGGGGTCAAGTAACTTATGTTTTTTAAAACCTTGCTTTTTATCAATACCTTGGCGCAAATTAAGTTTCTGCATGTTCCAACGAGTGATTTTGCTTCAGGTGGTAAAAAAGGTTTGTCGTATTACCAGACTTGGTAGCCACCTGTTTACTACACAATTTGTACCGAACATTGCTATGCTCTGTCGGATTTCAAAAAGCCAAACCATTTCCAAATAACTGAACCCTTTTTATCAATAATTTCTTCACTGGAAGTTGCTCCCTTGCCATGGCTATCGCTGCCACTGTTTTTGGCAATAAGACTCATTTTCCATGGTTAACATTAGCTACTCCACTTGAGGTGCTCAGTATATTTTAGTGAGCGTAGGCTACCATTTCTCCGCAACTTCCTTCTGCGTCACAGAAATTAAATGGACTGCTGTTCCTTATTATTCTCTATTGACATTATCGATATTATTGAAAATGAATTAATGTTACGATATCTTTATTGAGGGAAGTCCTTACTTCGATAAATCAATATGTTTTTTTTATCACCCAGCCCTACTGCAATAGGACCCCACCCAGCCCATAACTGCTTGCATCTGAACTGACTACAGTGTCTTTTCTAACATCAAAGAATGCTAGAACAGGGGCCTCTGTAACTAGCTGTTTCACTCTCTTAAAGGCCTTCTCTTGTGCAGCACCCCACCCCCACGTTACTTCAGTCTTGAGCAGGTCTGTTAGTGGCTTGGTGACTTCTGACAGGTGTGGGAGATACCTGCCAAGATAATGAACCATGCCCAGGATTCTCCTGAGCTCGTGGACGTTGTTGGGTGGATGCAGTTGGGTGATGGCTTGGACTTTCAGGGCTCCAGACTAACTTTTTTTACTAGGAGCACAGTAGCCCCTGACTGAACATTTTAGGAGCACAAGCAGAACATTTAGGGGCATTTACATTTAGTCATTTAGCAAACGCTCTTATCCAGAGCGACTTACAGTAAGTACAGGGACATTCCCCCGAGGCAAGTAGGGTGAAGTGCCTTGCCCAAGGACACAACGTCAGTTGGCATGACCGGGAATCGAACTGGCAACCTTCGGATTACTAGCCCGATTCCCTCACCGCTCAGCCACCTGACTCCCCATTAACCTGCAATGCAATTATTAATGTAACTAGACAGGGTACAATTCAGTGGCGATTTTAGACCCTTTTTATGGGTGCTCAAGCACCCCTAAATTTCATCTCGGCACCCCTAAAAATTATAATAGAATAATATTTTTGTTTTTGTTTATTATCATTTGATGCTGGTAGTTCATGAAGAAAGGGACATCCTTAGTTTTTTCATTACTTCAATATTTTGCATAACAATACATAAATGTATTAATTGTTATCCAGTAAAATTAGGGATTTATATTAGCAAGGGGTTTAGAACTTTTGCAAGGCACTGTATTCATGTCAGATTCTCATTGGGGTCTCTAAAGGTCTGATCCTAGAATCGCCCCTGGTACAATTTATGGGATAATTGTGGGGTGTGCTTGCGTCGGTTGCATATGGGTCAGTTTTTTACTGACATTTTTACAACTGATCTACAGCGACGCACCACATAAGCTTGAGCTTGCAAGTGTTAGCTAAATGACTTAAATGTATGATGCGCTTTTCGATCAGCTCCAACACCACGACACGATACATGCCGAGTATAACAGCGCAAACACAGGCAGGGATACAGTAGCAACGCTAGTGCTAAATAAGTATTTGGTTGCTCGGCTCCATGACGCAGGGTAAGAAGAGCTCGTGAAACAGCTCACCAAAAGAACGAAGGGAAACCCAGTTGTCTGGCAGATTAAGACATGTTCGTAGGAACCTAGCGAAAAATAGCCTCAACTTTCCTAGAGTTTTAGCTAAGGTACTAATGCTGAGGGCTCGCTGATATCGCTGTCTTGCTAGAACGTCGTATCTATGCGTCGTTGCTAACGTGTGCTGACGTTGTGCACACCCAATAAATTCCAAATTTGAAGGTCGCACATGTGCGAGTGCTTGTAAAAAATGCTCGTACGGTCTAAAAAACTGGTCGCAAAATGGAACTATTTGGTTGCAGTCTGGATCCCTGACTTTGGTCTCGTCCGGACGAATTCCGTCCTCGTCGATGCAATGGCCCAGGTATTTCAGCCGTCTCTGGCGTAGCATGCACTTGTTGTGGTTCAGCTGTAAACCTGCTTTCTTTAACGCGTCGAGGGTGTTCGAGTCTTTCCTCATGAAGTTCGGCAGTCTGCATAAATCAATATGTCGTCCATGTAAGCTACAACGCCTTCTAAGTCCTTCAAAAGCTCAGTCATTTCCCGCTGAAAAATCTCTGGAGCGCTAGTAGGAGGAAGGAAGGAAGTCTATTAGTGAGAAGAATTTAGCATGAGCCAGCTTTGGCAGAATGTCGTCAATTGTGGGCAGCATATATTTCTGTCTCTTCACTGCTCGGTTTAAGTTCTTTAAATCCACGCAAATCCGAATCTGTTCTTGGTTTTTCTTTGGCACCGCTACCATTGATGCACACCACTCGGTTGGCTCTTTAATTTCAGTGATGACGCCACAGGCTACCATTTGATCTAGCTCTGCCTTAACTTTAGAGAGCATAGGCACAGACACACGTCTTGCCGTTGACACACTGTATGGAAACGCATCTTCTTTTAGCATTCTCTTTACTGGCTTTGTCTTCAGAATTCCTACATCATTAGGATATGGGGTCTTATGCTCTTTTAATTCAGCAATGCGTTTCACTAGGTCCATAGCCACAGCAACACTTCTGTCTAAAAGGTGGCTGCCATCCCCACTGATCTCATGCACCTTGAAGCTGAACTGCTTCTGATTCCGCTGAGTGTTTGCTGTAAAATAGCCTAGACAATTCAGCCTACCCCCTGGGCTATCTAGTGCAGTGCTAACTTTCTTGAGTCTGGGCTTGTTTTCCATTAGGCTAAAAGTCTCTTCAGATATGACGCTCGTATCCGCCCCAGTATCAATCTTAAAGTTCATAAAAGTGCCCTGAAGAGGTCATTTTACAGACCATACATCACTGGAATCCTTCACCTATGTGATTTCGCTAAGGAATGGTGGCTGGCGCTGCCTGTCACTGTCTGCATGTTAACTGACCTCGTTGACAATGAACGAACGGCAAACTGCAGCGAAATGTCCTGTCTTTTGCAAGTGTGGCAGTCTGCGTTCCTCACTGGACATCTGTCACCTTTTGCATGAAGTTTCCCGCATCTGTAGCATCCTTTTCCTCGCTTATCCTGCGCGGGTTTCGCGTTGTTCCCCTTTCGCTGAACTTGGCGGCGATCTGGCTTGGCTGAACGTTGCCCCCATTTAGCAACTTCATTGAGCTGTGTGCTACTGCTAGCACGAGCACCTTGCTCGCTCACATGTCCTTTCACTTGCTCCGACTGTCTTACTAACTCGACCACTTTGTCTAGAGTTAAGTCGGGTGTCAATTGTAACTTTTCAGAGAGTTCTTTGTCCAGTATGCCGACTACTAACCTGTCGCGAATATTTTCATTTTTCGCCTCAAAGGAACATGTGTCCGTCATTTCGTGCAGGCTTCGTATGAACTCCTCTGCACTCTCGCCATGCTTTTGCATGCATTGATGAAACCGGGCTCGTTCGTGGTTGACGTTTACTTTAGGCACAAAATAATTGTCCAACTTGCTCAACACAGTCTCAAACTTATTCTCATCATCCCTCGCTTCAAATTCAAATGTCTTAAAATGTCAAATGTCGATTCCTTCCCCAACAAATAGAGCAGTGTACAGACCTGTACCTCTCCCGTTTCCTTGTGTAATTTCTAGTGGTGGGCATAGATATTTTTTTTTAATCTAGATTAATCTCACTGTAATCTTGGCGTTAATCTAGATTAATCTAGATTAAAATGGCTCATTTGAATTCCGCCGAAGGCATTCAGAATATGTGTGCTACCCAAATAATGACTAAAAGTAAGTCTTTGAGAACGGGTTTCTCAAGCAGGTGGCGCATTAGACCAGGAGCTCATCTCCTGTTTCCAAAATGCATCACAAACTGCTTGAGAAAGCTGTTCTATGATAATTGGTGATGAAAATAAATAATGTTAAATAAGATGTACTTGTGTTTATTAACTGTTTATTAGATTAGTTAGCTTGGCTGATAGAGCTGTGCTGACGGGCTTGCCTCGGTTGCACTCAAACATCGTAGTTTGACGACGACTCTTCCCCTGCGCTACATCAGTGCTTGGCCCGGCATCTTCCGCATTAGCTAAGGGATGCTTTGCGTTTAGGTGGTATTTGAGACTGGAAGAACTCCTACAGTAAACAAATTCTGCATAGCACAAGGTGCAAACAACCTTAGTCTTGTCGAGGTTTCCATTGGGAAGCTTCTTAAAAATACATTTTCCCTGAAGCAAACCAGGCGGCTTCATAGCTGCATCCATGTTAGCACGTCACGTTTGATGTGATAATTTCATACACAAGTCATACACACAGGTTCGAAGACTCGTTCTCGCCCCCTAAAGTGCAATTCGGCAAGGTATACATCCGCGCTAAAATATTAAGGTTAAAGTCATCATAGCTTGCGTAGTACAGACCCAGCTCCCAACCCAACTTTGAGAATAGATTAACGCCGATAAGAGTCGCAGTGCGTTAACGCGCGTTAACGCTGATAACGGCCCACCACTAGTAATTTCGTTGCTATCCTGAAGCGTCATTGATTTCGGGAGGTGGAAACATCTTCCAGCTTAACTTCTGACACCATGTAGAATTACCGAATGTGAACAATCAGCGGGAGTTATTTCTAAAGACTGGTTTATTCAAGTAACTCATCAATACACACGAGCATCAACCAGCTGCTTGTTCATAACTCATCAACTGACATAGGTCACATATACACACACTGTCAGTATCAATATGTGTATCCATGCACGCCGCACATAAACTAGTGCCATTACAACACATAAACCAGCCTTATCCACAGAAATTTTCATGCGTACTGTTTGAGTTGATGAAGCCTTTGAGACGCTGTCAGTCTCATCAATAAGTGATTGTGGGTCCATTGGGCAGGGCCGGCGTTTGCTATAGGGGAACTAGGCAGCCGCCCAGGGCACCATGAAGAGAGGGGCGCCAAATTCCAGAGTGCGTCCATTAATTAACCGTCCCGCACCACCAGCAGAGGGCGCCGAGGCGTCTCTCCGATTTGCGCTCCCGGGGGGGGATTAAGATACTGGATCCTGTTTAATCTCGTTCATTTTGCGAGTAGCTCCAATACCCAAGTTTGCCGCGACGCGTTGCGCTGTGCGCTCGGATATCCTGTTTGGGCTCATAAATCCTGTCATTCGCCTTTGGGCCTACGACCTCCTCTTCAGTATGTTTAGTTTGATCGGGGGTTGTTTCTTCTTCAGACATGATCCCAGTTATTTTGTTTCGTTCAGATAGTTATTGTTACTTCTTTATTCACAACAATATAAACAGTTCTGATGCTCCATGTCATTCGTTCACCTGTTCATTCATTGAGAGTTGTGCATATTTATCCATTTGCGGGTTCGAAAACGTGAGTTATAATTGGTCATTGAAGGCTTTGTTTGTTATAATCGGTCTTCGTAGGAAAGTGGAAGGAACGCACACACGCGCGCCAGGTCTATGCAAGGGAGTCAATGAAGAAGAGCCATGGGACATTTGCTTGCCTTTGTCTTAGCCAATGACTGTAAAGAGCGGGGCTGCTTAAATAACTAGCTAGCACAACATGCTAGCAGACAAACTTTGTATTGCGATCAGACTTTGTCTCCTTGCTGGCAAGCATTAAACTATTGTACTTTCTTTGAATCCGACGACTGTGCATTACTTGAGAAATTATCTTAACAAATTGGTCCTTCGGAGCGGGATCTCAACAGCTTTTTCCGCTGTCCAGGGTCGGGACCGAATCCATGCACGGCAGGGGTTTCTTAATTCCTGATATAAAGACCTTGCAGCTAATTGCTGTTTTACAAAAGGCCGGTCCCACTGGAAGTTGGAAAGAGTGACAAGATTAAAAGAATAGCCTGAGGCACAGTCTCGTTGGAATTCAAGGTAAGAACAAGATTCGTGTTTTATTTGTACTAATAGTCGACTTTGAGAAAAATTCCACAGTGTAGTTGGTAAAGATGCACTCTGGTCCTGTATTTGCTAAGACCCGGTGAAAATCCAGTGCAGCTAATAGAGGGCGTCATATTTTACTGAGACCGGTATTGGTGGCGTATCAGTGAACTAAGTTCATTTTGCTAAAAACTAATATTTGAAGTGAAAGTGTGTGTGCATAATATTGGTGAAGCAAAATGTTTTGAAAACTGATGCAGGAGAAATACCGGTGACGTTAATAGGCGGGGTTATAATTACTAACGTGGTGATGGGAGATCCGGGCAGCAGAATTAGTTATGATCTGACCGACCAGAACTGAGATTTGAGTTTGGTGGTATTCAAATACCTAACCAAATGGAAAGATTTTTGATAATTTCTGTGAGAATGCGAGAATGCCATTGAAGTAAATATAACCTGTAAATGTTCATAGCCATATTGAGGAGGCTACTGTAAAGAATATACTCCGTGCAGCACGAAAAAGATGAAATAGAGAAACTGACGCGCAATATATATATATATTTTTTTTTATTACATGTTAAGGGCAGAGGTGCTGCTGCACATGTGTGTTTATTGCTGCTGAGATGATGGACTTGAAGTTGCCTTGTCCAACCAGAATTCTAATACATGTGTAAGCTCTCATTTTCTGACGAGTGGTATTAGGTGCATATGTAGACTTTGGATCCTAATCTTTTATGTTGAAGATAAAATAGTACTAAATAGTCTATGAGGACTAAGTGTATAGTTGTGTAAACCGCCGTCCTATTGTGAATTTAACCATGGGTAATTGTTGTACATGTTGTAAGGGAGAGTATGTTGAGAGCACTAAAGATGCTGAATTTATGCAATTTTGAGGACAGGAAAATGTGAAATATTTGAAAGTATGGAGAACCAAATTCGGATTTAATGGAAAACTGAGTGTGGATAGCTGTTCCGCATTAGTTAGAGATATCCGAGCGAAAGGAAGAGGAAACGGATAAAAAACATGGCTTAGATCGTGCAAGGTATTGGTTACAGGAAGCACATGAGAGCCAAAGAAAGAAAGAAATACATTGGCTTTAGAAGATTCTGAGGATATAAATGCAGTAACATCTAGACAAGATAAGAATCTCAGAGCAGAATTTGACATGCCTCCGCACATGCACCCATTTCAACCCCCAGCGTATGACCAAGGTGCAGCAGAGAACATCCCAAC
Source organism: Osmerus mordax (assembly GCF_038355195.1). Classification (NCBI taxonomy): domain Eukaryota; kingdom Metazoa; phylum Chordata; class Actinopteri; order Osmeriformes; family Osmeridae; genus Osmerus; species Osmerus mordax. The sequence goes on from NC_090055.1 coordinate 14,251,110, forward strand.
TGCCCCACCTAACGAAGTATACCCGAACTTGCAACATACTAATTCTTTCAGACGTATGTTAATGCAAGCCTCGCCTCTACGTCTTGTGACAGGTACCACAGGTACCACCTGTCACAAGGACAGGTGGTACCTCGTCCTCAGGGACCTCGAGGACCCTGAGGCGTACGAGGAAGATTGTGGCCGACCCCTCCCACCCTGGTCACTCCCTGTTCCAGCTACTCCCCTCTGGCAGAAGGGTGCGGTCCATCAGGACCAAAACCTCACGCCATAAGAACAGTTTCTTTCCATCTGCTACTGGCCTCTTCAACAAGGCCAAGGACTCCCATTGACATTCATTCACTTATTTAACTATTATAGTCCATCTAATGGCAATTCAGTATGCATAAGCCACTAGTATCTCAGTATCCGATTGCACTGTTGACCATTCACGCTGCTCATTCTATTCTTATTTTTATATATATTTTATTTTATATTTAAATTGTTGTATTCTTAGATTGTTTAGTTCTTAGAAATAGTTACACTTTCGTACTTTTACTTAATTTAAGATCTGTTTATGTTTAGTGTTTTGCACCTCCCTGCCACAGTAAATTCCGTGTTTGTATAACATACATGGCGAATAAACCGAATTCTAATTCAGATTCTGAACACTAGGAGTGGTCCAAAACATAGATATGGGGTAGCACCATTAATGTCGCCATTAGAAAGAGAACAAGCGGGGGAGAATTTAGACACCTTCCCTATGATTCAGGTCCCAAATCCTAACGCTGCGTTCACACTGCAGCGTTTTTTAACGCTGTGCATCGCTTGCCTTCCCACTGTACACCACGCTCGGGGGCGTGTTAGACAAGTTAATACAGAGTTGTAGTTCTCTAAGGTCACTGTTGTAGTCATGGCCAAGCGTGCAGATTTGGGTTCATGTACTCACAATATCGATCAAAATACCACTTTTACACAACATTTATGTAAGTGCAAGATTTTACTAGTGCAAGATTACAGTAGAATACATGTTACGCCACCGGTCACTCAACCAGTCGTTTGTAGGCTGGGCTAGCGAGCTAGCAGTGGCACAGAACAGTCACGTAATGTGACGAGACTAAATTTAAGAAGACATGACAGTAATGTGATCGAGGGAGAAGATGTTCCGCATTCTTGGTATAGCTTGGATTTAGTGAATAAGGGCCCCGGGAGTGTGACATCATCCCTCCTTTAAACAGTCAGAGAGAGAGTGCTGTCTGGAACTAAGATGATGAACTCAGACAAGCTACATTGTACATTATATTACAAAATGTCAAAAGGATCTGAATCACGTTATGAGAAACAACTATCTAAATTGTCACAGTCTCAAGTACACATTACAATGCTTTATTGGGACGATAAGGGAAACTCCGCAGCCAACTGTGTGTTGCCTTCTGATGCCCAAAAATTGTTTCGTACAGGGGGAACACCGCATGTTTCGACTTCGAGAAACTGACTAACGAATTGGCAGGATTTAGGCAAATTAGTTGAAAGAGGGATTGCTGTAACTGACTGGCAGTCTCAAGGAAATGGGGACAGTTATAGTCCCGATCAAGACATTTTCTCGAGAACTCTGAACTGGACAACCCATGCAAAAGTGGCAACACATTTAGATGGGAAAGACAAACGTAGACGTGATTGACATATGTTTACGTTAACAGAGGAACAAGAAGAGACGTTAAAGGAGGTTCCAGAATGTCTCTGGTCTAAAGGGAAAGCAGACGTGGGGCTAATAAAGGGTATTCAACCAATCAAGATAACAGCAAAATCCACCTTTAGACCACATCAAAGACAATACCCATTGAAACCAGAAGCAGAGGAAGGCATAGATCCAATCATTAACAATTTTTAAAAGCGGGTGTTATAATTCCTTGTATAGATTCACTATGCAATACCCCTCTCTTTCCTGTTAAGAAGTCACCTCCCTCTTCCGGGTGGAGGATGGTACAAGATTTACAGGCTGTCAACAAAGCAGTGATACCTAGGGCCCCCACTGTGCCAGACCCACACACTTTATTGAATGATTTGAGACCAACTAGTAGAATATGCTCTGTGGTTGACATTAGTAATGCATTCTTTTCAATACCAGTACATCCTAATAGTCAATTTTGGTTTGCGTTTACTTAGAAACAGAAACGCTATACCTATACAAGAATTCCACAGGGTTATTGTGAATCTCCTACTATTTTCTCTCAAGCTATGTCTGCTAACTTGGCCAAATTTACACCACCAAAGGATAGTCAGATTTTACTTTATGTAGATGACATTTTTACATTTACATTTATTCATTTAGCAGACGCTTTTATCCAAAGCGACTTCCAAGAGAGAGCTTTACAAAGTGCATAGGTCACTGATAATAACAACAAGATAGCCACAAAAACATTGCGAGTAGCCAAAACATGAAGCACACATTGTGAACAACCAAAGTAAGTGCCAAAGGGAAGAACCATAAGAGCATGTAGTTAAACAAGTTACAATTTTGGTTGCTTCCGATACAGAAGAGAATTGTAAAATTGATACACTTATATTGTTGAAGTTCTTAGCAGAACAAAGACACCGTGCAAGCAAGGACAAATTACAATTGTGGCAGAAAACCGTTAAGTATCTTGGTTATAATCTTACACAGGAGGGAAAGTGTTTGTGATGAAAATCGAAAAACAGCTATTTTGCAAGCACCGAAACCATGAACAAAAAAACAAATGATGTTGTTTTTAGGGGTAACTAATTTTGTAGAAGTTGGATCTTGAATTACGCAGCTATTATTGCCCCCCTAACTGGGCTGATTTATGAGTCACCGATGGCAGCGTCGGACCTTTTAAAATGGACACCAGAAGCGGATAACGCTTTTGTGGAAATAAAACGGGTTTTAGTGGGTTCAGCTGTATTGGGGTTGCCAGATTATACAAAACCATTTACCCAAACTGTTGATTGTAAAGACGGACACATGACTTCTGTCTTGACTCAGACACATGGGACAAAGGAGACCATAGGCCTACTATTCTACGAAATTAGATTCTGTAGCAAGAGCACTGCCCCCGTGTGTACAAGCAGTTGTGGCGGCCTCTATGGCAGTTCAAAGTAGTGCAACCATAGTACTATTTCATTCACTCACTTTAAGAGTACCTCATGCTGTGTCAGTGATCCTATTACAGAAAAAGATTTCCTATCTAATCGCCATCTAGACATTTATCTTGTATGACGGTATTATTGTTTCAACCACATTTGACAATTGAGAGATGTAACACACTTAATCCCTCCACTCTAGTGCCCGTGGCCACAGATGGAGATTTGCATTATTGCCTCGCAGATATTTCTGAGAAGGTGCTGCCAAGAGCTGACTTGAAAGACACGCCCTATGATGATAGTGAAATCACAATGTATGTTGATGGGTCAAGTAGAACAAATGCTACTGGGTATGCTGTATTCACTCAAACCAAGGTTTTGCAAGCTAAACCACTTCCTAGGAACTATTCAGCACAAGCTGCGGAATTAATCGCCCTCACAGAAGCATTAAAACTTGCAAAAGAAAAAGTTGTGACTATTTATACCGATAGCCAGTACGCCTTCTCAACTGTGCATGTGTTTGCTCAACAGTGGAAAAATAGAGGTATGGTTACGTCAACAGGAAAAGACATAAACCACAAAGATCTAATACTTGAATCCAGTTACCTCTGAAAGTAGCCATATGCAAATGTGCAGCGCACACTGGGAAAACAGACCCAATTTCAATAGGCAATGCTAAAGCTGACGTTGCAGCTAAGGAAGCAGCTATGCAGGACATGTTAACACTATCAGATACGCTGAGCTATGTAGATGAGACAGTGTTGAGAGATATGCAAGATGTGTCCCCTCAATCTGAAAAGACTAAATGGTTAACAAACGTGGCAACCATTACAAACGGGTTATACAAATGACAAAATGGCAAGTTTATATTACCAAAGAATCTGTTTCGTTATGCGGCTGTATTGAGCCATGGATTGGAATCATGTCTCAACAGGGGGGATGGTAGGATTGATAACGAAAGTATTTACAGCCTATGGGTTCATAAACTACTCTAAAAAAAATTGTTTAGCCTGCCCTATCTGTGCAAGACACAACACTCAAGACAATGAGAGACCAAAGCAAGGACAATTTCCAAAACCTCAATATCCATTTCAATACATATGCATGGTCTTTATTGAACTAAATAAGTGTGAAGGAAGAAAATATTGTTTAGTTATTATTGACATGTTTACAAAATGGATTGAAGTATTCCCGAGCTCGACACCAGATGCTTTAACAGTGGATAAAGCATTAGTAAAAGACATTATTCTAAGGTTTGGGATACCAGAAAGAATATATAGTGACAATGGGAGTCATTTTGTTAACAATACCATTACAATGATAGCACAGCATTTAAGCATTAACTTGAAAAATCATTGTGCCTATCACCTAAAATCAGTCTAGTGGAAAGACAATGGTATTTTGAAGAGTAAATTAAGGAAGACCACGGAAGAGACACAAAAGAATTGGATTTACTGTTTAGCATTGGTTGTGTTGAATATGCACATTACTAAAACATCAACAGGACTAACACCATTTGAAATGATTTATGGGAGACCTTATATAATACCACAACTTAAACCATTTACGAGGAACGATAAGGAGGCAGATCAAACATTGGCAGAATACATGAAGAAAATGCTAATAGGCAAAGAAGTTGCTTGTGCTAATTCTATTCCAGGTGATGCAGTGGATCAAACTTCTGGAGGAGTCAAACTAGGAGACTGGGTGCTGATTAAGGTCATTAAGAGAAAAAACTGGTCAAGCCCCAGGTGGGAGGGACCGTATTAGGTACAACTCACCACACCCACTGCAGTCAAAATAAGAGGACGTCTTGGATACATTTGTCACATTGTAAGAAAGTAAGGGACATTGATACAGGGACAGATTAGTTACTCACCACAGTCTTGAGGCACAAGTCTGACTACAAAGGGGAGTCCTTCTCTTAAAGAGGGGCCCGTCTCAACCTCAGTGAAGAAACCAACGATCAACAGAGACTTAGGGTGTGAACTAAAATAGGCTAAAAGGACAGGAGACAGTCAACAGGGAAAGGTAGAATCAAAATGTGGTATCCAGGTCCTTGTCCACAAAACTGTGGCGTCTGTGGTACTATATGTAGCCTACTGCTGATGCTAACATTCAGAATAGTTGTCGCTATATTATGGTTGGACAAGGGGGATTGCTGCCAGAAACTGAGAAAAATAGGAAAGAAAGAGTTAATCATACTGAAAATTGAATAAAACAAAGTAGACACTGTCGCAGTACAGGGCAGCAAACCTCAGGAATAAGAAAGCCAACAGGAATTACTGTATACTGCAACGAATCAAGTGACTGTTCTTTTACCATTGATCTATGTAATATTATAGATTATGGAAGAGAAGGTGAACAACAATGGCAAAATTATGAGAAATATGTGTATGCCAACGTGTTCTAGCCCAATTCCGTATGAATGCAAATGTTTCCACTGGATTGACACACTGGCACAAAGAACCACTATTAATAAAGGCAATCCAACTACTTCATGTAAAGCCAAAGACTGCAATCCTCTGATAATAACTATAAAGCAGGCTAGGCAAGTTGATAATGGTACTTATGTCGTGCTACCATATGTAAGTGGCATACAAGGTAGGAATCCAGCTGGATTAATACATGTTGAAGTACTTCCTGTGCAAGTGCTGTATGCACGTGGTCAAGGAACATCCAATCCTCCATTAGGAAATCCCTTCCATGTTGAATATTTAACAAATATGACCTATGAAGACAAATTGTTACTAGAAACGGGGTTTACAGATAGAAACGAATGGTTGGAGTGGATGATGTTTACAGCCCGTCAGAATGGTCAGTCTAACTGTCTTGCCTGTGCAAAACCAAGACCACAACTGGGCACAGTGCCTTTTAAGCTGACTGATGAGAAGGATCCAGCAGGTTTACAATGTGTTTTGCAACTTTTTGAAATATTTTATACACCACGACAATCACAATGTAAAACTCTATCCTTATCATTTCCTCCAGTTAAGAAAATGGATGTCCCACCATCAGTGACAGTATATCAGGGAAATTATACCTGTTTCTTGCGAACAGGAGAGGGTTATGATGTGAGGACACTCCCACATACCTATTGTAGCCATATTATGGATATTACTAAGAATTATGGTAACTATTTGGCATCTTGGTTCATTGACCATACCTCAATGAGAGCAGATTTGTGGTGGTTGTGTGTAGACATGAAATTGCGCCCTCAACGAAGTTGAACGCCAGCGAAGTGGCATGGCAGCTGTGCACTGACTCAACTACTCATGCCGTTTCATCTCTTCCCCATATCTGATTTTAGGTCCTTATCTCAACAGTTCTCAGAGCAGGGTATCACCAGGAGAAGGCGCTCTCAGGTGCCAGGAGGAGCATTTGATCCTCATATTTATATAGATGGTAAAGGGGTACCACGTGGAGTTCCTGATGAATATAAGGCAAGAAATCAGGTGGCAGCAAGCTTCGAATCCCTACTGTTCTGGTGGTCAACCGTTAATAAGAATGTTTATTGGATTAACTATATTTATTACAACCAACATAGATTTGTCAATTATACTAGAGATGCTGTTAAAGGTATTGCAGAGCAACTGGGCCCCACTTCTCTGATGGCATGGCAGAACTGAATGGCCCTGGATATGTTGTTAGCAGAGAGAGGAGGTGTCTGTAAGATGTTTGGTACACATTGTTGTACTTTTATCCCTTATAACACTGCTCCTGATGGGAGCATAACAAAAGCTCTGGAGGGTCTTACATCTCTTTCAGAGGAACTGGAAGAGAATTCTGGAATTGATGATCCATTTACTCGTATGATGAGAGCTGGTTCGGCCGGTGGAGCACATTCATCTCTTCACTGCTGATTTCTTTGGCCGTAGCAGTGGCAATACTCATTACTTGTGGTTGTTCTTGTATACCATGTATTAGAGGCTTAGTGGCCCGTTTGATAGACAAAGCCCTTACTAAAACGATGTACCAACAGCTGCAGAACCGTGCTGATGATAACTATGACAGGATGAATGACCATGCTCATGACACCTATGATGATGCCTATGTATGAAATTCAATGTTAAGTGAATTCACCATGACTCGTTTAATGAAAATCTGGCAAAGTGTTAAACGATGATATTGCCGACAGGCTTGAAGAAATACAAACATTTTTGTTTTCTATTATATATAGACCCGGCAATTCAATCAATTTCCCGGCACATTTGCAATGTAATGCAATGCAGATGTGCACACCGCCCCCTACCGAACAAAATGGGTAGCTCGGTCAGCAGGGAGCTGAAGAAGAGCGGCTACTGACGTCACTCTGCTGCGCCGCTCAGAATGCTTTTTCGTTCATTTTGCATTTCTGCAAATGCATTTGAATTTGAATTGTGGTCACGATTTTGCAGCCACGTTCTTAAAATGAAAATGCATTTCTGGAAATGCATTTGAATTTGAATTGTGGTCACGATTTTGCAGCCACGTTCTTAAAATGAAAATGCATTTCTGGAAATGCATTTTAATTTTCAAATTTTACATTTCAAATTGAATTTTGGTATCTATCTATCATGCTGGGGCATGTTTTGAAAATTAAATGTCAAATGTCTATTTCTTTTTCCTTTTAATTAAGTGAAAGATTGAGCACTCTTGAAGAAGAAAATTAAAATGCAAATAGGATGATTGATTACTAATTTAATTTATGAGTCAAATAATGCAGCCACTTTCTTAAAATGCAAATACATTTCTGGAAATGCATTTGCATTTGAATTTTGGTAACGATTTGCTTCCATAATAGAAGAGCACCAAAAGGTGTTTGTTGACATGAAACTTTTTCAGTTGTCTGAGGAAATACAGTCTTTGTTGGGCTTTTTTAATAAGGTGGGAGGTGTTGATATCCCATTTCAAATTTTGGCTGATGTAAGAGCCCAGAAATGTAAAGGACTCTGTAAGGGTTATGGGCTGGTCAAATATATTAACTAAGGCTTTGGTGTAAGGCCTCCTTCTCAAGTCCACAACTATTTCCTTTGTTTTTGAGGCGTTAAGATGAAGCTTGTTCTTCCTACACCAGTCTACAGCCCAGTTCACCTCCTTGGTGTACTGAGACTCATCCTCCTCTCTGATTAGGCCAATGATGGTGGTGTCATCTGCATATTTGAGCATCGGAGTGGTTGTGAGATCTCAGGTAATTTGTGTAGATAGAAACTCAAGGTCAGGGGAGCAGAACTGTGTTACTGTGGTAGGATTGGTGCACCAGCGATCATTGATAAGGAAGCATACACCACCGCCTTTGGACTTGAGAGATAGATTAGCTGACCTGTCAGCCCGGTGTGATGTAAAGCTGGGGGGTGTGAACGCTGCATCAGGGGTGTCCTTATCCAGCCAGGCGTCGGTCAAGCAGATGGCAGAGCATTCTTTATACTTCCAGTTGCTTTGGGTCAGAAGTAAACTGCAAATGCAACATTCATATTATGCAACATATCCCTCCTGTTTATCCTGAATAAAATGTGTTATTCCACAACCACATCAACACACAGTCAATAAAATCAAAAATACATAAAATAAAAATAATTCATAAAAATTAAAAATGTGTAATAATCTAAGTCTATACAGCATTATAGTCTAGCAGTGTGAATGCCTGGACATAACAGGGAAGCCCATGGTATTGGGATAAAAACCCATCATCACTCAGCAGAGTGGTCATTTGATGTCTGATGCATCCACCAACAGACCTGGACTTCATCTCAGATCTCCTTCACCACCAAAATCAAATACAAACAAAGATTGCAACAAAGAAATCAATACAGAAATTATCAGGATATAAGAACATGCCTACTTGTTGTCAACATGGTCATCACTAAAACAATCAACCCTTCAGTTAAACTGTCAGTCAGGTTTTTCTAAGACAGTCTAAACCAGGCCCTGATTGTGCTCTTCCTCTCCAGGTTACGTGATAAGCATTTCTCTCCAGGTCAGGGAGTCATAAACCTTAGTTAACCAAACAAAAACCTGTTTAACCCTTAAGTCACCCCAGATTTTGTCTCCAGATGTACTCCCCTGCAATTTATCTCCATTTTATAGATGGCAAAAGAAGCTCCCCCGAAGGTGATCTCTTACAGAGCGGTTAGGACCTTAGGTCAACAGACATTTCTCTCCAGCCTGCTGCTAACTCTTTTACAACGTCTGCATAATAAGACACTACTTGGCACACATCCTGAAATCTCATTACATGTTCTCAATTTCTGTTTCTTTTCAAATTAATATCAACTTTCTGTAGTACAAACAGGTTTGTACATTTACATTTACTCATTTAGCAGACGCTCTTATCCAGAGCGACTTACAGTAAGTACAGGGACATTCCCCCGAGGCAAGTAGGGTGAAGTGCCTTGCCCAAGGACACAACGTCAGTTGGCATGACCGGGAATCGAACTGGCAACCTTCGGATTACTAGCCCGACTCCCTCACCGCTCAGCCAACTGACTTGTACCTACATTTTATTCCACAGAAAAGTTTCTAACATATCAAGATTAAAACTTCACTTCTGAATCTATTTACCATTTGCATTGTTACCAATGAAACAGTTAAATAATTACATCCATAGTCATAGCACCATTTAGTTCATAAGTTTTTCAACATACAAAACGGAACGTCATTCCCAAGACAATTCACATTATTATCACAAAGTTCAATTTGCTGAAACGGATGCCATGATTGTATGGCGTGAAATTAGTGCCAGGAGAGCGAGCTCTGTAAAAACGATTTGTAACTTGCAAAAAAGATTTGTGTCTCTGTAGAAAATGATTTGTGTACTTGCAAAAAAAGGTTTTGTGTCTCCGTAGAAGAAGGCAAGATTTGTGTACTTGTATAAAAGATTTGTAACTTGCAAAAAAGATTTGTGTACTTGTAAAAAAAAGTTTTGTGTCTCCGTAGAAGAAAAAGATTTGTGTACTTGTAAAAAAAAGTTTTGTGTCTCCGTAGAAGAAGGCGGGAACAATGCTCCCAAAACCATCTAAGCCAATCAAATATAGCCATTTCTGTGTCTAGTATCATTGGACATTTTTGTCTGTCTATCACACAAAGAACGTCAGCGAATAAGAACAAAACTAGAATGCTGATGATTTCAACCACGTCACCAAAGAGCGCTTGGGTTGAATTTGTTTTCAACAAACATGACTGCCACTGGAGAGCTGTCTATGGCTGAGATCTGTAGATTCTGCCATCGAGTCTGTTTTAGAAGACATCGACAGCGCATTCATTTTGAAAGAGGAACAGAGAAACGCGATCATCGATTGAAAATATGTTTTTGCCGTCCTTCCTACGGGATTCGGTAAAAGTTAACTTACTACGTTGCTCTGATTGGTTTGTAGGTCTATCCAATTGAGCGAAGAGGCATTTTTTTTCAAGGTTCGGTTGAAACACGCCCCATACTCACAGCCCAACATAGAGTATCAGACTCATATTCTGACTAGAATTATGAGTATGACAATGTCAGGCTAAGACTACACAGTAATTAAACTAGCAGTACTAAGTGGGATAAATATAAGTTACGGCAACTTATATTTATCCCACTTAGTACTGCTAGTTTATGTACCCTTAGTATAGTTAGTCCACATATTTAAATTTTAGGTATATGTTTATTGTATGCACCTTCCTGCCAAAGCAAATTCCTTGTCTGTGCAAACTTTCATGGCGAATAAATCCCTTTCTGATTCTGATTCTGATTCTGATTCTAATTAAAATTACATTCTCACAGAGGTCAGTTGAAAACAACTGACTCGTCATTGGCTCATTCCTGAATCTTTACAATATTTCTTCAGCTCAATAAAGTTCATGCATATTATGTTTTCTCTCAAATAGGGTATGCTAAAAAAGTTTTTTCTTAAAGTTTTTTTTAAATAGTTTGTAAATCCATATGCTATAAATACTCTTTCATTATATACATCCATCCTGTTTGAGACATGATTCATCCCATGGCTCAAATCAATACATAACTAAATAGATTCTAGAGTAACATAAGTTCCTCCTGTTAATTTACATAACCCACCATTTAGGTGACACTTCTTGCAAATCTCTCAAGTCAGTCTCATCCACATTTCCTAATGTTAAGACATCCTGTATGGCTGCCTCTTTTGCTGCCACATCTGGTTTAGCATTCCCAGAATAATTAAATCAATGTTATCAGTATAAACTTCCAGTAGAGCAAACAAATTCTTCATAATCGACATCTTCTCTTGTAGAAAACATTGCATCTTTTGACCATAGGAAACAGTAATGAGGCTCTTGTCTCTACCTGTCCTATTGTTTCCACTAGGGGCAACATACAGGAGCAATTCCCTTTTCAAACCATAGTATAGGGAAGACTATTATGAATATTAGCAACAGTAAGCTACATATGGTACCACAGATGTCACAATACTACGGACGAGGAAATAGGTCGCCGTTTTTTTCTACCTTTCCCTGCTTACTGTCTCCCATCTTTTTAGCATATTTAGTCTACATCCTATGTCTCTTTCTTGGCTGGTCGGTTTCTTCACTGAGTTTGAGACGGGCCTTTCAATAAAAGAAAGACTCCCCTTTGTAGTCAGACTTGTGCCTCAAGAGACGGTTCTGAGTAACTAATCTGACCCTATATCAATGTCCCTGACTTTCTTACAGTGTGACAAGCGTCTCCAAAATATCCTCTCTGCTATTTAAACTACAGTGGGTGTGGTGATTAGTACCTGATATGGTCCTTCCCACCTTGGGCTGGACCAGTTCTTTCTTTTGATAACTTTAATCAATACCCAATCTCCTCATTTGACTTCTCCGCTCTTTGGTTTACTGCTTCACCTGGAACAGAATTTAGCAGAAGATATCTCTTTTCTAGTTAGCATTTTTTATAAAATCGGTTAACGTTTTGATCCGTCTCTTCATCATGCTATGTGAAAGGTTTAAGTTGTGGTATTACATATGATCTTCCATAAATCATTTCAAATTGTGTTAATGCCTCTGGTATAGGACTGGGAAAGACTTAAATCCACTTAGTAAACATATCTATAATAATGACCAGGCAGTATTTTCCCTTCACATTTCTTATTATTGAGCAAACACATGTAACAGTATATAATAAGACAATACATGATCATTTGATATTCAACTCCTATTAGTCATGCCTAGAAATGACAATCTGTTTCTTTGTTCCCTTCTTTAGAAAATCAACTTTTAGTCTCATTACTTCCACTCCAAAAACACTTTTAAAACAGGCAAGTTTAAGACCTATATTGTTTTAGATTCTCTATTTCACCAAATCACACGTCTTTTTGTCAAAGATATAATAAAAACCATTGTCATTATCCCAAACCAGAATTTAATCTGTATGCTTCTTAAATGAAATGTATAGACCACATAATGTTCTTAATGTAGCCATTAACCAAACATATTTCCCCCAACTATATTTTCTATAAAGGTCAGATAGGTAGAACTTCATAACTCGTTTTGCTGCAGTTCAAAACGAGCTAATTAGCTCAAACCATCACAACCACAAATTATCAGACTTGATGAGTCTTCCCAAATTATTTCAGAACTGAATGTTATAATAACCCTTTTTATGCACTAATACCATTTATTAATACAACATTATCACAGCCTAACTTTTATGTAACTTTCTAATCACTTCCTCATAATCTTTCACATACATTTCCTCAAACCAAAATAAAACATTTGTGAAAAACACAGCTTCAAAATAACCCAACTGGAAAAGTTGGGTTGATTCCATGTCAATGGATATTTGACGTACACGTGGTTATTTGAAATCAGATGTAGATAGTAATAAAGTTACATTTTCAAATGAAATCAAACCCGTAAACAAAACACATTCCCTTTCTGTTCAGAACACAACAACTTCCCATAAGTTCCCAAGGTTGCAAATATTGAATCTCACCATTTGATTAAAAAATTAGCCCCTTACTTAATCTCTGACCCACATTTGAATTTGCTTTAAACTATCGTTATCATAATTTTGTTTAATGAAATCCATGTTTGGACAGTTAAAACTGCTCCCAGACCTGCGTCACTCATGTTAGTATTCGCCACCACGTCAATCAAACAATGCCCTTGAGACAAAATATTCCCCTTTTCTTTCTAAACTTTTAAATTCACAATTTAACAAGTGTAACCTAAGCCCGTAAAACACAAAACCTTACTCTTTAACTTCTCAAAAGTCTTATCAAAGCATGTAATACAGAATACTCCTTTGAATATTCCTATATTATTCGCCAGCCATTACGCCCTCAGCATGCGTGATGCACGGACAATTCTTCAAATCTCAAATTTGCGGACCAAAGACCCAAATGAAAATATTTAATTTGAATAATTAGTAGTTTGTATATGATTTAATGTAATACTCTTCTCACTTTCTCAATTACTCTTAGTTTTTACTCAATCAACTCAAACTAGAGAGGATACAATTTCTGGGGAAATTGTAGGGTGTGCTTGCTTGCGTCGGTTGCACAGGGGTCTGTATATTTTATATAAAAATCCATCGGGCCTACTTATTATTTATAAAGATTACATAGATTTAAAAGCATTTTTTTTTGCTGCTCATTTACAACTGAAAATACGAGTGAAGTGTAGAATGAAATGCCTGCAAGAGGCAGCCTCAACGTTGAATCAAAACGAATACATTTGGCAGACCGGTGCAAAAATTGAACTAATCTCTATGACTTAAACGTCATCTTAAGTTTTTCCCTTCTCATGATATTTTCAGGCATTTAGCCTACTCATTGCATTCATTCATTAATAAAGAACCCCCTTTGGAGATTGTTCTACGACGTTACCCGGCAGTAGAAGATGGAATCGCGATTCAAACAGTACCATCTGCTAACTGAAAATATGCCCCCCAAAACGTAAATAAACTTGACATTTATTTAGTGGAAAATCGCTCATTCATAAAAAGCTCACTGGTAGCGATCATTGTCAGTAACAACGCAAAATGCGATATAGCCCTGTGTGGAGAAGCTGCCCCGGTAAATTCTACTACTACAGTACAGTACTAGACTTCTGCTGTGTTCGTCTTGGTAGCGATTGGGTTGGCTGAATTCGATTTAACGTTCCGTTGTACGGTTTAGGCTGAAATTAATTATTTTCATCAACAGATTGACAAAGTTTAGGCTGTGGCAATGAAGTTCAGGTTAGTAGTCAGATTGTTTCAACTATTGAAAGACTTTTGAGTAAGGGGAGTGCCGAACATGTTCTGTCGCCGTTTGACTTAAACAGCTGAGGAGTTTTTGTTAGCTACTCACACTAGTGTCTCGGGTAGGCTACAGCGTTGCAGTGAGCTACACTGGTTTGAAACCACAGGTAATGGTAATTTCACCAACAAATCGTTTACTAATGTCAGAATAAATCCTACAACGAAAATGTATATGTGAGGAATATTTATTTTAACGATTGAAAACAGATACATCATAGACCACTGTAGTATGTGTTGCCCGGGCAACACAGGCTAATGTCATGATGCTAATATTTCAGTGAAATAGTAGACTACTGTTTCCGAAAGTAGATGTACTTCCTTAATAATATCAGCTTATATTGTACATTACACATCACAATTGTGTGTCATATCACAAAGTAAAATGAGTAAATAGTTATCACCCTGGCCTCTTTGCTTGTGGCGTTTCTGCAGCTGCCTTGCAGTAAAGCTATAGTTAGCCTAGCTATCCCCCAAGTTAACAGATGCGAAACGAATGCCAAAGGTAGTCACGCGTCTGCCAAAGGTAGTCACGCGTGTTTTCGTGACGTAGTGACGTTAGTAACGTCAGTGACTGTGGCTAGCAAATTAGCCACCGTTAGCTTCACTTTTCGCCACAAAAACTTAACTGAAGCCCAAACCATGCAACGGAACGTAAATTCCAATAGAAGCAACTCAATCGCTACCAAGACGAAACTTTTGACACCTACGTTGTCTATGTAGGCCAAATATTGACTGAGTTTTAGGGGGGCAAAAAGAATTAAAAAAATAATAATAATATGTGAGAGAACAAAGGTTGTGCCGAAGGCAAAGCACACCCAAAAAACAATGTCTATAAGCGCGCATTTCAAACTCAAATCAAACACACAGCGCTCTGGGACAAAGCAAAAACTCAACCTTTTTTTTCTCTTTGAACAACACAGCTGATTGGCGTTTATATTCTATTAATTTCATTTCACTGTAGTATAACTTTTAAACGTAACGGGACTCTATTTTAGCCCCCACCTTTTTCCATTGGAAGTTCTGTAACTCATGTAAAGTATACGTAAATTTTTCAAAATACTCATCACGTAACATCTTTCAAATGTAACCAAATTAGTATTCGCTCCAAATTCGTCTATTTCTTAAAATGTACGTCTTAGTAAATTTCCCAATTTACGTCTGCGCATGTGTCATGCGGTTAGCTATCCTGGATCTCAAATGTCAAGCTGCAATTATTTTACTAGCCTGTACCCGCCGCCATCGCTGTTGAGTCTGTCTGTAAGTTTATTAGCTACAAATGTCATTGCCATGACTGCAAATCTAACTTCCTGTACTCTTCTTTGTCTCAGGACAGAGCAGAATGCACTTCCTCCACGTTTTCACCGGAGAGTAGTTATCCCTTAGCTATTAGCTAACTAAGCCACAGCCTGGAGCTTTTCCTCACAGATCCCAAAGCTATCCTAGCAACTTGTAAAATACTTTGTTCAACAGACAGCGGACTGGCAAATTCGCTAGAATCATGTCAGCCTTCTGATTTCTTTCTAAGGACAATTCTACCCTCTTACAACATGTAAAACAATTACCCATGGTTATATTTACAACAGAACCTCGATATTTACAATTCTATCAACTATTAGTACTATTTTAACTTCAACATAAAAATTGGGATCCCAAGTCTACATATGCACCTAAGATTACTCGTCAGATGGTAGTTTACACATATATCAAGAGTTCCGGTTGGACAGGCCTTCAGCTTGTTCATTTAAATAGGTAGCCTAAATATTAATACTACTACCACCAAACTCCTAACACATTTCACCATTTCATCTCAGCAGCATCAAACACATATATGCAGCACCTTTGCCCTTAAAAACAATCGCGATACATCTTTTACGTACGTACAGAGGTTTATTTCTGTTGTCTCCCTTAATTGACTGTGAACATCCTTCACCGATCTTTCTGCTTCCGCATCAGTTCATCAGCATGTCCATTTGATTACAACCCCCAAACTCCAACACATTTAGAGTTCTGGTTGGACAGGCCTAAAAAATTGATACGTCGGCTAACCGATCACAGGTCTTGGGTAATACTTCACCTATCTTTCTGCTTCGTCACCAGTTTTTGAAACATTTTGCTTCACCAATATGTCTTAATTATAGGTCTTAATTAAAAGAGTGCACACACACTTCACTGATATACAGTGGGTATACAGTATGTAGTCAGCAACCAATTGTGCAAGTTCTCCCACTTAAAAAGATGAGAGAGGCCTGTAATTTTCATCATAGGTACACTTCAACTATGAGAGACAAAATGAGAAAAGAAAATCCAGAAAATCACATTGTCTGATTTTTTAAGAATTTATTTGCAAATTATGGTGGGGCCCGGACATGTACGACTATTAGTCGTACATGTACAAGGGCATTGAAGATGAAACGTGGCTGGGTTTTCAGCATGACAATGATCCCAAACACACTGCCCAGGCAACGAAGGAGTGGCTTCGTAAGAAGCATTTCAAGGTCCTGGAGTGGCCTAGCCAGTCTCCAGATCTCAACCCCATAGAAAATCTTTGGAGGGAGTTGAAAATCCGTGTTGCCCAGCGACGGCCACAAAACATCAATGCTCTAGAGAAGATCTGCATGGAGGAATGGGACAAACTACCAGCAACAGTGTGTAAAAACCTTGTGGAGACTTACAGAAAACGTTTGACTTTTGTCATTGCCAACAATGGGTATATAACAAAGTATTGAGATTAACTTTTGTTTATGACCAAATACTTATTTTCCACCATAATTCGCAAATAAATTCTTAAAAAATCAGTCAAATGTGATTTTCTCGATTTCTGTTTCTCATTTTGTTGAAGTAGTTGAAGTGTACCTATGATGAAAATTACAGGCCTCTCTCATCTTTTTAAGTGGGAGAACTTGCACAATTGGTGGCTGACTAAATACTTTTTTGCCCCACTGTATATATATATAGGATTTTAGCAAAAATATTTAGTTCACTGATACGTTTACAGATCACGGATCTTAGCCTATGACCACAGTGCTCTTTAACGAATTCACTGTATAGTTTTAAATCAATTTACATTTATTTAAATTTACATTTATTCATTTAGCAGACGCTTTTATCCAAAGCGACTTCGAAGAGAGAGCTTTAAAAAGTGCATAGGTCACTGATCATAACAACAAGATAGCCAAAAAACATCGCGAGTAGCCAAAACATGAAGCACACATTGTGAACAACCAAAGTAAGTGCCAAAGGGAAGAACCATAAGAGCATGTAGTTAAACAAGTTACAATTAAACAACATGAACTGCTATAAGTGCAAGTGTACCTGTGAAAAAAAGAAAAAAAAAGCAAGCAACAGTAATAAAAACAATATATCACAGCGAGAACAAAAATTTAAAACAGTTACCACTAATCACAAGAGCAACAAGTCTCTAAGCAAGAGTCATTGTGATCCTTGAGGAAACTAACATCGGGTCAAGCGAACCATTCCTAAGTACCGTTGTACTCCCGCAACAAGTGCGTCTTGAACCTTTTCTTGAAGGTGGAGAGACAGTCAGTATCTCTGATGGAGGTGGGGAGTTGATTCCACCACTGGGGGGCCAGACAGGAGAAGAGCTTGTGTTGGGACCGGGCGGTCTTGAGCGGTGGGACCACCAGGCGGTTGTCTGAAGAAGACCGTAGGTGACGGGTGGGGGTGTAAGGCTGCAGGAGAGACTTGATGTAGACGGGTGCAGTCCCGTTCACTGCTCGGAAGGTCAATACCAGGGCCTTGAATCCGATACGGCCATGATAGGTAGCCAGTGGAGAGAGATGAGGAGCGGGGTAACATGGGAGCGTCTGGGTAGATTGTAGAATTTAGAACATATAAATGGATTACATGTATATACAATTGTATTCTTACCTTGTCCATCGAAAGCTGTGCCTCATAGCTAGTCCAGAATTCCGTCACCCTTCCACCCCCAGAAAAAAAACTGGCCTCTTTTTAAACAGCCATATTTGCTGCGAGGTTCTTCATCTCGTGCATATCTGCATGATTTCAGTTCTTGGTTCTGGATGATGGAAAGGAATATTAATATTAATCTATCAAGCATTGCACAGTCAGTCGGTGAACAAGTTTAAGAAAACTTTATTGCTTGCGGCCGGCCCACAAGGAGACAAAAACATCACACGCCATTGTGCTACGTTTGTCTGCTAGCATATTGTGCTAGCTAGCTATTTAAACAGACCCTCTCTTGACAGTCATTGGTTAAAACAAAGGCATGCAAATGTCCCATGGCTCTTCTTCATTGGCTCCCTTGCATGGACCTGGCGCGCGTGTGCGTGTGTGCACTCTCTGACCACTCTCAGCTTGACCAACTCTTTTATGGCCTCTCCAGTACGATTGTGATCAAACACTCTCTCAACGTCAGTAAGACCAAGAAGATGATTGTGTACTAAAGGAGGCGGCAGGAGCAGTCGCGGAGCCAGAGGGGTGGCCGGGGTGGCACTGGACCCCCCTGATATCGGACTGGCCACCCCAGGTGCCACCCCAAAATGTCATTCGCTATCCCTGGCAATTGGATGCTGATTGACATTTAATTTATCTTGTTAAAAGAAGAGTTTCTTTTGACATCTGGCAGTGCATTTTTTCAATCGAGGATAGGCTATTTCCACAGTTCACCAGTCAGTAACAAATCACTACGCTAGCGTCTGATACAGCGCCAGCGACGGAAGACAAGAGCATCATATTACAGTTATCGTTTTAAGGTTTAACATTGGGGTTGAGGCTTCCTGAACAAAATGTTATGAAAGTTGAGTTGCTGGGCCGCAGAGCCATAGAAAAAGATGCATATTGGCAATTTGGTTCCATAACAGATTCAGATAAGAGAAATGTCTCTGTTTTTGTTGAGCGCTTAGCACTAGTAGCTATAACAGCGTAGTTGTTGTACTGTGGTGTAGTTGATTCAATTGAGCTTTTTTCATTTTCATTTATATAACACACTTTTAATACAACAACAGTAGGCCTATCATTTAGCCATTTGAAATCTATTGTGATGACCTGACTAGCTAGGTCAGAAAGGAACAATCGTCCAGGCATAAGATGAAGTTCCCAAATTGATGTTTATTAACCACACGGTACACAGGCTACTAGTAAGCCAAACAGCTGTTTGGCCCTAGCCCACGCTAAATAAAAGAAAGGTAGCCCACAAAACAATAGTGACTGTCTCTTGTGAAACCCAAACGTAACAGAAAGAACAGACGCTAAACCTGGTCTCAACTTCGAATGCTCCATCCCCCCTGCCCAACCACCCTCGATACCCCTTCGCCAACCACCAGGATGCCCGGCATCCGAACATTCTCGGCATTCCCGTGATTAGCAGACAGCAGGTTGATTGGCATTTCGGACCACGCGAACACTACTGGTAAACAACCAACTTACAGCCTAACATATAACACACATCTTTCGGTGTGGGTCGCTACACTATGTTTGTAATTTAACTGCTAAGATTCCTTGATGAGATGCCTTATCAATCTATTAACGTTACAAAAGATGAACACTGCAGTCAGATAGCTACCCTGTTTGCTATTGTATAATGCCTGTTTGAAATACATATTTCAGAGTAGGGCTAGCCATGATCTAGTAACTTAAAGGCTGGTAGTTGATTGAAGATAATAATGGGGATATGTTTAAGATTGAAATTGGACTCAAATGTTGGTAATTGGATGTGTAGGCCTACATGTTATTTTTGCTCAGGGTTCACTTCAAACATTAAAAGAAAGGGTGAGATAGCAGACTTCTTCAAAAAGCTGAGCAAACGGGATCAGGTGGAAATAGATCCCAGCCCTTGCACCACCCCAAGACCTCAGAGCAGCTCCCTCCCCAAGGCTACAGGCACCAGGTCAGAGCATACTAGGAAGTCAGTCACATGCCAAGTTTAGCTTGTGTTTGTCGGCCACACGTAAGCCTACACAAAAGTTTTTTTCCGATTAAGCCTCACTTTAAAATGTTGGTTGTTGATTCATGAGTGTTCTTGTTTTGATGGCTGTGGCATTTTTTGTGTAATAGTTATGTTTTAATGTAAACGATTCATCAAAGAATCTAACCTCTAACCTGGTTAGACCTAGATTATATATTCATGAAAACAGAGTGACAAAAGTCTCTCCAGTTTGTGAATACAGTACAGTGTGTGTAAGAAAGAAATTAGTTGCAATTCAGATGTAGAGACACAGTGTATTCATAGTAAATGTAGAATTTGATTAAAGTAACCCTAGTGGACCATACTAGGCCACACTGAGGAACTCAGGCTTAAGTGAATATGAATTTCTATTTCTCATCAGCAATCATATGAATAATTTACACTGCTTAGATGTCAGGCTAAGGTTACACACACATTTTCAGTCTTGGTCTATGGACCCCCTGAAGTAGCCCTGGCCACCCCATATATAAAAGTCTGGTTCCGCCACTGGGCAGGAGGAGGAGCATGCACCCCTAAACATCAACGGATCCGAAGTGGAAAAGGTCAGCTCCTAGGGGTGAACATCAGCAATGATCTCACCTGGGCTGCGTTTCCCAAAAGCGTCGTAAGCCTAAGTTGATCGTAGAATCCATCGTATGACAAATCGTAGTTTTACGGGCCGTTCCCAAAGACACCGTAGCTAAAGTGTCTCTTGAAAATTCGTAGCTCTTGAAAGCGCATAGATTAGCCTACTCCTTAAGAGCATGTTTGGGAAACGCACATAAGAAATATCGTCGATGGTTTCGTTATTTTGCTCGATCGTTGCTAAGATCCATCGTTATCGGGAAGCGCAGCCCTGGTCTGCTCACACGGACAAGGTGGTCAAAGCAGCTCGGAAACGTCTCTTCTTCTTGAGGAGATTGAAGAAGTTTGGCATGGACTCGGTCATCCTCACTAACCTTTACAGATGCACTATAGAGAGCATTCTGACTGGATGCATCACAGTGTGGTATGGGAGCTGCACAGACAGGGACTGCAAGGCCCTACGTAGTGTGGTCCGGTCTGCTGAATTCATCATTGGCAGGAAGCTCCCAGCCCTTCAAGACACCTACCACACACAATGCCTCAGGAAAGCAGGCAGGATCCTAAGAGACTGTTACCACCCATCCTTCAGTCTTTTTTATCTTGTTGCCTTCTGGCAGGCGCTACCATAGCATTCGGTCTCGCACAAGCAGAATGGACAATAGTTTTTATCCAAGGGTCATCAGGCTTCTGAATGGAAATTGATAGGACATTGATACATTTCTCACCGGTCACTTTAAATTGTTACATTGATACATTTCTCTCTAGTTACTTTACACACTGTCACTTTCAGCTCAATATTTCACTATTGCACTGTACCCCACTTGTCTTAGGTTAGTATAGGTCTTGTCTTAGGCTAGTATAGGTCTTGTTTTAGGTTAGTATAGGTCGATAAGGTTAATATAGGTCATTATGTGTATTAGTGTATAATGTGTATTATTGTATATTGCATACTTTTTTTGTATATAAGGATGTTTATTACTATAATTTTTATTTAATTTTATTTGAGCTTAGATTATATTGTAACAGTCACATATCTTTCTCTATACGAGGCAACAATACTGAGTTTAGTCCAACACTCTCTCACCATAAGGCCCTGCTGGCTTATACGACTCAGACAGTCAATGCAAAATTGCCATTTGCCACTGAGGAATGGTCAGCAACACATACACGACATAACGAAAAACAATTTATTGGTCTTAGCCTATGAAGCAGCCTGTTACGATGGAGCTTTCTGACTCGTACATCTTTCACACAATGGAGAATGTTCTCTGACGATGGTACTTAGGCCAAGTGGGATTGCAGAGGTATTGTGCTTTGACCGCAGACTCTTTGTCTTTTCTCAACAGGTTAACTGGATTTCAAATCCCTTCTCCTGTGACAAGTACTGGGTCTATTTTTTCACTGCGGCTTACCAGTGACTTTGCAGTTAGCGCTCATGGATTCAAAATCGCTTATGAAGGTGAGGAAAAAATGCTATTCCCTGTTTTTCTGTTCTGTTGGTCAATGTGTCATTTGTTCAACTATTTGAATTAAAATGTTCTATATTATTAGACAGCAAATAACCCTTCCAAACCTTACTTCAAGAAAATGATACAGACATTAACATTGACTTTATACTTATTGAACAAACAGACAACAAACCTAAGAGTCCATCTGTTCTTAGGTCCCAATCATACAAACTGATCTATTAAAATCTGTGTTCTCACATTCTTTACTTCTTCCCTTCCAGAGGTGCATGATAAATCACACACCAGATGGTGGAGGGAATTAGTCAAGCTTATGAATGTGCTAACTTATTGGTGTTGAAGTTGAGTGGGGTGCAGCAGGGGGCTGTCTAAATATGAACTATCCTTCTGTGACCATCTCCCCCTCTAATCTCTCTGCCCCCCTCTGCCTCCCTGCCCCACCTGTCTGTAGCTGCTTCTCTCCTCGCCAAACTGCTCTCACCTCCCCATATCCAGCTTTCTCTCCTACTTTCTACTCTCCCCCTTTCTCCTCCCCACATCAACCTTCCTATCCTACTCCCTACTCTCTCCTTCTCTCCGAGCTACCTGTCCACTCCATAACTTGCTTTTACTATGGCAACTCCCAATCTCCCCCTCACTTATCACCCCTCCTTAGACTTCACTCTCCATTCCTTTACTTCCAACTACCTCCTCCCTCCCTCTCCGTTCTGCAACCCCATTTCTTCATACCTATCGCCCTGCTCCCTTCACAGTTCTGCCTGTCTACTCTCTGACCTGGCCAGCCCAGACTTCTCCACCTGCTCCTCTCCACTATCCTCCCAGAGAGGATGTAGACATGGCCATCAAAACTCTGGTCTTCCTACCTTTGGCATTAATTAGGTTTTATGCTTATTTTAATGTTAATCCCATACTTATAGAGGTCCAGATATCTCCCATTATTTAACAGCTTACAACAGAGAGTTATACAATCAGAGAGACTATTTTCATATGGAGATCATATCAGATGATTATTTTCATGCACAAAGTCTTTGACACCTTCATAAGTGTCAGTTATCAAAACATAGAGAAACTTCTAGCTCTACTATTAAACCTTGGTCTCCGCGTCACACACACAGGTGTTCTTCACTGCTTCACTGCATTCATTGTGGTCCAGCATGTAGAATGTAATTCCATTATGAAAACACACAATCCTATATATTGAACGCTAATGAATGCTACACAATTTGTATTCCCCATTTTCCTTTTTGTCCACACAGTCTGTGAATGTTCCTATTTATATCTACCGGAGATACTGTAACCCTGCTTGACCTGCTTGCATGTGGTTGGTTGTGATTCAAACTGCAATGCTTGTATCGTCTAGGAGATGATTGAATCATGACTGGAGTTAAGTGGATTTGAATCTGCATGTATATGAAGAGA
This sequence comes from Osmerus mordax, assembly GCF_038355195.1. NCBI lineage: Eukaryota > Metazoa > Chordata > Actinopteri > Osmeriformes > Osmeridae > Osmerus > Osmerus mordax. The sequence continues at coordinate 14,274,796 of NC_090055.1, forward strand.
GAGGGAAGGACATGAAAAGAACGAATCTCATTTAAAGTTGCTGTCAATCTTCTGTCAAGGAGGGAAATGGAGACCAGGCTTGGCTGTGTAGTGGATATACACTGATTACTATGTCCCCCGAAATTCTCATCACACTTGTCAGGCGTCACGCATCTCTATTGTGTCATAACAGACAGAGATACTGTGTGCCTGTCACTGGGTACTATCCCATAAGTATAGAGCTCTGGTCTCACATAATATTACTACATTATGTTACTATGGCCAAAAGTATGTGGACACCTGCTCTGTAAACAAACCTGTCATTCTAAAATGATGGGTTCACACTTAGGTTAAACAACTGACTATGGGACATATACTGTATTGGATATACCAGCTCCTATCTTCTAGCAAGTACATGTTAAAGTATCACAGATGACCCGCAAAGCCACTCTAGCTCTGCCCTGTAATACTTAATTATTCCTTCCATTCCCTACAGATAGCCTGTTGAGGGAAACTTCACTTCTGTTGTATTTACAAGTTTCCTGTGATGTGATGTGGGTTCAGTATTTCTGCCTGTATGAATACCCAGCCTTGGCTCTGCTGGGAGGGGATGCTGAGCACATAAACACTGCCACTCAGTCAAACTTCCATCTTCTTCAAAGGCTACACATTCATTAGATATACTGAGGAAATAAATAGCTCAGTCCCAGAGAGATTGAGCAAGCCAACTACCTCATTTAGCTGTTCACATAACTCAACACTACCAGAAAGTTAAGGGCAATTCTGCTGCCACAGTTGTGAATGTGATGGTGCTGTAGGTGGAAATACTCTTTCTGTGAAGCAATAACAAATTGACTCTTTTTTCCTACATAGAGGTTTAACTAATCCATATTTGGGTGTGCTTTGCCTTCGGCAAGGGCACAACCTTTGTTCTCTCACATATATATTATTATTATTTTTATTATTGGGTGTGCTTTGCCTTCGGCAAGGGCACAACCTTTGTTCTCTCATATATATATTGTTTTCCTGTTTCTCTTTATTATTATTATTATATCAACTTCTTAGTTCTTCTGCCGTTTTTTACAATTTTTGTATCAAAACGTTCAGCTCCTTCAGGAGATGTTGGCTATGACTTTTGGTATAAAAGTAGGCAGTAAGGTTTTTGTGCAAATTATTCTCCCATTAAAAGTAATGGTAAATCCTTTCAAATCATTAAAAAGCTTCCTCCTCTTTCAAACGTAACTACTTCAGCATACTTTCAGCTAGAGACACCATTCAACCTTTAAAATGTTCACAAGACATTCAGCTATATCCAGCTTTTTTCAAATATTCAGCCAATTTTGAATTATGACAGTTTGAAATACATTAAAATGTTTGCTCCTTCTTGATTTTTATGAATGAGCGGGATTTACGTTCCGTTGCATGGTTTAAGTGGAAATTAAGTTTTTGTGGCGAAAAGTGAAGCTAACGGTGGCTAACTTGCTAGCCAGAGTCAATGACGCTACTTACGTCACTAACGTCAAAAAACGTCAGAAAACTCAGAAAACTCGCGTGACTACCTCTAGCAGAACATTAGTTTAGCAGCTCGTTAACTTCTGGGAGATAGCTAAGCTAACTGCTTTACTGCAAGGCAGCTGCAGAAACGCCACAAGCAAAGAGTCCAGGGTGATAACTATTTACTAATTTTACTTTGTGATATGACACACAATTGTGATGTGTAATGTACAATATAAGCTGATTTTATTAAGGAAGTACATCTACTTTCGGAAACAGTAGTCTACTATGTCACTGAAGTATTAGCATCATGACATTAGCCTCTGTTGCCCGGGCAACACATACTACAGTGGTCTATGATGCATCTGTTTTCAATCGTTAAAATAAACATTCCTCACAAATACATTTTCGTTGTAGGATTTATTATGACATTACATTACAAGTAAACGATTTGTGGGTGAAATTATCATTACCTGTGGTTTCAAACCAGTGTTGCTCACTGAAACGCTGTAGCCTACGCGAGACACAGCTGTTTAGAAGTCAAACGGCAACAGAACATGTTCGGCACTCTCCTTACTTAAATCAAAAATCTATCTAACTACTAACCTTAACTTCATTTCCACAGTCTAAACTTTGTCAATCTGTTCATGAAAATAATTAATTTCAGCCTAAACCGTACAACGGAACGTTAAATCGAATTCAACCAACGCAATCGCTACCAAGACGAACAGTAGTCTAGTACTTTACCGTAGTAGTACAATTTACCGGGGCAGCTTCTCCACACAGGGCTATATCGCATTTTGCGTTGTTACTGACAATGATCGCTACCAGTGAGCTTTTTATGAATGAGCGATTTTCCACTAAATAAATGTCAAGCTTATTTACGTTTTGGGGGGCATATTTTCAGTTAGCAGATGGTACTGTTTGAATCGCGATTCCATCTTCTACTGCCGGGTAACGTCGTAGAATAATCTCCAAAGGGGGTTCTTTATTAATGAATGAATGCAATGAGTAGGCTAAATGCCTGAAAATATCACGAGAAGGGAACACTTGAAAGGACGTTTAAGTAATAGAGATTAGGTCAATTTTTACACCGGTCTGCCAAATTTCGTTTTGATTCAGCTATGAGGCTGCCTCTTGCAGGGGAAATGAGAAGACATCATATTTCATTCTACACTTCACTCGTATTTTGAGTTGTAAATGAGCAGCAAAAAAAATATGCTTTTAAATCTATGTAATATTTATAAATAAGGCCCTATGCATTTTTATATAAAATATACAGGAATATCAGTTGTAAAAATGTCATTAAAATCCCTGTACAACCGACACAAGCAAGCACACCCTACAATTTTTCCCAGAAATTGTACCCTCTCTAGTTTTTGTTGCAATACTGCATACTATACACCCCTGTTAAATTAATACCCCTGTTCTCGCAAGATCCCTAACCCTACACAACTTTATTCAAATGAGGAGTGAATTTGCAGGGCAGCAGCAAATCAGATTGTTTCTCGTAATGTAGCACTCTTTTGTCAAGCTAAAAGTTCCTAGCTTTGGACTCACTCGCTATTCATAACGAGCTAGTATGACAAGACACAGAGACACAGGGCGGAGACACAAACAATTCAGGAGACGGAGACGGCACTATTAACTAGCTACTAGTCATGCTATTTAATCAACAAAAGAAACACTGTTGGAACAGAAAAACAAAAAGGTCTTTCCGAGCACCTTGCTCCACTTAGGTTGTGAAGGATTCAAATTCTTTGTGTCTATTCCAATATGTAATGATGGTATTCAATGACACAAATCTGTGTTCTAGAAAGAGTGGTCTGGAGTCGCAGAGGTCCGATAATATCAGCTTTAATGCAGCAGTTAGAAATCAACACTCCCAGAGCTCTGGGGTTGTCTACGTTTCCCTACCCGCAACAGAGTTTGGGTTGGTTCACAAAGTCCAACTGGCTATCTGTCCCTCCCCAGCATATATTTATACAGTGCAATTAAAACAGAAAGATGAAAAGAGGGTTGAGCTTGTTCTCTCGTGCATCAGGGAGTTGTTCTTGCCTACGCGTCTCACCGGCAACTTTTTCTATTTTACGCCATGAACATACCACTCCTTGGCAAACTGTAAACCTTTCTGTCTGCTTCTTGATTAGATTTTTTTTCATCCTAAAAAACAGGTCTATTACCTGCTGTGGCAATTCATAAATGTATATTTCTGCTATTTCTTTCAATACGATGAAACGCTTGTCCGTCAGAGCAACAGTAACTAAGACGGGCGGGGCTAAGAGATCGGTCAATTCAGAGCCATAGAGAGATTCTCATCCCAGGCTGCATCGATCATCAAAGCCGCAGCTTTGGCCACGGGTGCGTCCAGCAGGGGAGGATGCCGAAGCATCCACCCCTCTGAAATTTGGAGACAATGGCCCACGGCAGGTGATTGTTCCCTGCGGAGACTGTGACTTCCTGGTCTTGATCCGTCCCCACCACTAGGTCCCTTTCACAAAACGATCCAAAATCACATCCAAGTCACTAAAGGGATGGGGAACAAACACCTCCCTGACGGTTGAGATAGGCCACTGCAACCCTCTTGTCGGATTGAAGGAGAACATTCTGACCCTTCAACACCAGAGCGAAGTGGAGCAGTGAACTACGCACTGCTTCATGCTCTAAGAGGTTGATGTGACGAGTCTCCGACAAGTCCCACTTACCGCCAATCGAGCCCCCCCGACAGCCGGTCAGGGACCCATGCGTGAAGAATGGATAATGGGAGGTCACTGCCCATGCGGACTCTCGGAGAAATCAGAATAGTGCAAATAAGGTGGCTTGTGCGTAGTGCAACAGGTGTCGGATGGACTAATAATAGATAATAGTTAAATGTCAGTGGGAGTCCTTGGCCTTGTTGAAGAGGCAAGTACCGGATGGAAAGAAACTGTTCTTGTGGTGTGAGGTTTTGGTCCTGATGGACCGCAGCCTTCTGCTGGAGAGGAGTAGCTGGAACAGAGTGTCCAGGGTGGGAGGAGTTGGCCACAATCTTCCTTGCTCGCCTCAGGGTCCTCGAGGTGTGCAGGTCCTCGAGGGTAGGCAGATTGCAGCCAATCACCTTCTCAGCAGTGTGGATGATACGCTGCAGCCTGGTCTTGTCCAGTGGCAGCAGCGTACCCGATGGTGATGCAGGAGGTGAGGATGGACTCAATGATGGCTGTGTAGAAATGCACCATCATTGTCTTTGGCAGGTTGAATTTCTTCAGCTGGTGAGAAAGTACATCCTCTGTTGTGCTTAGGTGACTCAATCATTATTGAGTCCCTCCAATGGTCCAGGTCAGATTAGACTGAACGTGAGATCACTAGTACCGTATTTTATGGAAAACTAGAGAGGGTACAATTTCTGGGGAAATTGTAGGGTGTGCTTGCTTGCGTCGGTTGCACAGGGGTCCGTTTTTGAATGACATTTTTACAACTGATATTTCTGTATATTTTATATAAAAATGAATACTTATTATTTATAAAGATTACATAGATTTAAAAGCATTTTTTTTTGCTGCTCATTTACAACTGAAAATACGAGTGAAGTGTAGAATGAAATAGATGTCTTCTCATTTCCCCTGCAAGAGGCAGCCTCAACGTTGAATCAAAACGAATAAATTTGGCAGACCGGTGCAAAAATTGACCTAATCTCTATTACTTAAACGTCCTTTCAAGTGTTCCCTTCTCGTGATATTTTCAGGCATTTAGCCTACTCATTGCATTCATTCATTAATAAAGAACCCCCTTTGGAGATTATTCTACGACGTTACCCGGCAGTAGAAGATGGAATCGCGATTCAAACAGTACCATCTGCTAACTGAAAATATGCCCCCCAAAACGTAAATAAGCTTGACATTTATTTAGTGGAAAATCGCTCATTCATAAAAAGCTCACTGGTAGCGATCATTGTCAGTAACAACGCAAAATGCGATATAGCCCTGTGTGGAGAAGCTGCCCCAGTAAATTGTACTACTACGGTAAAGTACTAGACTACTACAACGTTTAGGCTGTGGCAATGAAGTTCAGGTTAGTAGTTAGATAGACTTTTGATTTAAGTAAGGGGAGTGCCGAACATGTTCTGTCGCCGTTTGACTTCCTAAACAGCTGTGTAGTGTAGATGTTTTTGTAGTGTGTCTCGCGTAAGCTACAGCGTTGCAGTGAGCTACACTGGTTTGAAACCACAGGTAATGGTAATTTCACCAACAAATCGTTTACTAATGTCATTATAAATCCTACAACGAAAATGTATATGTGAGGAATGTTTATTTTAACGATTGAAAACAGATAACGTTACATCATAGACCACTGTAGTATGTGTTGCCCGGGCAACACAGGCTAATGTCATGATGCTAATACTTCAGTGAAATAGTAGACTACTGTTTCCGAAAGTAGATGTACTTCCTTAATAATATCAGCTTATACTGTACATTACACATCACAATTGTGTGTCATATCACAAAGTAAAATTAGTAAATAGTTATCACCCTGGCCCCTTTGCTTGTGGCGTTTCTGCAGCTGCCTTGCAGTACATTTACATTTACATTTAGTCATTTAGCAGACGCTCTTATCCAGAGCGACTTACAGTAAGTACAGGGACATTCCCCCGAGGCAAGTAGGGTGAAGTGCCTTGCCCAAGGACACAACGTCAGTTGGCATGACCGGGAATCGAACTGGCGACCTTTGGATTACTAGCCCGACTCCCTCACCGCTCAGCCACCTGACTCCCTATAGCAGTAAAGCTATAGTTAGCCTAGCTATCCCCCAAGTTAACAGATGCGAAACGAATGTTCTGCCAAAGGTAGTCACGCGTGTTTTCGTGACGTTAGTGACGTTAGTAACGTCAGTGACTGTGGCTAGCAAATTAGCCACCGTTAGCTTCACTTTTCGCCACAAAAACTTAACTTGAGCCTAAACCATGCAACGGAACTGGAATATAAGCTGCACTTTCATTACAAATCATTCCTCTTTCAAGTAATAACCCCTGTTCAAGTGTTGAGAATTAAATTAGCTGCACGGTCTGTACAGATCTTGACAAATCCACTTTTTTGTTCTAAAACCGGACTATAAGCCATTTCGAAATATAAGCTGCACAAGCACAAGAAAACTGTAAAATTAAGTACAAGCCGCGGCTTATTTTCCATAAAATACGGTAGCCTGCGACAATGCCTGACAGGGTCCAGGGTCCGTCTTCTTTGGAACAAGGAAAAACGGGGAGTATAGGCCTTTGTGTCGGTGTTCCTTTGAAACCAGGGAGACTACTCCTCTGCGCAGGAGGCTTGTGATCTCTTTACGGAGAGGGCATGCCTTGACTGGGCAGGACAACACCATCCATTTCACTCCCTCAAAGGGAGGTGGGGCTCTGACAAACTGTAGAGTGTAACAATCTCTGTGTCATGTCCAGGCACTTTGTAAGCACACAATCTGCCTTCCATTTCGAATGGAATAGCGAGAGAGGGCAATCACTCACCGTGCGGGTCTGAGACAGGAAGCGACTGTAACTCTTAGTTACCCCAGCCGCCGCCGGACACCCTCGTGGTATCACGGCCCAAGGTGGGGTCATCTCGAGAATGTTTTGGTGCATACTTGCTAGCAAAGCGCAAAATTGTCGGTAGATTGCCTTTCGCTAAAGATGTGGCCGCGAATGAGCCAATCACTGAAGTTGCACGAGCAGGAACTGCTCGAGTGAGGGAAGACTCTTGGAAGTCGCTTTGGATAAAAGCGTCTGCTAAATGAATAAATGTAAATGTAAGACGAGTGCATCCCGGTGGCAGATCTACGAGGCGCGGACCTGAAAGAGCCCAGGCTCACTCTAGGTTGGCAAGAGGGGGCGTGCCATGCAACGGCTGCGCTGGGAAGTGTGGAAGTGATGGAGTCCCTTGACTCCTGAAGAGACACAAGCTAGCAACTGCCGTTCTCTGAGGAACACAGGTCGGCAGCACAGAGTAAGACACAGAAAGCCGGACACAGGACCGCAACCGTGTGCGGACTTGAAGGAACCCAGTCTGTCACAGACAATTTGGGGCTGCAGTACAGACTCATCTCGACGTGAGTGTATCAGCGCCTTATGTGTAAAAATAGAAGACCCAAGTTTCTGCAATCTAGCTTTGTCAGAAGCAGATGTAGCTAACTCAGATGCAGTGTTGAATAAAGAATGGAAGCATGTATAAGACACTTCCAATGCACTGTGTGATATATTTTTACAATAGTTAATTTACAGAAAACTACTTCCATCACTTTAGTTTAGTAGCATGACCAAAAAGATGGGAATGTTTATTGTTTTAATGGGAGCTGATTCGCAGAGTATCTGAGTAACTCTTTCCAATTCAAGTTATGGTGCTTGCAAATGATTTGCGCTACTCCATGTGTATTTAAATGAGTGAAATGCTAATCTGAATTCAGAATTATCTTGCTGAAACCCAAAATAAATAGGTTCATAGATATTTTGTGCTCGGGTACCCAACATTGAACCCACACATTTGTTTTCAAACCATGGAAAAAAACTGCCCCACCTTTGTTTTCTGTCCCTGCAATAAGAAACATTTCAAGGTAAAATTTCCTGTCATATTATATATATATGCATTTTTGCATGTATTTTCCTTCTCAGTGTGAGAGCATGTGAACTGGTTGAAATGCATGTGTATCACGGCCAATGCGTGAGAGTTGGCAGCCCTGCATAACATCCATGCTAAACCTAGAGTCACAGTTCTGTGGACTACTAGACTTTGTCATAGCAGGGAAGAAAATGCTCTGAAGTTTAGGTGTCCCACATTACCCAATGTCCCAGATTACCCGAATTCACCCTATGTGTATCTCATGGGACATGCACAGGTAAACAATCCTAAATATGCACACAATATTACTAGCAGACTAGTCCACTTTTTATACTGTAAATATTGGCATTAATCAAAGACAACACATGACATAGCATAACTATCTGTTAATCGGACTTGATGAATACTGGGAATGATACGAGCAGTCAGCTAACTGATGTCAAACTATTCCTGTAAATATCAAGTAGCTTTCTTATTAAGTTCCCTTGGTTACACACATAGAAACACACAAACAAACATCATCATCAAGGAAAACAGTTTTTACTACAGTTGAAATTTCCTTTGAAAGGCATTACAGCTTCCTGTTCTTTGTTTTGTTTATACATTATGAGATTAGGCCAATCCTAGTGTGGTGGTAGCCCGAACAAGTCTTCAGTATACAATCTATTAAACTTTTTTTTCATCTCCTTGAATATTTGTATTTGCTGATATATATTATCTTGCAAAACATGTTCAGTAATACGTTTCATCATACCAGAGGATAAATCTGTTGACAGAATGCAGCGGGCCATTTATTGAAATAACTGTTAGATTGTTTGTTGCCGTTGAAGTTAGTTCATATAAAATGTAAATAATGAATGCTAATCTTTTTTTTTGTTTTTGTTTACTTCTTCCGACCATACATAACAGTTGACAGATATAAAAAATGAACCACAATTCTTACTGGGGTTTGTGTCACCAAAGTTGTATCCAATCTCTATGCACCTTTTATATCAGTTTTGGTTATGGGTTATAATTGTCTGTTTGGTATAATGTAATATTAGAAATAGATGTATAATGTAATATTAGAATCCTTTTAGGCATTTTTTATTTGGTAGGATTGCTTTGGCCACAATCCATACAGATTTGAGGGATCTGGGGGTTTTAGTTCTGAAATCCTATACTTGTTGACAGCTTCAAAAAGTTAAAAGTAGGGGTGTAACGATATACTCAGCTCACAATTCAATACGAATCCTGATACTTGGTTCACAATACGATACGCATCATGATATTTTGAACAATAAAAACAAATTTAAGTCAAATAACAGATTTATTTCCAAAACATTTTTTTTTTTTTGTAACTTTCTTTGTACATACAACTTAGTTAACTCAGATCAAGCGATTTCAGTGAATGCACGCGTGACACAGGTGCAGAATAGGTCAGGACCCTGTTCTTCGTAAGGGTTGAAGCTAAGTTAATCAATTGTCCCTTTAGCCCGTTAACATTAGCGAGATGAGTGAGAACAGCAAATATCGGTTCGTCAACGGCTGATCCGCATCCAAATCATGTGGTTAATTTCAATCAGGCAAACTTATCAGGGAAATTGCACGTGCACGTCCTACTTCAAAAGGCAGGAAAGGTCGATCACCAAAACCGTGATTTTCTAACGGTATGATGGCGGAAAAGACGAAAGAGAGAGCTCGCCATCCGAGCAAACTATTATAATGAGTCTCTACGAAGACAATAAGCATATTATCATGGCTAAGTCAAACACCGCCGCTGCCAGAGCAAGACAAGCAGCTTGGCAAAAAATTGCCGATAAGCTATAAATGCGAAAGTTTTGGGGAAATGTATAGGCTCATCTTAACCCTCGTGCTGCCTTCGGGTCACATGACCCAAAGGTTCATAACGAACCATCGTTGTGTTTACCCAATTTTACCCAATACAAAAACAAATAAAAATAATTTTCTTTTAACATTCGCAATGTGGGGGGTCTGAGACAGCCCAACGGTTAAAAGAAAATGCTTAACTTTGTTTTTGTATGCGGTAAAGTTGTCGCAATACGACGGTGGGTCACAATGACTGATGGGTCAGAATGACCCGAAGATAACACAAGGGTTAAATGCCTCATTACCCCAATCAATCAGATCACATTTCTTTAAATGTGCCTGCTGGCAGTAGGCTTAATGGAAAATTAATAATCGAATGAGATCTTGCTAACGAAAATAATGATCTCAACTCTTTCAGAATAAGTAGGCTATATAAAAACAAGGCCAAAGAGTATCTAATTGATACAAATTCATAGACACTTATGAGGATATATGTAGGCTACTGCGCTTATATCATGTACTATATATGTGTATATGCATGTAGGCCTATGTGTAAATCCCTCTTTGATTTCATTGACTGGGACATGGCCAGGGAATATGATGAATTGATTCATCTGCTGGTTAAACGCCAAGTACACTTTTCTTACAGCAACGCATGCTGCGGCTTTGCCAATGTTTTCTGCATCGCCTATACTGTATAAAAATGTAGCCTATACCTGACGCAAAAAAACTCAAGGCTATGCAGAGTCTGAAGCACAGTTAAAGTTTCAAGTAGCTTTATTGTCAATTTCTTCACGTCAAGACATAAAAAGGAATCGATATGACGTTTCCCACTCTCCCACAGTGAAACATATAAAAAGCACAGGCACAACAGAAAAGACAAGACATTTCTTAAAACATAGCGTTACATATTCACATACAGCAGCATAAGCTCATAATTAAGCATAAAGCTTGCTGCGGCGTGTGATATTTGCAATGTACGGCCCGAGAAGGTCTTGCAAATAAATGAGTCCTTGTCGGCTGAATCGATATCGCTCAAACAAGAACTCATCCGTGTGAATTAAAAGAATCTTGGCTAAGAACTCTATTGGTATGGAAAGGTAATCGAACTAGAATATAGCTCCTTGGTCAACTGGGTCTCTCAAAAAGGGAGCTGCCATGTTATTTTCCGGGGGTGTGGCAAGCTTATCCAGCTACACTTACGTTAGCCTGATCTGGAGCAGGTTAGTGCTAATTGATATGTTACTATGGTGATTTATCGAAAGTTGCTTCCACGAACCAAAAAGAGGGGCGTTTTTTATCTTAGCCTGAAAATTAGCTCGCTAAACCGCTTAGCGAGCTACGACGAATATCCCCCAGGTGTTGGTAGTTAAACCAATAGGATAAAACAGACGTCATATTGAAGATTTTCTTTTGCATTGCGATGGTTTGTGGTACAATATATCGTTACACCCCTAGTCGAAAAGTACCTGTAGTTTACCTTCTTTTCTCTTCCCTCCGCAGAGCTGAAGAGCAGTTCTTGTGGGAACCCAGGGGTTCCTAATAAAGGCATTCTGAACGGGACACAGTTCAACATAGGGGACAAGATTCGCTACAGGTGTGTGACGGGCTATGTCCTGGATGGACACTCGCACCTCACCTGCATCACTAATGGGGCCAACGTGGCTGTGTGGGACTTTCCCGTCCCCATCTGCAGAGGTGAGAGAGATTTATAAGATTTATTACCTCAAATTCATCACTCGTCATCACAAGTCATTTTCGGTGTTTAAATTAGGGGCCAAGCAGCGAAGCACAACCTTTGTTCTCTCACATATATATTATTATTATTGTGATAATGCTGTTAAGCATTCTCACTATTGTTTTCCTGTTTCTCTTTATTATTGTTGGAATGCTGCTTCAGCATTCCAAGTATTATTCTTTGAATCTTTATTAGGGTTCCTCCGGTAGGAGGGAACCTATTGTTATTGTTGGTATTCTTATTAGGGTTCCTCCGGTAGGAGGGAACCTATTGTAATTGTTGGTATTCTTCTTATTATTATTTTTTTTCTTCTCCTTGCGCCTCAATATCTCAAAAAGTCCCTTGTCACAAATGTTCTAATTTGGCACATTGATACTACATCCAAGTGGGTACCCCCTGTGGAAGAAATTGGGATTTCCTGTGTGCTTACATTAATCACTAATCAATAGAACTAGTCATTGGATACTAGTTAGTACGTTTATCATGTAAGCTTGCTATTAATAACAGTATATTGTGTCTATGTGTCAGGTTAATAGATGTTCGGGGTCAGGAGAAAGTACTGGCTAAACAGTCCTTGTCATGACTACAAGGAGAGCTCCAACTATGAACTCTCTAGTGTGAGAGTTGTCATGTGTTGGGAGCAGTGAATCTTTTTCTCTGAGACTGTTGAAACATCATTACTGCCTGACTGTCACAATCTATGTTTACATTCTTGTGCCCTATAAAAGATGGTCCTCCGGCTTTCGGAGCTGAGAGAGACCTGGTTGAGACCTAAGCTTGGTGTTGTGTTGTCATTTATGGTCAGAAGACTGGTTTTCTCTCCCAATCTGCAGATTGATAAATACGTATTAAAATCCAGAACTTAACTGAACTTAGTCACTCCGTTTAGGAAGAGACGGACAAAACACTTTCTTCATCACCCCACACCAAATATGGGCCACATCAGACCATAGGGGGCGCCACAGGCCACGCCCAAAAGTAAAATTTTCAAAGTGATGGCATTCCTAACCCATTGCTCCAATTCTCCTGAATCTTGGTTTGCAAGATCTCATTTTTCATGAGGAACAAAAAAGCCTCAAAAACCCATAAGGTCCGCCATGATGGATTTTCCTGTACAGTGATAATTTGGGAAAACCTTCAAAATTCCTCTTCTCTTGAACCAAAGCTCTAATTGACTTGAAATTTTGAACAGATATGTATCATGGATGTATCTAAAAACGTCACTTAAGACAGTTGAATCAAATACAAAATGGCTGAAAGGGGTGTACTTACGTAAATGTCCACATTGCCTCAATACGTTTGTATCGCTAAATCAAATGTCATTTTGAATGATGGTTTTTCAAACCTAATAGGGTTCAAGATGACATCACTCTGAAGTACCATAAACAATTTCACCTTGGTATGTCAAAATATGATTGAATTAGAGCTGTTTGAACTTCGACCAAATCTGACAATGCTCGTCATTGGAGAAACAGCTTTTTTAGCAATCCATGTCTGGGAATAGCTCAATTGGCTGAGGTGTTGTGCTGGTAAGCAAAGGGTTATAGGTTCAAAACCAGTCAGAGGCATAGTTTTTCATTTTTTATTCTGACAAAACGGTTTCTAGTCTAACGATCAATCCTCCGGTTGTAAAAACATAGCAATGCGTGTTTATGTGAGCCCATCACAACACTCCGATCATCTGTTTAGCGAGACTGTGTAAACCACTGCAAAACAAGCTAGGTTCACCACAGTAGCTAGCTACTTGTAGTCTACGCATGGTAGAGATAACTCTAATGGTTATCTCTAATGAAGTAAATTGATTGTTCAGGTGGATCCCTTGCCTGTTGCGCAAATTCATTTCAGTAACCTAAGCCAGGACACATTCCCACTGATGCTAGGCATTACTTAAAATTCCCTTCCATGACAAGTTATGGCACTCCAAAGAACCTGTTTAAAAACAATTAGAAAGTTATTCTTTACAGCAGCAACCCAGTCATCCCGTTGTCCCGTTTTTATAGGAAATGTACAAGCAGTTTCAACTTGAATCTAACAACGCTTACCACAGGAGAAACAGCTTACTGTTTTACACAGTAACTGAACATGACAATATTCAACACTGAGAATAGCTCAATGGGCTGGGATGTTGACCTGTAAAGTATAAGGTCGTAGGTTGGAATCCAGCCATAGTCTTTTGGCCTGTCATCATTTTTATTATCTGTTTAGTTCAACAGGATGACATCTTTCTGAAGTACCACAAACAATTTCACCTTGGTATGTCAAAATATGATTGAATTAAAGCTGTTTCAATGTTGGCTGAATCTAACAACGCTTACCAAAGGAGAAACACCTTACTTCTTTATACAGTAACTGAACATGACAATACTCAACACTGAGAATAGCTCAATGGGCTGGCATGGTGACCTGTAAAGTATAAGGTAGTTGGTTGGAGTCCAGCCATTATCTTTTGGCCTGTCATAATTTTGATTATCTGTTTAGTTAAACAGGATGACATCATTCTGAAATACCATGCACAATTTCATGCAATTTCACCTTGAAATGTCAACCATTTCTTAACCTTTGTCCCAAAGCTGACCAAAGCTAATACTCTGCCCTTTCTATTCATACAATCTCAACAGTTGGTGTGTAGCAGAGAGGATCGAGAGACTGACTTGTAACCTTATGCTCATGAGTTCAAATCCCCATTCAGCCTGTTGTTGGCCAAACATGAAGTAGTTTTGCACCCTTGTTGTCCAACTCTTGATCTTCTACAGTGTACATGTTTATAATATTTTGCCATTTTGCAGAGGAACCCGCATCGCTGCTTGCAGCTATATTTGAACTTATTTTTGTGAGAATGCTGTTAAGCATGCTGTTAAGCATGCTGTTAAGCATTCTCACTATTGTTATTGGAATGCTGCTTCAGCTATCCAAAAATTCAGCAGTTTCAGGCCATGGGTGCTATGACTTTTCAGCTTTGTACCTCTTATGCTTGAATTAATATAAATCAATATTCATAATATTTTTACATGGGTTTCCAATGAAGTTTTCTTTCAAATCCTCTCAAACTTCTTTAAACTTCTTCAACTTCCAAATCCTTCTTCTTCCTCAATCTTTCAGCTAGAGCCACCATTTAAACTTTAAAATGTTGACAAAACCCAAACTATTTTTAAATAATTCCGCTTTTTGATATCTATTCAACTTTTTTCAATATCACTGATTATGTTTCATGACTTTTTCAAGCCATTTCTGAGATTTACATGGGTGTGTACGTGAAACCCTAGAGTGCAGACTGAAACCCTTACAGTGGAGGGCAGCTTCGGATGTCGTTGAAAAAATATTTCTAGTTTGCCAGCATTGCCACAATTTTCGCTCTTCATGCTTCGTTTTTGGATCAATAGATAGCTAATTTTGTGCTGGTCGTAGACAGTTGTCTGTTGAATCCAACAGACGTACACATTTGTTCAGAGCCCCACGAAAGCGAGACAAAGTCCAACTCTCGCCCCATAGAGACCAATGCAAATCTGGTGACAAAATCGTCAGAGAAAGCAAAAAGAACAAGATTTTGAAACTGCCGGTAGAGTCGTATTTCTGACCGTACAGAAATATAAAGGACATCTCTGGTTTTGGCAGAGTCTTGGGTCACGGAAAATATCCTTATTATTTGGATTGGACGTATAGTTTTGCGTCTAGGTTAACTTGTTTGAGGTGTGGATTCTAGCTACATTTCTGTTATTCTCTGCCCTCAGCGCTAATTACAGGGCCTAACCTAAATAATGAAAATAAATAATAACTGAACTTGTAACAGTTTTGTTGCAAAGCACACTATTATGGTGAAATGTTATCTCGTGTTTGTTGAGTTAAAACCGAAATATTGTTGTTGCATAGCAAGCATCATAGCAAAAAGGCTAACAAACGTAAGAGTTAGCCTATACCCACCAATTAACATTAGCCCTTATTCATGACATGGATACCGTAATAATCATACAGAGACATATTTGCATACCTTCATCTTTTTCTCGTTTCTCCTTTTCTTCTTTTCTTTTTTTTAGAAATTGGGCACCTGATGGCTTACTTGACCTTTTCCTGTCCATCTTCTTTGGCACTCAACAGTCAACAGATTTCCCATCCCCCCCAACACTGTCACTCACGACCAGAAGTCAAGACTAAACCAATTCACCTTGGTGACCACAATCGTTTTTTGATACATATTTTTATTAGCCATTTCACACAATAAAAAAAAACAAAAATGTGCAGGAACTTAAGGCCTATATTTATAATATTATGAATGAAATGTGCGTTATTTGGAAGAAAGTCGAGGTGCAACTGACTTTAGCCCACTAATTTAGAGTATTGCACTATACAGTGGACCCCCCCCCCCCTTGTCCGTTCCATTTGGGAGACCCAGTCAGGTGAGCTGTCTGTCCCCCTCCCCTTTTTTCACACAGCTTCTGTGCATGGCACCTTCTCAGCAAGCAGGGGTGCCTGCAGCTGCCTGAAGGGGGCGCCAATTTGCCAATTCCCTACACAGTGAAATGATAGAAAAGAGAAAACCGCTTCGCGGCGCAGAGATTTTTATTTATTTATTTTATGCTTGTGCGCCCCCCACGTGACATGAAAAAATGCCGCCCGGGCAACAAATTCACAACTTGTTTGACACAAACAATGACAACTTGACTGCTGTTAGAAAATGTTTCCCAGATAAATAGCATCAGTTTTTCATGTGTCTTAACCAACAGTTTTACAGCCTGTTCACTGACAACACCTGCTCAGAACAAGTAGTTCATAGATGTAGCCGGTGTGTATTGGTGAAACTCACTCCTCAGGTATGTAATAGGCCACCCGCGTCGACGGTTAGCTAGCTTTTCGTTGGTGTATTTGGTAGTGGTGGCCCTTGGAATGTCAGAGGTGGCAGGTTCAAACCCAGTGCGGGATGAACATAGGCCTGATACCTTTGACGGAGCTTGCAATATTTCGTCTGATACATATAATAGGCCTAGTCATATTTTCGTTATCACACGATGACTGACATATTGTCACATTATAAACATCTCTTTCCAAATACGCGTAATAATTTTATCTGTTTTGCATAGTCGATGTTATAGGTCACTTTTAAAATAATGTCATATTTTATAACTAGAGAGGGTACAATTTCTGGGGAAATTGTAGGGTGTGCTTGTTTGCGTCGGTTGCACAGGGGTCTGTATATTTTATATAAAAATGCATAGGGCCTACTTATTATTTATAAAGATTACATAGATTTAAAAGCATCTTTTTTTTGCTGATCATGTACAACTCAAAATACGAGTGAAGTGTAGAATGAAATATGATGTCTTCTCATTTCCCCTGCAAGAGGCAGCCTCATAGCTGAATCAAAACGAATAAATTTGGCAGACCGGTGTAAAAATGGACCTAATCTCTATGACATAAACGTCCTTTTAAGTTTTCCCTTCTCGTGATATTTTCAGGCATTTAGCCTACTCATATTGCATTCATTCATTAATAAAGAACCCCCTTTGAAGATTATTCTACGACGTTACCGGCAGAAGATGGAATCGCGATTCAAACAGTACCATCTGCTAACTGAAAATATGCTCCCAAAAACGTAAATAAGCTTGACATTTATTTAGTGGAAAATCGCTCATTCATAAAAAGCTCACTGGTAGCGATCATTGTCAGTAACAACGCAAAATTCGATATAGCCCTGTGTGGAGAAGCTGCCCCAGTAAATTCTACTACTACAGTACAGTACTAGACTACTGCTGTGTTCGTCTTGGTAGCGATTGCGTTGGTTGAATTCGATTTAACGTTCCGTTGTACGGTTTAGGCTGAAATGAATTATTTTCATGAACAGATTGACAAAGTTTAGGCTGTGGCAAAGAAGTTCAGGTTAGTAGTCAGATAGTTTCACCTATTGAAAGACTTTTGATTTAAGTAAGGGGAGTGCCAAACATGTTCTGTCGCCTTTTGACTTCCTAAACAGATGTGTAGTGTAGATGTTTTTTTAGTGTGTCTCACGTAAGCTACAGCGTTGCAGTGAGCTACACTGGTTTGAAACCACAGGTAATGGTAATTTCACCAACAAATCGTTTACTAATGTCAGAATAAATCCTACAACGAAAATGTATATGTGAGGAATGTTTATTTTAACGATTGAAAACAGATAACGCTACATCATAGACCACTGTAGTATGTGTTGCCCGGGCAACACAGGCTAATGTCATGATGCTAATACTTCAGTGAAATAGTAGACTACTGTTTCCGAAAGTAGATGTACTTCCTTAATAATATCAGCTTATACTGTACATTACACATGACAATTGTGTGTCATATCACAAAGTAAAATGAGTAAATAGTTATCACCCTGGCCTCTTTGCTTGTGGCGTTTCTGCAGCTGCCTTGCAGTAAAGCTATAGTTAGCCTAGCTATCCCCCAGGTTAACAGATGCGAAACGAATGTTCTGCTAGAGGTAGTCACGCGAGTTTTCGTGACGTTAGTGACGTAAGTAGCGTCATTGACTGTGGCTAGCACATTAGCCACCGTTAGCTTCACTTTTCGCCACAAAAACTTAACTTAAGCCCAAAACATGCAACGGAACGTAAATTCCAATAGAAGCAACTCAATCGCTACCAAGACGAAACTTTTGACACCTACGTTGTCTATGTAGGCCAAATATTGACTGAGTTTTAGGGGGGCAAAAAGAATAAAAAGAATAATAACAATATATATGTGAGAGAACAAAGGTTGTGCCCTTGCCGAAGGCAAAGCACACCCAATAATACATATATATGTGAGAGAACAAAGGTTGTGCCCTTGCCGAAGGCAAAGCACACCCAATTATATGATGCATACATTTGGGCATCCCAATTTATAGCACCATTTTACTAACTACAAGTATAAGTGTGAATGATAACATTCATGGGTAACATTGTCTAAACGTCCCTTAAAAAACATCAGTTTAATGCAATCTTTACCAAAATGGACAATTCAACTTCTCAACTGAACCCCTGATGCTGACTCATCACCAACCTGCTCTACATCTGTAGCTTCAGGGTGCTGTTTTTCCTGCACAGTAATTCATCAGTTTAATACAGACACTAACCATGCTTAGTTGACTGCTGACATTGGTCGAGATTACAGGGATAGCCATATTTCTATCCAAGGGATCATATAGGCCTACTTATTACCAGTTAATATCACTTTTGAGTTGCTAGCCTGCTGGTACTAGGCTAAACTAGCACGGTCCCATTATGTGGGTAGGTTATCTTTATCCTTCTGGCTTCAGCAAGACCAGCTGCTGCTAACACACTGGTCGAAAGATTGCAGACGCTAGGGATAGATTTAATACAAGCAAAAGTTACATGCTCTACTACACTAACAACTTTCAAAACATGTTTCCATTGTAGAATGGGTGGCAATGTAAGGCTTACAGGTTAGCGCTAACTAACGACCTTCTCTTGATAGCTACTTACCAGGTTAGAGGTTAGATCCTTTCATGAATCTTTTACATTAAAACATAAATATTAGTGTATACTCACACAAAAAATGCCACAGCCATCAAAACAAGAACACTCATGAATCAACAACCAACATTTTAAAGTGAGGCTTAATCGGACACAACTGACGTTGTGTCCTTGGGCAAGGCACTTCACCCTACTTGCCTCGGGGGAATGTCCCTGTACTTACTGTAAGTCGCTCTGGATAAGAGCGTCTGCTAAATGACTAAATGCAAATGTAAATGTAAATCGGAAAAAAACTTTTGTGTAGGCTTACGTGTGGCCTACAAAAACAAGCTAAACTTGGCATGTAACTGCCTGCCTAGTATGCTCTGACCTGGTGCCTGTAGCCTTGGGGAGGGAGCTGCTCTGAGGTCTTGGGGTGGTGCAAGGACTGGGATCTATTTCCACCTGATCCCGTTTGCTCAGCTTTTTGAAGAAGTCTGCTATCTCACCCTTTCTTTTAATGTTTGAAGTGAACCCTAAGCAAAAATAACATGTAGGCCTACACATCCAATTACCAACATTTGAGTCCAATTTCAATCTTAAACATATCCCCATTATTATCTTCAATAAACTACCAGCCTTTAAGTTACTAGATCATGGCTAGCCCTACTCTGAAATACGTATTTCAAACAGGCATTATACAATAGCAAACAGGGTAGCTATCTGACAGCAGTGTTCATCTTTTGTAACGTTAATAGATTGATAAGGCATCTCATCAAGGAATCTGAGCAGTTAAATTAGGCTGTTAGTTGGTTGTTTACCAGTAGTGTTCGCGTGTTCCGACATGCCAATCAACCTACTGTCTGCTAATCACGGGACTGCCGAGAATGTTCGGATGCCGGGCATCCTGGTGGTTGGCGAAGGGGCATCGAGGGTGGTTGGGCAGGGGGGATGGAGCATTCGAAGTTGAGACCAGGTTTAGCGTCTGTTCTTTCTGTTACGTTTGGGTTTCACAAGAGACGGTCACTATTGTTTTGTGGGCTACCTTTCTTTTATTTAGCGTGGGCTAGGGCCAAACAGCTGTTTGGCTTACTAGTAGCCTGTGTACCGTGTGGTTAATAAACGTCAATTTGGGAACTTCATCTTATGCCTGGACGATTGTTCCGTTCTGACCTAGCTAGTCAGGTCATCAAATGGCTAAATGATAGGCCTACTGTTGTTGTATTAAAAGTGTGCTATATAAATGAAAAAAACTCAATTGAATCAACTACATTTTGCTAGCCGTACATTTGCGCTTCCCTTAAAGAATCTGTGACAAATATTGTATCAAAGTCACACAACAGAGTCCTGTAAACCCAAATTTGTCAAGTTAGGCTTATCCGGACGTGGCAACATCCAACTCCAGCTCCAGCTAGTGTCAGCACTAGCATTTTCCCTGTGGAATAATCATCATTGTTAGAGTGAGCCCCACATGATAAAACTCTCAAAGAAAACTTAAAATCAAATTACAGTCAAACTCCAAATAAAAGTACATTGTAATTATTTTCTCATTTCATAACCACATTGCATCTAATACCTTTATCAAAACTCTTAAAAACCTCTAGATTTTACTATTTTGACTTAAAATGTTTGCCCATATACCTCTTTAAAGCATATGCATAGTTCCCTTTTCAGAACATCAAAGTGTTTAAACCAAACATCTCTTCACATCCACAAAACGTTCTCTTGTTTCATTAAATCCATATTCGCACAGTTAAAACTGCTCTTAGAATAAGTAATTCATGCTAGAATTACGCTACGACTCGCAATCACGTCAATCAAACAATGCCCATAAGACAAAAGAAAATATAAATTCTCCCTTTTTATGTTTAAACCTTTAAATTAACAATTCAACAAGAGTAACATAAACCCGTAAAACAAAACCGTATTCTTGAATTTCTCAAGTCTTATTAAAGCATGTAATACAGAACACTTTTCCGTCTATGAGTTCATATTATTCACCAGCCATTACGCCCTCAACATGCGTAATGCACGGACAATCCTTCAAATCTCAAATTTGCAGACCAAATTAACCCAAAATGAAAATATTTAATTTGAATATTTAGTAGTTTGTATATGATTTAATGTAACACTTCTCAGCTCTCAATTACTCGTAGTTTTTACTCAACGAATCAACTCAAATAAACAATGTCTACCAGCACGCATTTCAAACTCGAATCAAACAAACAGCCTCTCAACGCTTGTTGGAACTCAAGACAAACAGCAAAACGCTCTGGGAAAAACATTTTCTCCTTTTCGTTTGACCAACACAGCTGGTTGGCGTTTACCTTCTATTCACTTAATTTCGCTAAAGTATAACTTTTCCTATCCAATTATAACTAAGTTATGAACCAGGGGTTTAATTTCTGCATTTTTATTGAATAACATCACACATCACAGATTCTCCACTCATAAATAGAGGTTCTGGTCTGAAAGGCTTTAAAACCTCCCTGTTTGGCTAGGAATTAGAACAAACCTAGTAAACGGCAATGGCACACACACACGCACTACTAAAACTACAAACACTATTGTAGTCATTTCTTTCTGAAATTGAAAGTTGATCTTTACAAAACTACCAGAGGAACATATCTGACTGTTCATCACAAAATACGGTAGTTGGAAATCTCTCCAGATTCTGACAACCAATGAGACAGATAAATTAAGCTATCTTGCTTGATACAGAGCTAGCGATAGCTATCTTTTAAGTTGGTGGGTGGTTAACCATGTTTCTATCATTAACATTCTTTGAATATTATACAGCTAATTGCCATTACAAATACATTAGTGACAGATTTTTGGGGGGTATTGGATAACTTGCCTTTCTTGAACTTTCTCACGACGCGGAACGTACCGCTACGTAGCTACACTGAGGTGATTGAACCAGCAGTGTACACTGCCTGGTCACTCGCGCTGTTTCTTGAGTTGTATTGGGCACTTGTCACTCACGCTGTGTTTATTGAGTGAATTTTGACTAAATGGCAGTCATTGTAATACTGTGTGTGATATTCCCAGCCATAAAGTCAACATTTATGTGTATCGCCAACCTGTTACTGAATGAATATGGTAAATATATTGTAATATTTACGATTACAGGTAAGAACGAAATGTATCGACCCCCCGACCTGTGGTTTTTACCTCTTTTTGGGGGGTCCGAGCCTTAATCGGGGGGGTCAGATCTCCCCAAACCCCCCCCGTAATTCGCACACTGCTCATCACCTAACATATTTCAAAAGTAACCAAATTAATATGTAAAATTCGCTCCAAATTTATCTATTTCTCTAAATTTGCGTCTTAGTCAATTTCTCAATTTCCGTCTGCGCATGCGTCATGCGGTTACTCATCATGGATCTCAAATAGCCTGTTACCCGCCGCCATCGCTGTTGAGTCAGTCTGTTAGTTTGTTAGCTAATGTCGTTGCTATAGTTGCAAATTCAACTTCCTGGACTCTCCTCGGTCTCAGGACAGAGCAAAATGCACTTCCTCCACGTTTTCACCGTTAGCCATTAGCTATTAGCTAACAAAGTCACAGCCTGGATCTTTTCCTCTCAGATCCCAAAGCTATCCTAGCAATTTGTAACAGACTTTGTTCAACAGACTGGCCTAAAACGGAATATAATCATGTCAACCTTTCTAATCACTTCTTCATAACCCCTTTACATATTTCTTTAAACAACAGTAACATCTGTGAACTCCCACAAAATGAAAATAAAATAAAAACCATTGATTGCTTCCATGTCAATGGATATCACTACGCACATGTGTTGAAATCAAATGTAGATATTGTAACCCCGTTCTCATAATACAAAACCGAAACATTTCCAGATAAATTCAATACGTAAACAAAAAATATTCCTTAAAGATCCTGTAAAGTGGAATTAAAAACGAGTTTCAAGTTCACCACACCACAGAATAATGTGTTATTAACTACCCATCAAAATTTGAATGAAAAAAAACACTGACAAGTATGTTAAATTAGGCTTTGAAATTGTAAGAAAATCATCAGTCTTCTCTGTTCGAGACTGGGGGGGCGTGTCGTCTGAAGGAGCTGAAGCTCGACCCCCTCGCTGGAAGGCGCCGCCTCTCTCAAGTAAGCTACCTACGACCCAGATAATGGACCCTACGTCAAGCCGAACAAAACAGTATAGAATTAGAATGTATTTGTTCAATGAGTGAAACATACAGATGCATATAAATGAAATATTCCCCTGAGCTGTAACACAGGAGTAAACATTTACAGCAGAGACAGCAGACAGGGAGCTCTCCAACTACTTCTAGCACATTAGCTACCATTTCACCAAAATACCATAATTCTACACCGAGTAGCCTAATATCAAGTTAGCGGTTTGCATTAATTATAGCAGAGATACCTCTGGAAAAGTTATCTATCATAAATATAACAAGCACACAAAACTGAGTGATGAACTGCTGGCGGCAGTGGATGGTCCAGGTGCGACCGGAGGATGAACGGCCGGGGGGGCAATGCACGGTACGGCTCCGCGCTGCAAGAGAAGCCATGTGTTGGTGAACCCCGTCTGTCTCTGGTCCATGTTAAAACTGTCCGCCGTGAAATGGTCAGTGGCGCAGAGGCGGCTGTTGGAGTTTATCCGAAGCTTTCCATGAGCGTGGCTCTTCACAAAATCTATCCACCTATTTTTCCTTTCATTATCAACAGGGAACTTAAATGGTGTTGCAGCGCAGCTGGAGGTCTTGCATCCAGGGAAGATCCAGTTGCGGGTGGTGGGAGACATCCTGAAGCTAGCTAGCTTGCTGATGTAAGCTACAATAACAGTACAGCAGGAGGAGCCATTCAGTGATCTGACGTAGATGGGGCGAAATGACGTAGATAGGGCATTTTTTGGCTCCGCCCATTAAAACCTGATCTGAAAACTGAAGAGAAACTTTTCTTCAGTCTAACTCCACATTTAAGTGCGACAAAGTTTTAGCGCTTTGCACATGCTTTCAGGAACTCATTTCACACGTATAGAATGTACTTAGAAGCACAACATGGAATTTACTTTACAGGATCTTTAAACAACATTTCCGTTTGAACACATAACTTTCTATAAAAGTTTCAATAAACCCCGGGATTGTAATTCTTCAAATGAATATCTCTTTTGTTGCCAAAACTGGCCTTTACAAATTATCTGACCCAAGAACCGAAATTTCCAGCGCATTATTCAATATCCAATCAAGCTCCTAATATAGAAAATCGGTCTGTACATAATTTCCAAAATCAAGAGTATGGCAACTCACAATATATTTTCTTAAGTTTGACAAAGAAACAGAAACACACATCTGTTTTCCAACCAATACATTTCTCAATTCAACGTCAAATTCTCTTTAAAATTAGTGTTTTTTGTTGTTGTTTTTTTGCACTCATGACGGGTGTGGGCCACTGCACGCAGAATGAGCTTCAACTTCCGCTAGGCACAAGCGCATGCGCCTCTTTTCAAGTGGAGAATTCAGTCAAAGAATTAACATTAGCATTTTCAAAACAGACTGTCTTCGTCTTCAAAAACAAATGCCTTCTGGCGATAATCAGACCGATGTAAAGTCTAACATCAAATATATAACAGTTAACACAAAGTTATACAACAAAATAACAAGTCAATCATCTCTCCTCTACCAACAATGTCATAACCGATAAACATCCATAAGAATCTGAAGAGAATATAACATAAGTTCTCTCCAAGTGTTTCATCTGTGTATGTGTGTGTAAACAATATACGTCACAGTCTCATGGGTTAAAGCCTCACCCCCCCCCCCCCCCCCCGGTCCCTCCCCCTACCTGCTTGCTGTCTTGTCTGGTTTTATTATTTAATGTATTTATTTATTTTATAACATTTTATTTTGTATATTTTATTAGAGTTGATTTTGTAGATTTGTATGTTAATTTCATCGGTGTGAATTATCAGATGATCAGCTTTAATGTAAAATTGTCAGTTATTATTGTGTCATTGTATACATTTATGTGAAATCCAATAAAAATAATTGAATAATAATAACAATATACGTCACCAGTTCGGAACTCATTCAACTTCCGGTCACGAACCACTCTAGTTTGCGAAGGCTCGCCCCCAATTTCCAGAAAACTTTCAACAGTGATGACACATCTCCGGACATTCACGTAAATTTTGCTCAAATTCCCACAGTTAAAGCACGCATTTTGGATTGATCATTCCTAGCAAATCGTGTTGGCCTACATGTTTTTCAACAGCATGTCAACACGCTCTGCATTGGCTTTGATCAACCTCAACTCAGTGCTGTCCCTTGAGACAGAAGCAATACCAACCAAGCCTATAACATTCTTTATTCCAAATACAACAGGGACTCAAACCCTTTTTTACCGGAGAGGACTTTCACCTCTCCTTCTTTTGAAACGCAAAATAATAAGTAGGCCTAGCCTATAGGCAATTGCAAGTCAAAGCACAAGCCGCAATCTTTGCGGGAATCCAAAGCAAATCTATAAACAAATTCCAGGATCCTGCTTTCTTGACTTATCCTAATCTTTTCTTCTTTTTTTCTTCAAATCGTATATCAATTTATCTCTGCACAAGCTTATTTCGCAATTCAATAAGGTCCTTAAAACAAAACGACCCCACACTCGGAAATCCACATTTATCAATCCATATTTGCATTGGCAATAAACTACCGTTACCATACTTTAGTTTCATGTAATCGATGTTTGGAGAGGTAAATTCTGCCTCCAGACCATTGTTAGCCCTATTCATTTTTCGAATTACAATCCATATTTGACCACATTAAACCAACAATAACCAACGAAGGAAAATGAAGACACAATTACACCTTTTCTTTTCTAAAAACTTTCAAATTCCGACCTGACAACTTTTCAATGAAAATATACCCCAACTGCACAATCGTAAATAACAAATATTCAAACCAAAATAAAAATAATGACAATTTTATTTTTGTAATTTGTATATAGCTTTTCCTTTGACACAATTAGTTACTCTTACTTCATTTAACCTCCAAATACATAACTTGCAATTAAAACAAAAAATGAACACGCGTGTAAAAACTCAAACCTTTGTTTTGAAAATCCCTCAGGATACGTCCTAACTTTTTCTTTTTTTTTGTTCTTCAACTTCAGGGACTCAAACCCTTTGTAAACACTCAGCTGGTTACCTCACTAGTATGCTTTTACTCTCGGGACTTAGAATCACGTTTAGGCCACGTTAATAAATAAGAACTGTTATGACCACCAAAGCCAATACAATTTCTCAAACTATCACGAACCCAACATATTCTAATCCTAGGGTCTTAAACAGACACATAACACGATATCACACGTGAATTTATCACCCTCTGTGTGTACGTCAACACACTTCCTCTATATGTGTCCGTCAACACACTCTACGTTTT
This sequence comes from Osmerus mordax, assembly GCF_038355195.1. Taxonomy (NCBI): domain Eukaryota; kingdom Metazoa; phylum Chordata; class Actinopteri; order Osmeriformes; family Osmeridae; genus Osmerus; species Osmerus mordax. The sequence continues at coordinate 14,301,231 of NC_090055.1, forward strand.
TTTTTTATGACTCCCACGTAAAAGATAGGTTCATCAACCTTACCTTATTAATTTCGTACAACTTCACACGCACAGGACATAGTTTTACCTCTGCCCAATTACTAACTTAACCGAATTATTGGCAATAGCCTAAGCAACACACATTTAGACAATGCAATATCACACAGTGACCAAAAAGAATATCTCACCGGTTCTTTTGAAGATCCCGCGTCAGCCAGAAAACGTCCAACGGGCGCCCCCCCCGGCCCTGCTGTCTCACGCTTGGCGGAAGGAAAGGCGGCTTTTTGCCGGAAGATCAATTCGCCGAGGGGAGCCGGCTGCTGAACGCCGTAGACCGATCGAGGATCCCCCTACTGGCCACCAAAATGTCATGGAAGAATTCAAGTGGCACTGTGTAGATCTGAATAGTCAAGATGGCGGTTTCAATACAATTGATTTAGTTTGTACAAATTAAGAATTAACAGAGTACTCTGGACCGGTCATAGCGAAAGACATGCAGATGTAACCTACAGGTCGTTCGAGAGAGTGGTGAAGAACAACCCTAAAACCCTGCCTTATATAAATTTAGAACAAATGGTTCTTCTGATGGTCAATCCATCAATATAGCGGTCTCTGTGATTTGCCAGCACTACTCATTGACAGTTTGACTCCACATCAAGTGTCCCATAGTTCTTTGATGTCACAGCTACCTCTCTAAATGAGGAGATGGTTAATGATACACAAACAGGACACAGGACACAATCTCCTTGGCCAAAAGATTAGGTCGGCTCGCTCAACTAAGATAACAATCTCCCCCAACCCCCAGACCTAACTAAGACCCAGAGGTATTATAAATACCTTAAGACAATCTGAGTGTCCATTCTACAGAGTAAACCACACCACAGAGCCTCAGTTTCTTACATTCGTCTGTCTATAACAAAGGAACTTACTTTTTACCGCTTAAAGAAACATAGATATTGTAACTATATCAAAAAATGCCATCACAGGTTCACCCCGGTGGACGAGAGGGTAGCCTCCCTCCGCCTTCTGGTGGGGGGATGGGTCCTCACTGTGGTTTGTGCTTACGCACCAAACGGCAGCTCAGAGTACCCACCCTTTTTGGAGTCTCTGGGGGACTCTGAGCATTGAAGTCCTCCTGGGGGACTTCAATGCTCATGTGGGCAATGACAGTGAAACCTGGAGGGGCGTGATTGGGAGATCTGATCTGAACCCGAGCGGTGTTTTGTTGTTGGACTTCTGTGCTAGACACGGCTTGTCCATAACAAACACCATGTTCAAGCATATGGGTGTCCATATGTGCACTTGGCACCAGGACACCCGAGGTCTCAGTTCGATGATCGACTTTGTAGTCGTGTCGTCAGACCTAAGGCCGAATGTCTTGGACACTCGGGTGAGGAGATGGGCGGAGCTGTCAACTGATCACCACCTGGTGGTGAGTTGGCTACGATGGTGGGTGGGGGGGGCGGGTCGGGGACATTGAGTCCGAATGGGCCATGTTCCGGGCCTCCATTGTTGAGGTGGCTGACCGGAGATGCGGCCGCAAGGCGGTCGGTGCATGTCGCGGCGGGAACCCTCCAACCCGGTGGTGGACGCCGGAGGTGAGGGATGCCGTCAAGCTGAAGAAGGGACGCCTATCGGACTTTATTGGCTGGTAGGACTCCAGAGGCAGCTGATGTGTACCGGCAGGCCAAGCGGAATGCGGCTTTGGCGCGAAGTGGGAGGAGTTCGGCGAGGGTTGGACTCCGCCAGGGCTGCCCTTTATCACCGATTCTGTTCATAACTTATATGGACAGAATTTCTAGGCGCAGCCAGGGCGTTGAGGGGGTCCGGTTTGGTGACCTCAGGATCGGGTCGCTGCTTTTTGCAGATGATGTGGTCCTGTTGGCTTCATCGGGCCGTGACCTTCAGCTCTTACTGGAGCGGTTCGCAACCGAATGCAAAGCACTGGGATGGGAATCAGCACCTCCAAATCTGAGGCCATGGTTTTCGACCGGAAAAGGGTGGAGTGCAATCTCCGGGTCGGGGAGGAGATCTTGACCCAAGGGGAGGAGTTCAAGTATCTCGGGGTCTTGTTCACGAGTGAGGGAAGAATGGAGTGCGAAATCGACAGGCAGATTGGTGCGGCGTCCGCAATGATGCGGGCTCTGCATCGGTCCGTCGTGGTGAAGAAAGAGCTGAGTCGAAAGGCGAAGCTCTCTATTTACCAGTCGATCTACGTTTACCCTCACCTATGGTCACAAACTGTGGGTAGTGACCGAAAGAACGAGATTGGGAATACAAGCGGACAAAATGAGTTTTCTCCACAACGGCCCCAATTTCTCATGTGGCTCTTCGGGAAAATGTATTGCCCACCCCTGCTCTAAGGGTTCTTCTACTATTTCTCGTTCTATTGAGCACCCTTTTATTTTTTAGAGTGTACAGAGTGAAAAGGTTGTGAGCATTTTGGCATAATAGCCTCCCATGTTCATTTAATATTTGACTTATATTGGCTTCTTATCTTGTAAGTCTCAGATGTTGTGCATCTTAAACCCACTTTTATGTTACTAGGTTGAGAAAAGTGAACCAACGTTGAATAACCTTTTATTCCAGAGAGAAAGATGGAGAGGATTGTGGCAGCACTCAATTATCTTCCGATCATGAGATTTCAATCAGGGACATACCTGTAGGCCATGTGTCTCAAACTGGGCTGTACAGCATTGCATTGATCTTATGTGAAATTGTGTGTACTTTAATTTGATTGGCAGCGGAGGACACCTGTGGTGGGACAATCAGGGGCTCGAGCGGGATCATTTCCAGCCCTGATTTCCCAGGTGACAGCTCCAGTAGCGGGGACTGTAAGTGGACCATCCTGGCCGACCCTGGAGATACCATCTCGCTGGTATTCACAGACTTCCAGGTGGAGGAGAAGTCGGGCTCTCTGGAAGTGGAGGGTTCAGAACCTCCAAATATCTGGTGAGTCAGGATTACATGCTTAGTTTCTGACCTTGTTGTTGTGTAGCCCATCCAAATGGAACCTCCCTCCCTGGAATGTCAGTGTGTATCCCATTCATGTGCCCAATGTTTACAGAAAGGTCCTTGTGGTTCATGCTATAGAATATTCTATCTAGGTTAGTCAATAGCAAAAGTAATGCAACAGTATATTACAATGACATACATTTTTCTTTTCTTTTTTCTTGTTTTGTGAGTTAGGTTAACCCTTGTGTTCTCTTCGGGTCGTTCTGAGCCATCAGTCATTGTGACCCACCGTCGTATTGCGACAACTTTACCGCATAGAAAAACAAAGTGAAGCATTTTCTTTTAACCGTCGGGCTGTCTCAGACCCTCCACATTGCGAAGGTTAAAAGAAAATTATTTTTATTTGTTTTTGTATTGGGTAAAATTGGGTAAACACAACGATAGTTCGTTATGAACCTTTGAGTCATGTGACCCGAAGGCAGCACTAGGGTTAAGTGAAAAGTTTAGAAACGTTTAGTTTAGTCAGAAATAGCCTAGCCTAAATGTAAAAAAAATCTTGTTGTGGAACAACAAATATATACTATAAGCATTAATGTTTTGGAATTTTGAATGGAAGCCTACCAAATAAATAATTAGCAGTGTCCCAAATATGTGTATCATGCTAGGCTTTTTTCCTACTACTTTAATATAATTATAGGTGGCCAAGCAGCGAAGCTGCGAGGCACCTATTGTAATTGGTAATATTATTGGGTGTGCTCACGCCTTTGGCGCGCACAACCATTGTTCTCTCACATATTATTATTGGGTGTGCACACGCCTTCGGCGAGCAAAACCATTGTTCTCTCACATATATATTATTATTATTATTTATTTTCCCACCCCGAAGGATCTGTCAATATTTGGACTACATACACAACGTTGATGTCAAAAGTTTCATCTTCCGATTGAGTTGCTTGTATTTTTATTTACGTTCCGTTGCATTAGGTGGTGGGCCGAAGCTCAAAATCGTGCATTTGAACGATCCCTGGCGATGGAGGAGCTGGATTTTTCTGTATCGCTTTAATACTTTTCTACAACCCTTAAAAAATGTGTTGGCATGTCCAGTTCTTGCACATTTTTCAAGGAACAAACATTTTGTGTCTTTATCGACACAAGCATGTTTTCCGGACAACTATGGTCCGCATCCAATAAGAGCTCATATACATGACACCTTCATGAAATCCACCAATCGTATACCCCGATATTCAAGGCGAGTAAAATAGGAAGTAAACATTCACATTTGCATTTTAGTGAGGCGGTATATTGTCAGTGGTCGACCTGGGTTTCAAATGTATGTAAAAAAGTACAACAAATGGCTAATTCAGGTATTCTCTAAAGAAACATTGCAACATTCCACTTAAACAAGCATATTTGTTATATTATTGCGCTGCTATTAGTAATCAGAGCAAGTTAACAGTTAGGTGATAATGAGAACGACTTACAGTACTGTAAATCGCTCTGGATAAGAGCGTCTGCTAAATGACTAAATGAAATGTGAAGAACATTGTTCAAATAAATGTACAGTATTGTTTTATGTGTGTGTTGCCTAAACATATAATAATGACATGAATCAATGACATACGTAATTATAATTGGTCAAGAGTAGGTATACCATAGGTATACCACATCAGTAACACTTATCAATACATATTGACATCTCTGCACACTTGGAAAACGAACCTCATTAGCATAATACACGCATGTGCACAATTAATTGTATTGCTAGCAGTTTTTCAAGGCCACAAGTAGTTGCAATCATGCTGTATGCATGTAGGTAGCAAACCAAAAGACTTAATCTACCCATTTACTGAAGCTAGTTGGTCCAAGTTTGTTCAGAGTCCATTGCAATTGCAAAATTGACAGCAAGGAAAGCATTCTTGCAGAAAAAGCAGTGGAAAGATTCAACTTAAATTCAGCACTTCAGAACCATTATGCTAGGTCAGTGGTTCCCAACCCTGGTTCTCAGGGCACGCCTGTCCTGCACGTTTTAGATGTTTCCCTGCTCCAACACACCTGTTTCAAATTTCGTTTTTTAAATGTGTCTGCTTAGAAAGTAGTGTTTTATTGTGTGGTCATTGTTGTGGTGGTTTACCATTGTAACCATGAGTTAAATTACTGTTACGTTTCATAAGAAGAGCTGGATTCTTCAAACGTCAAAGCTTGCGCAGTGAATAGCTTCTTTCAGCTAAGAAATTGCAGTGTAACTTTGCAAGGGCCCCCGTTCTCGCTAAGTGACTTATAATCTGAGGCGTTTGAGGGGCTCCTAAACATTATAATATATTAGTAAGTAATAGTAAAATTTAATTTATTAAGTTTACTTCTTTAAGTACGTACATTAATTGAAAGTGCACTTAAAAGTATTGCCCAGTATACTTTGAGGCTCTTTAGGAAGTATACTTCATGAACTGAAAGTGCACTACACAGGTTACTTTAGAGTATTCCAAGGTATACTTTGAAGTACTTTAGGAAGTATACTTGATGAACTGAAAGTGCACTACACAGGCTACTCTACAGTATTCAAAAGTAAACCTTGAAATACACTATAAGTGTACTTTAAAGTGTACTTAGTGACCTAAAAAGTGGGCCAATTCAGTTTACTTAGTACAAAAATACTATATAAATAAGTACACTGCTAGTATACTTTAAGTAACATGATAATAGTATTCTTTTTATACTAAGTATACTTACAAAATAAACTTGAAGTATACTTCTTTTTTGTAAGGGATACTACAGTGGTCTATGATGCATCTGTTTTCAATCGTTAAAATAAACATTCCTCACAAATACATTTTCGTTGTAGTATTTATTATGACATTACATTACAAGTAAACGCAGAAACGCCACAAGCAAAGAGGCCAGGGTGATAACTATTTACTCATTTTACTTTGTGATGGGAAACACAATTGTGAAATGTAATGTACAATGGGCCTCATTCACCAAATGTTCTTACAAACAAATTTGTTCTCAAACCCCACTTACGCAGTTTTCACGAAGATTCTGGCATTCAACAATGTTTTCTTATTTGGGATTTGTTCTTAGATAAGAACAGAATTTACGCACACCCAAGAGCACTCTTACGCACAATGAGAGCTGACATGTTTGCGCAAAATAAGTAGTTATACCTTTTTCGTCCGTTCTAACTTAAAATTGAATATTTCTCTCCTTTATAATTTTCCAACTAATAATTTTCATAATCTTACACATTTTTTGTTTTTGTTTTTATAAATACACACTACACTTACACTTCTGCTCATTTGTAAAGCACTTGGAATTTCCATTGTGTATGAATTGTGCCAGGCCTATATAAATACAGTATTTTATAATCGCTATGACAATGTTTTCAATACTTTTAACAAGTTTCCCAAACTCTTGACACAGTTAGCACAACATCCGTCTGTGTTGGCTATACAATTAACACATTTCTTGTTGCTTTGACACAAAATGCATAGAATAAACACAAATCTTAAATGCTTGAACTTCTTTTACACACCAGCTCAACCAAGACCAAAACAATCGATTTATACTACCCATTTTACCAATGTTGGAACAGATAACATGTTCAAAACCTAACTTATTGGCTAAAGCCAAAGTGAACAGCTGTTCATATTGTAAATTGAAACACAAACATATCCCCTGTATTTTATTCCATTGCTACTGAGAAACAGCTGGTTGAAGTTATGCAAATACTGTAAATCACAGCTGATTCCCAACTCGGAAACACTCAGGTGTATACAGTAAGAGGACCTCTTTGGGCTGATCTTATGTGGAAAAAGAACAATACAGAGAAACACGAAGAAAGAAAGAATATGTAATGCCTGCACGAGGTAGAGGAAGACAAGTACCAGGACAAGGGAGAGGAGTGGGGCAAGGGAGAGGAGTTAGAATGTGTGGTGGTGCTCAGAGAAGGGCCAGAGCTAGGGTAACTGATGAAATATAGTAAATGGCAGTTATATTGCATATTTCTTGCAGTAATGTCCTGTTGCAACTGAAGCCTTTATTGCAGCAATGATGTTTCTGTCTTTTTCAATACAGTAACCGTACATTCTATAAAGCTACTCTGAGATGGGTCATTCATTTTTTGTTCTGAATTTATGCAACAAAAGAAACAAAATGCATGCATTTACTAAACCCAACAAAACTAAAATTTAAAGAGGCTTCAAAAGAAACTGCACACAATCTATGATCCATATACTGTGAGACCTGACACATATACTGTATAATAGAATGCAGTTTCTGTAATTTCATCTGATGTTAGTGTTTTTTTTATGACATGTGCTATGATTGATTTAAGATCCTGTAAAGTAAATTCCATGTTTTGCTTCTAAGTACATTATATACGTGTGAAATGAGTTCCTGAAAGCATGTGCAAAGCGCTAAAGCTTTGTCACACTTAAATGTGGAGTTAAACCGAAGAACAGTTTCTCTTCCGTTTTCAGATCAGGTTTTAATGGGCGGTGCCAGAAAATGCCCTATCGACGTCATTTCGCCCTATCTACGTCAGATCACTGAATGGCTCCTCCTGCTGTACCGTTATTGCAGCCTACATCAGCTAGCTAGCTAGCTTCAGGATGTCTGCCCACCACCCGCAACTGCATCTTCCCTGGATGCAAGAACTCCAGCTGCGCTGCAACGCCATTTAAGTTCCCTATTGATAATGAAAGGAAAAATAGGTGGATAGATTTTGTGAAGAGCCACGCTCATGGAAAGCTTCGGATAAACTCCAACAGCCGCCACTGACCATTTCACGGCGGACAGTTTAAACATGGACCAGAGACAGACGGGGTTCACCAACACACGGCTTCTCTTGCAGCGCGGAGCCGTACCGAGCATTGCCCCTCTGGCCGTTCATCCTCCGGTCGCACCAGGATCATCCAGCAGCAGCTGGTTTTTTTTCATTCGAATTTGGATGGGTAGTTAATAACACATTATTCTGTGGTGTGGTGAACTTGAAACTCATTTTTAATTCCACTTTACAGGATCTTTAAGTTTAAAACCTATATTGTTTTAGATTCTCTATTTTACCAAATTACACCTCTTTTTGGCAAAGATATGATAAAAACCATTGGGCCTCATTCTCAAACGCAGTTAAGAAGAATTTGAGAAGGAATTTCTTCTGAATTGGATTTAGGAAAACATTTGGCATTCATGAAAGGTTTCTCATCTGGGATTTGTTTTAAACTTCAGAAGACTTTCCGAACTCGAAATAGCAGTCGAAAATAGCCAGAGTTGTCTCAAATGCGATTCCTTAAAAAACCACAAGGGGAATTGCATTTAAGAAAACTCTCCGTGTTAGAAGTGTTAATAAATTTGTGAGAAATTGTTGGTGATTGCGTTCACATCAACTCTGCAGACATCCTCGGATTAAAATAATTATAATAATTTACCTTGCTCAGTGTGCACACTGTTAGATCCAGTGGAGAACAATTCCACTGCTCATCTTACTGGTATGATGTTGTATGTGACAAATAAAACCTTTAAATTGCACTTGGACTTGAACATCATATAAGTCAGGTGGCTGAGCGGTTAGGGAATTGGGCTAGTAATCCGAAGGTTGCTGGTTCGATTCCCGGCTGTGCAAAATGACGTTGTGTCCTTGGGCAAGGCACTTCACCCTACTTGCCTCGGGGAGAATGTCCCTGTACTTACTGTAAGTCGCTCTGGATAAGAGTGTCTGCTAAATGACTAAATGTAAATGTAAATATAAATTCAACAAGGCCATCCAATTATCACTGATCACTTGACCTATTTAAAGGGATGAAAGTGCACCCTAGGCATACAATATGGCACAATTGCTTTTCGCTTGGACATAACGTGCATTCCTGTTGCTTTCCTAATTGTGTCGATTCTGACTGCATACGTCACTGCTGTTGCGTGCCCTTATAAGGAGCTGTCGGGGCGTGTATGTATGCAAATTCAGGAGCACGAGGACGCGCTTTCAACTTAAAGGAGACATGACATGCTGTTTTTGGATGCTTTTATATAGGCCTTAGTGGTCCCCTAATACTGTATCAGAAGTCTCTTTCCCGAAATGCAGCCTTTGTGCAGAATTACAGCCACTACTAGCAGTCCCACAAGGAGCTTTCCTCAGAACGCGCTGTTTTGGTGTCTGTAGCTTTAAATGCTAATGAGGAGCGGAGGGGCGGCACCATGCGCTAATGTTTACAATGGATGTATCGCAATGGCTGTAGCCCCGTTGCTGTAAGATGCCTCGAATTTGCCCATTCTCATCTGATAACCCTGGTTTGCAGAGGTACACACTCAGTCATTTCAATGAGGGGAAAGGCGGATATCGCACGCGCCATAACACCAACAGCAGAACGGTTATCCAAATAACAAAGAAGTGTACAACACTCACGTTACAGCATGTGTATTCACACACATACTTGATGCTATCTACCTTTCCATTAGCGACAGTAACTCAGCTGTTACCTGCAGAGCTAATGTTACAGCCACATTCTAAGGGTAGCAAGCTAGGTAACCATATACAGTAAAGCTACAAAATGATATAGCGTTAGTTAACTTACTTGTCCGAGGTTAGTAGCTGGACGAAGGAGAGTTAGTACTGATCCAGAATTTAATTTCAGCAAGGCCGGTTTTGTATTAGCTCAAGTTGAGGAAACAGTCGTGGCTGAAGTGTTTGGCGCAGACATACAAAACAAATGCGCCTACAACAGAAGTTGTGTAGGCGCATTTCCAGAGAAAATAAAATTAAGATACTGGGTCTTCAGAGGCTCGGATGAAGGAACTGTAAAATATTTTTGTTTTCCTTTGTACATCCAAACTGAGCAAATGTAATGCTTCGTTCGTTTGCAAGCCATGATGTCTCTCGAGGATAAAAACACTTGCACGGTCGTAGCTCAGTTTTTTATGGGCGGGCCAGATTCTCTGGGTGGGCAAAGCAGAGAGAGGGGAGGTAACCTTCCTCCTTGTGACGTAACAAAGAGGATATTTTCAAACAGAGCAATTGAGCTTTCATTTTCTGAAAGGCGGAGAAGAACACCCAGGGCTTGGTTTACACCGATTGAAAATTCTAGCCACTGGGTGACCAAAGGCAGGCTAGGGGAACTCATATTGATGTTAAATAACCTCCTAAAGTGAAGTTTTCATGTCATGTCACCTTTAAGAAAACTCTTTTGAGGGACCACAGCTCAGAAAACTTCTGCTGCGTAGGAACACATTTTCAAGCGTTCATGAATTTGGCGGATGTATTTTTCTTACGTTGTTTTTCCGAAGCCCGTAAGAAACATTTCAGAAGAAACTTCAGAAAATGTTTGAGAATGAGGCCCATTGTTTTTATCCCAAACCAGAATTTAATCTGTATGCTTCTCAAATGAAATATAGATCACATAATGTTCTTAATGTAGCTATTAACCAAACATTTTCCAACTATATTTTCTATAAAGGTCAGATAGGTAGAACTTCATAACTTGCTTTGGCTGCAGTCCAAAACAAGCTAATTAGCACAAACCATCATAACCACAATTTATCAGACTTAATGAGTCTTCCCAAATTATTTCAGACCTGAATGTTATAATAACCCTTTTTAATGCACTAATACCATTTATTAATACAACAATATCACAGCCTAACTGTTTATCCCAAACATTGTGTCAGGCTCTGATAAAGCTCTCAAACAAAACTTAAAATCAAAATGACAATAAAACAATTAAAAGTATATTTTAATTGTTTTCTCTCTAATTTCATAACCAAATTGCATCTAATACCTTTATCAAAACTCTTGAAAACCCTAGATTTTACTATTTTGACTTAAAATATTAGCCCATATACCTTCAAAGTATATGCATACTTCCCTTCTTAGAATATCAGTGTTAAAACCAATCCTCTCTTCACATCCACAAAACGTTCTCTTGCTTCATTCCATAAACTTTCCATGATCCACTCTAAACCAATCTTTTATGTAACTTTCTAATCACTTCCTCAATCTTTTACATACATTTCCTTAAAGCCAAATAAAATAACATTTGTGAAAAACAGTTTCAAAATAACCCAACTGGAAAAGTGCCATCAATTGATTCCATGTCAATGGATATTTGATGTGCATGTGGTTATTAAAATCAGATGTAGATAGTAATAAAGTTACAATTTCAAATGAAATCAAACCCTTAAACCAAACATCCCCTTTCTGTTCTGAACACAAAAACTTCCCATAAATTCCCAAGGTTGCAAATATATAATCTCACCATTTGATTTCAAAATTAGCCTCTTACTAATTTGCTTTAAACTATCGTTATCAAAATTTTGTTTCATGAAATCCATGTTCGGACAGTTAAAACTGCTCTTAGACTAAGTAATTAATTCTAGTATTACGCTACGACTCGTAATCACGTCAATCAAACAATGCCCTTAAGACAAAAGAAAATATAACTCAAAATGCTCCCTTTTTTTTTTTAAACCTGTAAGTTCACAATTTAACAAGTGTAACATAAGCCCGTAAAACACAAAACCTTACTCTTTAACTTCTCAAAGGTCTTATCAAAGCATGTAATACAGAATACTCCTTTGAATATGCCCACATTATTTGCCAGCCATTACGCCATCAGCATGCGTAATGCACGGTCAACTTTCTCAATTCGAAATTTGCGGACCAAATTAACCCAAAATTAAAATATTTAACTTGAATTTGAACTTGAATTTTTTGTAGTTTGTATATGGTTTAATGTAACACTTCTCACTTTCTCAATTACTCTTAGTTTGTACTCAATGTATCAACTCAAATAAACAATGTGTATCAGCTTGCATTTCAAACTCGAATCAAACACACAGCACGCTCTGGCACAAACCAAAAAACAACCTTTTTTTCTCTTTAAACAACACAGCTGGTTGGTGTTTATATTCTATTAATTTAATTTCACTGGAGTATAACTTTTCCAATTGCATTAGAACCGATTTATGAACCAGGGGTTTAATTTCTGCATTTTTATTACCGCCACACATCACAGATTTTCCGCTTATAAATACAAGTTCTGGTCGGAAAGGCTTAAAAAAAACCTCCCTGTTTGACTAGGATTTAGAACAAATGTTGATTAAGCATTTGTTAACCACCAAACTTCGAATTCATCTAAACCAGGGGTGGGGAACCTTTTTTCTGCCAAGGGCCATTTGGATATTTATAAAATCATTCGGGGGCCGTACAGAATTATCAACTTAAAAATGTGCCTGCTATATTTGGTCAAACATTTAATTAACTCACCCCTAATGTGATGGCTGGAACTGCTTTTCTTTGGTGAGGTTTGTGATGTTAGCTGGCACGGATGCAGTCTGTTTTGACTAGGGGTGCATCGAACATTTCTTGGGGGGTATCATGATTACGTAAAGGGTCAGGTGGCTGAGCGGTGAGGGAATTGGGCTGGTAATCCGAAGGTTGCCAGTTCGATTCCCGGTCATGCCAACTGACGTTGTGTCCTTGGGCAAGGCACTTCACCCTACTTGCCTCGGGGGAATGTCCCTGTACTTACTGTAAGTCGCTCTGGATAAGAGCGTCTGCTAAATGACTAAATGTAAATTTAAAGGGATCGTATTATTTTTTATATTGCTACCATTTTTGAGACTGCTTATCGATCTGAGTGTTAATCAGGCGCGGAGCCATACGTAGTAAACATTCAGGGCTTAGCCCAAACCAACAACGTATTCTGGGTTTGATTTGCTAGAAAGGAATTCCACACTTAATGCGAGTGCGAGTGAACTTTTTTGGTACATTTGTACGCAACGCTGCGCGCCTCCACGGTCCTCTTCCACATATTAAAATAGTGCTGCTGCCAACGAATAATGCACCTAATAATATGGTTCCTGCAGTGCTATGGCGGGCCGGACCAAATGATTTCGAGGGCCGTATGCATCCCGCGAAATCATTTGGCCGGACGTTCCCCACCGCTGATCTAAACAAACACATCTCTCAGCATTTAATACTCACATAATTATGCAGAACCATACCCTCTGGGATCACCTTTGTAATCTCAACGTATTGTAACGGGACTCTATTTTAGCACCCACCTTTTTCCATCTCTCCTCAGATTCTCTGTAACTCATATAAAATGTACTCAAACAACCAAAACATTTGCTAACATCTTGTTAGCAAATGTATCAAAATGCTCATCACGTAACATATTTCAGAAGTAACCAAATTAGTATGTAAAATGTGTTCCAAATTAGTCTATTTCTCTAAATCTGCGTCTTTGTCAATTTCTCAATTTCCGTCTGCGCATGTGTCATGCGGTTAGCTATCCTGGATCTCAAATGTCAAGCTGCAATTCCTTTACTAGCCTGTACTCGCCGCCATCGCTGTTGAGTCTGTGTGAAAGTTTGTTAGCTACAAATGTCGTTGCCATAGTTGCAAATCTAACTTCCTGGACTCTTCGTTGTCTCAGGACAGAGCAAAATGCACTTCCTCCACGCTTTCACCGTTAGCCATTAGCTATTAGCTAACAAAGTCACAGCCTTGATCTTTCCTCTCAGATCCCAGCTATCCTAGCAATTTGTAAAAGACTTTGTTCAACAGACAGCGGACTGGCAAATTCGCTAGAATCATGTCAGCCTTCGGATTTCTTTGTAGGGACAATTCTACCCTCTGAAGGATTCTAAATCTTTGTGTCTATTCCAATAAGTAATGATGGTATTCTATGACACAAATCTGTGTTCTAGAAAGAGTGGTCTGGAGTCGCAGAGGTCCGATAATATCAGCTTTAATGCAGCAGTTGGAAATCAACAAGTACAGAGCTCTGGGGTTGTCTACGTTTCCCTACCCGCAACAGAGTTTGGGCTGGTTCACGAAGTCCAACTGGCTATCTTTCCCTGCCCCAGCATATAATATACAGTGCAATTAAAACAGAAAGATGAAAAGAGGGTTGAGCTTGTTCTCTCGTGCATCAGGGAGTTGTTCTTGCCTCCGCGTCCCACCTGCTCGGGTGCCATCTCCACCCAGATTCAAGGTTGTTTCTGAAAATGAAAAGATAGAGACACAAAGAACAGCCTGCTTCCCACACTCAGTGTGAGACCCAATGTTTAAGCCTGAGCACACTTCTAAGTTTCATAACTTTAATAAGCACAATGCATAACTTTAATAAGCACAATACATAACTTTAAGACATGCCTCCTTCATAAATCCTGTTGTTATATTCACTCGTGCACAGTGCCCGTGATGCATTCAGTGATTAAAATGCCACACATATTAATAACTGGGATCATAGTTAGTGCCGTGCCTGATATGCAGCTGGTGATTACAGTTCTAGAATATGTGTTGTAATGTATTATACATTCTTTACCTCTTACAACATGTAAAGCAATTACACAAATGGTTATATATACACTCAATAGAACCGCTATTTTAACAATTATACAATTAGTCCTCATCGACTAATTTAGTACTATCTTTTACGTGCGCACGGAGTCATTTAATACCTGTAGTCTTCTCACAACGACTGTGGACCGATCCATTTACCTCAACGGCTTTCTACAGAACTTAGGCAAAATAGGCTACTAACGCTGCTTCCCGGTACCCCGGCGCCATATCTTAGTAAATGTGACCCCTGTGATTAGCCTGCACCATTTCACAACTTGGACCTGAATTAAGCAAATGCAAGAGATATAATTGCACGTAATTTATCTTTAACTGAAAAATCGAGTCCAAATTCTACATTGTACACTGAAAAGTCCTATCTTATGTTCAAGCATTCGAGTCTTGGTCGACCAGGCCTTGTCCTGTTCGTTTGGCTAGGATTTAATAACACATGTTTATGGCACGTGTCTACCACCAGACTCAGATACTCAAAACAAACACATCTCAGCAACAATAAACGCACTTATGTAGAACTCCACTCTCTAATGGCATGTCAAACGCCTTTACCATGTGTAAATTACAATTCCCAATTCATCAGCAATAACAATCAGTTATTATGTCAATTTCAACCAATATACATTTACAGGTCAGGATCCATTTTGAGTTTAGTGCACGACTTCACAGCGGAGTTTTTCATCCGACTATATGTAATAAACCTTGACTCCGCTATGGAATGTAGATAGTCAATGCAGGCTAGTGAGAGTACACCGCTGGACATAGGAGAGGGAACACTCAAGGTACAACAATGTTACTTTATTTGAATTCATAGGATAGAGCATTGAGCCAGGCACACAGATCTTCCGGCATTAGTTAGAGCCCCCGCACATAGAAACCCCCCACCGGGCCAACCAAGGTGTCTGTCACTTGGACAGACCCTCTAATTTAAACACCCCCACGGGGCACGGCAAACGTGTCTCACACTACACACCCATGCTCAAATCCCCTTAGGGCACAGCAAGCAATGGCCACACGGTGCTATCACACCCATACTTCACCGCAACGTCACGCGTGTCTCGGGACCGCTGGTGGGGTCTCTCTACTGTACGGGAGCGCAGTTGCCTCCCGCGGTACTCTAGCTCGCCGCCCTATGGCTTTAAAATCGCGACCTCCCTAAAACTGATCATGAGCGGTTACATACAAAACGGGATAGAGTTTAAAAGCCCTATATACTCAACTCTCTGGGGGTTCGAGACCCTCCCCTGGGGTCTGCGCTCTGTGAGGCCGCTCCAAAGACAGCAAGAGAGCCTCCTCCACAGGCTGGGAGCGGACAAGGGTACGCCTATAGCCCCGCTATCTAGGTCACCCTAACCCGCCAGGAACCTCGCCCTGTCCCCCTCGCTGTCTTCACACGGCAGCCCTAAATGGTCTGCGAACGCCGCAACCCCCGATTGCGTACAGTGTATTATACTTCCGCGATGTCCATCACAACGGCTCCCAGACCAACACAACACTAGTGTTGCTTTTGTCAACGAAAATTATGACAAAATATTGTTGTCAACGAACCTTTATCAAGTGACGAAAACGAGACGAGACGCAACGTAAATGCTGGTCATGTGACAATGACTATAATTAAATGTATAATGCAATATCGTTGACGAATAAAAACGAGACGAAATGTAGTTTACAAAATAAAAACAAGACAAAATGTTATAACGTTATTTCATCTCGTTTAGTCGCGTTATTATTATTAGCTAACTCATGAGGCTGTGTTTAGTAATGTGTCTAATTTTAACGTTAGCTTTTGACGTTGGCTTTAGACGTTAGCTACTGAGCTGAAACCGACTGAGAGTCTGAGACAAACGTGTGTGACTAGCGTATGTGTGTTTGTTTGTGAGAGTGTAAAGTGGGTTACCATGTGTGACTAGTGTGTGTACTGTGTGTGTGCATGTGTATTTGTATGAGACAGTGTAAAGTGGGTTCTTAGTTCCTACCTGACTGACTGCATGTGTACTAAGCATCCCTTGTTGACCAAATACTGTAGCTAGTTTTGTCATTCACATAGCAATCACACTGAACTGAATTTGGCATCAACAACATTACTTTGAATAACTTATTCTATCTAGACCAGGGGTGGCTAACCTGCGGCTCATGAGCCGCATGCAGCTCTTTGCCTGCTCCTGTGAGGCTCTTACTGAGCGGCTGGGGGAATAAAAGGAATACAAAAAATATATACTGTATATGGACCCTTTCGCATTTCGTATCGTGTATCACATCATTGTTTAAGACTTAAACAAACCACACAGAGCCGTCGCAGGGACGGTGCCAGGCCCTGTGGTAACTTAACATGCGAGGCACTGCTTATTGACGTGATGCACGCACAAGAATCACTTTCAACCCACACGGAGACCATAATTCCGACACCTATCATCCTGCGCGCGTGCGGAGCCACACCATTTCTGCAAGACGTGCTGACAAATTTATCCAGCGATCCTCGAATCGACTTGTGAAATTCTTGCTTCTGTTTTAGTTGTATTCCTTTTCTCAGCACCCGACTCATGTTTGCAAAATCGGTCTTGCTCTCTTGTAGGTGACGTTTGTTTCTCCCGGCCGTCTCCTTCTTCCTCGCACTCTCACAGGGCGTGTACTAACGCGCTGTGGTGTAACGTAAATCATGAACGATTTTTTGACAAACGGGAATTTAATTTTAGATCGAGTCATCGAATCAAGAACAGGAATAAAAAAATATTGAAAGTAGAACATATTTTTTGTGATTGCAAACTAGGCAGGCGCGAGGCTGCGGTTATGCTTTGTATTATGACTGTCATTAAATCTGTAAGCCGCTGTTGTAATGCGGGCGTGCATGTGTGGCTCCTTGCTATGGTGAGTTTTATTTTTTTGGCTCTTTATGCTGGACTGGTTAGCCACCCCTGATCTAGACCAATACATTAAACAAATGGTTTTGGAATTAACATGCCTCCTGAGACTACTGCTTAGACTACTTATGTTTTGATTAAAAAGACACTAAAATACAATTTTCATTGATTTAAACTAGACTAAATGTCATCAGTTTTCGTCGACTAAAACTAGACTGAAATGTCATCAGTTTTCGTCGACTAAAACTAGACGAAAATAGTCATGGATAAGTCTGACTAAAATAAGACTAAAATGCTCAGACTTTTAGTCGACTAAAATTTGACTAGACTAAAAAGAGTATGAACGTGACTAAAACTAATAAAAACTAAAATGACAGCTTGACACAAAGACTAGACTAAAACAGGCTGCCAAAAACAACACTACACAACACCCTACCGATCTTCTCCCTTTTATATACCTCGATGCTCCCTTCAACAGGTCCAACTACTTGCCTAATTGTCAGCGCAGCGCTTGACCGCTCCCCTAACTACCCCCGTCATTCACTACATATATATTAACCAGGGATTAGTCTTTAACGACTTCACTACACTCAGTTTTTCATCCCTTGCGGTAAACAAAACTAAAAAAACAAGTATTCTTCGACTATATATATACAATTTATTCTTACCTTGTCCATCGAAAGCTGTGCCTCTTTGCTAGTCCAGAATTCCGTCACCTTCCCCCCCCCCCCACCACCAAAAAAAAGGCCTCTTTTTAATAAGCCATATTTGCTGCGAGGTTCTCCATCGTCGTGCACAATTTCAGTTCTTGGTTCTGGATGATGGAAAGGATGTTGGAATCCGGCTCGAAGGACCAAAATGTCAGGAATATTAATCTATCAAGCATTGCACAGTCAGTCGGTGAACAAGTTTAAAGGGGCGATTGACTGCAAAACCGATTTTAACTTGTCATAGTTGAAAAATGACAGTTTGGTGTGTAAAATTTACATTTACATTTACATTTAGTCATTTAGCAGACGCTCTTATCCAGAGCGACTTACAGTAAGTACAGGGACATTCCCCCGAGGCAAGTAGGGTGAAGTGCCTTGCCCAAGGACACAACGTCAGTTTGCATGACCGGGAATCGAACTGGCAACCTTCGGATTACTAGTCCGACTCCCTCACCGCTCAGCCACCTGACTCCTAAAATAGACATACAGTGAACCTCAAAGTCCATTGACGCCTCTTTCCTATATAAATCTCACAATTTGTAACTGCTGCTGTGAAACGATAGCTTTCAAAAACATTCCCCGCTGTGACGTCCCAACGGGGCTCCTCCTTTTTTGGCTCTTTGTCACGCCCCAACATTTACCTTCAGACCAGCCCACCGGTGTTCTGGCCCAGGAACATTACTGGAGCTCACGTAGATCTCAGACACTAGTTTATCGGCGCGCTGCTCTGTAGCCTACTTCCACGGGATTTGAAAGAAGAAAGAAGAATTTTTTTCTAAGGATATTGAAAATGGACCACGGTCGTAAATGCAGTGTTCCAGGCTGTACAGGGAATGCTGACAGTCATAGTCTTCCCACGGAACCTGTGGTGTTGTTCAATGTTACTCATAATAGTTGATTGACATGTAGGTTTAACCAATAGGGAGCCCTATGTTGGTAGACTGGGGACCAATAGGATGAGGGAGTGAATGTGGGGTGCGGGGGTCAGTTACGAAGTGAGCAAGGAATAAACATGCCAAGCTTAGTACACAGTCTGTCTCACGCGCATTATTAAGCGAACTTGACATGGTGTCAGAAGTGCTGTGTAGCTAAAGCAGGATATGTAAAAGTTGTGTAACTGTAGGGACGTAGGTAATAGTTCGGAAGAAGTGTTCAGTGAAGTTAGATGAGCGATAACGAGCAAGACTGGGAAGCAGCTAGCATGGCGGCTAACACTCCCAGCGCTACGTTTAACATCCAGCCGCCGGAGCCCTTTGATTTTTCCAAGCCGAACGACTGGACAAAATGGATTCGGAGATTTGAGAGATTCCGTCAGGCAAGTAACCTGTCTGCAAGCTCCGAAGTCCACCAGGTGAATTCCTTGATATACTGCATGGGAGACGACGCAGATGACGTCTTGAGAGGCTTAAAACTAAGTGCTGCAGACCAGCAGATATACGCAAAAGTGAGAGACGGATTTGAGTCTTTCTTCATTGTTAGAAAGAACATCGTATATGAGCGTGCACGTTTTAACATGCGCAAACAGGTGGCAAATGAAACAGTTGACGTTTTTGTAACTGCCCTACATGCATTAGCAGAGCACTGCAATTATGGGACATTGCATGACGAGCTAATCAGAGATAGGATCGTAGTGGGACTTTCTGATACAAAGCTCTCCGAACGTATGCAAATGGAGAAGGATTTAAACCTGGAAAAATCCATCAACATGGCAAGACAATCAGAGGAGATAAAAAATCAACAAAACACCCTGAGGAGTGATGCCAGTAGTGTAGTGCAGATGGATGCTGCCACTGTGGACAGAGTGTTTGAAGGCAGAAGGCAAAGAGAGACGCACAAATTCAACAAATACAAAAGTGATGGAGCAAAGCCACACTTCAGCAGCCAGAGTAGACATCCACACAGCTCCCAGTGCTACAAATGTGGTGGCCCACATCATCCTAGACATGAGTGCCCTGCCAACAATGCAAAGTGTCATTCATGTGGGAAAAAAGGTCATTTTCAGCGTGTCTGTCGTGCAGGCGAAAACGTGGACGGTATTGAGACGGAGGAGGAGGATGAAAGTTTCTTCCTGGATTCTGTGACGTCCGACAGAGCTGCATGGACCACTAAAATAAGAATAATGAACACCAGAATCAGGTTCAAACTCGACACCGGAGCGGATGTCACTGCTGTGTCACAGACTGATATAAACAGCATATTTTCCGATACACAGCAGCCTGTTCTCCAGAAGGCAGAGAGACCCTTGCTCGGTCCGGGACGGATTCCGCTGGATGTGTCAGGGTTCGCCAGACTGCAGCTGAGGAGTGGAGGCAAGCAGACCGTGCAGAAGGTTTATGTGGTCAAAAATCTGAGCACGCCCTTGCGGGGTTGGAGGGTGTGGTCTGTCATGTAACTGGGTCTAGTTAATGGCGTAATGTTATGGGCATGGAGATGAGGCTACCACAAGGGGGCCGGGGAGCAGGGCGGTAGGATATAACAGAGCAAGACGTTAGATACTACACACACGCCACGAATAAAGGACACTTCTTGTATTAAACGTGTCACGGAGCATTCATTCCGCAAGCAGAAGCTTGTACATGGTGTCAGAACGCAGATTTGAGGAATGGCGAAGTTCAACCCACCCGAACCGATGGACTTTACACGGCCGGAGCAGTGGCCGGAGTGGAGGCGACGCTTTCAACGGTACCGAACGGCTACTAAGCTAAACACCGAGAGCGGTGTCGTACAGGTTAGCACGCTGCTATATGTGTTGGGCAAGGAGGCCGAGCAGGTTTTCAGCACTTTTGTTTTTGTGGGTGAAGAAAAGGATGATGACTACGAGACTGTGTTGGCCAAGCTAAATAATTATTTTGTTCCGAAAGTGAACGTTATACACGAGAGGGCTCGTTTCCACCTTAGGGCACAGAAGCAAGGTGAATCAGCGGAGGAATATATCCGCATGCTATACGAGCTAGCCGAGACATGCCAGTTTGGTCCAGCAAAGATTGAAAACATAAGGGACAAGCTGGTTATAGGGATCTTGGAAAAAGGGATGTCTGAAAAGCTACAGCTGATGGCAGACCTGACACTGGACAAAGCAGTGAAGATGGTGAGACAGGCCGAGCAGATAAAGAGCCAAGTTAGCCAGCAGGCTATAGCTAGCTCAGCTGAAGCTAACTACCTCAGTGAAGTGGCGCGGAATCATACACGCGCGGGGCCTTCAAAGCCACACAGTGGAAGAGAAGAAAAGGGCGGCAGCTTTTCGTGACAGAGGTGGAAAACCACCCAACACAAAATGCTACAGGTGTGGCAAGGACAACAAACATGCTCAGTGTCCAGCTAAAGCTGTACAATGCAGGAATTGTCAGAAAATAGGACATTTTGCGGTTGTGTGTCACTCTGCCAAGGTAAATGAACTGACTATAGCGGAACAGGATGCCGACCAGTCTAACGGACGTTTTTTAGGTGAAGTCAAAGCGTACACCTACATCTCAGACAACAACACTACACCTTGGACAGTAAAACTGAAAGTTTGTGGGACACCTCTCTCCTTTAAGATCGATACTGGTGCAGATTCCACGGTGATTTCAAAAGAAACATATCCCCAGCTCAGACACCTGCCCCAGCTAGAAAAGAACGACAGAGACTTTGACAGTCCTGGAGGTAAACTGAGCTGTTTGGGGGGATTTGTAGCTTTAACGAAATACAATATACCAAAATATAAGACCAAAATATAAGGTCCATGTGATTGAAACAGCCAATGGCAGCAACCTGTTAGGTCGAAACGTGGCTGTGGCAATGGGACTAGTACAAAGAGTAGAGGAAGTCCAGGCGTGCCAAAGCACGTTTGGGCAGGATTTGGGACTCTTGAACATAAAGCCAGTGAGAATTTGTTTAAGAGAGGATGCAGAACCATATGCAGTTAACACGTCGAGGAGAGTGTCTGCCCCTCTGCTTCCTAAAGTCCAAGCTGAACTGGAGAGGATGGAGAAATGTGGCGTCATTGAGGAGATCACAGAGCCAACGGAGTGGTGCGCTCCAATGGTTCCTGTCCCGAAGAAGACTGGGGATGTGAGAATCTGTGTTGACCTCAAACGGCTCAACAAAGCCGTTAAGAAGGAGAGGTTCGTCCTACCTACAGTGGACGACATACTGGCTCGGTTGGCAGAATCGTGTGTGTTCTCCCTGCTCGACGCTGAAAGCGGGTTTTGGCAGATCCCGCTGGAGCGCGATACAGCCAAATTGACCACATTCATCACACCCATGGGAAGGTACTTCTTTAAGCGACTCCCTTTTGGAATCTCCAGCGCACCGGAGATATTACAGAGAGAAATGTCAACCTTGTTCAGAGGCCTGGAAGGAGTTGAAATTTACATGGATGACATTCTTGTTCATGGACAGGATGAGAAGGAGCATGAGGAAAGGCTCCAAAATGTACTCCGGACCCTGGACAACGCAGGCTTAAAGCTAAATTACAAAAAGTGTCACATGCGTCAGAGGCAGTTAAACTACCTAGGTCATCTCATCGACAGAGCCGGCATCCGGCCTGACCCCGCAAAAGTCGGTGCCATCACAGAGCTACAACCGCCATAGGATGTGCCAGGTCTGAGAATGTTCCTGGGCATGGTCCATTATCTAGGGAGATACCTGCCCAACCTGACAGATGCACTACAACCCCTAAATGACCTGCTAAAAGATGACACAACCTGGATCTGGGATGCTGCACAAGCAGACGCCTTTAAGAGAGTAAAACAACTCGTCACCACCGCACCAACTCTTGCCTTCTATGATGTACACAAGCCTACAATAGTGAGTTCGGACGCAAGTAGCTATGGGCTGGGTAGTGTGCTACTGCAACAACACCCTGAGGGACTGAAACCAGTAGCATTCTGTTCTAGGGCACTGACTGATACAGAAAAGAGCTACGTGCAGATAGAAAAAGAGACTAGCTGTGTTCTGGGCCTGTGAAAGATTTTCCACTTACCTGTATGGCCCTAAATGAGTTCATAGTGCACACAGATCACAAACCGTTGGTTCCTCTGATTAACAATAAAGACTTAGATGCAGTTCCCCTGAGGTGCCAACGCCTACTTATGCACCTGATGAGGTACAACCCCACGGCAGACTATGTTCCGGGGAAAACACTGACAGTAGCTGACACACTATCTAGACAGCCACTACCCTTCATACACAGTGAAGTGTGTGAACTAATATGTGATGTCTCAGCATTTGAAGCCGCAGCTCATGCAGCATGGCCCGTATCTCAGCTGAAGCTGGACAGGATCAAGCAGGAGACGAGCATGGACAGAGAACTGCGAGTGGTGAGCAGACAGGTGATCGAAGGTTGGCCAAAACACGTGAATAACATTCCAGCTCAAGCAAGAGCATACCACCAGTGGAGGAATGGACTGTCTGTGTCAGAAGGTCTTGTGCTCTATGGCGACCGTATCGTCATCCCGCACAGCATGAGAAGTGACATATTGCAACGTCTGCACGATGGGCACCAGGGCATCACTAAATGTCGCGAGAGGGCGCACATGAGCGTGTGGTGGCCTGGTCTGGAGAGCGAGATTCAGGACCTAGTGACAACATGCCCAGAATGTATGGAGGTCAGACCAACACAGAGGAAAGAGCCTCTGATAACCACACCGCAACCACAAAGGCCCTGGCAAAAGATTGGAGCGGACCTCTGTGAGTATGCAAAGCAGAACTATCTGGTCGTTATTGATTATTTCTCTCGCTATCTTGAAATAGCCCATCTGCCTGACATGACGAGTGAGACCACCTGTGCACGGCTGAAAAACATGTTTGCCAGGTGGGGGTGTCCAGACGAGCTACGCACAGACAATGGAGGACAGTTTTCAAGTAAGAAGTTTAAACGCTTTTCTGTGACTTATGACTTTCAACACATTACCTCCAGCCCACACTACCCTCAGTCCAATGGGGGGGCTGAGAGGGCAGTGCAAACGGCGAAAAGGATCCTCCGGCAGGCTGACCCGTTCCTGGCTCTCATGAGATACAGAGCTACTCCGCTGCATGCCACGGATTGCAGTCCTGCCCAGCTGATGATGGGCCGACAGATCAAAACAACAGTGCCTACAGTCGACAAGGTACTGTCTCCAAAATGGCCCGACCTTGCAAAAGTGCGCCAAGCTGACTCCAAGGCTAAAAGCAGCTACAGGCGTGCCAACAACACTCGCCACAGTGCCAGATCACTTCTGCCTCTCAATCCGGGTGACAGTGTGGCAGTGAAACTCGATGGTGAGTCAGGCTGGACGACAACAGGGACAGTCCAAATGCCACACCCAACTCCGAGGTCCTACCTGATCCACACGGACCATGGGACACTGCGAAGGAACAGGCGACACTTGCGCCCGACGTTCCCTCCTACACAAGAGCCGGACACAACAGAGGACACACAGGTGGCTGAACATTCCCCACCTTCACCTGTTAGACAGACTGTTCCACTGGGGCCCGTGGCACAGCCCCCTGCTCAGGCTCGTGTATCTTCATGGGGGAGGATTCTCCGCCCACCAGAGAGACTGAAAGACTTTGTGATTAACACATAGCTTGCCTATTGGAGCAGAATAATCTCCAGCAGCTATGGAGGTGCATGAGTAGTCTACCTCATTACCTCAGGTTACCCCGTATTCTTAAATACGAATAAGGACGAAAAAACAAAACAAAACAAAAAACGGGAGGGGAAGTGAAATGTGGGGAAACTAAAAGAAAAGACAGATGTTATTGTTAACAGTTTAAGGAGACATGTGGATGTTCATGGTTTAAAACACTTTTGATGTGGATATTGTTTAGTCATAAGCATTTACAGAAGCTAATGATAGGGCTTATAAAAGGTGTCTTAGGAGTCATAACTTTCAACTCAACAGCTGAGAGCTTGAGTTACAGTCATGTACTGTTAGAATTTTATTTCCATTGTAAACTGTTCATTTTCTTAAGAAGAGATGCTGCACCCTGTTAGCTCTATGCTGTTAATTAGCCTACAGCTCAAAAGGAGGAAGATGTCATGTAACTGGGTCTAGGTAATGGCGTAATGTTATGGGCATGGAGATGAGGCTACCACAAGGGGGCCGGGGAGCAGGGCGGTAGGATATGACATAGCAAGACGTTAGATACTACACACGCCACGAATAAAGGAGACTTCTCAAGTTCTATTAAACGTGTCACGGAGCATTCATTCCACAAGCAGAAGCTTGTACATGGTCTGCCACATCGATGA
The DNA here is from genome assembly GCF_038355195.1 of Osmerus mordax. NCBI lineage: Eukaryota > Metazoa > Chordata > Actinopteri > Osmeriformes > Osmeridae > Osmerus > Osmerus mordax. Next base: position 14,326,317 of record NC_090055.1, read on the forward strand.
CTTACTAGTGTGGGGGTGGGACCAAGAAGAGCATGACACTCGACTCCATGCTGTGCTGCAAAGAGTGGAGAAAGCAGGCATCACCCTGAATGTGGAAAAGTGTGAACTCTCCAAGAGTGAGATGGCCTTTTTGGGCCACATCTCAGTCACGGGCATCCGGCCTGATCCGAAGAAGACGGAGGCTATCACGGAGATGACGGAGCCCACAAATGTGACGGAGATGAGGAGCTTTCTCGGCATGGTTAACCAGCTGGGAAAATTCATTCCTCAGCTGGCTGAAAAGGACAAAGCACTCCGTGATATCCTCTCGAAAAAGAACTGCTGGGTGTGGGACACGGACCAGGTAATGGCGTTTAAGGAGCTGAAGGAGGCGCTTGCTTCTCCTCCAGTGCTCGCAATGTATGACCCAAACAGAGACACTAAAGTATCAGCCAATGCATCTTCGTATGGCTTGGGAGGCGTTATTCTCCAGAAGGTGGACGGTGAATGGCATCCTGTGGCTTATGCATCGCGGTCACTCTCTCCAACTGAACAACGCTATGCACAAGTTGAAAAGGAGGCTCTGGGTCTCACATGGGCCTGTGAACGGTTCCGGGATTTCCTCCTGGGAAAGCATTTCATCCTGGAGACCGACCATAAACCTCTTCTGAGCCTACTGGGAGCCCAAGCACTTGATCTTCTGCCGCCAAGAATTCAGCGCTTCAGAATGAGGCTCATGCGCTACTCATATACAATCATACATGTGCCAGGGAAGTCACTCTGGACAGCTGACACGCTGTCACGCTCGCCCGTGACAGCGAGCATGTCCCCAGATGAAAACGAACTGATGGAGAGCACAAACATATATGTGGACTGTATCATGGAAAATCTGCCAGCCAGTCCCTCATACATAGAACATCTGAAAGAGCAGCTTAAAGCTGACAGTGTCTGCTCACGGGTCATGATGCTGTGCAGTGAAGGATGGCCAGCGCATGTCAAACAGGAATCAGTGCTGAAAAACTACTGGCTAGAGCGAGCCACACTCACAGTGGAAGACGGGTTGCTCCTAAAAGACTCACGGCTGGTAATACCTGCAACACTGCGGAACGATGTGCTAGCCAGGCCGCATGCAGGACACCAAGGTGTCGTGAAATGTAAAGCACGTGCACGCCAGTCTGTATGGTGGCCGGGACAGATAAACGACATGGTACTCAAATGCAGAACATGCATACAAGAGAGACACAATCACAAATATAGCTGCAAGCAGCAATGGGGTGGCCAAGCAGGCCAGATGACCCAGAAGAAATTTTCGACATCCTCAGAAGAGTGTTCCAAGTACATGCAGCAAGTTTGGTGTGAATCCATCAAAGATTTGCTGAGATACGAGACAACTTTCTGTTTGGCGGCTCTGCTGCCGATTTCGATTGGCTGTACCAGACAAACGGTTTCGAAAATCTAAAATCATTTTGATAGTTTGTGTGAGGATTGCATTGACTATAGCTTGTAGCTTGACTACAGGTAACTAGCGACTGCGGTGTACCTGGCTTCCTTTGCAGTGGCTTACAGTCTCGCTAAACAGAGAATCAGAGACATGACAAGCTCGTCGGCTTTGGCTGGATTCAAACCTCTGACGTTGCCATTGCCAGGACACCAACTTATCCTAGTGAGCGATTCTCAGTGCCGCAAATCACAGTTTAGTTACAGGGTAAAAATATAAGCAGTTTTTCCTGTGGCAAGCGGTTGTCCGATTTGGCCCAAATTTTAACAGCTGTAATTCAGTCCTATTTTGACATGTCAAGGTGATTGTGGTCTGAAGATAATCTGTCCCAAATTTGGTGAATATTTGATACATTTTGTAGGAGGAGTAGGACAAAAACGTTTTATTAATTCATTCAAAATGGCGGCATCAATTTGGCTGGTATCACAAGTTAACATGTGTCAGACACGGGATCGCCCCCCTAGAGGTTAGAGGACACATCTACAAAGCACAATAAATCTGACTCTTCTTGAGTATAGATCCCCTGAGAATGAAACATTATCATTACCATTGTACTGTTAGACAGCTACTGTGGCATACCTGGCTTCACTAAACAGATAAACCAGTATCATGACATGCTTGAGACTTTGGCTGGATTCGAACCTACGACCTTGCACTTCAAAGGAGCCCGTCTTATCCCAGTGAGCCATTTTCAGCGCTGGGAATTACTGTGTACAGTTACTGTTTACAAAAAGTATGCCATTTCTCCTGTGGCACGTGTGGTCAGATTTGGCCCACATTGTTGCCCCAACAGCTGTAATTCAGTCCTATTTTGACGTCAAGGTGATTGTGGTCTGAAGATAATCTGTGCCAAATCTGGTGAATATTGGATACATTGTATAGGAGTAGGGAAAAAAGTTTCATTCATTCATTCAAAATGGCGGCCTCATCAATTCGTCTGGTATCATGCGTTAACATGCGTCAGACACGGGATCGCCTAAGATATCACGAGACATAGGAATCACTTAAATACGACAAACAAATCAACAGTTATTGGTCAAAACACAATTGCCTATTGTAGCGCCCCCTAGAACTCAAATGACCCTACCTTTTTCAGACCTCATAATAACAGGGTCATGAATCCATACACCAAGTTTGGAGTCAATGCATCAAAGATTCACTAAGATATGACCTCACTTCCCTTTTTCCGGATCATTTGCTGAATTTGTTGGTGGCGCTATAGGGTTGGAATGGGAGACATGAAACTTGGTGAACGTGATGAAGCTTGGCCACCAATAATCAGAATACGTAGAAACCCTTAAGGTGGCTTCGCCGCTGCGCGGCTTGGCCACCAATAAGAATACTTAGAAACCCTTAAGGTGGCTTTGCAAGATGCATTTTTGTCCAGATCTATTTTTCAGGAAGATAGTGTAGCGGGGTTTGCTCGTTTAAGATTAGCAATACTTAATTTATGATAAAGTATGTAGTTCTTGGGGGCACCACCTCTTATTGTTAAAGGGATAGAGGAAACCTTATTGAATAATATTGAAATAATAGCCTTCGTAATAATCAGTCTAATCTTAAGTAGTGAATTCTATGAAAGTAGAGCAGATCAGATAACGTGGGATAACGCGAGTATTATAAACAATGATTTATTTAAGGAAATGTAATTATAATGAACAAATACCAGAGAAGTTATAGGTTAGTTGAAAGTGAGTTGAGTTGAACTGTATACAGTAGGTCCTAAACTATGATGAGGGTTGGTACAAGGTGGTAGGTTGAGAGCGCGTGGGGAGGGGAGAGAGAGAGAGATAGGCTTCTGGAGAACAATGGGAGAGTATGTTAACTAATCCTAACGAAAGTTAGGTTAAATCATTTGCAAACTAAAATCAAACGTAACAAATTAAATCACAATATGCCAATGTTCACAAGTAAGAAATGTAGCAATATCGCAGTTACTGTTGTCAGTTTGAAGAAGAAGAGTCAAGGTTCCGTTTGTCGTTGTCAAACGGTTAGAGCAAAGGAATCTTTCGTTCAAGTTCCTAGTGGTCCAGTGAGTTGCTGATTGAGAAGGATAGGTCAGATGTGTCGCGAACACTTCCGGTGAATCCTTGCGAAAAAGCCAGGATTGCTTGTGCGTCGAGGTTTTATAATCCTTGCGAAAGAGGGGTATCCTTTTGGAGGTGAACTCTTTGATTGGTCAGTTACTCCCACCTGGGCGTCCATCCTGAGATTGACGTATGGGTGTGAAGTGGTTGATAACTTTTCAGAGTTCAGCTATTTCAAATGTCCATGTATTGCTTATACTTCAAAATATAACAATACAACATTCATAAATGGTTTAGTTTGTAGATTCGAATCATTTTGATATCAAGATTGACTGATTTATCATAACAGGAAAGGAAGTTACATTAAAACATCAAATTATATCAACACAGCATTAAAGGGAAAGCATACATTATAACACATCAACTACTGTCATTGAAATAGTGTCCCTGAGCCATGTAGTCCTTGAGAATATGTTTGTAAATCCAGAAAAGTTAGTTCTTCCTTAAAATCCTTTGTCTCCATACTGTAAGGCCATTTTGGTCTACCTTCTGACCCCATGCTGGGCCAGAAGCTTTGAAGCTCCTGCTCTGGAGATAAGGACAAAGGGGGAAAACCCCCTTTCTCCTTGTCGGGGGTAGGGGAAAGGTGTGATGGTACGTGGTTTGTCTGTTGGCTCTGCTACATATCCCCCTGCTGGCAACGTCCGATGACTCGACGTCGTTGGGCTGTTGGCACGTAAGAAGAGCAGAGAAAAGACAAACACGACACTACGACAGCATTTCAACTGTAAACATTGGCATTAGTGGACACTAAACAATGTAGGAATCAATGGGCGCTAACTTGGGTCTTATTACTAAGTTTCTTAGAATGAAAGGAAAGAAAAGAGAGATAGAAGTGGAAGTGGGTGCCTTGACTTCCTGGAGTCATGGTCTTATTTGTCAGGGGCCAGAGAAGGTGGCTTATGCGGCGGTAGCTCTAAGGCATTCCTTTTGACAGTACCTCAAAGTAAATCATGTTGGGTTTCTGGTAACAGATTTAAGAAATAAAAATAAAAATATTGGTAGATTGGTGGAGCCATATTCGTCTTGTGACGGTGTTTGCCTATTATTTTGGTTTAAAGGAGGGTTTGTTTTTGTGACTTTGAGACACTTTGGTCAAGGCACCTGTTGTGCACCTGTTTCATCAGCAGTTTGACAGGGTCAGGTTGCTGGTATAAGGCCAGGCCAGGCCTCTGTGCATGGCCTGTTGTCCGCGAGTAGCGGTGTTTTCTTCCGGGGGTTGTGCCACCTTGTCACAGTTGGGGTGCTTCTTCTGGGATGCTTGTCGGCCATGGTAGGTTTTCCTACTTTCTGCACTCTCATCCAGTTGGCATCATGTGACTTATTTTGGACTTGTGATGCTTCTCGTCGCAGGTGGGTTTCTGATGGCACCCGACGGTCATGGCGTTGTGCTGATTCTCTTTGAACCTTGTGTCTCGATGGGTGAGTGGCGTAGCTCTGGGGCGGTCTGGAACGGCCATCTAACCCATGGATCGGGTCCTCTTCTGAGAGATGTGGATCAGACGTGGGATGTCCCCCCCCTTCCACTGTGAAGACTGTGTTCTGGACTTCAGGGTGAGGCAGTGGATAGGGCTTCTTGACGTGGGTCCACATCTTGTTTCGTTTGAAGTCAATGAGGGGTTCCAGTCTGTTGAGTAGATCGTGTCCAATCAGCAGTTTTTCGGTCTCAAGCGGTGAGACATGGATGGGGTGGATTAGGGACATTTCCCCAAATGTTAGCTTCAAGTACAGTGTCTCTGTGACTGGAGCTTTGTTTTGGGTGAAGCTTGTGATGTTGAATTCACTATCTTCACTTTTAATCCATCTTCTGTTTGATCTGGCTATTTCTTTTAGCTGAGCGGCCAAGGTGGGTGCAATCAGGCAGATTTCTGCACCCGTGTCCAGCAATCCTTCGCAGGGCACTTCATCTTCAAGTGTGATGGGGACATAGCTTCGGTTAGCTCTTCCTTTTCTGGAAAGCTCACCCAGAAATGTGTGTAACTGTGGGGCTTGTTTGTGTGTTGTTGTTTCTGGAGGTTGTCTTCTTGTGGGTTTGTGGTGTTTTTGGGTCCTCTTCCCTTTCTTCCATCCAATGGGGAGCCTTTGAGGTGTGTTTTCCGTGTTGGGGCCTTCTAGTCATGCTGGGTCTGACGGATCCTTTTTGTTTGCTTCATCCAATTTTCTTAGTATGTCACTAAGGTTTTTCTTCATGATTTCTATGTTCTCTTCACGTTTTTCTTTTTGTTGATACTTTTGGGGTTTGTTTGTTTTGTTATAGTTGTCCTGGTGTCGTCCAGGGTTGTTGTGTTCGTTTTGGTACGGTGTGGGTCTTGTTGAGTGGTTTCTTGCATTATAGGAGGGTTGCTTGTAGGCGGGTCTGGGTTCGTAGGGTCTCTGGAGTTCTCTTCCTTCTAGTTGTAGGTGTGAGTCTGATTCCACCACATGGACATTTGAGTCTTGAGATCGATTGTTGTTCGCCCATGATTTATATGCCATGTCTCTCAGCTGCAGAGCCGTCATGGTTTCCTGGTTCGCGAAGGTCGTCATGAAGGGTTTTATGGATTGGGAGAGGTTGTTGATGAACACTGACTTGAACATGGGAGTTTCTTCTCCTCCGGGTCGGTTTTCTGTTGCAAAATAGATTTTCCGGAACCTCTCATAGAATGTCTTTGGGTTTTCGTTGGCCTTTTGTTTTGTGTGCAGGGCGGTAGTGCAGCAGGAGCCTTTACTTTCTGAGTGCCAAGCCTTGAGGGTCCGGCAAGCCATGTCATAGCTGTGGCGTTCTCCAGCTGGTTGCCTGTCAAGCAGGGCTCTGATTGAGCTGGAAGAGGTGCTCTTCAACAGGTACAGCTTGTCTGCGTCTGTAGCTCTAGGTAGGCGATCGAGATTAAAGTTCAGTTGTTCCAGATACATCACAATGCTCTGAGTGGGATTGTCTGGATCAAACTTTTCTATGTTCCTGCTCATTTTCAATAGCAGATTTAGTGACACTGCTGGTGGCAGGTCATGCATTTCCCATGCATTTTGTGGATAGGCTGAACGTGAGGGTTCATCATCGTTATCCCATCTGTTTGGGGCTGTGGTCTGAGCGTGTCGTTCAGGTTGGGATTGTAGTTCCATTTTCTGGTCCCGTTTCCTGCTCAGCTGTTCCGCATCTTCTGGTCTCCTTCTTCCGTCATTGTTTGGATCATCTATGGGCTGGATTGTGGCGGTCGCTTTGTACAGCTTTTGAAGGGTAGATAGTTCAGTTCTTGCTTCAAGTAACTCGTCCCTCATCATCCCCTGATCAGCTGTGGCGTGCGCGAGATCTTGGTACAGGAGTTGGATTTTTGTGTGGAGAGCGTGGCATTCTTCTTTTAAGTGGTCGTAGTCTGCTATTTTTCCATTAGTTTCATCCAATACCTTCTCTGTGTTTTTCAGTAGTGATGCTGAGTCCTTGTTGCTTTTCTGAACCCCCTGCATTTCTTCTTTCAGTTCTTCCAGTTCCTCAGCTAGGCCGCTGGCTTCCTGTTGCAGTGTCTCCCGTAATTCTTGTTCCTTTTCCTTAGCCATGAGGGCATCCCTGATGGTACTTTCTTGTTGCGTTAGCTGTGTCTTAGCTCTTTCCAGTTCTTCCTGTTCCAGTCGTTCCCGTTCTCTTTCTTTCGCTTCAAGGGCATCTTTGAGGGTTATTTCCTGTTGTATTAGCTGTGTTTCCTGTTCCGTTAGCTGTGCTTTAGCTCTATCCAGTTCAACAGCCAGGTCGCTGGTTTCCTGTTCCAATCGTTTCCTGTGCTCTTGTTCTCTTTGTGCAGCCTTGAGAGCATCCTCTCGATCCTGGAGAGCCTGTGTCCATTGTGTGTTGACTTTTGTTATTGATAACCTGAGTAGTGCAGCATAGTTGAGACCGAGGCTGGATAGGCATTTGACAATTTGGGATTTGCTCAATATTTGGCCTACATTTTCTATGACCACTTCTTGAGTTTTCCTGGTGATCATATCGAAATTTAGATCGGTCAGCGTTTCCACATATCTTGGGTTTTCTTTCTTGGATAGGTGGACAATCAGTTTCTCAGCTTCCGTGAGGTGAGACATGTTTGGTTCGGCTACTGGAAGTTATTAACACAATGCTATTGTGATAATGTTGATAGGCACTTTAGTTTTGTAGTGGTTTTCTTTTTGTTAAAAAGATATATATTTCTCCTTTTTTTTCTTTCTTTACAAATTAATATTAAAATTAAAATCAGAAGTTAATATTCAAAGATTAACAATCAAAAACTGAGATTAATATTCAGAAATTAAAATTAATATTAAAGTCACCATCCAGGATCAAAGATTCAAATAAATTATTTATTCTTTTAGGTCTATATTAAATCTTAATTTCAGTAATCTTGTTATATTATCTATAAACGATTAGAGAATTTAGATTGAGTAGCTGTTGATTTGTTTTAGCCTAAACTGGACTGAGAAAGTACAATGTATTTAAATACTATAGCACATTAAGTTAGCCGGTTTAGCTTGTAGAATCAAACAGATAATGAACCAAATTGTTGCTGCATCTATAATGTAGCTTTAAATTGGGCAAGGGTTTTACATTCACCTCGAATTGAATGCACAAACAGTGAAGCTTCTTTTCGAAAAGCTAGTTTATCAATTTAGGAATTGTTTAACAATATTGTGGCAGTACAGGCTGCGTTGTTCGGCTACTTCCAAACAAAAGTCCTTTTGGACTGATCGCAGATAGAGTGGGCAAACTAAAAATAATACACTTTACGTTTAATTATTATTTAGCGATTGTTGTTAAAGTTGGATATTGATGAGGGGTAAATAGAATTACAGTTCAGTATGGTCAACAGCGCCGATATTCTGACAACTTCCACTTTTAAGTGCGCGGAATGAAATTCAAATTACAGGTCTTTGTTGACGAAAGGTAACTATTTCCGGTTAAGCAACAATAAAGGTCCTTAAATAAGCAGCTTCTCCTGTCTCAATAATTATTTTACTGTTACTTTACTGATTCTAGAAGTTGAGTGTTTACATTAATGTTGAATTACATGCAAAACAAAGTGAAGCTTTTTCCGAAAAGCTAGGTTAATCAATTTACCAATTGTTTAACAAGGTAGAAGCATATAGCTTAATGTAGAGAACTGCATAGTCTCCTTCAAAATCAAAGTCCTTTTGGACTGATCAATGTCTGTTATCTTCCTCTAACTAGACAATGGCAACTTATCAGTTGCTTGGTTGATTTACTCAACCCAAATGGCCAACACTACTATAATACACCTTTTCGAAGCGTGTATGGTACCAATATAAGTAGTGGTTATGACTCGTTAAAAGGTTCTTATGGCTTCTCTTGGAAGCGCTGCCTTGTAGATTTTACAAAATGAAATGAGACGGGTCGCAGTGTCACTGCGCACGCGCGTACCTCCGCTCAAATGTAGCTTCAGAAGCTAGATAGCTAACCATACAATCCTCCAGTTGTCACGACAAAGCCAATTCAATGAGTACACAGCACAGTATTCAAACAGTGTTTGAAACCGTAGCTATCTGAGGGAATAGTTAAATACAACGGAGCGTTAATTTAACCAAAAGGGTGGGAGGGTAGGTTTCAGACGGAAAATGTATCTCCGTTATAGATCGCTCATTTCAATCTGTTTCAAAGCCTCGTACGGGGCTCCAATATGTAGCGGGGTTTGCTCGTTTAAGATTAGCAATACTTAATTTATGATAAAGTATGTAGTTCTTGGGGGCACCACCTCTTATTGTTAAAGGGATAGAGGAAACCTTATTGAATAATATTGAAATAATAGCCTTCGTAATAATCAGTCTAATCTTAAGTAGTGAATTCTATGAAAGTAGAGCAGATCAGATAACGTGGGATAACGCGAGTATTATAAACAATGATTTATTTAAGGAAATGTAATTATAATGAACAAATACCAGAGAAGTTATAGGTTAGTTGAAAGTGAGTTGAGTTGAACTGTATACAGTAGGTCCTAAACTATGATGAGGGTTGGTACAAGGTGGTAGGTTGAGAGCGCGTGGGGAGGGGAGAGAGAGAGAGATAGGCTTCTGGAGAACAATGGGAGAGTATGTTAACTAATCCTAACGAAAGTTAGGTTAAATCATTTGCAAACTAAAATCAAACGTAACAAATTAAATCACAATATGCCAATGTTCACAAGTAAGAAATGTAGCAATATCGCAGTTACTGTTGTCAGTTTGAAGAAGAAGAGTCAAGGTTCCGTTCGTCGTTGTCAAACGGTTAGAGCAAAGGAATCTTTCGTTCAAGTTCCTAGTGGTCCAGTGAGTTGCTGATTGAGAAGGATAGGTCAGATGTGTCGCGAACACTTCCGGTGAATCCTTGCGAAAAAGCCAGGATTGCTTGTGCGTCGAGGTTTTATAATCCTTGCGAAAGAGGGGTATCCTTTTGGAGGTGAACTCTTTGATTGGTCAGTTACTCCCACCTGGGCGTCCATCCTGAGATTGACGTATGGGTGTGAAGTGGTTGATAACTTTTCAGAGTTCAGCTATTTCAAATGTCCATGTATTGCTTATACTTCAAAATATAACAATACAACATTCATAAATGGTTTAGTTTGTAGATTCGAATCATTTTGATATCAAGATTGACTGATTTATCATAACAGGAAAGGAAGTTACATTAAAACATCAAATTATATCAACACAGCATTAAAGGGAAAGCATACATTATAACACATCAACTACTGTCATTGAAATAGTGTCCCTGAGCCATGTAGTCCTTGAGAATATGTTTGTAAATCCAGAAAAGTTAGTTCTTCCTTAAAATCCTTTGTCTCCATACTGTAAGGCCATTTTGGTCTACCTTCTGACCCCATGCTGGGCCAGAAGCTTTGAAGCTCCTGCTCTGGAGATAAGGACAAAGGGGGAAAACCCCCTTTCTCCTTGTCGGGGGTAGGGGAAAGGTGTGATGGTACGTGGTTTGTCTGTTGGCTCTGCTACAATAGCTAGAGCTAACTGAAGCTGAGTTGAATCACGATAGTTTGTTTGCTAAGCTGTAGTGCTAACGTTACCCACCTAAGTCGATCCTGTTTGCTTCGACAACAGAAGTGGAAACAACTAACGTAATCATGTCAAATGATATCTCGTCAATCTGTTGAAAACAGTGTTGTGTAGACTAAATAGATTTATTTGTACGTTTTTATTTCAAGTCTCCACTTTCGATGTTTCAGTGAGTGTTGGCCATGTTGCGTCTTTGCTCCGCAGGCAGATTAGCAAACAAACTATCGTGATTCAACTCAGCTTCAGTTAGCTCTAGCTATCTTCCTGAAAAATAGATCTGGACAAAAATGCATCTTGAATTGTAGTTTTACATGACAACACGGGTTATTTATTTGAATGAAACACAGTCAGGAACATGAAATAACGTTAGCCCCATTGCCAGTAAACTAAATCATCACACATTCTACCGATGCTAGATACAGGCAGGATACGTTAGCATTGCTAGTAATAACTTAGCAACACCATCATACTACAGCTTGTGGCTGTGATGAACATAAGGTCAGAACAGCACCTCTTTTCAGCAACAGCTTCATAGCAAATCCTGCATTATATTGTCCCAGGTTTTCAAAACTGTCCTCGGGAAATGGTCCGAGCAAATTAATACTTTAGCATCGTACTTAATAGGGATATTCCCATAGATAAACATCAGCCATGCCTGTCTAGTGTCTTGTTCTTTGGGAAGATGGTGAAAAGTGTCAGGATTCCCGGTACAGCCTGGAACACTGCATTTACGGCGCTCCATTTTCAATATCTAGAAAACTTATTAACTTTCTTATTTGTAATTCCTGTGGAAGTACAGAGCAGCGCACAGCTAGCTAAAAAAGTGTTGTAGATCTACACGACCTCCGTTTATGTTCCTGGACCAGAAAACCAGAGGGCGGGTAAATGTAAATTTTGGGGCGTCACAAGTTGCACTGTTTTAAAAGCTAGCGCAAGTTGCAGTTTCAAAATAGAAGTGAAATGTTGATAGGAAAGAGGTTTCAATGGACTTTGAGGTTCACTGTATGCCTATTTTACACACCAAACTGTCATTTTTCAACTATAACAAGGTAAAATCAGTTTTGCAATCAATCACCCCTTAAAAAAAATAATTATGAAGTCTACAACTTTACAAATGTTCACTGTAGTCTACAATTAATGTAGTAAAATCTTAATAACATGCTTTTTTATACAAATATATCAACTAATATGGTGTATTTTATCATCCTGCAGCCGATTTCGCAAGCGTCTCGCAAAAATATTCGACCAGCTGCCGAAACGATCGCTGCAGATCACAGGCAATCGCTGTGCTACGCAGCCCTTCACAGCGAGTGTGGTCAGTCCCATTGGTCCCTTTTGATAACATGGGCGCCGAAAGAAAAACGGCGCAGCAGATCGTAGGCAGTGTGTCCCAAGCGGAAACGCACCATTAGCGTTCTTCGGATTGATAAACAGCCTGATGCAGGCACACCCTATAAGGAATCTGTAAGGAAACCAACAGACACTGTAGTTACAAAAAGAGATACAGGACAAAGCAGCCTCCATTTAAATTTTGACATATCTATATCATAACCAATTGTTGCGGATGCAACAAGAAAACAACACTTGGGCCGAATCCAAATACTCTGTTTTACCCCTACCCCTAGCCCTTAGTTTACCCCTAGCCCTTGTGTCTCGAAACTGAGGGGTAAGGGCTACATAGCCCTATGAAATGAGACACCACTTGGTTACGGTTACGTATATCGATGTCTCCAAAGCAAGTAGTGTTATATCAAACGAAATTCGCTGCTAATGGAGTTTAGTTAAAACTGTAGACATGCTAGTCAGAGAAATCCGGGACTGTTGTGCAAAGCAGCAATGCAACGTTAGCGTAGCGTAGTTTCGATTAAGAACATGGTTGCAAATATATATTTACAGGACGGTGTATAGCACAAAACAAGACTGTCGTTGTTTTTAAATCAATTATTTATCAACTAATACATTTATCGGACTCTGGATTATCTGGCCGCCGTTGTGCAATATTCGTATACACCTAGGTTTCAACTAAGCTCCCGTTTTCACTTGGTTTCTTATACCCCTTCGTCTTAGCCCTACCCCTCGCTCAAAAAGAGTATTGGGTAACCAATTACTCTCACATGAACGCGCAAAACTAAGGGATAGGGGTAAGACAGAGTATTGGGATTCGGCCTTGATGTCAAAATAAATAGATCATAAAATCAATTTCTCTCTGCTAGCCTAGAATTTGCTTTTGCGTGGATTGTACAACTTTTTGCTAGTAGTAGCTACAATCCATGTCCTTTTTACTAGTAGTACAATCCATCCACTATAGGTTGCACAGGTCTCTCTTGCAATAGAGATTTATCAAAAAGAGAACAACCTGTATAAATAAAGGTTAAATAAATGAATTTAAAATGCAATGTTCCTCCTGTGGAGCCTCAGTTGGCCTTGTACCTTTTTGAAATCTTATTTTCACAGCCAATTCTCTTTGCGAGTTATCTACCATGTGAAAATTCCCTCAGAAACACTCTCCTCCTGCTTTCCCCTCCTACTGTATTCGCTTAATTTAAGTTTCATCAAACTGCACCGTGAGAAGAAAAGGTCAACATCAGTGTGAAATCAATTGCCATAGTCTCCAGAGGAACACCTATCGCATTTGCTGATTCGTGCATATGACTCCAAAATTGAAATGAAAGGAATTTTTAATTTGCTGATAGAGAACAGATGCCGTTTACCGTACTATAAGCACTAACTTGATCTGTTTGATTTTCTGGGGTACCAGACATGCAACCAATTGATATTAACCTATTGAAAAATGAAAACCACAGCAACAGGACCAATAATACTCAAATGACTGGAAATCAAATGTCAGGAGGAATTATTAATTATTTCCTGCTGTGTGCCTGTTTCAGTAGCCTAAATGTCAAACCCATTACCTGGCATCCCAAAGTCAATGCACATCTCATATTTAATTTCTTTCTTTTCCACCATGCATGTTTTCTTGGCCTGTCCTAAAGGAAGTTTAATAGCTGTAGTCATAAACTGTAGTTCTCTGTTGACTGTGATGAGGCAGGGAGAGGTGGGAGGCAGTGTATGAAAGCCTGCCCTGGTTAGACAGAAAAATTAGAGGCCTCTGGCACTCTGGGATTAGAGTACAACCCAATGCTATGGCCACATACTGTGGAAAGCATCTGATCTCGCAGAACAGCGGAGGTTTTGTGGTGTTAGGGACAAGTTTTGCCTACTTTTCAGGGCATTGTCTTATCCAACCTGATATGGGTTGTTTTGGGGAGGCCTGTAGCCCATTCTCCCATTTAAAAAAGAAATGCTGAAAAGACGATTATGCCTAGCAGAACTAGCCTACACCCCTTTATGATGCTGTTCAGCTTTATAGTTTTTTAGGATAGATATTGAGGGAGGTGGCTGAGGAGGTGACAACAATGGTTACTGGTGCAGCAGTATCACTGAAGGGGAATTTTCTTTGTCCTCGTCTTCACCTGCAGGTTATCTGGAATGAATATTCCAACACCCATCATCAGCAACAAAAATTGGCTGAGACTTCATTTTGTGTCTGAGAATAACCATAGGCAAAAAGGATTCCGAGCTCAATATCAAGGTAAGCCATAATCAGATTATTTGCCAAACATGATTTATGCTCAGTATACAATGCATGGATAAAATAACAACAATAAAAACAGTGATAACTGTGATTAGCCATGAGGTGGATTTTTTAAAATCTTTGTCAACTGAATAGCAAACACTTTGAGTAATTCTGTTGAGTTAGAGGCGAGGGGGTGGATCCACTTATTCAGACGAGGCTGTGCCCTTATTCTTGTTTCAGCTCTTGACATCAAAGCCACGGTTGTTGATCAAATATTTTTGAATTAGGCTACTCCTATGCCTCTCGTGCACAGAATCCACAGCATCAGAACAATTGAAAATTAATAATATTTCACCCTCACAGTCTCCATTAGTACGGCTTTAGCATTAGCTTTTCCATAAGAGCATGAACTGTTTTCTATTGACTACATACTGTACATTGAGAAAAAAAAGACAAAATGTAAATGAAATGGTAGTTCATGAAACGTAATATATTGCATGAAATGTGTTATTGCAAAAGTATGTAGTTTGGTATTATGGCAACATAACATAAGCTGTGCTTTAATCAATAATACAATTTCTGTGGTAGAAAATTATCAGTCTAGCAAGGACTTTATTTTATACATGCTCCAGAGAATGTTGCAACTACCATTTTAGGTCAGCAAACACCCAGAAAGAAAGCTTGAATTAATGAGTTGACTACAAATGAGGACAGTAGAGTGATCATCAACATGTCAGAAATTGAAATCACTGAAGACACATCTTTCATAGATCTTTATTGAAGCCCATAGAGGACTATATTCAGATGATTGAATTTTGTTCCTAAAAGAGCTTGGTGACTTGAAAATTGAAAAGCAATTGGGACGCTGTTTAGCTTATTGCATTTGAATTTCGTCCGCTGTAGGCTCCTACGTACTTCCGCTCAATTTTGATTTTGCTTCTGTACTAGGTCTGGGCTTGAAGTAAGTAAGTCAGATGTCTCCGGTTAATTTTCTACCTGTCCAATCCGCGAACAGACGGAGTGGCTGAGAACGATGACGTTGATGTTGTGCGCTAGTTTGTGTTGTAGTTCCGTAATGGCGGCGGAGAAATATGCGAGCGAAGCCATTCGGTCCATTGTGGCAATGCTGCCGAATATCCAGAAGTTAAAGCCGGAGCAAGAACAATCTTTGATCCCCACGGTGTTCATTTGATTTTCCAGCTAGCTCCGTTAGTCGTGAAGGAGTTGGCTAAGGCGAACGCTAGCGATTGGTTATGGCAGATCCAGAGTGGCTCTGGGCAGATCCAATAGTTCTAGGGCCAATCCCAATACTCCCCCTTACCCCTATCCCTAGCCCTTACTTTTGCGCGTTCATGTGAGAGCTAGTTGTGTCCCAATACTCTTTTTGAGCTAGGGGTAGGGCTAAGACGAAGGGGTATACACCCCTTAAAACCAAGTAAGATCAGGAGCTTACTTGAAACCTAGGGCTATGTGAATACTGCGTGACCGGCAACAATGGCGGCCAGATCATCCAGAGTCCGATAAACGTAATATTTTCGGCTTAATTAATTTATAAAAACATTATGACAGTCTTGTTTTGTGCTATACACAGTCCTGTACATATATATTTGCAACCATTTTCCTAATTGAAACGTTTCAAAAAATCGCTAGTTTGCTACACTAATGTTACAGTGCTAATTTGCACAACAGTCCCGCATTTCTCTCACTAGCATGTCTACAGTAAACTCCATTAGCAGCAAATTTCGTTTGATATCAGTGCATAACACTACTTTCTTTGGAGATATCGATACGTGCTAGATGACGTACCCGTAACCAAGTGGCGTCCCATTTCTTAGGGATATGTAGCCCTTACCCGAGGGCCAAGGGTAAACTAAGGGCTAGGGGGAAGGGGTAAGGGGGAGTATTGGGATTGGCCCTTAAACTTCAACAGAGTACCCGCCTTCAAGGAAGTTAACGCTTGTCAATGGAGCGAGCCCAGACTCTCTGTACAAATGAAATGTACAAGAGTCTGGTTAGGACCATGCTAGTAGGCTACAGCACATTCAAGTCTTTGAAAATGAGATGTCAAATGGCGTTTTCATTTCCATTGAAATAGTTCGAAAGTGCAATTAAATTTGAATTGAGACTCAAATAATGCTTGCACAAATGGAAAATTTGATTACATTGTTTATTTTGCCTTTAAATGTCCACATTTAAATGAGCATTTTAACATTGTCCACTGTAAAGAGGCGTACGTCTTTGCAAATGAAATGTCAAACCGTTATTCAATTTTAATTGTAATATTGTCTTAGAGCGCCCATATGACATGTGAAAATGCAAGTTGGATTATTGCATTTTTATATGAATATTGTCTCAAATAACACAACATATCTTGAAAATTATCATGCAATTCTGAATTTGCATTATCATTTGAATATAGTCCTCTATAGGCTTCCATAGCTCTTGGCCAGCATAGTGTAAATGCTATGTAGGGGTGACAGTCCTTTACATCACTTGGCTCCTATGTGTAGTTTTCCTCTGGAGTGTGTGTAAAATTATAATTCTTAAGATGTTTTGGAAAAGTGGTCAGAGGGCCTCCTTTTAAACACATACCGTATTTTCTATCTGAAAATCCATAAAAGTTGAATTCCTTCTGACAAATACATTTTCACCTTCTGTTAATCATGTCTCAGCAACAATGAGCACTGCACAAGTAGAAAAACAAATTCTCTTTTTAGCAATTTATCAATGCAGTTGCTATGATATAACAAGGGTAATGGCCCAATGAAAGATGCATCCCAAATGAATAAAAAAAAAAAAAATTATCTGTAGGACAAAGCATTATTCTACAAGAAGCACACACTGTATCTTCTCTCATCTAATACTGTAACTTCTTTTATCTAATGTAATGTTTTTATTGCTCTCAACTAGTGAAAAGCTCTGGAGAGCTCAAATCCAGAGGGGTAAAATTATTACCAGGGAAGGACAACACTAACAAACTCTCTTTGAGTAAGTCTTATTTGTCTTATGCAAATGTTTTATGGTTTGGACTTTTTGCTTGTTTGGGTTTGGGTTGGCTCTTGGTTTTTACTGCATCATTTGGTAAACATTGCTACAGTACTAGATTTTGCAGAAGTGCAGTATTTTGTCTTTCTGACAGCCCATTGCCCTCCAGACCTGGGCACAGTGCCCTGACAAAAATGTGCTCACTTTGGCGAGAACTACACTGGACATAGCAACATAATCTTTATGTTGATCTGTAGAGCTGCAGGGCCCAAACTGTACACATAACCTGTAGGTGGTCCAAAACAATCATGGCCTCCACATGACTGACCACTCATTCAGAAGTTCCTGTTTATGTACAAGCCAATGTATCCTACAGTAAACACTCAATTATATAATATATAACATATCTCGGAATCAAATTGAGTGTTTCTCAACAATGATCTTAATACCAGGTTATAATCTTGATTACCATAGAGTCATTCCAAGCCATAGACTCTGCTGCTTAAATGCATGAATAATGCAACAGCCTACAATAAACTAAATTACCCAATACATTGGGCATTCATATTAACTGAATAAATAAATGATGCAAACTGTGTGTCTTGCAACCCAAACCAGTCTGACTCAAAACTAATGAGCCTTATCAGCAAGAGAGGGAAATACTGTACTTAAGGACTTTGAGTTAAACCAAAGTATCGTCTTTGTCATGTCCATAATAAATTACACACTTTCAATGGCACTTGATAAGGAAAATGATTAACGAGGTCTCGATTACTTGCATACAGTAAATTACTACCAACTTGATTAAGACTAAGCTATTACAGGAGCAAAGTAAAATATTTCATACTTAGTTCTCGAGTTATCCATAGTACTTATGCTCTGTATTATGTCTACAGAGCAGCAGTGCATGATTATTGAGGCTCATGCAGTGTGCTTAAATGTTACTTAATCTTCTTATTTGCCCATGGGTCGCAATTTATTGCCTATATTTTCATATGATGGGATTTAGGGTTGAGGGAAAAGAGTGCTTATAAGTGCCTCATGTTCATGCTTGCATTTGTTTCTGCAGTGAATGAGGGAGGGATCAAGCAGGTGTCTAACTACTGCCCTGACCCAGGAGAGCCTGAAAATGGTAAACGCACTGGTTCAGACTTCAGGTCAGTGTTATTAATGGTTGGTTTCACGAAAGATGACTCCGTTGTTGCAATAATAGGTACATACGGACAAATGTATATTTTGTAAGCACATGTGCATGCTCAAACACTGACATATAGACGGCACAAACTATGTCCACTCAATGTACAATTCTGTATCTATTTTCGGATGAAAGATGTTTTTTAACTGGCTAAATGGGTCAGTTCAAACAAAAGCTATGTTCCCCTATGCACCACTGAATTCATTTTAGCTCACCTGGAACTTGACATGTTTTATGTGTGTGTATGTGGGTTGTACATGTGAGGATGCAATGTGAGGTAGATTCAGTCCCAGCTGAGATGACCCCAAATGGATTTAGTGGTGCACATAACAGAGAGAGATCTGCCAATGTTTCCAGATAAAAGTCCAATTTCTGTGGAACAAGTCTGTATATGGTCCACCCCTGGGATATTACTGACAAGTCTCTCATACATCTACAATAGCTGTGCTGTTCAGTCACTGATGTCTTCCCCTTTCAAGTGATACTGATGGAATGATCAGGAGTTTATGGAACTAAAAAGTACTGTCCTGCGATAGTGCTCTTAAAGTTGTAAGGCTGGGTGTCACCCTGCCCCCACCTCTCATATGCTCAAATCTGGAGTTGCTGGACAGAATCTGTACTTGATGGGTCTCATACCTCATTGTGTAACTTACTGTTGCATTGCTAGTAATATGTTGATAAGTAGGGGTCAATATGTGGTCCGATTGGTTGTTCTACAGATAATAGTTGGGTATAAAGGGAACTGTTAAGCATTGTTCTTTGGATTATTGATCTCCTGAGGGTTTATCCTCAGCTCTGGCTTCTCCTACTCCTTCTCCTTCCTCACCTCTTGCTTTCTCTCTCTGATTTACAATAATAATGGTAGAGTAGGTAAGATTTAAAAACATTTTGTAACATATTTGCCTTGTAATTGATTTCCTTTATTTGCAACGTTATTAAATATCGAGTTAATTTAACTCACTTTCACCATTCTTGTTCTGATTTCTGAAGTCAAATAACTAATTCCATTGGTATTGGCATCATTTGGTTAATGTTACACTGTTCAGTTTATCCCTCTTCCTTTAAACATAGGGGAATAGTTTTGGTTGGTTCAACAAATATTAAACCCCCTACAAAGTGATAAAATAGTAATCCAGATCTAAATTATCTTAGAAAAGCTTGTTTACATGAAACTATTTTATGCAGTGCTTTGTATTAATTCAATGTTTTTTCATTTAAAAAAATGTCAGCATTGGAGCGACTGCTCAGTTTACATGTGACGAAGACCACGTGCTCCAGGGATCCAAGAGCATCACCTGCCAACGTGTAGCTGAGGTGTTCGCTGCCTGGAGCGATAACAGGCCCGTCTGCAAAGGTGAGAACTGAAACTGGTGGGATACATACGAACCCAGCGCATGTCAACCCAGACTCCTACCGCTAGACCCAGCTGGCTGGGTCTGATGAAGAATTTGAGTAAGGCATGGCCTGGGGACTTATGCAGATAGCAGCAGTGCTCACCTTGTTAATAATGGATGATACAGTGGCTCCAGTGTTACACAAAAGCAGAGCTTTGTTTCCTGGGTTGCTCTAATTTGCATTAGCCTAGCCTAGTTACAGTACCAAACTTCATGTTTTAATTTATCCTCAAAGCTGTGTTGCCTATTTTTCAATGAAGCTGTTTGTTTCACTCTTTGTTATGTATTCTCCTCAGTTAAAACATGTGGATCGAACCTGCAAGGACCGTCTGGTACCTTTACGTCTCCTAACTTCCCTATTCAGTACGAGAGTAATTCCCAGTGTGTGTGGATCGTCACTGCCAGCGACCCCAATAAGGTACGCTTGACTCCTCACTTGTGAATGCTTCATATGGTATGATAAGCAATTAAACTCAGTGTTTCTCCTAGGATTTCTTTCAGGGGGGGCAGTTGACCAAAATGTTGCCTCCCATTCATTTTCAATGGAAGTCACATGACACCTGGCAGCGCAAACAGGTCGCCTAGCAAGAGAAGTGAACCCTGTTCTATGTATTTATTAGAGCATTTGTGGATGAGCAAAGTCAGTATGTTGCTAGTCAAAACCAAACTAGCTAGCATAACACAGCTAGCACGGTATATGCAAGGAAGTAAATGCTATTCCCAGCACCACATGGCGCTGCTCGCGCTGAGCAAAAAGTCAGCTTCACTGCAATTTAGACGCTGCCAGTGGATCTAGGCCTACTCATCGACAGGCGTTCAGGTGTAACAAGGGCAACGTTGCGCAAGTTTTTGTTAAATTAATCAAACTTTTGAGGCGACGAGCAGAAGCTAATTGCCTTTATGAAAACACCTTTACCTAGCGCGTACGTTTTTATTTGAAAAAAAAATACATAGGGGGCACACCTCCAAAACAATAGTAGGGGAAGCACTGAAAGTTAAAAGCTAGTCAGAAATCTTTCTAAACAAACATAAATCTTCAGTTTGCACAGTATGGGTTATATTAAACACATATTGTTGTATTTTATCTATTCATTTACCATTCAAATCTAAAACGAGTTTACTGACAAATTAAAACTATGTTGTTAATTTAACAATAACTGTCTCATTGTTATTATAATTCTGCAAAGGCGTACATGCCTAATGAGGTTGTTTTACATGAGCTTTTTGCAGGCACTGGCCTCCCCATGGCCAGAGAATAGCACTGCAGATGAATAGCATGTTGCTATTACATTGTTGCTGTTGGCACCAACAGCCATGACACGCATTACATTTGACCATACTGTGCTGTTGGTACACCTCTCATTAGGGGTACGATTTTAATAATCATTTTCATTCACCTCCTAATTCAAATGCTTCAGTACTGCATGGCACAGTTTGAAATTCAGCAAAGCTATGTAGGCATGGAAGGCTAAGTACCAAAACATACATAAGTGACTGTCAGTAAAGATTTGCAAAAGGATAATCGGACAGGCAATTAATTATTTTTGGTCAATAGTTGCTTTGAAATATAATTTTTCAGTGATTGTTTTTCGATATTTGATTTGTGCTCTGAAGTGCATGTACATTTATGCCATTACCAATATGTAAAAAAAAAAAGAAAAATGAAGGAATTGTTTGGCTGTGCTCTTACTGTGGAGTTTGCCCTGCTATGCATTTAAATTTAAACTACTGACACAATAATGTAGGTCCTTTTGTTTTAGAAAGGGTTCGTTCTCACTACAGTTCCATTTCACCAACGTATAGAAATGTTCGGTAGATATTTGCATAATTTAGATCAGAAAATTATTCTGTTGCATACATTTGCACAGTTTTTAATTATGAGTCAAGTAAAGATTAATAGACTAGATGGGATTTAGGAGCGTATTTACAATATGTGTACGGCATTACATATTCCATCTACGTAAACGCCACTCCCTCACTCTAAAACTGTCTCCAAATCCCCTCTCAAAGGGGTGTTTATGCAAATGAACAGCTGCTTGAATGTTTATGAATTTGATGCGAGGTAAATGTTGAATGAGTCAATCACATAACTTGATAATTTTAGGATTTCTGCATTGTATCAAAATGTAATATATGAATATTGGTATCCTTTTAAATTTGTTTTGGAACTTACCATTGATGAGTACTGTGAGTAAGAAAGACATATATCACCAAAACAAATTCCCAAGCTACCTTACATTCTTACATTTCTGTTAGACTTATAGGGAAACTTAATGTATTTCCTGTTATGTCTGGCATAAATGAATCACAGAGAGCTGATTCAACAGCATTGTTCTGCACATAGGTTAAATAAAAGATGTACGTTAACCAATATTGGCCCTCAACAGATCATCCAGATACATTTTGAGGAGTTTGACTTGGAAATCGGATATGACTCATTGACAATAGGAGATGGAGGAGAAGTAGGTGATTCCAAAAAAGTTATCCAAGTGTAAGTATTTAGTACAAACCAATTTGTGTTGTCAAAGGCCTAATTTGCTGGGTCACCTGCATGCCAAGACTTTTTGAGAATAATATTTCCCCTCAGATGAAACTGTCTGATTGGATGCAGGGAGAAAGCTTGTGATGAGCTTTTGGCTTTGTTGTGCTCTTATCTCCAGCCTGACAGGCAGCTTTGTACCTGACCTTATAGTCAGCATGTCCCATCAAATGTGGCTGCATCTCCAGTCGGATGAGAGTGTGGGCTCTATCGGCTTTAAGATCAACTATAAAGGTACACTGCCTCCCCAACTCCTGAGCCTGGGCCCTGGCCAAGGCAAACACCCTTCTCCTGCCTCTTTACAGATAATGATAGAACTATTAAACAGTTTGGACAAATCCCTCTCTTTCTTTCTCCCCTGCAGAGATAGAAAAAGAGAGTTGTGGTGACCCAGGCACACCTCTGTATGGGTATCAGGAGGGCAGTGGGTTTCTGAATGGCAACGTGCTGCGCTTTGAATGCCAGTTTGGATTTGAAGTCATCGGGGAGAGAATGATTACCTGCCAAAACAATAACCAGTGGTCGGCTAATATTCCTATTTGCATATGTGAGTATGTTCGGGTCTATTTTGCACCCTGCCTGAATTGCTTTGAGTGCTTGTCGAGCACTTCACTACAGCACTAATAAACGTCATGTTCACACCGTGTCACTGTGTACAAGATTAATTAGTGTAGTTGCGCCATTACCTTTCAAGGCCTATTTCATATGGTCTTGAATGTGATCAGCCAGAAGAAGATCCGCAAACGTAGTAAAAACAAACAAACCTGTTAAATGTGTTCTCTGTGTCCCCTCCTCTCCCGTAGTTCCATGTTTCTCCAACTTCACAGCAGCCATGGGGACGGTGCTGTCTCCTGACTACCCAGAGGGTTACGGCAACAACCTGAACTGTGTGTGGCTCATCATCTCAGAGCTAGGCAGTCGTATCCACCTGGCATTCAATGACTTTGACCTGGAGCCGCCCTACGACTTCCTGACCGTGAAGGATGGCGACCAGTTGAGCTCGGCCATACTGGGCCGTTTCACAGGGGCCGAAGTGCCCTCCCACCTGACTTCCAATTCAAATGTTCTGCAACTGGAGTTCCAGGCCGACCACTCCATGTCTGGCCGAGGTTTCAACATCACATACAGCAGTGAGCCCATAGTTTTTGACCTGTGTTATATTATGTGAATAGTAACACAGATTATTTTATTTTAAGCTGATTGCCAGTACCCATCCTTTTGATTACTTTTGATTGACTTCTTGGAGAACCGAAATGATAGAGAGGATTAAATCAGAGCTAACTATAAATGAGTTTATGGTAGAATACTTTTTAGTTTGGTACATAACAGGCCTAAACTAAATATACTGTAACTTTTTTATCTTTACTTGTACAGTAGCCCATTTCTCCTCCACTGACAGAGAGACACATTCATTTCTTATCGTTGTGCTTAGGTATATTCTTATTCAGAAAAACCATGTAGTGTCTGGGATGTATTTATTGCCCAGCTTTCTCCTCCTTCTATTAATTTGTTATCTCTTCTTTACTTTCTAATTTCCTTTTCATCCTATCCCCCCTCCTTCCCCCATACCCTCACTATCTCTATCTCACTATCTTTGTACTCTTTTTCTGCCCCAACCCTCTTAGCTTTTGGGCATAACGAGTGCCCGGACCCTGGTATCCCTCTGAATGCCAGGCGGTTTGGTGACAATTTCCAGCTGGGAAGCTCGATCTCGGTGGTGTGTGAGGAAGGCTTCATCAAGACTCAGGGAACAGACGTCATTGTCTGCCAGTTGGAAGGAGGCAAGGTCATGTGGAGTGGGCCTATCCCGAAGTGTGAAGGTACTTTGATTTACATTAATTTAGTGTTGAGTGCAGCTGCATCATGCTCATAATAGGAGCAGGCAAGTGCATTGATATGTATCCCTTTGAAGATTGATTTTATGCTCATGCCATCATTTTATTCATGATTATGTTAGGTGTCACTCAATTCCCAGGACCTGCTAAAGATTTACCTTTGGTGAAAGGATGTGGAAACAAATAACTAGACTATTTCTTCTATCACCCGGCCCACTCCATCCTTCTATCCTTCTCTGCCGCGGCAGCTCCCTGTGGGGGACACTACTCTGGACCTGCCGGAGTCATCCTCTCCCCTGGGTGGCCAGGCTACTACAAGGACTCACTAAGTTGTGAGTGGGTCATCGAGGCTGAGCCAGGGCGCTCCATCAAGATGAGCTTTGACAGGTCTGTCCAAAACCCACCCTAACCCGCACAGGAACGCTCACACACATTCACACACACACTCTCTCTCTCTCTCTCTCTCTCTCTCTCTCTCTCTCTCTCTCTCTCTCTCTCTCTCTCTCTCTCTCTCTCTCTCTCTCTCTCTCTCTCTCTCTCTCTCTCTCTCGCACACACACGCACAGTCACACACAGTCACACACACAGTCACAAACCAGTCATCTGTGGATTTGCTTTCTGAAAAATAAGGGTTGATGGAAGTTATCTCTCCCATTTCTAGCTTGAATTGCGTTTTTCATGAAATAAAATAAAATGTTGCTCGTTTACGATATTGACAGACATAATTGTAGGATTGAAAGCTGTTCCAATTTTTCAATAGACTAAAGATTAACAAAATTACTTCCCCTTGCTGTCAGTAGCTTTTCATTAGGTCTTAATCATAGGGAAATTGAGAGTTCAGGGTCTGTCTTTGATCCCACAGAGCCTAGAGGGGAAGATTAGATCTATGCTATGTCAGATTCCTTGAAACACATTGATCTTATCTCCTCAAAATAATGGGATCAATTGCAGTGTAGGGGTATTTTTACCCCAGAATAAAAAGTGTAATAAACAGTAGAATGTTCAAACAGTGTGGACAGAATAGAATAGCCTTGAACTTTCAGTTAAACAATTTAAGAATGTACTCCAAGAATGTACTTCCCCTCCTCATTCCCCTACCACCGTCTTTTCTTCAGGTTTCAGACAGAGCTCAGCTATGATTTCCTTGAGGTCCACGATGGTCCCAACCTGCTCTCCTCACTGATTGGGTCCTTTAACGGGACCCAGGTGCCTCAGTTCCTGTTCAGTAGCAGAAACTTCCTGTACCTACTCTTTACCACAGACAATAGCCGCTCCAACAGCGGCTTCAAGATTTTCTATGAAGGTAAGATTAAAATATTGGTTTTGGGGAGCGATGGAACTGTCCAGGGCCCGTATTTCTAAGCTGTCTGACAACTTATCACATTTTAAAGTAATGAAATACTCCCCTAAATGCCCTCCCTGGGTCTTCACTGTCACAGATTGTGATGACAAAACATGCATTTTTGGTCACATTTTCAAAGCTCAGTGTAATAGTATAATATTTTCCCTCAAAATATAAATTGTGCATACATGTGTTAAACACTAATGGTTATGCAAACAGTACAATCACGTTGGGGTATAAGTTATGTGTCATCTAAGTTTACTACAGTTGAACTTTTCTTGGATCCTATGCACGATGCAATGAAAGTGCTTCATACATTTGTTTCTGCTACCAGATGAGAACTTTATCTTTCTCAGCACAAAAATACTTGAATATTTGTGTCATTATTTGCCCCAAACCAGTTGTGACACTTGACACATTCTCCTGCATGGATCCTGGCATACCAGTCAATGGTGTCCGTCATGGACATGACCTATCCATCGGCTCCTCGGTATCCTTCCAGTGTGAACCAGGGTATAGACTGAGCCATGAGGAACTGCTGCTCTGTGAGAAGAACCACTTTTGGAGTCACCAACTTCCTACATGTGATGGTACATTTTATCAGCTGCATTGGTCCCCATACTGATACACTTTCTTCAAAATATTTATTTACGCTTTGTAATAACTACACAATTTAAAGCATTTGTAAAGAATTCCTTATGAATGGGAATTGGATGTTAATAGTTAGATTATTATAAATTTATTTGATAATTCATCATTTTCAGACTGGGTCCCTGATCTTTTTCAGCCATGCTTTTGATGTCTTTTTGCATCCTTAAACATTACATTAAATGTGTTTATGTTATATAAGGTTTTCGTTTATTTTAGCTTATTGATGGTTAGTATATTTTCAGTGAGTACAAACTAACAGCTGATTGAAAAGGATGCTGATTCCACTGCTGTAGTCAAGAGAAAATAAGAGTGGGCTCTTACCAGGCTGCCCTTTGCAGTGGAAACCAAATAATCAATTGACTGGGGTTTGAATTGAGTGGGAATTGGAAGAGGCAGATTTACAGAACATGTGATATTAGTTATTATATTATTATAGGATATTATTACTGTCATATCCCAAAGGTGCCTTAACTTCAGCTCTAGTCTCTGTGCTTCCTGAGTCTAGGTGTGCCAGACACCATCTATCTTGCCTTGAGCCCAATCAGACTCCAACTTATGCATTGCTAAGTGTACTCATCCACTTTTAATGACTTTTTCTTTTCTTTTTTTAGCTCATTTATACAATATTTGTTTCTGCTTTTCTGGAAGGGATTGCCACATTTGCCTTGGGGGCTTGTGGTGCTTGGGTTTGGGAAGGGAGAGGGGATTGCAGCTGTAAAGCCCAAGGCATCTCCCCAATCCTCCAAAATACCACATTACAATAACATCTCAGGAAATATGCATTTGTACAATGTCTTCAGCTTCTAATATTTGTGTCTGCAATAGGTCATTTGGAGGGCTGGAACAGTTTTGATGTTGCTAATGCCTTCCTCTAAGCACCCAGGTCCACACGGAATAGCTCTCTGATAGACATTTTGTCTCTGAAAATGCAATATTTACAAAGCTTTGGCCTTTCAAGGGAGATGAACTTTCATGAATACATTGAAATGACAAGGAGAGAGGATGGTGTACAATATCTAATTAATCCAGTTAACCTTCAGCAGGCTCTGAACCTAGCAGCACATCAGCCAATGAGGAGCAACCTTATCTCATTATCTCCCTGTAATGAGATGATTTGCAGTAGATTATGTGTCAATGGTCACCATCCAAGCTAGAGATCATATCAAGGAGTTGACTTTTAGTGTCACCTCTCCTCCATCTTTCTGTTTTCATCCATCTGTTTTTCTGTTTTCATCCATCCTCCCGTCATCTCTCATCCTGTCGCCATCCCACTGTTCTCCACCCCTCCCCATGCTTACTCCATCTCACATCCCACCACCTCACCTCCCTTCATCCTTAATCCTTTTCTCCACCTCTCCCTCCACCCCACTCCATCCATCCTCAATCTCTCCTCTATTTCTCCTCTATCTCTCATCCACTTTCCATTTCACTCTTTTCCTCCCTCCAACCTTCCACTCTCCCTTTCATCCCTTCTTCTCTCCTACCCTCTTTCTTTAGCATCCTGTGGAGGGGATGTGAGAGGCCCCAGTGGCATCATATTGTCGCCTGGATACCCAGAGCTCTACCCTAGCTCTCTCAACTGCACCTGGGGAGTGGAAGTAAGCCATGGAAAAGGTAAGAGATACAAATCTCCACTCAACCCTGAGTTACAGGAAACGAGTGGTACTGTACCATTGCATTGACTGTAGCTCTATAGAGCACCATACAACATCATTTCAAAAGTCCACCATCTGCAAAAGGTTTATTCAAATATAATTTATGAATTATTAAGATTTTTTTTTTACACTGAGACAAATCCATTTCATATCTCTTAAATCTTTGTGAAATGGACATTTAAATGAACTAGTGTACAGTGCACGTGATGCAGTTGGTGATTAAGATGCCAGTGAAACACAACAGATCACTTGAACTAGTGCACAGTTTCTGTGAATTGGTGTCACACAGATTTGTAGAATTATATATAGATAGTCCAGTGCATGTGATACAGCTAGTGATTAAAGTTCTTCTCTGTGGCTTTGGTACCTATATTTATCAGATCACAATTGAAATGATCTGTCATCTCTGAAGTACTTGTTCAACCTCCACATCATCTATTCTAGTCATTTAAGCATGTCATAAATGCAGTTTATAATTATTTTAAACAAATTGCCAATGCTTTTGTACATTCATGCATTATTATGTAGTTTGCTACGTTTATTTTAACATTAGTATTTTTTTCCAGTTTTTGTATTGCATTCTCATAAATATGACATGACATGTGTTTGTGTCATAAATTTGTACGAACATTAAACCCGCCATATCCATGCCGTAAGAAACCGACCAAGGAGGCTAAAGTGAAAGGAATTGTGCCCATGTCCGTGATGCGTGCTGGTGATTTTAATGTTGTGATTTGGTGTTGTGAGTTTTGTGCATATTTGCAATGTACAGTTAGTTTTGACATCAGTAAACACATTGATTTATGTAACACAATTCACTGATCTATTCTGAAAGTATACACTTTATATTGTCGTTCTGTTAATTAGCCAGCATTTCATCCTTCAAGGAAACCCTTTGAAATCAGCACTGCAAACTAATTGTAGCTAATAACCTTCCAGCTATACCTACTGAAATAACCCATCGACTTTAAATATAGTCTTTCTCTTAGTTAGCTAGTCCGTATTTCATCAGTAAAATAGACTTGGATTTTCGCACTGATATAAATAATATTGTTCCTGTGCCTGGTTTCGGCTCGCTATATCCACATCGTTTTGACTCGCAAGAGCTAGAAAATGTCAAAATGCTTATCCAAACAAAGTTAATCTGCACACTTGCAAAATATGAACTTTGCAGAGTGCCTGGTTTTTGAGATAATCGTTGGAAACTTGCTGCTTTAAAATCCCATTTACACAGATAGGCAGACACACACACACAGAGATTACTGGCAATATTAGAGAGATCCTAACACACCATTTGTTCATACAATTTCAAAACTTTTATGATTCTTTTTACATTCAAAGAGTTTCTGGAATTGTGGAATGTAAAATACCGTAAATAGTACGAACTAGACTGTACTGTGACCCTAGACTCTACTGTTTATTCAGTTGACTAAATGCGTTGTAAATAGATTTGAAGTAAAGCCTTCATTTGGTGCTAAGTTTTTCTTGAAAGTGCACTTAGAGTAGAGTGTGGTCAGCTGCTAACTACCGGATAGCTTTGTTACATTTATTAAGTGTTATTAAGAGCCCTTTTATTCTTCTGGTTACCTCCCCACAGGAGTGCAGTTCACCTTCCACTCCTTTCACCTGGAGGATCACCATGACTACCTGCTGATCACAGAGAATGGCAGCTTTGCCCAGCCTTTAGCTCGCCTCACTGGCTTCGAGCGTCCTGCCCCGGTCAATGCCGGTCTCTATGGCAACTTTAAGGCCCAGCTCCGATTCATCTCCGACTTCTCCATTTCCTTGCAGGGATTCAACATGTCCTTCTCTGGTGAGGGAGAGTGGGAGTGCTGGGTTAAAAGTGAGGCGAGAGAGGGAGTGATCTAGAGAGAAAGGAGAGGTGGAGGGGGGGAATGTGCTCCTGTACAATGATGAGATCTAAAGGACTAACCCTCCAGAGTGCATAATGTAACCTGTAAGGTGCAATTTGTAAGGAAGGATGAGAACAGTCCTTGGGCTGAACACCAAAGTCTGAGATGTAAGCCACATAATTATGATATAAAGCGGTCAGGTACACGTTGTCTTTCTGAAATGAGTTATCATCTAACAGGCCATTCAGGTGAATATCCTAAGAAAATGACTGGGGAGGGAGACAATAAGGAAAAGGGAAGCAAGGGAGAGGGAGGGATGGGAAGGAGAGGGAGCAGGGAGAGGTGACAAAAGGAGAGAAAGAGAGAGAGAGAGGGGTGTATGTAGGGAGGGAGATTGAGGGAGAGATTGAGGAAGGAAGAAAGGGAGAAAGAACTACGAAATAAAACACAAAATGCGAGTGGGTGCAGAGAGTGTACAAGAGTGAAAGAGAGATGGAGAGAGAAAGCAGACTGAAGAGTCTTCCTACCTAAATGTTTGCCTGCTTCTCATTGATGTTAAGTGTAACTTCTGCCCCTATGAATATTCATGAAATTATCTGTTTGTGTGGAAACTGTAATCACCATCTATGGATTTGCTGATGATAATTCCACTTTTTACCTCTCATGACCTAATATCAGATTGACTGGTTTAGTTATGTCACCCCCTTGCTCGATGCAGAACTGGGGGGTATTCCAGGTAGCGGGTTTAAACAAAATGTGAGCCTAACCCTGAACTCTGAGTTGAGTTACTCTAAAATGGAAACTCAAGACTTTTCGGTTCCAGAAAAGCTGATTTGAATTTGTTAAGTCAACTTGTGTACGTCCACTCTGAGTTAAGCGCGGGCATGAGAACTATTACAGATCCTTTAAAGTGGAATTGAAAAAGATTTTTAAGTTCATCACACCACAGAAGAATGTGTAGTAACAGAATGCAACCGTCTGTGATCTGATGTAGATAGGTCGCTGTGACGTAGATCAGTCGGGTTTTGGCTCCAACGAAACAAAACCTGAGCTGAAAACGGAAGAGAAACTGTTCAACGGTCTAACGCCTGGGACACACTGGCTGCGAAGCGCCTGGAACCACCGCGAAGCGCCACGATTGGCTACCATCAGAAACGACAAAGTTGTTCACACCAAAGCTGTTCACACCAGACGTGCATTTCTCCGCGCCGGGCACTGGACACCTGATATCTGATTGGCCACCCCGGGTGCCACCCCAAAATGTAATTAGCTACTGGAAATTTGATGCTGATTGACATCTCATTTGACCTCTTGTTGAAAGAAGAATTTATTTTGCTGCGTTGCATTATTCAAATCGAAGAGAGACGCTTGTTGCGAGATACAGAAGAATAAGAACAGACAGCAGATTAGAGAATATTTCCACAGCTCCACAAGCTCTTTTCGTGATTGAAAAAGGCATAATATTTGAAGTAAGTTTTAAGGTTTGCATTGGGTTTAGGTTTCCTGAATTTTTTGTTACGAATGTTGATTAGCCTACAGTAGCTGTGTAAGTTAATGTTAGAACTTCGACTCCAATAACAGACAAACTGAGACAGACAGTAGGCTTGTACTCCGATTTTACCGTTTTCTTGTGCTTGTGCAGCTTATATTTAGAAGCAGTTTATAATCCGGTTTTAGAACAAAAAAAGTGGCTTTGTCTCAAGATCTCTACAGACCGTGCAGCTAATTTAATGCTCAACACTTGAACGGGGGCTTATTACTTGAAAGAGGAATTATTTAGGCTACTGTACTGTGTTGTCTCAGTTACACTATCAGGGCTTGGTAATACAGTGACTTGCTAAAGTAGGCAAATGGCTAGTAGAACATAACATTTCATAATAATTTCAGTTAATCAAACAGCTGCAAGACCCAGTGAAATGTTATAGGCTAGCTAGCTCTAGCAAAAATAACGCTAGCATCGCTAACAATATTACTAATTCAACTTTGGTAGTATAACCGAGCTCTTTGTAAGTTTGTTTTAGATCTAATTGTATGATCGTGTGGACAATAAGACACGGACGCGGTCTCTTTTCATAACTTGAATTTTACTATGGAAGCAAATCGTTACCAAAATTCAAATGCATTTCCAGAAATGCATTTGCATTTTAAGAATGTGGCTGCATTATTTGACTCATAAATGAAATTAGTAATCAATCATCCTATTTGCATTTTAATTTTCTTCTTCAAGAGTGCTCAATCTTGAACTTAATTAAAATGAAAAAGAAATAGACATTTGAGATTTAATTTTCAAAACATGCCCCAGCAAATTGATACCAAAATTCAATTTGAAATGTAAAATTTGAAAATTAAAATGCATTTCCAGAAAATCCAGTGACACCCGAAGTGCGTTCCTTATATCCAGTTTAGGCCTATTCCATAATTTTGTTTGATTGCTGTCACGGCAGAAAATCCCGCTTGATGTTGGAAATGGAAGCAGGGTTTTCAGTGCTTTAGTGGCGATCTCAGGATAGCCTTCACCCAAACACTGATAGAGTTGTTGTCTTAAACAGGCTTCATTGAGTGGTAACTATCACTTGTCATGTATCAAGAGGAAGAGATGCGCATGATACCGTTCAATAAAGCCCACAAACTTGCTAAAAAATGAGTAAACACACGTCTTTGCAGAGATCTTTTGCTCAGAGGAAAAGGCCCGCGGAGAAGGAGAGAATCAGGTCATTTTTCAGAATAAAACGTCTTTCAGACTCTGATAATCAATTAAAAGGAAATAATGTTATTAATTATTTTTTGTGCGGCCCGGTACAAAATGACCCACGGACCGGTACCGGTACCAGTTGGGGAACGCTGCTCTAAAGACCTGGCAATTCAATCAATTTCCCGGCACATTTGCAATGTAATGCAATGCAGATGTGCACACCGCCCCCTACCAAACAAGATGGGTAGCTCGGTCAGCAGGGAGCTGAAGAAGAGCGGCTACTGACGTCACTCTGCTGCGCCGCTCAGAATGCTTTTTCGTTCATTTTGCATTTCTTCAAATGCATTTGAATTTGAATTGTGGTCACGATTTTGCAGACACGTTCTTAAAATGAAAATGCATTTCTGGAAATGCATTTGAATTTGAATTGTGGTCACGATTTTGCAGACACGTTCTTAAAATGAAAATGCATTTCTGGAAATGCATTTGAATTTGAATTGTGGTCACGATTTTGCAGCCATGTTCTTAAAATTAAAATGCATTTCTGGAAATGCATTTGAATTTGAATTGTGGTCACGATTTTGCAGCCACGTTCTTGAAAATGAAAATGCATTTCTGGAAATTTAATTTAATTTTACATTTCAAATTGAATTTTGGTATCTATTTGCTGGGGCATGTTTTGAAAATTTAATCTCAAATGTCTATTTATTTTTCATTTTAATTAAGTGAAAGATTGAGCACTCTTGAAGAAGAAAATTTAAATGCAAATAGGATGATTGATTACTAATTTCATTTATGAGTCAAATAATGCAGCCACATTCTTAAAATGCAAATGCATTTCTGGAAATGCATTTGCATTTGAATTTCGGTAACGATTTGCTTCCATATTTTACCACTGCTCTTCTTGACATCGCTATTTGAACAGCCCTCACTGATTTCACAAATGCTTTCAGCATCAAGCCTACGGCAACTCACGAGGGACAAAACACCCTTGTCCGTTGTCACATAGAAAGGTCTGCCACAGTAGGCTATCCTCAGGATTTGCAAGTTAGCTAAACTTATACTATATTTAAAATAATTGTGTAGACATAACAATGGATTCTGCCACTAAATGAGTGACTTTGCTTTATTTCTGGACATACTATCCACAACCGAAGTGTGTTACACAATGCTGTAGATCGCCTATACTCGTGCATTGCTCTTCGTACCCAGAATGCCCTGCTGCAAGCTGAAAAGCTACTATGTTAAGGGCATTAGCTTAGTTAAATAAGCATTGTTTGGAGTTCTATAGTTGTGTTCGTTCTGTTTTGAAATGTGTAATTCTGTGGTCTTTAGATCATTTGAGTGTTCACCCTGATTGGGAATGTTGTCTAGTTAGATGGCAAGTAATCAATCGTGAGAAGTGGTCCGCTCCACTTTAACCGGCGCAACGGTAACGTTGTTTCCTTTCAAAGTGAGTCTTATATTCCACAAAGTGCTCATTCTGGGGGGGTGTGCCTTATACACGATGCGGCTTATTTTCAGAAAAATAGGGTAATCAGATAGACGAGAGATCGGTTCCCAATTTAGCCTAACATTGTGTTTACATCTGTGTTAGCTAATAGGTATAATAAATAATACCTGCACTGTGTACTAGCTTGTACACTGACATTCTAAAAGTATACATCCAAAGGGTTTTTTATCACACAGATTAAATTCTGTCTTGTTTAGGCCAATTCCAAAACTTTTCTTTGCTATTAGTTAACATAATATACATGAACATAAATATTATACTGTAAATTTGTAATGTGGTTGGGCACCAAGTTATTTTATTTTTTTAAGTCCTTTTCTGCTTGATTTCTGCTACCTGTCAAGTCAAATTGCAGTGTTTTTTGGGGTGTTTAAATTCACTTTGTTTTGTAAATAAACGATGCACTGTGTTATTTCTGTAACACAGAAATTCTATTATAAGTCCCTGGTGCTTGAGCTTTTTTTCCAAAAAATATTTTGGAATTTTCCAGCACTTATAGACCCAGATTATACTGTATATATTAATGAAAACAGTGACCCAAGACTCTGGACCCCCTGAAGTAGCCTTGGCCACCCCTTGGCCACCCCATGTATAAAACTGTAGTTCCGCCACTGAATATTGGCAAAGTACGTAGGCCTCCAAAGTAATATTTTTTTTTTTTTAAAGTCTACAACTTTACAAATGTTCACCGTAGTCTACAATTAATGTAGTAAAATCTTAATATGTTTTTTTATTCAAATATATCAACTAATATGGTGTATTTTATCATCTTGCAGCCGATTTCGCAAGCGTCTCGCGAAGAGATTCGACCAGCTGCCGAAACGATCACTGCAGATCGCAGACAATCGCAGGAAATTGTGGCAGTTCGCAGCCAGTGTGGCCAGTCCCATTTGATAACATGGGCGTCAAAAGGAAAAAGGCAGCGCTTCCAGGCGCTTTGCAGCAGATCGCAACTAATCGCAGCCAGTGTGTCCCAGGCGTAACTCATGCACATGCTTTCAGGAATTTATTTCACACGTATATAATTCACTGAGAATTAAATCATGGAATTTGCTTTACAGGATCTTTAAAAGCCAACATCAATGGAGCTCCGATACTAGGATCCACCATGGCACCCGGCCAAGGGTGTAGCCATGGAGTCAACATTGGGGGGGACGAATTTCATTTTTCATTTCATTTTTTTTCCATTTCAATATATATTGGGGGGATGTGTGTCCCCCAATATATATTATGATTACAGCCTTGCACCTGGCGACAAAAAACGTAGTCCTACTTCACCACCCTTTAGATATTAGTTTTATTACGTGTTTATGGTCAATCTGAGCACATAGCCTATTCCGGAAAAAAAAACATTGTAAAAAAACAGGAACAATCTGGCACCTGGGACGCCAGATTAAACCCATTAAATTACAGTAAAAAAATAAATAATTAATTAACATGAATTAACCGTAAAATAATTTACATTTTACTGTACCAAATTTACAAGATATATCTGTAATATTACATTACAGGCTGTTCTTTGCCGGTAAATATGACTTTTATTAATTGAACTTCTGTGTTAAAAAAACTGCATTTTCAATAAATAAAATATTAAATAAAGCCAAAATAACGATTTAACATTTTCATTCAAAACGTTGTGTGCACAACATACAGCATCCAGATACTACAGATATTACCGGCGCCGGCTAGCTGTGCGAATTGGAGAGGAATATTGCTCGCCGCACGTTAGGATTATTAGACAGGTTAGATCGCCATCTAACTGGACAACATTCACACTCAGGGTGAACACTTAATGTATCCAAACTAAAGACCATCACATTACCCATATCAAAACAGAATGAACACAACAACAAAACTCCAAACAATGCTTATCTAACTAAGCTTAAACCTTTAACTCTGTAGCTTTTCAGCTTGCCGCAGGGCATTCTGTGTAACAGGAGCGTTGCCGCTACACAACTATCTAATCAACTTTCCTTCATCCTACTCTGGAGTCTTTACATGTATTCATTTAGCAGCCACTTTTATTCCAAGCGACTTCCAAGAGAGAGCTTTACTAAAAGTGCATTTGTCAATGATCATAAACAATTAGATAGCCCCAAAAAGGCTTTTGCAGGCTTTTGTAGTCTTTGATATTGACTGGTGCATGCTGGGATTTCATGACGTCAACTACCCGAGCTCAGTTCACAATTCAAGGTTCCTATGTCTAAACCAAAAATTATGTTATTTGTTATAAATTTACAGTTTGCCTTTGTCTTTCTATCTGTATTTCCTGTCATTCAGAAATAGCCTACAGAAAAAAACACATATAATTTACCGAAAAAGTGCTGTAATTTCATGCAGATCTTTTTACTCGCCACCAGAGTTTGCATAATTCATTCTGGTTGGCGTCTACATGCCTCCGCAGGCTAGCGTCAACGAGGCTCAACGTGTGCTCGCCAGCCAGATACTGAGTGTGGGGCACGAAAATCTGGATTCCTTGGTTATTGTGCTAGGCGACTTTAACAAAGGCAATCTCACTCAAGAACTCCCCAAATACAGACAATTCATCAAATGCCCTACCAGAGAAGGAAACACCTTGGATCACTGCTACTCTACAATCAGCAAAGCATACCATGCGGTCCCCCGAGCAGCACTGGGTCACTCTGACCACACCATGGTCCACCTGATTCCTGCATACAGGCAGAAGCTAAAGCGCTGTAAGCCTGCTGTGAGGACATCGAAACAGTGGACCAGTGAAACTATGGAGGATCTGCGGGCGTGCTTGGACTGCACTGACTGGGACATGTTCACGTCTGCTACCAATAGTCTGGATGAGCTCACAGAGGCTGTGAC
This sequence comes from Osmerus mordax, assembly GCF_038355195.1. NCBI lineage: Eukaryota > Metazoa > Chordata > Actinopteri > Osmeriformes > Osmeridae > Osmerus > Osmerus mordax. The sequence goes on from NC_090055.1 coordinate 14,362,943, forward strand.
ATCATACATCAGCTTCAGTGAGGACTGCTGTATACCAACACGCACCAGGGTGAGCTACAACAACGGCAAACCCTGGTTTACAGCTAAACTCAGAAGGTTGAGGTCAGCGAAAGAGGCCGCATTTAGGAGTGGGGACAGAGACAGTTTCAAGGAGTCAAAGAACAGGTTTAGCAATGCGGTGAGGGAGGCTAAACAACTGTACTCGGAGAGACTAAAACATCAATTCTCTGCAAACGACTGCTTCTGTCTGAAGAGCGCTCAAGCAGATGACCAACTTCAAGCCCAGAGCCCCCCACTCTACTAACGACTCCCGCCTGGCCAATGAACTGAATGAGTTCTACTGCAGATTTGAAAGACAATTGGACAGTCCTGAACTACCCCTTCCCACCCAGGAGGCCTCCCACCTCCCCCCCTCTACAGTGACGACTCTTTCCATTCAGGAGTGTGAAGTTAACAGAATTTTCAAGAGGCAGAATCCCCGCAAAGCAGCTGGGCCGGACTCTGTCTCTTCAGCCACCCTCAAGCACTGCGCTGACCAGCTGTCTCCGGTGTTTACCTACATCTTTAACACCTCCCTTGAGACATGCCATGTGCCAGCCTGTCTCAAGTCCTCCACCATCATCCCTGTGCCCAAAAAGCCAAGGCCAACAGGACATAATGACTACAGACCCGTCGCCCTGACCTCTGTGGTGATGAAGTCTTTCGAGCGCCTGGTGCTGGCACACCTTAAATCCATCACAGACCCTCTACTGGACCCCCTGCAGTTTGCCTACAGAGCCAACAGGTCTGTGGACGATGCAGTTAACATGGCCCTCCACTTCACCCTACAGCACCTGGACTCCCCTGCATCCTATGCCAGGATCCTGTTTGTGGACTTCAGCTCTGCCTTCAATACCATCATCCCCGCCCTGCTTCAGGACAAGCTCTCCCAGCTGAACGTGCCTGATTCCACCTGCAGGTGGATCACAGACTTCCTGTCTGACAGGAAGCAGTGCGTTAAGCTGGGAACACAAGTCTCTGACTCCCGGTCCATCAGCACTGGATCACCTCAGGGCTGCGTCCTTTCTCCTCTGCTCTTCTCCCTGTACACCAACAGCTGCACCTCTAGTCGTCCGTCAAACTCCTGAAGTTTGCGGACGACACCACCCTCATTGGGCTCATCTCTGTTGGAGACAAGTCTGATTATAGGTGGGAAGCGGCCAACCTGGTGACCTGGTGCAGCCAGAACAACCTAGAGCTCAATGCTCTTAAGACAGTGGAGATGGTTGTGGACTTCAGGAAGAATACAGCCCCACTCACCCCCATCACCCTGTGTGACTCCCCAGTCAACACTGTGGAGTCCTTCCGCTTCCTGGGCACTATCCTCTCCCAGGACCTCAAGTGGGAACTGAACATCAGCTCCCTCACCAAGAAAGCACAACAGAGGATGTACTTCCTACGGCAGCTGAAGAAATCCAACCTGCCAAAGACAATGATGGTGCACTTCTACACAGCCATCATTGAGTCCATCCTCACCTCCTCCATCACCATCTGGTACACTGCTGCCACTGCCAAGGACAAGAGCAGGCTGCAGCGTATCATCCGCACTGCTGAGAAGGTGATTGGCTGCAATCTGCCTACCCTCGAGGACCTGCACACCTCGAGGACCCTGAGGCGAGCGAGGAAGATTGTGGCCAACTCCTCTCACCCTGGTCACTCCCTGTTTCAGTCATTCCCCTCCGGCAGAAGGCTGCGGTCCATCAGGACCAATACCACACGCCACAAAAACAGCCCTTAAAACAACACTGCTTTTTGCACTGGACAATACAATCCTGTACCATTTGTATTTTTTGTAATATTGTATTTGTATATTGTATATTACTGCAAATTATATTTTATTGTATAGTTTATTTTAATCTAATTCCATTGCTAGTTATGTACCCTTAGTTTGCTAGTTATGTACCCTTAGTATAGTTAGTCCTCATATTAAAATTTTAGATTCCTATATGTTTAATGTTTGCACATTCCTGCCAAAGCAAATTCCTTGTCTGTGCAAACTTTCATGGCGAATAAATCCCATGCTGATTCTGATGAGGAAAATACTGAAAAGTTTTCGTTACCTCTCTTTCTGGAACGGAAAACCCGGAGGAGGCCTATGCCTCTTTTCAGGGTTAACCAACTCAAAGTTTTCACTAAACCTGCTACCTGGAATACCCCCCCCCCTGGGGAGGACTTCCTACTCATAGTAATACATCTTCGTAAAAGAAAGCTTGAAAGAAACCCCATGATTGTGTTATTGAATGAATCAGGTGCCAAGTTCAGCTGTTATTTATCTAGAGTACGACCTGGAACCCTGTGAAGACCCCGGCATGCCAAAGTTCGGCTGGCACTCAGGCACCAGCTTTGGCATCGGTGACTCGCTGGATTTCTCTTGCAATGTGGGCTATCGCCTGCAGGGAGTGACGGAGATGTCATGCTTGGGAGGTGGCCGCCGTATGTGGAGTGCCCCTCTGCCAAGGTGTGTGGGTACGTGGTCACCTGCCTTCTTTTACTTATTGGCTCTGTGTTTGGATAGGTAGCCTATCTCAGGATATCTGTTGTGTAGATCATACTGTAGAATTGAAGAGCAGGCAAGGCTTAGTTTAGATATTTACTTTATTAACGTTGCATGTTTTGTGAATCTGTTGTTTTGATCTAGAATAAGCAAATACACTGCTAATTTAAATATAGGCCTACATCAAATGTAAATATACCTTAGCTGTGTGAATCAAATTAACCTGGACTTAAATACATTTTTGTCAAAGCCTCCCAGTTACAAAGATAAATGTCATGTTAAAAGTACCTTACCTTTTGAGAATTTTACAAAGAGTAAGTAAGCTAGCCTGGAGTTGGCTCTTGTAGCTATTCAGATATCTACATAAACCATTTTACAACATTTTTAAAATCTAGTTAGCAAATTGAAGTATCTTGGCATTCAAAATGTAATATTGTCCCTTAATATTTTGTAAGTATTCACTTTTGTTCTTGAAATATACCCAAAAATAACTGGTTAATACAAACAGTCATCTTGACACCTGTTCTAAAGAGTAACTTGGCTGTTGTCTAGTGTGTTTCTTACTGTGCTGTCTTTTCGTCTTGTAGCGGAGTGTGGCTCGATGGTCTCTAACAACGAGGGAGTTCTGCTGTCTCCTAACTACCCTTCAGACTATGACAATAGCCATGAGTGTGTGTACAGCATCCAGGTGCAGGCTGGCAAGGGCATTAACATCTCTGCCAGCTACTTTCAATTGGCACAGGGGGATATTCTCAAGGTAAAATATTCACAAACTTTGAGTTTAATTTATCGTCAGTCCCTGCCTACTGAAGGCTTAGTCTTGGACTATTTGGACTTGATAGCAATTGATTTTGTGATGTGTCAGCTATTATAATCACAAGCTTGTGATTGAGCCTCCCTCTCAAAAATATGTTCTTCTGTTCTGAATCTCTAACCACTGTGATTCTTCATGTCCTTCTTCATGCTCTGGTCCAGGTGTATGATGGAAGGGACAGTGCTGCCCCGGCCCTGGGGACCTATACTGGCTCCACCATGCTGGGTCTGGGCCTCACCAGCACTTCCAATCACCTGTGGCTGGAGTTTTACTCTGACCAGGAGCACACCGCAGGCGGATTCAAGCTTATCTACTCTAGTAAGACATTGAAGACTTTGGGTGTAAAATGTGTTCAAGGAAATGCAAAAAGTACTTTTATATGTCTATTTGTTTATAGGATCCATTTGTTTGACTCTGGTCTGCCATTAATATCTATTTATCAGTATTTTAAAGGATAATTACTTTCATCAGCCAAGCATCGGTCGTCATTGCCACCACTGACACATTTGTCTTGCTGTCCGTTTCTTTATATCTCTTTTTGTTTCTTAAGCAGTGTACAATACCTTGTTTGAAATATGAAGGACATGTTTTTTTCTGTTTTGTAAGTAAGGCCCTTGTAAAATGAGAGAAATAGATTAGGAACTACCTCATTGGCTTATCTAACTGTACATGAGGTGAATAGTTCCAATGAATTCCCAATCCAAGGTCATTCTGAAGGCACACCATTTTGCAATACAATTTAAGATGCTATAAAGTTAGAGAATTGATGATCTATTTCTAGTCAATCTCTGGCAACGAGGCAGATTTGTGACTAAGAGCATTGTGAACCTCCAATCGTCACATCTTCCCACCAGTCACCCGACACAACCCATCCTTTAAAATGTCAAATCCTAAGCACCAATGAGCAGGTTCATAAAAAAAAAAAAATCTGAGGTACTTTATAACCATTTCAGCAGCGTAACAGATCTACATGGTACTAAGTGTTAAGTTTCTTTCGTTGATTGAAGTAGTGCTGTAATCAAAAGACAAGGATTCTGGTGTCACAAATGCTTGTTCTAATGTTATGCAACGCTTGATACTTTCGGTACCTATTAAAATTTCTGGGAAGATGGTTGTCTTTGTGAGATAGTCCACAATTCCCTATAGGCTTATATTTAAAAATGTGTTTGTTAAGTCATTAGAAGTGAAAGACTTCTCCCTACATGAGACTGTCTGATGTGTGTGCACACTAGGGAGTGTAAAAAGATGGACTAGCTTAAATCTTATCTCAACATGAAATGTGGTCATGTTTTCATGACTCTTTTACCAAAAGCTTGGAGGTAATTTTCAAAATGTGTGCAGTAACCGGCATGATTTATCCTGGCCATGACACTTGTAATACTGCCATAACTTATGGCATGGACTGGCTGGGGAAAGAAGGGCATAAATCTGTAGAGCTGGGTTTATGTATGGTGGTGGTCACATCGCCTTTCAACTCCACATTTACTACCTGCAAGGAAGAACAAGACAAACGCCATGGTCAAGAATAATTTAGTTCAGAGTTATTGGGACATTTTCTTTTTGTGCTGTTTTTATTTTTCTCTTATGAGGCGCCATACTATTTCTGAACCCTGGTAAATGATCACACTCAATTGAGTGCCTAATTGGGTAACTCTAATTGTGCTTGCTGGTCAGAAAAAGTGTTATATAATGGTACTTAAATTCAATCCTTGTCTGTGCTCAACCGAAAATTAATTCCATACCTCAATCTATAAGTATTTACAATGCATATAAATGAAAACTATATCCTACTGTGGCATTATGACCACTCTCCAACATACCTTTACTAGTTACAAAGATAATTTGCAGTTTTTTAGTGTGAAGAGTATTTTTTTAACAGTACTAATAACATGAGCATGTCTGCATCTGTTTCAAGAAGTAGTCATAATACTGTGTGACCTGTTGTCTCTCTTTCTTTCTTGTGTGTACTGGAGGTTTCAAGCTCTCTCATTGTGAGGATCCTGGAGTGCCACAGTTTGGGTTCAAAGTCAGCGACCAGGGTCACTTCGCTGGCAGTGCCATTACATATGGCTGTGACCAAGGCTACACCCTGCATGGGATTGGCATACTCAAGTGCATGACTGGAGAGAGAAGGGCATGGGACAACCACCTCCCCTCATGCATAGGTAATCCTTCAACGCCTGTGTGCTGGATAGCATTAGTATGCTAGCTAAGCAGACAGTCAACATCGCTGTTCAGTGTCAATCCTGAGGATTGAGTCCAACATGATTTCCACTTAATTGAGCTGTGTTTGAAAAAGTGCAGCACTTATCATTTTGTGAGAGTCTACACATGTCTCTTATGTTTTGTCTAAATAATTGATCTTTGAGAATGTTTTCAATGCTTGAAACGTTCTGCAGATTAAATAAGAGACAAACGCTGAACTAATTTGTGAGACTGTTGAGTTTTTACATGGGTTTGACTTGTTAAACTTTTAAATGCTGTCGTTAGTGTTATTGATCAGAACTTATTTAGTGAAATACACACTGGGGATATACTGAAAAGTTATAGTACAGAGGGGTTATAAGTAAAGTATATTCTACATTGCATTGACTATGTGTATGCAGATATATGCAGTAGGTGCTGTTGTTAGATTCAGTGCATGCAGAGCATGGGAGAAATAATGAGAAAGCTATTACCTGCAATTTACCTGACTCCAGTAGATGCTATAGAGCTCTGACTCTGATGTCTTGCTTTGATGGATTAGGCTAAAAAAATATTTATGCATTCAGAACGTGTACAGAATTCCTCTGTAAATGCCACCAGGCTCTTGCATTTTTATTTCAAAGACTTATCTCCTCAAAAAGGAGGTGGTCTAGCGACCACCACTGTTCTCTTATTCATACCCTGCATACTTGTGATGGAGCTGACCAGTGCACCTTACTAAAAACAGGAGCAGCTTCTTAACAGTGCTATTTTTTGTTAGTTAATAAGTACAAGGCAGTTTCAAAGAGGTATTTAGATAATAGTAAGGCACAATGTAATTTAAAGATGCTAACGAAGAGTGAAATATATTTGTTCTCTGGTCTCCCTTCTCAACCTCATTCTGTTTTCCTCCCAAACACCATTATATAATCTTCACTAATTGGTGGGAAGGGCTTCATTATTGGCAGTTAATTACCTAACATAAATATATATGTAAACAAACTATTTACAGTAGGGTAAAATACTGTAGCAGTAAACATGTCGATTATTTTCTTTATTCTACCTGACAAAACCAGGGCCCTTCATTACAAAAAAACACATACATTAATTAAAATAGGAAAATGTAACAATGCAATGTTTACCCACATTCATTTATATGGTTCTGGATATTATAGAAATATATGCATGGTATTTTTATTTATTTTTTACAGATGTTGGACATGTTTTTGTTTGGGTAGGCAGACTGATGGCTAACAAGGGAGTCCTACAACAAATACCAATGTAGGAAATGGTTCTCTGATGTGTTAGCAGCCTGTCCAGCTCCATCTGTGTTGCTATTGTATGTAATATTCCCAATGATTAAGTGGAAATTGTTTTTAGTGTGAACCGTTAGATTGTAACTACGGTACTATTGTACATATGAGGACATATGGTGATATTAATCTGCCTAGCAGTCCCCTTTGGCAGTCTAAATCCAAGCATAAACTGTGTATGTTTACTTGGCAGTATTTAATGCTAATGAATAGTCTCATTAGGAACTATGCCCAAAAACAACAACATGTGCGTCCCCAAGTACTGTCTTTGTTTCAGGGTCATTTTCTCTGGAGGTGGCAACAGAGAATAAGGTGTGCTTGTTACAGACATTAATTCAACAACAATCCATCATGTTCTTTAACTGTATTTGTTACTACCTATTTTAAATTGTGTTTCACTAAACTACAATATGGTTATATATCCAGTTTGTTTTCAGTATATTTGTCCTCTATTCTATTGTTTATTTTGAAGTTTCATGTTAGTTGACATGGTTGTGTGCGTGTGTGTTGCCTGTGTTCTCTGTGCAGCAGAGTGTGGTGGTCGATATGTAGGTCAGCCAACAGGCCGTATACTGTCACCAGGATATCCCTTCCCCTACGATAACAACCTCCGCTGTACCTGGACTATCCGAGTCAACTCTGGCAACATTGTCAGGTACCCACCATGGAGAGAAATTAAGAGAAATACAGTGTTAAGATTTTTTTGGGGCAATGTTAAGGTTACATTAACTATCATGTAAATACATAGCAATTCCAATTGTAGGTACATAGGAATTGCTATGTAATTATATGGTATTAAGGGTTGGTGGTATAGGTTCAGTCAAGACACTCACGTGATTGATTTCACCATTTATTCTTACACATGACAAATGGTTTTACATTGGCGGAATGGATGTACATGGGGAAGCGCTCCCCGCCTTCACTGCATATGCAAGACATGAGGCAGGGAGCAACGAGTTAAATCCCCCACGGGGAGCACAGACAGACAACACGGGGGTGAAGGGGACGGTGGTGGGTGGCAGCAACGCAGACGGCAGGTTCGACAATGCGTGTGCGTGCATGGAGCGGCTTTATAGCGCCGCCTATCGAGCTACGCCTATGGCCTGAGGGCACGGCGATGGGTGGTATGACGCGCGCTGCCCGAGTGCCTTGCCTGAACCTGCTTCGCTCATTTCAGTCAAGACACTCACGTGATTGATTTCACCATTTATTCTTACACATGACAAATGGTTTTACATTGGCGGAATGGATGTACATGGGGAAGCGCTCCCCGCCTTCACTGCATATGCAAGACATGAGGCAGGGAGCAACGAGTTAAATCCCCAAACACAGACACTCCGCCAGTCTATACTATGTGTAGAGCGGAGCGTCGCTCCTCTTGAGACCGCATGACATCCCACCATTTACTGGTGATAAAATTCTGGATGCCCGGTCATGCTACCATTACAGTGACTACGGCTATGTGTGCGTATCCTTAACGTCGCATACCATCCGATGTGCGGTCCGCGGAGCCGGCCCACGCGCACGTCCCGTCGAGATCCAGCGCTCAACGCGACGTGCGCCCGCAACCGCCCCCGCGCCGCCCATCACTCCGGTATCCTTCTCATCCGACGCGAAGATGGATGTACGGGAAGGCAGCACCATGCCGGAACGGGGATACGTTATCTAGTGGGAAGGAACACAAAAGAAATGTGACAGCACACAGGTGCCACGCCTCCACATGCTGATCCCGGCCGGTGTCCAGGCATCTCCTGAGGTACTCCCCGCTTACAATAGAGCGTGCAGCTTGCATTCGCACTGGCGGTGGAGTTCCCACGAGACATTCTAGCACTAACGGTCCGGTAGCCTTCTCATCCTGCACGGGGCAGATTTATGCTACCTCTAGAGACCCGTCCTCTAGCGCCCGTCGGCGACCCCAGGATGTACGCAAAGGCGCCTGTGTTCGTGCACCAAATATGGGTGTTACGTGAGGATGTGAGAAAAATGTGTCGGCGGCGCATCCACCGTTCCCTGGGAGACCAGAGCATCTCAACGGATATCTCCATGCAAGCAACGTGGATTCTGATGGCCACTAGCGCATCAGAGCACATCTGCGGATCACCACTGCTGCACGGAGATCCGAAGAGACATTCTAGCATTAGCAATGTACGAAGCCACCCAACCACCGGATACGTGCAGACCGCGTTGGTCGTTTAGTTCTCAGACCCGCTCAGCTTGAGCGTCTATGTTGGACCACTGACCAATGACTGATTATTACTTGTTTTATTTCTTGCGAAACTGCTGTACAGACATGGCTCACGCAGTCTACACATGGGTGTCCGTTCATGCGCTCATCAGCTTCTGAGCATCCACAACGTCCGATGCGTTGGGGCGCACGTAGCGCTCGTATGCCGATGACGACCAACGGCCCATCAGTTTCAGTGTTGACATGGGCACCTTCGCAGAGGCCGAGGTGGCCGCCCTGATTCGGAAGGAATGCGCTGTGTGCAGCTCCGGAGACAGGCCACAGTGCTCGCACAGGTTCCGGAGCCGCTGGGTGAACCACGATCTGGTCATGGCCTTCCCAACCGCGTCGCTGGCGAATAGGGGCTCATCGGGTGTTGCCCGAGGGCGGCATGACAGGTACCGGCACATAGAGGAAAATGGACAGAAGGCACAGTTAGTTTGACCAATCACAATGGGAGTGCCCTTACATGTTGTATCCGTTTTGCTGTGTTTCAGGACTATGGTGAACACCCCACTTCCCATTATTAAATCGGACATGGTGGGATCTCGAGAAGGATCGAAGGCAGCGCATCTAGTGGTGTATTTGCCGCACCGCAGAAACCCGTATAATGCCGTGAGAAACACCGTTTCGAGCAGAGCGTCGACGTACACCCCGAAGTATCCCCGTCTTAGAGCAGACACCAGTTTGTGCAGTACGGGGAGTGTGATGGGGAGACGTTTGTCTTTCCTTTCGGGCCTCTGCTTGCGTAGACCGTTCATGAGGAGGCGGACAGCCGGGCTCCCCAGAAGGCTGCCTGCGGAAGGATCCACGCACCGAAGGTGGAACTAGACACCTGCCACCAATGCCTTGATGGACGATGGTTGCAGCTTACGGGATTCGAAGCAGTGCACCATGAAGGCGCACAGCATGGACAGATTCACAGGCAAAGGGCTCACAGAGAAAGCACTGCAGTACGTGGAAAATTGAAGCCAGGCAGAATCGTATGATTTTAATGTGGAGGAGCACACACCCAACCTCATGTAGCGACATGCAGACAAAACATGCTGTTGTAGCACCTCAGCAGACCCAACCGACCCTAGTCTAGTACGGCTTGGTGGAACATGGGGCATGCCAGGCCGGTCGGTGACGAGTGAGGGCGTAGCACGTGGAAGTCCTGCAATTTGAATCGAGATAGGGAATCAGCGCTTTGGTTGGCAAGCCCAGGGACGTAGGCTGCGCGCAATACAAAATTGCCCAGGACGCTTGTCCAGGTGAGGCGTCTGACCAGTCGGTTAATGAATGGCACCAAAGACCTCCCCTTATTAATAATGCAGACCGCTGCTTCGTTGTCGCAGAACACGGTGATCTTTTTCCTGCACCATAAATGCCCCCACAAAAGACAGGATATAACGATTGGTTATATTTCGTGAAGCGCGCTTGAATGGTGCTCCGGCGGAAGAGACAGGATCTCCTCGGGCCATGCAGCACAGAACCACTCACGACCGTGGTAACCCCCGAACCCGACGGACGGGGCGGCGTCGGTGTAGAACTCCAGGGCGGCGGACGTTTCTACTTCATTGTTATAGAAAAACGAAATGCCATTCCATTCGGCGCAAAGGAGAACCCAAAAAGATAAATCCGACCTGCACCCGACGTCGAGCGCCAGGGTGTCCTGCAGGTTTTCTACGGTTTTGCATAGGTCGAGGAGCCTAGAAACGAAAGCGCGCCCTTGAGGGATGATGCACATTGCGAAGGTTAGATGCCCTAGCAGAGACAGCAATTCGCGTTTACTCATGGACGCTGCACTGCAGGCGGCCCCCATTACGGAGCGGATGCGCTCGAGTTTCTCCGCGTGCAACGAGGCCTTCATTTGTACGCTGTCCAGCTGAATGCCAAGGAACTCGAGCGAGGTCAGTGGGCCTACGGTTTTTTTCGTCAGATAACGGGACGCCCAGTGAGTCGAAAGTCTCTCGCAACACGGAAATGCAACGGGCCGGAGGCGAACAAGGAAAATCCACCACTAAAAAATCATCCAGAAGGTGCAGGACAAAAGGCAATTTCAGCACATTTAACAGGATCCAGCACAGCGCTTCCGACAGCGTGTCGAAGATGCGTGGGCTGCTGCGGCAGCCGAAGGTTAACCGAACAGAAAAATACAGCTTCCCGCGCCAGCGCACACCGAACAAAAGCCATTGAGAGGGGTGGAGTGGCATGACCTTAAACGCATCGGTCATGTCCGCTTTGCCCAGCCAAGCACCCGCGCCTGCGATTTTAATCATATGAATTGCATTATCCACACTGGCATAATAAAGAGAAAAAGGCCCACGCGGTATAAGGCTGTTGATACTTGCAGCCGTGCGGAGCCGACAGGTCCACTATCAGGCGTTTCTTGCCTGAATATTTGCGCGTGGCTACGCCTATGGGGCTAACCCTGAACGAGGAGAAAGGGGATTCATCGAAAGGCCCGATCATGAACCCTTTAGTTGTCTCTTTTTGAAGGAGTGTGTCCACGACCCCCGGCTCACGAAGTGCGCTCTGCAGGTTGTTACATTCATATTTGACAGTTGGCAGCTCAGATAGATCAGCACGAAACCCATGAGTCAGACCATTCAAAAGGTACGTTACAAAACACCGATCTGGATGCTTGTCCAGAGCAATTCTGAGTCTCTCCATGTTAATAGGGGTTGACACCAATTTATTCACTTGCCCTTCAGAGCGGGCCCGACGAGGGCACACAGATCGGGGATGAGCGTCCCCGCAGAAACTGCAAGCATGCAGGTACCTTCCTCCGACCATCTCTAGACACGGCCTGCAGGGTCGCCTCAGGTGTAGGAACGGGCGCATATGCGGTTCTGGGACACAGGTTTACAGTGTGAGCCAGAGATCCGCACACGGAGCAAGAGAGCGGCATGTGCCCGGTAAACACACGGCTCACCAAATCTAGGTCCCTCACTGACCAGTCCAGCCGCTGATTCCATTTCTGGAGGTGCAAGGCCGCCTTAGCGGACAGACATTTGTGGTACTCGTAGAACAAACTACCACCGTAGCGCAGGGCCAGATCACAAATAAGAGCCAGGTAGTCATCCATTTTGACGCGACGCTCGGGGTACACCTCGCATAACGTGTCACGGTACACCCCGAATGCCACGCAAAATTCGGCCAAAGTCAAGTTCTTGGACATTCTGGGGTCGCTGCCCTTAAGGAACACGGACACTTCCCCGCAGTCGACCACACGCCGGTCCAGAAGGTCAGTCGCACCAAGCAATATCTGGACCAAGTTGATATCCATACTTGCAAGGATTTGGCTCCTCAGTTGTACGGACACGCCAGCCGCGGGGGACAAGAACGGTACACCGGAGGCCGCAGCCGGTACAGCCGAGGCCAGGCTCCTCCGTGGCACCACGTCTCGGTCACAGGAGCACCCACGAACCCGGAGAAGGTCGGAACGGGATCCCTTGACACCCCTGCTTCCAGGACGGCGATGCGGGAACTCATGTCGCCGAGGGAAAGCTGAATGTCCGAGAGGGCGGCCAGCACAGGATCACGGGGGGCGCTTGTGGACGGGCTTGGCTCCCGGAAGCGAGCCCTCTTCGCAGGCAGCACGGCAGTAGGACGGGAAGCGGAGCCCCGCTTCCCTTTCTCCGACGCTTTTCCCGGGGGAGCACCCAGGGGTGCGGATGGAGCAGCCGAGCCATGTTCCAGGAAGAACACGAACAGATCCTCGTGGCTGCATCCAAGGGGTGGTGTTATTCCCCTGGCGTCCAGGGCGTCCAGGATCTTGTACACCGGGCCAGGTCTTCATGGTAGCCGTTTTCCCTGCCAAACGCGAACTATGCCTGACTCGGATCCCCGAGTCCTCGCCATCCGCGCAGAGATCCTCCGAAGGAGACTCCTCAGGGGGCTGATCGAGACAATCCACCAGATCCCCAGAACCACCCGCATCGTCCAGATCCGAGGAGGACATGACGAAAGGGAGACAACGCAGAGACAACGCAAAGACAACGCAAAGACAACGACCAGACAGACGATCAAACCGCGGACCGCAAAGCAATGGCAACAACGCAGACGGCAGGTTCGACAATGTGTGCGTGCATGGAGTGGCTTTATAGCGCCGCCTATCGAGCTACGCCTATGGCCTGAGGGCACGGCGATGGGTGGTATGACGCGCGCTGCCCGAGTGCCTTGCCTGAACCTGCTTCGCTCATTTATTACAAAAGTATGGCGGGGGGAAGGGTGTCAGGGGTAAGTGGATGTGGTAAAGGGGCAGTTGAAGGATGTGTTAAAAAAACATCAATTTTAACATCCACTTACTCCTGGAAATCTCAACCTCCCTCATAGTAAGTGTAAGTATACTTGTGTTTGAACTTTTGTACCTCTAAACGATAATGAAGTACAACGACATAGCAGTTCCTATTTGGTTACAATGTTACTATAGGTATTGATATTTTAGTTATAGAATCATGATAGTAAATGGTTAAAACGTGTTACTGAATCCCTCTCAACTGTTTATATAATTAGACCTTTCTGTGATTTCCTAATTAACTTAACATTTTAAAGAGAGCTTATGGACATGTGGAACGCTACTCTATTTAGCTGAGGCAAAATGTCCTTCTTCCAACCTTAATGGGCTCCATGTTGTAATCCCAGTCTCCAGTTCTTGGCCTTTGACACAGAGGCGTCACACGACATCCTGAAGGTGTGGGACGGTCCACCTGAGAACGAGATGTCCGTGAGGGAGGTGAGCGGTTCTTTACTCCCTGACGGCATCCACTCTACCCTCAACCTCATCACAATCCAGTTTGAGACTGACTTCTACATCACAAAGTCCGGCTTTGCCATCGACTTCTCAAGTGAGTCTTTGTTTTGTTTTTAAGAATGTAGCTAAATGTGTTTGTTGGTTAAAATATTTTTGGTTTGGCTGAAATTTGATGAATTGTTTTTAATTAGCTGCGACAGGTTTCCATGCATTATTTTATTTCCACCTGTGGAAATTACACCTTGCATAAGCCTTTGGTTAGTTCAATTTTAAACAGACACAGTCGTACCTCCAGTGAAGGATGTCCTGACTGTGATATTCCATTTACATTTAGTCATTTAGCAGACGCTCTTATCCAGAGCGACTTACAGTAAGTAGAGGGACATTCCCCCCGAGGCAAGTAGGGTGAAGTGCCTTGCCCAAGGACACAACGTCATTTGACACGGCCGGGAATCGAACTGGCAACCTTCAGAGTACGAGTCCGACTCCCTAACCGCTCAGCCACCTGACTCCCCATATTCCTTATTTCATATGTCGGTTGGCCTCTCCCATGACAGTTTTTCAGGCAGGTACAGACAAAGTGAGATTGTATGAAGTCGTCTCTGTCCGCTGCTTGCTGACAGGTTCAGTGGCAACAGCCTGCAGGGATCCTGGGATGCCTATGAATGGCAGCCGCAATGGGGAAGGGCGCGAGCCAGGCGACACAGTGACCTTCTCTTGTGATACTGGATACGAGCTGCAGGGGGAAAGCAAAATTACCTGCATCCAAGTGGAAAATAGATACTACTGGCAGCCCAGCCCTCCCAGCTGCATCGGTAGGGCTAACATCCAATGAAAAGGGTGCTGTAGACATACTGTGGTAGTTTTCTCTGTCATTACTTATGTTTGATGAAGAGGTAAAGCATTCAAACTGGAATGAACTGGCCTAGCTTCAAATCTTATTCAGGGAGAGTTAGTTATTTTGATGGGTTAATTTATGTAATGGAATATTGTAAGGTAAGGAATATTGATCAAACTATTTTGTCTTTCTAGCTCCTTGTGGTGGAAATGTGACAGGATCCTCAGGGTTCATCTTATCTCCAAACTTCCCCCTTCCCTACCCTCACAGCAAAGACTGTGATTGGCTCATTGCTGTCCACTCAGACTATGTCATATCACTGGCATTCATCAGGTAATGCTGATCTTAGACTACATATATTCTCCCCTTATTAGTCTCAGACGGACTTTTGACATTGTATTGTCATACTGTAGCCCAAGTTTCTGTCCTCTCATGATTTGAGTCAGTCACAATCTGTCTGTGGATGTCTCAGATGTACACAATGTTTCCCTGAAGTAACTTCAGATAATTCCCATACATTTGACCATGAATGTGCCAGCTACCATTGTAATTTTACTTGTATTTACTTTTGCTCACAGTTACTCTGTTATACACAAACATTTAGAAAAAACATTGTGAAATGTGAGAGGCTCGCAATTCAAGGACATAGGAAGTTATGTATTGTCTACATAAGCTGCATTGGAGATTTTGCTGTCAAGATTGTTTGTAGTGTAGACTTGAAACAGAGAGTAAGGAGAAATGCAAATAGAAGAGTTCTTATTTCCAAACTTTGTCCTTCACCACAAACAACTGGAGTTAGCACAAAATTACACCCTCTCGTTGGATTACAAAAAGAATGGAGGGAAGCTATGATTTGAAATAACTGCTGTCTTTATTCAACTCAAATGCAATTTTCTAAAATCCATTTACATTTTGTCAAAAATCTTGGCTCATTATTTTGAAAATAAATGCTTCCTTATCACGATGGAATATGATTGAGATACAGGACAACAATATAAAATATTTTCTCGCAACATGTTACTAGCGTCTGTGATGGTTCCGTCTACCACAATGTCACTAAGATTCAACACTGTCTTATCTCTTAGGGTTAGGGTTAGACCCTTAATCAGCGTTTGTTAAGATGCAAGAGACTGAACTGACTCACTTTGCTAGAATTTAAAACTCTCACAAATGCTGTATGTCTAACATTCAGATGTTCATGAATTGTTTTAATATCCTGTGTTTCCACTTCCAGTTTCAATATTGAGCCTAATTATGACTTCCTGTATATCTACGATGGGCCGGATAGCAACAGCCACCTGATTGGCAGTTTCCAGGACAGCAAATTGCCTGATAAAATCGAGAGTACATCCAACTTTATATATCTGGCCTTCCACAGTGATGGCTCTGTTAGCTACACTGGCTTTCACATGGAATACAAAGGTACTGAGGGAATGGCCATTTTTCATAATGTTGAGAACATATACATTGTGATAAATTCACACTAAACTGTAGCTGTGTGTATCCTCTGATCTGGATATCAAACTGAGAGAAACACTAGAGATCTACAGTACATCTGTTATAATTAGTTTCCATCTTCTCAACACAAGTAGTTTTAATAACACGATCAAACACCGCACAACTCATTACATTGCCTTGTAAGTTGTCCCGATTGGAAATTTCCCTCTGACATTGATTCATTTAAAATCCTTTGTTCTCCTGGCAGCCAAGCTACGGGAGGCTTGCTTTGATCCCGGGAGTGTAATGAATGGGACCAGATTGGGGAGTGACTACAAGATGGGATCCATGGTGACTTTTCACTGTGAGGCTGGTTACTTGTTGCAGGGATACTCCACCCTCACTTGCATTATGGGAAACAGCAAGAGACCAGAGTGGGACAGAGCCAAGCCCATCTGCCAAGGTATACCGGCCACACATTACTTCTCACTGATCGCTTATCACCAATGCAGGCTCTATTTGAGCCCCTAAAAAAGTAGTCTAGGTGTGAATAAGGCCATGAGATCATGGACTCAGTGTACATAAATGTGTTTGAGTTCTGCCTTATTATTTTAGCATTGTGTCTCGCAACATAATAGTAGCATCACACAGGAAAAAAAGCAGAAAGACACATTTAGTATGTTTTGAAGCACCAAACCGTGCGTGTTGCTTGGGCTGCTGGGAATGTCAGTTGACTCATATTGCGACTGACTGTCATTGAGTGATTTGGCTCAACTCAACCAGGGTAACCCCTGTTTTGCCTTTGCCGCATATGTTCCATCATTACATGCTTTCTGCTTCGCAACAATGAGACCTGGATTAATTCCCTAATCCTTCCTCACTCTGTATGAATCTCAGTTCTGTTCCTGCTTTTTCTGGTGACATGTGCATTGTGTCCCTGCACGGGGCCCAAGCAGCTGCTAACAGCTTTACTCTGACAAAATGAGATTGTGTTTGTTTACAGTACAGCTCCAGCCACCTGCTGGCTGGGAGCGTGAGGTACAAGAGGCGACTGCATTAGGGGCCTGGTAGCAAATTAGCCGCATCATTAGAGGCCCGAAGAGATGAACTGAGATTCTGCAGGTGTGGGTGTGCGGCTGCTAATGGACTTAGCTAGATCCAAGAGTGAGTTCTGGCATAGGGGAAAGCTGGAAGTTTAATACAGGAAACAAACTAAATTAAGGAAAGCACTATACATATGGATTGTTATTGGAGAAGGGGTATGTAGACTCTTACAGGGTTCCCGCGGGGTCTTAAAAATTCTAAAATTCGGAACTTTAAATTTAAGGCCTTAAAACGTCTTAAAAACGGCCAGATTTTCATCCGAGGTCTTAAATTTCATTTAGTCAGGTCTAAAAAAGGTTTTTCCCTCGTTTATTTCCAGAACCGCTGGCCGCAGAAAGTTATGACAAAGTAACAAAAAAAGTATTGAGTCGCAGCCTACAAAACGGAGCTCTACAAACTAAACCAGCAGAACGCTGCCCTCAGAACGTTGGTTCGTTGTGTTGTAGTTCTTTCTGGGGGATATTGGTGTTGGTATGTACACGGTGATAAAACTACAAATCCTGTTATAAATGCAATACCTGCCTGCGAAATACGTCTGCGCTTCCACAGAGTTTGTTAAAGTTCGGCTACGTGTGGAAAATGGGAAAGTGTACTTTCAACGAGACATGGCTAGATCACAGCGATTTCCGCTGTTGGTTACAAGCGGTACCCAGCTCCAGGTACAAGGCTCGCTGCAAACTTTGCCCAAAAAATATTCAAAAATTACTAATGTGATTGTTTTATCTGTAAATTAAATTTATGCTTTTTCAATGACTGAATTCATTGAAATAAAATGTTTTTTTCAGAATTTCTTTGATTAGAATTTTTTTTTGGGTGATGCGTCGTGTAGGTCTTAAATTTCAATCTTTATGGTCTTAAAATGTCTTAAAAAGGTCTTAAATTTGACTTACTGAAACCTGCAAGAACCCTGCTCTTAAGAACTGTGATCTTGATGGCTTGTATTTCTATTGAGTGAAATTATGTTTTTCTTCCTAATTGGACTGTTCAGTGAGCTATGGTCCTCATCAAAACAGATCATAATTTCCTCTGTTCTCCCAGACTTTCTTCAGTTTCTTTTGCAAATGGCTGACTAGTTACCTCGTACATGTTTGACCCACTAAAATAACATCAGTCAGCAGATAAGTGGGTCATATTTTCTGTTTATTATTCTTACCTGTGCTGTTGATGCCAGGTACTGTAGAATGGATTTGCTGATGTGTTGTGCTGTTGTGTTTCCCCAGGTATTGTAACATGGATTCAGTTGTGATTTTTCTGTCTGCTTTTGCAGCACCATGTGGGGGTCGCTCTACAGGATCAGAGGGGACTGTGCTGTCTCCAAACTACCCACATAATTATACCCAGGGTCAGACCTGTCGCTACGATATCTTTGTCCCCGGGGACTACGGTAAGCATTTCAATTTCCCTACTCGATGATTTTTACCATATTGCAGAATCTGGATATACTGTACATACATGCCACTCAGCAACACTTATGCTGTTTAAGTATATAGTGCATTAATGGTATAACATTATGCATTTGGGTGTAGGTTTCTAGCGAGGGGGAGAAAGGAAGGCTGAGCTGGATTGATCAAGAATTGACTGACTAACTGACCAAGATGGGCAATTAGACATTTTGCTTTATTCTGTAGAAAAAATGTATCTCTCCCACTGAGAATGCATACAGCAAATATGAATTCATACAACAAGGTTTCCTCCCTTGAAATGTCAGGTTAAATGCTTCTCTCTTTCTTTTATTTAACATGCAAACCCTATGGTACAAACCCAGGTTCATAGTGTACACCACTTCTCACTGTCAAACAGCATGCACTGCTGGATTCTAAATGAAGTCATACTGTATTAAAGCTTCATACTGCTTGGAATTACCTGCCTCTTTTCCAAGCCTTACATTCCAGTTGTAACACAACCCAAGATGGAACGACTGTGATGTTTGGAAGCGTGAAACAATACAAGGCCAGTGCATTTTTTGACATGAAAAATACTCAGTAGGTAATGGAGAAAAAGGTCCAACAAAACCTTGCTTAGGAGTAAACAGAGCAAGCGAGTTCTCTCTTCATACAGCAATATAATATGCATAATTCAGTAGTGCATCTTAGGAGTGATAGGACATCTCCTTAATGGAAATATACCACAGAAGTCCTGAGCTCCCAGAGAGGGATTTTTCCCCACTCCCCACTAAAACCCCACTCTTTGGATAGATTAATTAATCCTGGTTTGACAGTCTTGCTTGGCAGCTCAGATTTACTCCTTTATCCACCTGTCTGGGAGTCCAGTCCTCCACAGGTTTTACCATAAATATTTCATTGAACGTTGGCACTGCCTAAAGTGCAGAAAAGGTGCTTAATGGTATGCGGGGGGCCTGGAAGTAACACGCCTGGGACTTGAGAATGACACTCACAGAGATATGTAGTGTAAGACATGGATACACTGTAGTGAAGCTACTATACAATATTTAAGACCTTGAACATAACTGAACATAAGTCCATGAATCAGAATCAGAAAGGCTTTTATTCGCCATGAAAGTTTGCACAGACAAGGAATTTACTTTGGCAGGAAGGTGCATACATTAAACATATAGGAATCCTAAAACTTAAATATATGGTCTAACTATACTAAAGGTACAAGTCTACCTAATACTAATAAAAACTAAAATATTAAGTAGCCAAATAATTTACAATATAAAAATACAAATAGTACAACAGATACAAATAGTGTAATATAGTGCAAGGTGTCATTGTGCAGATTGTGAATTAAGTCAGTGCGAACTGTTGGCCTTGTTGAAGAGGCCAACAGCGGATGGGAAGAAACTGTTTTTGTGGCGTGTAGTATTGGACCTGATGGACCGCAGCCTTCTGCCGGAGGGGAGTGGCTGAAACAGAGTGTATCCAGGGTGGGAGGAGTAGGCCATAATCTTCCTCGCAAGCCTCAGGGTCCTCGAGGTGTGCAGGTCCTCGATGGAAGGCAGATTGCAGACGATCACCTTCTCAGCAGTACGAATGATACGCTGCAGTCTGCTCTTGTCCTTGGCAGCAGCATACCAGATGGTGATGGAGGAGGTGAGGATGGACTCAATGATGGCTGTGTGGAAGTGCACCATCATTGACCTTGGCAGGTTGAATTTCTTCAGCTGCCGCAGGAAGTACATCCTCTGTTGTGCTTTCTTGATGAGGGAGCTGATGTTCAGTTCCCACTTGAGGTCCTGGGAGAGGATAGTACCCAGGAAGCGGAAGGACTCCACAGTGTTGACTGGGGAGTCGCACAGGGTGATGGGGGTGAGTGGGGCTGTGTTCTTTCTAAAGTCCACAACCTTCTCCACTGTCTTAAGAGCAAGAGTTCACATGTTGGTAAATTACATCAGATTTTGGCACACACATGCCACTGCCAATGAATAGATGGCAGTACAGCCACACAGTTCTATTTGCGTCATTGATGAAAGTGTTTCATTTTAATCTTAGAGACCTGCACCCCTCTACCACCCTGCCTACTCTTAGCACTATGGTTTATGCTGGTGGAGACCTCAACCACGACACCACCAGGGGTTTGAATGTTACAATACTCATATGGCTCTTGTATGATACCCATGTTATTGTATGTGTTGTTTATTGTTGGGATTATGTGTGTTTTAATGGAATGGTTATGGTTAGCCAACAGAACTTCAATCTAAATTTGGAAGATTTTAAGAGTGTGAGTATTAGCAGACCCTGGTCTCTGTCACCTGTCAACACTGGCGGATGCATTAAATATCCGTATTTATCATATTCCGTGTTTTGTAAATACAAATCTTCAGGTGTATAGTGTTTCAAGTGTGCATTCAAACATGGTTTCTCGGCGCAGCTTTCCCAGTTTCCTCCCGTCCCTTCATTGTTCTACTGTGTGACGAAGGTCAGTCCTGTTCTACAACCTGAAGCCCTGTGCCCCATTGCAGTTGTGTGGTCAATTTGCAGCTCATTCAACCAAGCTGGGGGAAATTCAGAAATTCAGATTTGAAAGAAGTACAATCGTTGTGGTAAAGGTCTTTAGTTGTAATTGTATCATTTACATTTTTACATTTAGTCATTTTAGCAGACACTCTTATCCAGAGCGACTTACAGTAAGTACAGGGACATTCCCCCGAGGCAAGTAGGGTGAAGTGCCTTGCCCAAGGACACAACGTCATATTTCACGGCCGGGAATCGAACCAGCAACCTTCTGATTACTAGCCCAATTTCCTAACCGCTCAGCCACCTGACTCCCTATCATAGCTCATGTGATTGCCTTTGCCAAGGAACAACCTATATTCTCAGTAAATGTTTGCACTATATAGACAATGTCGGTGTCAAAATGTGCATCTTGGTCCCGATACAAGCGTTTCTTGTATCTGCACGAATGTTCCGTTTGACGGTTTAGGCACGATTGAACTTTTTGTGGCAAAAAGTTAAGCTAATGGTGGATAGCCGCAATCACAAACGTCACAAACCTGCGCACGATTACCTATAGTAGAACATCGGTTTAGTGGCTCCTTAAGACAGCTGCAGAAACGCCACAGGCAGGCCAGGGTGACAACATGTAGCTATCTATGTTTCTAGGCTGTGATATCAACACCCTGTATTTTTGTATGCCCTTCGACTGGTTAGCTCCTGCGATTCCCACACAGCGGTAGTCTAGTAGTTAGGTCAGCTGTACAACTTACTTACCGGTCCAGAGTTCAGGTCTGAATCTAGGAGCAGATGTGCTCTTCCGTAGCAGATAATCCAGTTCTACAAAGCACATGATGTACCAGCTATTGTACTAGCTACCAACCAGTTAGCGTATACTTAGCTTTGTTTTCCCTGTATTTGCGCTGTGGAGCTAGTATTTTGGTGGGACTGATATATTATTCAAGCAATTAACCAGATAGGGGGGAGAGAGAAGGGTATCAAATGATGATCATAAGTCCTGTAGAGCAATTGATGCCATTCAATATCAGAACGATTGGAGTGGACAAGCGAGAGGCGGTTTTCCTTACATACACCTGGATAGCCGGTCACACGACCCCTTAGTCTTCAGACAGGGACGTTGTTACTGACACGTAATGATCACTTGTTATATTAGCCAGTTGTACAGAAATACATTTCAAGCTTATTACATTTCAAGCTTATTTAAGTTTTTGGGGGCATATTTTCAGTTTGCAGATGGTACTGTTTCAATCGCAATTCCAACGAAGATACTGCCAGTGACAACGTTGCTAGAATCTGATTGTTTCAAAGGGGGTTCTTTATAAATGAAAAGCAATACGAGTAAATGCTTAAAAATATCACAAGAAGGGAAAAACTTGATGGGAATTTTAAGTTACTAGTGCAGAATGCCTGTGATGCAGTCGGTGATTAAAGATCCCATGACATGCTGTTTTTTGATGCTTTTATATAGGCCTTAGTGGTCCCCTTATACTATATCTGAAGTTTCTTTCCCGAAATTCAGCCTTGGTGCTGAATTACAGCCACTACAAGTAGTCCCACAATGAGCTTTCTTCAGGATGTGCCGTTTCTGTGTCTGTAGCTTTAAATGCTATGAGGAAGAAAGAGGCGGGCTAACTGTCATGCTTCGGTCGTTTGCAAGCCATGAAGTCTCTCGAGGAAAAAACAATATCGCGATCGCACTTTCGTAGCTCATGTTATCATTGGTGAGCCAAATTCTCTGTGCGGGCAAAGCAGAGAAAGGGGAGGTAACCTTCCCTCTTATGACGACATAAGGAGAGGATTTTCAAAACCGAGCGTTGTAGCTTTCATTTTCTCAACGGCATAGAAGAATACCCAGGGCTTGGTTTACACCTATCAACATTTCTAGCCACTGCGGGACCAAAGGCAGACTAGGGGAACTCATATTAATGTGAAATAACCTCCTAAAGTGAAATTTTCATGTCATGGGACCTTTTAAGATGTCAGTGAAACACACAAATACAGATTACTTGATCTATAGATCGTGCATAGTCCCCGTGATAAAATTGGTGGCACACACACACAGATTCCTGGAATTATAGATGGGGCACAATGCACGCAATTATGTCGGTGATACACACATATGTCTGGAATCATAGATAGATAGTGCAGTGCCTGTGATGCAGCTCTGTGATGCAGCTGGTGATGACAGTTCTTCTCATTGGTTTTGACACCTATATTTCTCAAATCGCAACTGAAATTATCTGTCAAGTATTTGTTCAACCTCCACGTCATCTATTTCAGTCACTTAAGAATGTCATAAATGCAGTTTATCATTATTTTAAACAAATTGCCAATGCTCTGGTACATGGATTACATAGCAATGTTTATTTTAACGTTTGTATTTTTTGCAGTTTTGTATCGCATTCTCATAAATATAACACGACAATTGACAGTGTGTTTGTATCGTAAATTCGTACGAACGTTAAACCATGTCATCTCAAGTGATCAAGTACTTGTTCAACCACATCTATTCTAGTCAAATTGGCAATGCTGTGGTAGCCTACGTTCATGCAAATGATTATGTAGCCTTCATTTGTATGCTGTTTCCTACGTTATAAATTGCTTATGTTATGTTAATCAAAATGTTCTGTATTAGTTCTCTGTAAAATTGTCTTACCACCACAAACATCCAAACATGTAGTTCATAACAGAAGTCATTACATGCACAATGGCTGAGCCAGTGGTCAAAGTTGTAGGCCTAATTCACCATACAGTGCTTGTACATTTGCAATGTGGTGGCAGTTTTGACATCAGTAAACACATTAATTTATGTAACAATTCACTGATCTATATATCTGAAAGTATATTCACTTTCTATTTTCGCTCTGTTCAGGAGCCAGCGCCTTTGAAAGCAAATGATTATCGGTTGTAAAAGCGAATTTGCTTCTAAATAACAAAATAGAATTTATTTAGAGATTATTTTCCTTACTGCGTTTCGTTCCATTTCATTGCAAATGCCTTTGTTAATTGCATTAGTTCAATCACGGTAGCTTACTGCACTCCATTGAATTATAAAACGGACACCTGCAAAATATTAACTTTGCAGAGTGCCCAATTCTCGAGTCGAGGTATTCATAGGAAAGTTGCTGCAGACCAGAGGACCAATCAGAGTGAAGGGCCTGTGACACGAAGAGAGCAAGCCAAGCTGTGGCAAAGTATTTTGTAATTATTTTTAATTATTTGATGTCGAAATGCTTATCCAAACAACATCAATCACTGCACGGCACTCTGCTGGGTTATAAAGAGTGCCCGGTTCTTGAGTTGATTGTGGGAAAGTAAACCCATTTTAATTTGTACAGACACACAAACACACACAGAAAGAGAGAGAGATTCCTGGAATTATTAGAGAGATTGTAAACTAAAGATGAAGAAGTCACAAAGTGGCAGCAAGAACGTTGTGGGTTTGATTCCCGTTTGGGGCATATCTTTACTAAGATGGGATACCTTGGACCTTACTGCTTGAAGTTTGCTTACAGGGATTCCCCCTTGCATAGAACCCCAATAAAAAAATCCAAAACAGATCGCTCTTCTGCCCATGTCCCTGGCAAGGCATGAGGTGTGTACTTGGCCTTGGCTGCCAGTTAATATGTTTAATCACTGTTCTTGGCTGCCCTCAGAGGAAGGACAACAGGGTGGGATAATGCAGAGAATGAGTTTTATTGTGTCGACACTCAAGCGTGTGTGTATGTTGGTATCACCATTCGCTGCATGCATGTGCCAACTAACATGACTAAAAGTATTATTTTTCGAAAACGTGTACCAACATGACTTAAGACTGAACTCACTTTTTATACTATGGTACTGTACACAATATGGGTACACAATGTAAAAACTGTGTATGACTAAGTCCAGGAAGGCTTCTTTGTACTTCTTCTGTACGACAAACGAGGACCGTCCAAGACCGTCCAAGACGCATACCTAACCAAATGGTTAGGTATGCGTCTACTCAGTGGCGGTTCTACATTGAATTACACCCAGGGCGAGACGCCCTTCGCGCCCCCCCCCCCCCCCCCCCCCCCCCCCCCCCCCATTGAAATCAAAAGGCTGTTATGGTAAGACCGATTATGTTCTATACAGCTAAAACAGCCTGGGGTCAAATTGACACCAAACATAATAGGAGGGTTACATAAACATGCCCTTACACGCTAAATATTTGTTATTATATGCTATATTAATATAACTTTTAGGGAGGAACACTTTTAGTTATGACGTTAAACTATACTTTGTCACGAAATATAGTTGTAGCAAATAGCAAATGTTCGTCTTTGAAACTACCTACAGATTTGAAAATTCCGTTGGCTAATTACAGGGCCTAACCTAAATAATGAAAATAAATAATAACTGAACTTGTAACAGTTTTGTTGCAAAGCACACTATTATGGTGAAATGTTATCTCGTGTTTGTTGAGTTAAAACCGAAATATTGTTGTTACATTTACATTTAGTCATTTGGCAGACGCTCTTATCCAGAGCGACTTACATTACATTACATTCACATTTAGTCATTTAGCAGACGCTCTTATCCAGAGCGACTTACAGTAAGTACAGGCACATTCCCCCGAGGCAAGTAGGGTGAAGTGCCTTGCGCAAGGACACAACGTCAGTTGGCATGACCGGGAATCGAACTGGCAACCTTCGGATTACTAGCCCGACTCCCTCACCGCTCAGCCACCTGACTCCCTGTTGTTGCATAGCAAGCATCATAGCAAAAAGGCTAACAAACGTAAGAGTTAGCCTATACCCACCAATTAACATTAGCTCTTCATTTATGACATGGATACCGTAATAATCATACAGAGACATATTTGCATACCTTTATCTTTTTCTCGTTTCTCCTCTTCGAAATTTGGGCACCTGATGGCTTACTTGACCTTTTCCTGCCCATCTTCTTTGGCACTCAACAGTCAACAGATTTCCCATCCCCCCAACACTGTCACTCACGACCATAAGTCAAGACTAAACCAATTCACCTTGGTGACCACAATCGTTTTGTGTTACATATTTTTATTATCCATTTCACACAATAAAAAAAAAAAAAAATGTGCAGGAACTTTAGGCCTATATTTATAAAATTATGAATGAAATGTGCGTTATTTGGAAGAAAGTCGAGGTGCACCTGACTTTAGCCCACTAATTTAGAGTATTGCACTAAACAGTGGACCCCCCCCGCCCCTCAGCAAGCAGGTGAGGGGTGGGGGGGGTCCTGCAGCTGCCTGAAGGGGGCGCCAATTTGCCAATTCCCCACACAGTGAAATGATAGAAAAGAGAAAACCGCTTCGCGGCGCAGAGATTTTTTAAAATTTATTTTATGCTTGTGCGCCCCCCCCGTGCCTAAAACCACCCCTGCGTCTACTTAACATCATGTGAAACAGTGAACACATGATGGTGAGTGTCAACATACTGAGCACCAACAGACTGCAGTGATAAATCAGGGCCACTAACAATTTAAAAAGGACTGTGTGGAATGATTATGAAATCCTTAGCCCTGGGGCACATTGTTGACTATGGGTGATGCTCATTGGAGAGTGAGATTATGCCTGAGGCTATCTGGTGCATGGCTGGCTCTTCCCACGCACAATCCCAGTCAGTCTGATAGCTCCCTCTGCAGTCTCTGGGTAGATGTAATTCTAATAGGAGGCACGAGGACCAGGTTGGCCTGTTCTACCAGTGGATAGTGCTGTAGTGCTTTCTGAATGTAGGGTTTAGCTGAGCCCTAGACAGGTTACTAAAAGGACACTGCATGAATTTACTTTAGAATTTTCCATATGCATGCAAGTAGTAAACCAGCAGCTTTAGCTGTTTGTGCACCATGAAGTTTCCTGTTAAACCCCTTGTGAGGCTAAGCGTGCTGTGTGGTGATGCTGATGTGGTTTTATTGCTGTGGCTCTATGTAACTGTTTCAGCAGTCTAATTGATCATAGATCAGAGGCTCACAAGATGCTCTGATGTCAGCAAAGCAGCATGACTTGCAGATTTGTTTTGTTTCAGCATTAACTGTGACCATCAAAGGGGAAACACTGTTTGAAAACAAAAACATATAGACAGTAGTGATGCATTGAAATGAAAATTCTGGCCGAAATTTTAAAAATCTGGATGTACGTGGCCAAAAAACTGAACCAAAAAATACTTTTAAAATAGTTTTTTGTATAACTGTATACAAATTTGACATTATAATACACATCGTACCCCCTCTTGAAATTTCTGCTGAACCAACACTGCAGATTGCAATTGTCTTTATCAGAAACTTGTGTAGTTTTTCCACACAAAAGTATTTCCACACCACTGACATGATCGCCCTTGTTTGAAATATTTATGTAAATCACCTGAGATGAAAATGGAAAATCTAATGGGTGTGCAAGGACAATTCACCGATAGTCTGAAAATTGTTTTAGGTTAGTAGGTCACATGACCAAGGAGCTACTGTATGTAAATAAAAATGTTAGAACAATTTAGATAAAAATGTGTGTGAAAATGTACAAACCAACATGTGTGCAACATGTGTCATTGGTATTGGGTTAGCTATAACCCGTTTTGAAAGTTTTAGGAGTAATTGATAAAGACAGACATTTTTATAAAATAACTTGTCGCTTTATTGATGGTCCCAAATGGTTAGTTACAGACATCAGTAAAACTAATGGGGAATATCTGTCGAATATCCAACCTGAAACTAACTTTACTTAGATCCATGATAATGGCTAGATTGAACGAGTGAAATCTGAGCACTTATGGGAAGAATATATTTTTGGCTCATATATTTCAGACTTTTTTTATTTCGGCCAAAAATCGAAAATGCTATTTTTGGCCAAACTTTTAGTTGCCAGAAATTTCTCTGCATCCCTAAAAGACAGTAGCTGAAGAATCAGTGTAAACGCAGACATCCCAAGTATCCCGGAAGTTCCGGGAGTCTCCCGCATTTCCCGACATCCCGCATAGCGGCTCCCGGACGCCCACAAATGCTATACAATCTCTCGGAATTCGGGGATTTTGAATTTAGAGCAAGCGCGAGACTGTGCAATGGTCATTAATGGTCGAAACAGGTGCATATCGCGCGTCCTGATTGTGTCCCGGGGGGGCAGTGTACGTGCTGGTTGAGGGGGTATATCATGCATTCGGATTGCGCCCGGGGGGTGAAGCCACCTCCTGGAAATGAGTCTCTGCAGGTTGGGATGTCTGTAAACGTGTAAAAAGTGTAAACGATGTCTGTCACAATTCTTCATACTTAAACTCCATCACAAACATATCAGACGTTTGTCCTAGCTTTATCATTTGTTCTCTCCATCACAGAACTTCTCACTAGATAGTGCCTATACAGTGGCGGTTTTAGCTTATGTGGCTGGCTCCCTGAGCGAACCACCCCCATAATTTTACCAATTGCATTACTGTACAAGGTTAGAGGTGCGCTATTTGACGATTCCCCCGTTCCCCCTACCTCGGGCTTCCAGTAGGGAGACCTGAGGCCAACCTATCCCCGCCCCCCTACTCATCTCGTACTTCTGAGTGGGAGACCTGCAGTCAGCCTGCCTAGCTCCCAAAGAATCAGTGCGCCCACTCCGACCCGGTGCATTGACCCACTGTCACACACGGTGACATTATTGACGTGATGTGCAAATGAGGAATAGAAAAGTGATGGGAAGATGCCGCCCTGGGTGGCTTCCCATGTTGCCTATGCCTAAATCCACTACTGCTAATAGACAGTAGGTCATGCCAAAGTGCAGGCCAAAAGACAGATGCAATTTTACTGTGATGATGGTTCATGAAAAAATGTTATGTGACTTTGGTTGTTTTATGATCCCTGAGCTTTCCGTAAGTGATTTCACTGGAACTGCGGTGTGAGACAGATTTGATTGCTTTGAAACGTGATTAATTAAAATGACCCAGAGTGCATTAAAAGATGAGTATCTTGACCACAGACCACAAAAACAAGACACAAGTCACATCATTTACCAAATGAAAATGCAAAAAAACTGTTTAAAAAATAAAATGCAATTATGATCTCTTGCTATTACCATCACCAGTAATTATCTCTGGACTAAAATTCCAGACGAATACAGATTACACTAATATTGTAATACAACCCAGTAATATCACTCCGATAATGTCAATGAGAAATAGGTAACCACTTTGGGGGGGGGGGCACTAATACTTGGTCACCTCAAGGCGTATCACAATGTTACTGCATACATTAGCACAGCCACACAGTACAAAAGATTCAACATCCCGTCACATAAATTAGGTAGCAAGTTTACAATGATTTATTGACTTAATAGCTGGATGTGATCACGGTGCAGAGGCAGAATGGGTTAATGCATGAATGGCTTTAGATTAGAGAGAGGAATGAGCTGAAGTGGGAGGTGCAAGCTTATCTCTGCAAAGCCCGGTTCTGTTATTTATGTTAATATTGCTACGCTGAGTTTTCCCTTGAGGAGACAGGCCTCAGCCCCAGCCATACTGTACCGTGTGTAGGCTTAGTTAACGCCTCCTGGATGTCATTCTTCTCTGCTGCTGATATTCAATCTGTTTCCCTCTACACACAACGAAGAGCGAGTGAGTCACCTTTATTAAAAAATGAAGAAATTGTATTGTGTACCCTCTCAAAAGTTTTATATCTGGAACACACACGCAGGCTAGCTCCTGTTATTCACTACTGGGGAGGGCCAGAAAACTCCATATTGTCGCAAAGATGACAGGTTTATCTGAATTATTCATAGCCATAAGGAAAAACATATGTTGCAATTTTTCTTACCTCCAGCATTTATTATGTTGTTATGACTGCCTGTAACATATTTTAGATGTCCTAGTCTCTCACCTGCAGGCATTTAGCTAATTCTGTGGCTCTGGGCTAAACTGGTGGCAGCTTCATTAGCAGTGTCCCTCTCACTTCTCTCTCTCTTTCTTACCTCCATCTCGTCTCATTAATAGCACACATGAGTGGTTGTTTCAGAATCAGAATTCGGTTTATTCGCCATGTATGTTATACAAACACAGAATTTACTGTGGCAGGGAGGTGCAAAACACTATACATATACAGAACATATACAGTTTATGTGCCAAAGCTTTCTGTTCCAGCAATTTATTATCAGTCACTCCAATACCCATTTTATTCGCATGTGTTGACAACAGTATAAAATGCGGGGAGAGTGGGAAGTGGGATCACTGGCCTCATGTGTTTCGGAAGTTATACATATTAACTTTTCTGTCAGAGGGGGAGGATGGTACCTGTCTGGCCTTCTCAGACTGAACTCCCGCCTCTGGTTTTCAACCATCTTCATCACCAAGGTCAAAGAGTGTATAGCTATCAGATGATGCCTGTGCACCAGAAGGTGAGATTAGACCTGGTATTTCTTCTGACTCCCAAAATAGTCATATTTCTAAAATACATTATTATGGCGAAGAATATAACATAAAGGTTGAATAAACTATTAAATATTGACTGCCACTATTATTGGAAATAGATGGATGATTTATTTTATGTAGATCTGATGGATTTATTATCTATCCTTGTGTGACAAAGCAGAGGAGACCATGCAGACGTTGAGGAAGGGTTATCCCTAAGGGCGTTTATTCAAAGAACTAAGGCAAAAATAAAACAAAAAGAGCTCTTCGTTGAGAGCCGCTTTCGCGTCTGCTGGCAGGGTTTGCGACCTGGTTCTCACCAGTTGGGGAAGTACCGGCTAGGTACTTCAGTCCAGGTCCAGTCCTCCGCCTCGCTGCCTGTGGGGGCAAACACTGGCAGAAGTTAGTGTCTCTCTCATACTTCGTCTCCCATGTGGCTGCCCTCCCAGCCCTTTTGAACTCCCCAGGAATCGCTCTCAGGTGTGCATGAGGGTTTACCTGCTGAGTTTGGGCACAGTGCT
Organism: Osmerus mordax; assembly: GCF_038355195.1. Taxonomy (NCBI): domain Eukaryota; kingdom Metazoa; phylum Chordata; class Actinopteri; order Osmeriformes; family Osmeridae; genus Osmerus; species Osmerus mordax. The sequence goes on from NC_090055.1 coordinate 14,393,934, forward strand.
GAACTCCTTTCTGGCTTCCTCTGGCCACACTTGTTGAAAATTGACAAAGCCTACACAGTAATTACAGCATATTTTGTACTGACCAGTAATGCTTTTCACTATATCCTTCTGCAGTGCTTTTTGGCCAGTTTGTGGTTTTCCAGACGTTACCCACTGATGTTGTGGAGATATACGATAGGCAGTCCCTAGAACCACCCCTGCTCTCCTCCATCTCTGGATTTCACTCAGGTGGAAGGCTGCAATTTTATTTTACTGACATGATAAAGAATAATAAACAAAAACGCCTGTAAACCTATTCTAGTACACCATTTATTTAAAGTGTTACAATTACGATGAAGTGCTACAAATGTGACACTGTGATTATAAAAGAGCACATGCACAGGGCTAAATTACATTTTCTCCTGTCAGGAGAAACATTGCCTTTGAGTTCTGGCAACAAAATCACCATCAAATTCACCACTGTGGGTACAGAGACTGCCAAGGGATTTCACTTTGTCTACCAAGGTAAGTTCTATTCTACAGCATGCTTTCAAATATCTTTGTTTAAAAGGCACCCTTTTTGTGTGCAGAATATCCTTGCACAGAGTGCATTAGCTGGTTTGGGGAGAGCTCCTACAATCTTAGAAGCACATTTGTCAATCCCTTTTTGAAAAGTGCTCTCAGCTCAGTTCTATTGACTGTGTGGGCTGACCGGTCCAGCTCGGGGCCAGGAACAATTTTGTTTTGCAACGGACAAAAGAATGACTGATCATCACACTATTTTTGTATCTTCAATCTGTGTGTATGTATTCCGTATTCTCAAGAATTTCCTGTGCTTATCTTAACAACAGTCAGTAGAACAGCTATTGCCTTATTATCTGCTCATAGATATTATTTCATATTTTTCATTATTTGTTTTTATTGTAGCCAATATTGTGTTGATGAGCCATGTATAGATCAGTGGTCAGGCCTGAAATACATTCTGTAGGCTGAATGGCAGCCTTGTACAGTATGTGTCACATAATGTGTGGGAGACTGGTGCTGAGTGTGTGTCCTGGGTGTAGTAACCTCACATCCATCTGGTCATGCTTCTTCCATACCCCCAGCTGTCCCCAGGACCAGTGCATCCCAGTGCAGCTCTGTCCCCGAGCCCCGTTTTGGAAAGCGTGTGGGGAATGACTTCAGTATAGGCACGCTGGTGCTGTTTGAGTGCAACCCAGGTTACACTCTGCATGGCGACAGTGCCATCCGCTGTGAGGCAGTTCCCAACATGCTCGCACAGTGGAACGGCACTGTACCCACCTGTGTTGGTAAGCGAACATCTTCACAAGTAGATATACTTGCGCACACAAATCCAGGCACAGACAGGGACACTCACAGGCATACATGTACTGTATACCTAGGGGGACACACAATTCGATAGACTGTGTTCTGTGTGACTAAGATGGAAGGGCAAACAACTTTAGCCAGTGTTGTGTAATAAAGGGTTCTCGTGTGAACAAGTGGTTTCGAGGTCCACAGCCACTCACTTATGGCATAGGGAATTCTGTAAGTGGTGTTTGAAGCACAATGGTTTTATCTGCTGGATAGAAGCCTGCTGATCATCCCTCCACAGGCTGTTCAGTCATCTAGAATAATGGATATAGTTTTATGGCAACTTTAACTAAAACAAAATGCTAAATTATTCCAACCTTTTTAATGGCAGATGCCTCTGATGCTGAACCTGCTTAAAATGTTTTTTCTTTCACTCACTCTCTTTCTCTCTGTCTCCTCTCTTTCTCGCTGTTCAATTCACACCAACTGAATTGACCACAACAGTCAATTCAGCCCAGACAGAATCAAACCTGGTGAAGTGTGTAGTTTTCAGCACTATTTGCTGTAGCAATGAAAAGTTCCCAGAGGGTTTGTTTGATCTCTTTGGTAAAAGTCTTGGAAAAACCACTTGATGAACCTCATTACCCTTATAAGGCTTTATAGTTCTGGGTTTGCAAAAAAAAAAGCTCTGTTGCTGTAGAAAATAAATGTAAGCCTTCTCCCTACACCTTAATTCAAGTCAACAAATCCACCTATGTTTGACAGTCATGGTCTCTAATCATGCCTGACCAATAACATTCACTTCCAGGTCTTGGGTGTTTAAGTCATTAAGTAAGGGATAATGCCAGACGAGGTGTCCAATATAACCTGATAATGGACGATGCGGACGCGTGAACCGTCCGACGCGCAGTGGAGGCAACCGTCCTCCCCGTCCGGCATTATCCCGCTTATACCATGGTCACTTGCCAACGATTTTTTTTCCAAACATAAATTAATGTTTTCATGCGTTTTGCAAAAGAAAATCTAACGTTTTTTAACGTTAGCAAACTCTGATATTTCTAGTCCGCTCAACTCATAGAACCAACACCGGCTTTCCTTTGGATGAGCTATTAGCCCGAAAGCTAATGTTATTGCTAGCAAGATTAAAAGGCAATAACATTGTGTACGGTTGACAAACAGTAAATATAATTTTACAGTATGTTCGACAAGAAGATTTGCTAGCTAACCAGCCATGTCACTCTCCCAAAATCAATATCAAGATTTTCACGAACAAGGTATCGGCCATATACTAGTACTAGGCTACAGTACGGAGCGACCTGTGGAGCGAGTTGAATCGAAAATGGATGTGAGATGACCGCATCAAAGTTGACATATTCTCCAAACAGTAATTATAATTTTACAGTATGTTTAACAACAAGACTAGCCAGCTATCGAGCCATGTCATTGTCCCCAAATAAAATCAAGATTTTTAAGAATAAAATAACCGGCCATGTGTAGAGTTGCTGCTACTGTCGTGTTGGCTGCAGCCTGTCTGCAGTAACTAGATTGACTAGCGAGGTGAATAGCGAATGGGATGTGAGATGAGCGGTTAAGGTGACACTGACACACTACATTCAGAAAAGTAACATTTTTCAAATAGGTTAAAATTAATATTCAAGTCACTCATTGTTTTAAATACAAGTTAGCTTGTTAAAGTCTTTCAAAATTGTAAATGGAGGCTTTGACTCCGTCCCCGTTGTTATGGTTACTCATTTCAGACACTTTTACAGGCTCATATACTGTGTAGCCAGCGGAATAATTTAGAGCGGTGAAAAGACAGTTTTGCTGCAATGACGCAGTAGGTGTCCGTTATCACCCGATAATGGACACCCCTGCAGCCAATCAGAATCGAGTATTCACCCAGACCATGGTATAAGTTACAGTAATTTCATTGAAAATGTGCCTGTCGTGAAGGTAAACAGGGAGAGGGCCTGATGCAGATCAGCATAGGCTTCCTTCACTCAAATTACCATGTAGGGCACTATAGCCCACTATACATTCCACACACTTCACCATGTCCTGTAGGCATAGCAACCCAAAGTGTGATAATGGCTATTTTGACCCTGTAACTGTCCATGCAAAGTGATTGTTGGTGGTTTCCGTACACTTCACTCAATCATTGCCTCGATATTTAGTGATGTACTTTTCAAACCTGTTACATGTGCCAAGTGATGAAGAAAAAATCAATGGTTGTTGTAAAGACAGTGGCCAGTTGTTCAGAAGTGATCTGATCGAATTTTGGCTGTTGGATTGGATCAAATTTAAAAAATGGGTTGTTCAAAATAAAAAAGGGATCCTGAAATTGGATTAGATCACATAATCCAGTCTTGGTTTAGATCTGGATCAAACCTTTAATATGTGTTGTTCAAAACGTTTTAGTAGGACTGGGATACCTTTGATTAAAAAAAAATCTAGATCAATCTGATACCAACAGAAGGGTTGGATTCATGGTGGATTTCAGAAACAAATGTTTATAAAACTTGAAATTGGTAAAATAAAACCATATTTGTATCATGTAGCACATATACATTTATTTATATGAAGAGCAGAAGTACAGATTTGTCTGGCAGAGGAACAAATCACTCTTTCCAAACTTCCGCAAACCGAAGCCAGACTTGAGATCGGCCTCTTACATTTACATTTATGCATTTAGCAGACGCTTTTATCCAAAGCGACTTCCAAGAGAGAGCTTTACAAAAGAGCATAGGTCACTGATCATAACAACAAGATAGCCCCAAACATTGTGAGCAGCCAAAACATGAAGCATACATTGTGGAAAACCAAATAAGTGCCAAAGGGAAGAACCATAAGAGCATGCAGTTAAACAAGTTACAATTGAACAACATGAAACTCCCCACAAGAGTGCAAGAGTGTACCTGTAGAAAAAACAATCAACAGTAAAAATATTTCACAGCGAGTACAAGAATTTGAAACCGTTACAACTAACCAACAAGAGCAACAAGTCTCTCAATACGAGTCATTGTGATCCTGGAGGAAACTAACATCAGGTCCAGGCAAGCATTCTCTTAAAAGGAGAGCTTCAAAAAGCTTGTCCCTCCACAACCGAAGACGAACTTTGAAAGTTCTTAAATGTTATTATTGGACTATTGGACATTTAGCCTTTTTCTGCTTTGAAAAACCAGCACAAAAGTAAGATTTATTACTTGATCCTGGAGAGCAAAACATGGGATTTCAGAATCCAGATTATACTTTTTAGGAAACTGGGCCCAGAGGCCTCTTCATCTGGGCCCAGATGAAGGGATTAATGGAGCTATAGAAGGAAGTGTAGCGAAAACTGTGATTTGCATTATACCTGGCTGAAGAGCCTGAGGTGGAGCCAAGATGAAGTTTCCCTGTGTGTGATCCTCTGAACACATGTGGGAGTGTGGAAATCACCTGTGAAATATTGATGAGTTTAAAATTGCAGTGAACTGGATTGCTTGAATAATTTGATATATCTGAGCCTCTGCATTGTAACTAGCACTCTTACTGTGTGCTAGACATCTGTAGATTGTGTATTATGAAGCGTTGAAAGCTCTGTGGATGTTTTAAACAACAGGACAGCCTCTTGGCTAAATTATTGTTGTTTACAGATACCAGACAAGGACAAGGTGTCCTTGATATGTCCTTGATCTGTTTAACACTTACAAGGGCTTGAGTTATTGGCAGCTTCCATGGTCATTAGATATGTGGCAGACACTCCAACAACAAAAGAGTAGGACCCTTCATTTGAAAGGACACATTTAACCAAGCTCTCCTCTGGGAAGATGTTTTTGTGTGTTTGCTGAAAGCAAAGACACTACTGTTATTCTGCATACTTATTATTATTATTATTATTAGTGTGTTTGCTGAAAGCAAAGAAATGAATAGGGTTCCAATTATTCAGAATGTTCGCGTCAAATTTTGAGGCTGAAAAATATTTTGCTGTTGTGGCAGAATTTCTTCTCACCTAATCACTTTTCACTCTGTTTAACCAAAAAAACACCTTTCCAAAGTTATTGCTGACATACTTGTGTCTGCTATGGTATTGATAACTGTTATGCAATATACTCTTCATCACTATTTTTGCTAGAGACGCTCCGATCAGGTTTTTTGGTGCCGATCACCGATCACTGAAATCAGTATCTGCCGATCCGATAATACCGATCACCGATAACGGTGTCGATTGAAGCATTATATTTATTGTGTAGCATTATTTATGAAATTAATTATTCTTAACAACATTAGTATTGTATTTTAAGTATTTAAATTTTTGCTAATTTTCTATCTAGAGAGCTAGAAACACTGTTCCAACTTTTTTTCTGTTTCTCCATCTTTCAATCTTTAATACTTGTAACGCTTTAAAATTGATTAAATTAAATAAGATTCTCTTTTCATCACTCTTTTTCTCCTTTTTCAACAGTGAGAAAATATTGCAATGCATAAATAAATATTTTTCTATTGTGATGTAATTAAATACTTTCAACACTTTTTCGCACCTACATACTTTCACAATATACTTTCACACTGTTAATGGCACATACCTCTTTTAAACCTTCATCTCTATTCAAGCTATCAAAACTAAATAGTTTCAACTGTTTTCAGTAAACACAAATTTTCTTCAGGAAATGTACCTTTTCTAGTTTTTTTTTCGAGGGACATTTACAAAACACAATTCTTATAAGGGAGAAAAATGGACAAAAGATTTTGAATGCCATTTTCAACCCTCCTCCTTCTCTGTCAAAAAATTACTTCTGGAAACCTCAAGTAGTAGTGATGACTTACATAACTGGTGGTGACGGTAACAATTCATCTCAACAAATCACGAACATACTTGTCTGCTTTTCAAATAGTCTATTAGTGCACACACTCACAAAAAACGGTAATATATTTTTATGCATATAGCTATACGGACTAGTACATTTACATAAAACATTACTGTAGTATAAGAAGCATTTATTAAAAACCCATTCACCTTAATTTTTATCATTTAATTATTTCAATTACAGATATATCTGATACATAGGTTTAGCTAAAGTCTAAATGGTATCCTCTCTTTCCTCTGCTTTTTCTCGTATGTGCCACACCACGTGTGTGTGTGGGTTTTCCCCACACGTCCTTGTGTGAACTTGTCTGTTGAGCAGTCCCCTGTGGAGGGGTGCTGAAAGCTCGCAGGGGGACCATACTATCTCCAGGATACCCAGAACCCTACGCCAACCATCTGAACTGCGCCTGGAAGATTTCTGTGCCGGAGGGAGCCGGCATTCAAGTGAGAAAAAAACACTTGGAAACCTCCGAACATTTTACATTTGATGAAACACTTTGGCAGGAGGGATACATCTTTAATCGAAAGGTTGTCTAATAATTAATGAAAGGTGTTTCAATGTTTTCATGCAATATTCTCTTTTCTTGCTCATCTGTTTTACCATGTCCTTAGATCCAGGTCATAACCTTCGCCACAGAGCACAATTGGGATTCGTTGGACTTTTTTGACGGGGTTGACAGTAATGCCCCCAGGCTTGGGAGCTATTCAGGTAGACATCTACAACTCTTCATCCCATTCTGCATCTCAATCGACCCCTACTGAAGCGATGTCTTGAAAGCTCAACAGAGCTGTTAATAGATATGACAGGGAAAGATGACATTTGGCATGTCCTTTGAGAGCGAGCTCTCAAAACCTCAGAAACTGAGCAGACAGGGAGTCATGGAGAGGAAGAGGGCTTTGGTCTCAGGCTTTGCTCAGTTGGGATCTATTGATATATCCTAAAATCAACCCTGGGCTCATAGCCCTGTGCGAATCTGTGGAGATCCGACAAGATATGATATAAACAGTATGGAAATTGATAGCTTAACATAGCTTTCTCACCATGCTTATAACTTCACAACCCATTTCATCTTGATGGAATAGAATGTAGAGGCATAAGCATGATTTAGACTCTTTTTGCATAGCCAATGCAAACTGGCAATCACAATGACTACTCCCTTCTGCTTATTTTCCCAACATATTGCAAGTACGCACCACGTGCACTGTGTGTATGTGTAGCTACCATAGAGTGTGAAACAGGCTTAATGTTACATCTGGGATTCAGGGACATGCACTTACTTCTCAGTCCTGTGGAATGTTTCAGGCACCACCATCCCTCAGTTGCTAAACAGCACATCCAACAACCTGTACCTAACCTTCCAGTCAGACATCAGCTTGTCAGCCACGGGGTTTCACCTCGAGTACACAGGTATGAGGAGAAAGAAGTTTCTAGCAGCCCTTCTGCATGTGTTCACCCTCCCACCATTCTAGTAGTCTGACTCCATTCCCATTACCCATGGTGTTTCTCTAGCCTGTTCTATGTACAGTACCGTATGTTATTCATAGAAGAACTTATTTATAGAATAACTTCACAGTCAAATGTTCATTTACTTCAGATGCCCTTGATACTGGGTCTTTCCTCTTAAGATGGCTGTTTTCTGTGACCCTCTATGGAAGCAAATTGTGACCAAAATGAAAATGAATTTCCAGAAATGCATTTTCATTTTAAGAATGTGGCTGCATTATTTGACTCATAAATGAAATTAGTAATCAATCATCCTATTTGCATTTTAATTTTCTTCTTCAAGAGTGCTCAATCTTTCACTTAATTAAAATGAAAAATAAATAGACATTTGAGATTTAATTTTCAAAACATGCCCCAGCAAATAGATACCAAAATTATATTTGAAATGTAAAATTTGAAAATGAAAATGCATTTCCAGAAATGCTTTTTCATTTTAGGAATTTTGCTGCATTATTGGACTCAAATTTGAAAATGAAAATGCATTTCCAGAAATGCAAAATGAACGAAAAAGCATTCTGAGCGGCGCAGCAGAGTGACGTCAGTAGCCGCTCTTCTTCAGCTCCCTGCTGACCGAGCTACCGATCTTGTTCGGTAGGGGGCGGTGTGCACATCTGCATTGCATTACATTGCAAATGTACCGGGAAATTGATTGAATTGCCGGGTGTTTAGAGCAGCGTTCCCCAACCGGTGCCCACCGGTCCGCGGACCGATACCGGTCCGTGGGTCATTTCGTACCGGGCCGCACAAAAAAGAATTAATAACATTATTTCCTTTTAATTGATTATCACACACATGACAAGTGATAGTTACCACTCAATTAAGCCTGTTTGAGACAATTCTATCGGTGTTTTGGATGAAGGCTATCCTGAGATCGCCACTAAAGCACTGAAAACCCTGCTTCCATTTCCAACATCAAGCGGGATTTTCTGCCGTGACAGCAATCAAACAAAATTATGGAATAGGCCTAAACTGGATATAAGGAACGCACTTCGGGTGTCACTGTCGTAGCTTATAGTCACACACAACAGTGGGACTGACACATCAAAAGCTAGCTAGTAACAATATAACGATGGAAAACCAGGCTAAGAAACGTAAAGATGGGGCTGAAAAATTAAGAGACAAAAATACATCACATTCACTAGACATGGTTTTGTCAATTGAAAAGACAGCTATGTTTATTTGACATAAAACTCGCTCAAATCAGCTAAACTATTTTTCTCGCTCCGCTCTAAAGACACGGCAATTCAATCAATTTCCCAGCACATTTGCAATGTAATGCAATGCAGATGTGCACACCGCTCCCTACCGAACAAGATGGGTAGCTCGGTCAGCAGGGAGCTGAAGAAAAGCGGCTACTGACGTCACTCTGCTGCGCCGCTCAGAATGCTTTGTCGTTCATTTTGCATTTCTGCAAATGCATTTGAATTTGAATTGTGGTCACGATTTTACAGCCACGTTCTTAAAATGAAAATGCATTTCTGGAAATGCATTTGAATTTGAATTGTGTTCACAATTTTGCAGCCACGTTCTTAAAATGAAAATGCATTTCTGGAAATGCATTTGAATTTTCACATTTTACATTTTTGATTTGCATTTGAATTTTGGTAACAATTTGCTTCCATATCAGAATGCTTTTTCGTTCATTTAGCATTTCTGGAAATGCATTTTCATTTTCAAATTTGAGTCCAATAATGCAGCCACATTCTTAAAATGAAAAAGCATTTCTGGAAATGCATTTTCATTTTCAAATTTGAGTCCAATAATGCAGCCACATTCCTAAAATGAAAAAGCATTTCTGGAAATGCATTTTCATTTTCAAATTTTACATTTCAAATTGAATTTTGGTATCTATTTGCTGGGGCATGTTTTGAAAATTAAATCTCAAATGTCTATTTATTTTTCATTTTAATTAAGTGCAAGATTGAGCACTCTTGAAGAAGAAAATTTAAATGCAAAAAGGATGATTGATTACTAATTTCATTTATGAGTCAAATAATGCAGCCACAGTCTTAAAATGAAAAAGCATTTCTGGAAATGCATTTTCATTTTAATTTTGGTCACAATTTGCTTCCATAACTCTCTATTTATTTTGTCTGTACTTATTCAGTATCTGGGACCATCTTACCTTTAGTTTTTAATTACACATGTAGATACATAATGTATAATCATTATCATTATTTCACTCTAATTACACAGATTTGTTGTCATTCAGTGTTAAGTGTTAGTAGTCAGCAACCAGAAAGACATACTCTGGTTAAATTTTTTGAGTGCTTGTTGTTCTGTGTTTACCAACATTCCCTTGTTTGCCGATGAGTGATTGCTGTCGCCACTTGTGTGTTTGTGACTCTGTTCTAAGCAATAGGTTTGGATTCTTGCCCAGAGCCTCAAGTCCCCAGCCACAGTACAAAAGTGGGGGATCGCTACACTGTGGGTGATATGGTGTCCTTTCAGTGCGACCAAGGCTACTCTTTGCAGGTGAGAAACTCAAACCATGTCAGAAACACTTGTGGTTAGGAAGTCGACTCATAAGCCGAGGATATTTATAGCTTTTGTGCTGAAGGTGGGCGGACCCCAAAGGTGAGAGGCAGAAGCAGACTCCAGTTATTAGGCTGAAACTGTCTCAATCCTGCCTGAATAGATAGCCATGGCGTTTCAGCGGAGGTACATTCCGAGTCAAGGAGCATGGCAAACATCTAGCAGCTTCACTAATCCCATATTGAGTTTTTCACCGGAGTGTTCCACACCATGCTCACCGACATAGCTCATGTCCTTGTGTTATAACTGTTCAAACCACATAAGGCAAGCCCCTAGCCCCTAATATCTAGTCTAGCACCCTGTTCAGAAAGCATGCCCTGAAATAAAACTAGGCTCCCCTTAATCAGAAAGCTCTCGGATACACAGGGCACAAAATTAAAAACTGGTCAAAGTCGCTGGCCATATTTCATATGTATTGGGGAAAAAAAATCTGGGATTTGTAGTATTAGCGGTGCATGCGTTAGCGCAGTTTGTGTGGGGGAGGGGGGGAGGGGGCAACGCAAGTCAGTGCTTCTGATACTGTTTAGGCCAGCAGAGAAGACATTGCTGGCCCTGACAGCCCACCACTACCTTACTGGCGGGCCAGCTCAAATAGAAATGTGATATTATCTTGCAGGCCTAATATAAATACACCACGGGCCAGATTTACAGATTTAGCCCGCTGGCCAGAGTTTGACACCCCTGCTCTACACTGATGACATTTTATTGCTCAAAAACTAAACTTCCTATTAAAGTTAAAATAATATCACACAAAACATGGAATTAGGGGGATTAATTAATGTCCCCGGTTATGTTCTGTTAACCGCATAGACCACAGTAGGAGCTCATCCACCCACTGTTAACATGATCAAAACACTGACACACAGGGTGGATTGTTGAAACGCTGCATAATGGTATATCTGGTAGTGCACTAAGCTTGACATGCATTCATGCCCTGTGTTTGATGTCTGCACAAATACCATGTGATTTAAAATATTAGACATGTTTGTATGCGTGTTCTATGTCTCCCAACAGGGTAATTCACACATTACATGTATGCCCGGACCAGTAAGAAGATGGAATTACCCTGTGCCACTTTGTCTAGGTAACAGTCCATATAATCCCATAAATCTATAGGGAATAGTGATTGACATAACATTTAATAAGGATTTACAAGATATTCACATCTGTTGCATCTGACCATCGACTGTCAGCTACAATTAGCATTATGTTATTGTTCTGTTTAGGTCTAATTTTCATCTGTGGATATGTATCTGTCTGGATATGTATCTGTATCAAGGGCGTAGGTTTGGTGTCAGCTTTGGTAGGGACACTGCCCAGCATTAATTATATGATGCATACATTTGGGCATCCCAATTTATAGCACCTTTTTACTACCTACAAGTATAAGTGTGAATGATAACATTCATGGGTAACAGGGCTCGAAATTGGCACCCGCCAAGCGCCAATGGCGTGTAGATTTTTGGGCTGGCGACTAAATTGTGTCCGATGCTCCGCCATTTGGCGAGTGAAATTGCGGAGTACAGCTCCCGACTACCACGCCCGTCATGGTAAAAACAAAAGCTTGCAACGCCAACACGAACATTTGTGCGCGCATCTAGGTTGCAGAAAACCGGGAAGATAACCTTTATAAAAGCTAGAGAATGACACAGATAATACAAATAGTTAGATTTAAAAAGACAAAAAAGGTTGAGCATTTAAGAGAGAAAGCAATTCCCCATTGATCTGTCACATCAGAATTTTGATATGGGTCACGAAAGTCTTGAAATTTGAGTGAGTGAGTCGCCAGATAGACCGCATAGTCTTACGAGGCGGCAGTCATTTCTCTTTCTTGGTCGCGTCATGTCACAAAGTTCATAATTTTACAGTTTGGTCAATTCTACAACAAAAGTTTTACACCAAAAAAGTCAAGCAGGGCATTTCAACAGATATGGGAAGGACAAACCATCTCACATTGAGCAAGAGGAGTAGGCTGGTAAGCCCCTGGAACCCCCTGAATTAATAAATTATTTCAAAAAGTAAAATTGGTTGATTTTGTTTAATCCATTCTGAGAGTGATTTACAATGATATTAAAATCATAGGTAAAGGTTGTTTATGTCAAACAATTTCAGAGTACGTCTGAAATGCCAGGTTTAATTTTGGCCGGTAAAAAATATTATTGGCTGGTAATTTTTTTCATCTACCAGCCATTTTGGCTGGTAAGCCAAAAAGTTAATTTCGAGCCCTGATGGGTAACATTGTCTAAACATCCCTAAAAAACAACAATTTAATGCAATCTTTAACAAAATGGACAATTCAACTTCTCACCTGAACCCCTGATGCTGATTCATCACCAACCTTCTGTAGCTTCACAGTGCTGTTTTTCCTGCACAGTAATTCATGAATTTAATACAGACACTAACCATGCTTAGTTGACTGCTGACATTGGTAGAGATTACAGGGATAGCCATATTACTATCCAAGGGATCATATAAGCCTACTTATTACCAGTTAATATCACTTTTGAGTTGCTTGCCTGCTGGTACTAGACTAGCACGGTCCCATTATGTGGGTAGGTTAGGTATATCCTTCTGGCTTCAACAAGACCAGCTGCTGCTAACACACTGGTCGAAAGATTGCAAACGCTAGGGACAGATTTAATACAAGCAAAAGTTACATGCTCTACTACACTGAAACTACCCACTGTGTGGGTAATTTTCCTTAGCTTGGCTCTGCCCTCCTACGTACTTCCGCTCAATTTTGATTTTGCTTCTGTACTAGGTCTGGGAATTCGACACATGTCGGTTTTCTCTAATACATTTTTTGTAGGGCCAATCAGCAAACAGAGAGAGTGGCTGAGAACGATGACGTTGATGTTGTGTGCTAGTTTGAGTTGTAGTTCAGTAATGGCAGTGGAGAAAGATGCGAGCAAAGCCATTCATTCGGTCCGTTGTGGCAACGCTGCCGAATATCCAAAAGTTAAAGCCGGAGCAAGAACAATCTTTGCTAAGTTTTGTTGGTGGCCAAGATGTTGTGGCCCTCCTCCCCGGGAAAAGTTTGATTTTCCAGCTACGGCAGCTCTGTTATAGTAGTGGTGAAGGAGTTGGCTAAGGCAAACGCTAGCGATTGGTTATGGCAGATCAGAGTGGCTCTGAGCAGATCCAATAGTTTTAAACTTCATCAGAGTACCCGCCTTCAAGGAAGTTAACGGTTGTCAATGGAGCGATCCAAGACGCCAACCCCTCGCCCCTCGGCTTGAAGCAACGGCCCCGGTGGATGTAGGTGGTATTGCATTTACGGTTAGGCACCCGGCTCTTCCGGTCGTTTTTATTCTATTAACTCCAGTCAACATTTACAAAACTATCTCCCCCAATAATTTTTGTTCGATTCTCGAACCTGGCTCATACTACTACCTTTTTCATAAAATAATTTTTCCAGATGTTTGCTAAATTTGAAACCAATCCGAAATGGGTAAACTAGCACCCCATTTATTGGGTGTGCTCAAGCCTTCGGCGAGAGCACAACCTTTGTTCTCTCACATATATATTTATTATTTTTATTATTTATTTTCGCCCCCCTAAGGATCAGTCAATATTTGGACTACATACACAACGGCGGTGTCAAAAGGTTCATCTTGGTAGCGATTGCGTTGGTTGTATTTTTATTTACGTTCCGTTGCATGGTTTAAGTAGAAATTTCGTTTTTGTGGTGAAACGTGAAGCTAACGGTGGCTAATTTGCTAGCCACAGTCACTGACGTTACTAACGTCACTACGTCACTAACGTCACGAAAACACGCGTGACTACCTGTAGCAGAACATTCGTTTCACATCTGTTAACTTGGGGGATAGCTAGGCTAACTATAGCTTTACTGCAAGGCAGCTGCAGGAACGCCACAAGCAAAGAGGCCAGGGTGATAACTATTTACTCATTTTACTTTGTGATGTGAAACACAATTATGAAATGTAATGTACAATATTAGCTGATATTATTAAGGAAGTAGGCCCACATCTACTTTTGGAAACGGTAGTCTACTATTTCACTGAAGCATTAGCATCATGACATTAGCCTCTGTTGCCCGGGCAACACATACTACAGTGGTCTATGATGCATCTGTTTTCAATCTTTAAAATAAACATTCCTCACAAATACATTTTCGTTGTAGGATTTATTATGACATTACATTACAAGTAAACGATTTGTGGGTGAAATTATCATTACCTGTGGTTTCAAACCAGTGTTGCTCACTGCAACGCTGAAGCCTACGCGAGACACTACAAAAACATCTACACAGCTGTAGGAAGTCAAACGGCGACAGAACATGTTCGGCACTCCCCTTACTTAAATCAAAAGTCTATCTAACTACTAACCTGAACTTCATTGCCACAGCCTAAACGTTGTCAATCTGTTCATGAAAATAATTAATTTCAGCCAATCCAATTCAACCATCCTGTTTACAGTAGGAAGTCAAACGGCGACAGAACATGTTCGGCACTACCAGAGCCTGTTTAACCCTTGTGCTGCCTTCGGGTCACATGACCCAAAGGTTCACAACGAACCACTGTTGTGTTTACCCAATTTTACCCAATACAAAAACAAATAAATAGCATTTTCTTTTAACCTTCGCAATGTGGGGGGTCTGAGACAGCCCGACAGTTAAAAGAAAATTCCTCACTTTGTTTTTGTATGCAGTAAAGTTGTCGCAATACGACAGTGGGTCACAATGACTGATGGGTCAGAATGGCCCGAAGATAACACAAGGGTTAAGGAGAGCCTGGCCACTCCCTATTAAGCCCCATTGTACCGAATTTTGTTGCAGTTGCACCAGAGTTCCACTGGGAGTGATCGCGGTCGAGTGCAGAATGAATGGGTCAATGGAGCTCAATGGCTAAATTTGTCTCTTTCACCTGATTGTCGTTGAGAAATCTCAGACTTTATTGTAGTTTTATATGTTCAACATGGATCGAAAATTGAATGAACAAGCACTTATGTCCTTTCTATTTCTTACAGGGTGAGTCGTTGTTGCCCATAACACGCTAGCATTCTGCTAATGAATGCTGATTGGTTAGTGAAGGACTGACTACAACCAGAGATCCCGCTTGATGGCATTCGAAAGCAGAATCAGAATGTCAGAGCATTAGCAACATTAGCAACAACATTAGCAACCCAAAACTCTTTCTAGCATGTGTATTGACAAGGAGAGCCTAACCTGTCAGTTGTGTTGTCGATAGCTCGAGAGAAAAAAGGAAGTGACCAGAGCTTGCCGTAAAACAATATCTCTGGTCGTACGATGTGTATGACGTCAATGACATTTTATAAGGCTTTTTAGAACAGAAAGGCGACTTCAAAAAAATCTAACACCCAGCAGTGTGTATTTGTTTTGCCTCCCCTTTCGAATTCAAAATTCAAATTACTAGAACAAAAAAAATATCCTGAGAAGTGGATTTTGAGGGGTATAGCTTCATAGACCTCCATTCATTTGCACTCGACCGTTAGCGCCCTCCTATGGAACTAGAGTGGAACTGCAACCAGTTCAGAACCCGGAAGTTTCCCGAGCGTGTCAGTTTTCTCTATATTAGACATTCTCTGGCACTACCCTTACTTAAATCAAGTCTTTCAATAGGTGAAATTATCTGACTAGTGACTACTAACCTGAACTCCATTGCCACAGCCTAAACTTTGTCCATCTGTTCATGAAAATAATTATTTTCAGCCTAAACCGTACAACGGAACGTTAAATCGAATTCAACCAACGTAATCGCTACCAAGACGAAAACAGAGCCTAGTACTGTACTGTAGTAGTACAATTTACCGGGGCAGCTTCTCCACACAGGGCTATATCGCATTTTGTGTTGTTACTGACAATGATCGCTACCACTGAGATTTTTATGAATGAGGGATTTTAACCTAAATAAATGTCAAGCTTATTTACGTTTTTTAGGGTATATTTTCAGTTAGCAGATGGTACTATTGGAATCGCGATTCCATCTTGAGATAGCTACTGCCGGTAAAGTCGTTGTTAGAACTAGAGAGGGTACAATTTCTGGGGAAATTGTAGGGTGTGCTTGCTTGCGTCGGTTGCAGGTGGGTCCGTCCTCTAAGTTTTTCCCTTCTAGTGATATTTTCAAGCATTTAGCCTACTCATATTGCATATTTCATTAAGAACACCATTTGAAACAGCTGCGAACCCCCTTTGAAAAAAGCTACTGTAACAACGTTGTCACTGGCAGTATGGAATCACGATTCAAACAGTACCGTCTGCTAACTGAAAATATGCCCCCCAAAACGTAATTAAGTTTGACATTAATGTAGGGGGAAATGGCTAATTCAAAATGGGTTCGCTAGAGGCAAGCTGGCTGCTGTTGCTCCACATTTCACTGATTGTTTGAAAGCGCCGGAAATTAGAAAATTTCTTTTGACATAAAGTTTAGCTGTGGCATTGAAGACAGTACTACACACTGCCAGTGGGCGAGCCGAGTCTGACTGAGGCTAACGTCAAAACAAGCCGCGGTGTCACTCAAATTCCAAGTTTTACACATCACAAAAATATGCTGACCCGCTGGCTATCTTCGCAATCGCCATATCTTTAAAAAACTGCCCTCCTTCTGATTTTTTATGTAGAATTGACCCTGGTACGAAATTAAGAAAATATTCATCAGAGATCGACAGCTGACGCAATCGTCAACGGAGGCTGACAGGGCTCTCACGTAGCAAACCAATCAAAGTTTTTACAGCAACCTACATTAACATATCACCATCTGGCTGTCTTCACAATAGTCATATCGTCATAACATTGCCCTCCTTCTGTTTTTTGGTGTAGAATTGACAGAACTATAAAATTACGAAAATACTAAACTACTATGATGCTTGCATGGCTGCCGCCTAGGCAGTCTCACGGGCGACCCGCACTCGCTCAAATTACAAAGACTTTCACGACCTAAATAAAAAAATCTGAGATGGCAGTTCCACTCGAAATTGGTTTCTCAACAAAACCCAATGGTTGGTAATTTTGGGGTTTGGCATTTTTCACTCATAATCCAAGCTCCAATTTGCGTGCTAGAACGTCTCTATCACGTTGTATCCATGCGTCGTTGCTAACGTGTGCTGACGTAGTGACGTAGGCTAGCACTGGTACCCTTCCTTGACAAAATACACTTTTTGCCACAAAAACGTTGTAACCTCCTAAACTGTGCAACGGAGTGTAAATGAAAATACAAGCAACTCAATCGCTACCAAGACGAAACTTTTGACACCTAGGTTGTCTATGTAGTCCAAATATTGACTGAGGCTTAGGGGGGCAAAAATAAATAATAATAAATATATATGTGAGAGAACAAAGGTTGTGCTCTCGCCGAAGGCTTGAGCACACCCAATAAGCTTCAAAGGGGGTTCTTTATTAATGAATGAATGCAATATGAGTAGGCTAAATGCCTGAAAATATCACGAGAATGGAAAAACGTACAGTGACGTTTAAGTCATAGAGATTAGGTCCATTTTTACACCGGTCTGCCAAATGTATTTGTTTTGATTCAACTATGAGGCTGCTGATCACCATTCCCTTTTGCAGGGGAAATGAGAAGACAACTATTTAATTCTACTCTTCACTTGAGTTGTAAATGAGCAGAATTTTTTTGCTTTTAAATCTATTTAATCTTTATAAATAATAAGTAGGCTATGCATTTTTGATATACAATATACAGAAATATCAGTTGTAAAAATGTCATTAAAAAACAGACCCTTCTGCAACCGACGCAAGCAAGCACACCCTACAATTTCCCCAGAAATTGTACCCTCTAGTTAAGCTGGCTTTGCCGAGCTAGAACAACGACGGAGCCAGATATTCAAGTTTACAGTTTCTTTAATCCGACACAATACTCAAGCAGTCAAACTAAAAACACAAAGCAAAAAGAACAACGTATAGGCCCTGCACGTATACTACTACAGTACCAATAGTATTGATTTTCGTAAAGTTCACATGCTTCTTGATCGGACTTGTACCACATTCTGACAGTGTTCTGCAATGCCTTAGCTCCATTGACTTATATATTAATAGACACAGCTAGATTTTCTTCCAAGATGGCATCCCCATTCATTTCTATGAAAAGTTCTCAGTGGCACAGTGAGGAAAGCGAGCGCGAAATGGACCGCGCCATCTTTCCAGACCGACTTGTCCGGTCTTGTGCAGAATAGTGATGTGTCGTTCGTGAACGATTCGTTCATTTTGAACGAATCATTAGTATGACTCGGGAGTGACGAGTAGTCTCAGAGAGCGATTCGTTAATTTTCTCGTGGCCGAGGACAAAAAAAAAAGTTTAAATAACTAAACCTATAATTATCACTTGTAAACGAATATCATTCACATTTTACTCAGGTTAGACTCATACCCGGCAGATGAACGAATCATTGATCCGAAGACCCGGCTGTCAGAAAAACGAAACATTGATCCGAAGACACAGTTGGGAGGAACGATTCGTTCATCTGCCGGGTAGGAGTCTTTGGAACGTTTTTCACGTGACCTGCATAGGCTCAGTACTGGTAGCTAGCAAAAACAGAAACGATTCGTTCATTTTGACTGGGTCTTCGGATTATTTTAATGCAGGAATTTCTTTTAAAATAGTATCTGCTGGTTTACATGCACTAACATGAGAATATGATACGTGTTTGCAGTGGACGTATTTAGGCCAGGGAATTGGCTATAAAATGTTGAGCAACCCCCCCCCCCCCCCCCCCCCCTCCCAGTTGAAATGAACGAATGACTCGTAAAAATATTTTTTCATTTTGCTGAATGAGATTCAAAGAACCGAATCAGTAAAATGATCCAAACTTCCCATCACTAGTGCAGAAGCTTGTTCCTAGCTCCGAAACATGCATGCTTGCAACTAGCTGTACACGTCATTTGCGACAACCAGTCGCGAGCTTGTGAGCTGGAACTATGGCATTGCAGAAAACTGTCAGAATGTGGTACAAGTCCGATCAAGAAGCTATATGTGAACTTTACTATTAGTACTGTAGTATTGTACGTGCAGGGCCTAGACGTTGTTCTTTTTGCTTCATGTTTTTAGTTTGACTGCTTAAGTATTGGATTAAAGAAACTGTCAACTTGAATCTGGCTCCGTCGTTGTTCGGCAAAGCAAACTAAATTAAGCCTATACCTATGTTACTATTATAATGATGATGAGTGTCACTTATTATTACTAGCTTATTGTTAATGCCATCGTTGTGGTGTTAACGTTCTAACAATATAACAACCATAACAATATTGTGGTTATCAGACATGATTTATTCATCTTCGTCTTTGCTCCAGAACATGTCAACAATCTCTAATGACGCCGTAACATGCCACGATATTATAACTAATTGGGTGTGCTCAAGCCTTCGGCGAGAGCACAACCTTTGTTCTCTCACATATATATTATTATTATTTTTATTTCTTTTTGCCCCCCTAAAACTCAGTCAATATTTGGCCTACATAGACAACGTAGGTGTCAAAAGTTTCGTCTTGGTAGCGATTGAGTTGCTTCTATTGGAATTTATGTTCCGTTGCATGGTTTAGGCTTCAGTTAAGTTTTTGTGGCGAAAAGTGAAGCTAACGGTGGCTAATTTGCTAGCCACAGTCACTGACGTTACTAACGTCACTACGTCACTAACGTCAAGAAAACACGCGTGACTACCTTTGGCAGAACATTCGTTTCGCATCTGTTAACTTGGGGGATAGCTAGGCTAACTATAGCTTTACTGCAAGGCAGCTGCAGAAACGCCACAAGCAAAGAGGCCAGGGTGATAACTATTTACTCATTTTACTTTGTGATATGACACACAATTGTGATGTGTAATGTACAGTATAAGCTGATATTATTAAGGAAGTACATCTACTTTCGGAAACAGTAGTCTACTATTTCACTGAAGTATTAGCATCATGACATTAGCCTGTGTTGCCCGGGCAACACATACTACAGTGGTCTATGATGTAGCGTTATCTGTTTTCAATCGTTAAAATAAACATTCCTCACATATACATTTTCGTTGTAGGATTTATTCTGACATTAGTAAACGATTTGTTGGTGAAATTACCATTACCTGTGGTTTCAAACCAGTGTAGCTCACTGCAACGCTGTAGCTTACGCGAGACACACTACAAAAACATCTACAGTACACAGCTGTTTAGGAAGTCAAACGGCGACAGAACATGTTCGGCACTCCCCTTACTTAAATCAAAAGTCTACTAACCTGAACTTCATTGCCACAGCCTAAATGTTGTCAATCTGTTCATGAAAATAATTAATTTCAGCCTAAACCGTACAACGGAACGTTAAATCCAATTCAACCAACGCAATCGCTACCAAGACGAACACAGCAGTAGTCTACTGTACTGTAGTAGTACAATTTACCGGGGCAGCTTCTCCACACAGGGCTATATTGCATTTTGCGTTGTTACTGACAATGATCGCTACCCGCAAGCTTTTTATGAATGAGCGATTTTCCACTAAATAAATGTCAAGCTTATTTACGTTTTGGGGGGCATATTTTCAGTTAGCAGATGGTACTGTTTGAATCGCGATTCCATCTTCTACTGCCGGGTAACGTAGAATAATCTTCAAAGGGGGTTCTTTATTAATGAATGAATGAATGCAATGAGTAGGCTACATGCCTGAAAATATCACGAGAAGGGAAAAACTTAAAATGACGTTTAAGTCATAGAGATTAGGTCAATTTGTACACCGGTCTGACGAAATTTATTCGTTTTGATTCAACGATGAGGCTGCCTCTTGCAGGGGAAATGAGAAGACATCTATTTCATTCTACACTTCACTCGTATTTTCAGTTGTAAATGAGCAGCAAAAAAAAAATGCTTTTAAATCAATTTAATCTTTACAAATAATAAGTATGCATTTTCATATAAAATATACAGAAATAAGTTGTAAAAATGTCATTCAAAAACGGACCCCTGTGCAACCGACGCAAGCAAGCACACCCTACAATTTCCCCAGAAATTGTACCCTCTCTAGTTATGCTATGCTATAATTACGTTTGTCATGCCATGAGCATAATAGCGTTCATTACAAAATGGTTAAATCTGCTTTAAAATAACGGAAATAAACTCTACAAACAACCGTCATGTATATGTGCAACCATTTGTAAAAAGTGCTACAATAAAGGCAGGCAACTGTAGATTATCAAGTCCTTTCTCCTTGTTCTCTTTCAGCTCAGGTAAATCAGCGATTTGCTGATGTTCCCTTTTGTGCTGGGGCCGTTGCCTCAAGCCGAGGGGTGGGGGTCAGCTTAGCTCCAGCTCACACGCTCGCGACTGGTTGTTGCAAAGTATGACGTGTACAGCTAGTTGCAAGCGTGCACGAGTCTCGGAGCTAGGAAAAAAGCAAGCCACCAGAGCCTGTTTAAGGATATATATAATATATATATATGTAGATCTATATTAGACATTCGAGCCACTGTTTAACGCTAGACCAGAAGAGCAGGAACTGGAAAGATGGCGCGGTCCGGTTTCGCGCTCTCGCTTGCCTCACTGCGCCACTGAGCACTTTTCATAGAAATGAATGGGGACGCCATCTTGGAAGACAAAAGTAGCTGCCTCTAGTAATATAACTATGAGCGATCCCAGACCCTCTGTACAAATGAAATGTACGAGGGTCTGGTTAGGACCAGGCCAAGTTTTCCTACTAGCTAACTAACAATGACCTTCTTGATAGCTATTTACTCTCTGGGTGGTGAAAAAACTTCTGATATCTATTTTCTTTTTGGCTGACATTTTCCTATCTACAAAGCACAAAGGGGTCAAAAATATCAATGCTGAGACCGATCGAAATACTAATATGAGGCTTTATTATTTCCTGGCATATTTAGTAGCTTACCGTGTCAGACTACTGCCAGCTCTCACGATTCATGAAGTGTTTCTGTGACTGTCACTTCAGCCAATTAAATGACGTCATCTTGTCTCGCAGGCTCGAGGGTGCATTGGTTAATTTGGAAATTTATTTTTGACTTTTCTGGGCGACGAACATTGTATAGATAATAATAATGAGTTTTGCAATTATATTGTGCAAAATATTTTTTGGGGAAAATTAACAAAATATTGGTGGGGACAATTGTGTCTTTCCCAAACTTTGGTCGTGACTAGTCCCTATGGATCCTATGCAAACCTATGCCCTTGATCTGCCTGTATCTCTGTGCCAGTCAATAAGGCTTTGCTCCTTAATACATCTTGTTTTGATTTCAACGTTGTCTGATGAGTATAGCCATCCTTCTTCCACTGCTGATTTCCACACTGATTCTCAGGATTACACAGGGGTGTAGCTCGCTTTCTCTTTGGCAGCACTCTCCCTATACACACACACACACATCTAGCTTTACAATTCAGTGCAGCAGTAAATCCAGGCTTACAGACATCCTAGGCCTGGTGGATGCTTGTGGTTGTCATTTGGTACCTCTTCACAAATCAGCTCGAGACTGCATTATTTTTTTTTGCGGATAAACCCACAGGAAAGCAGCAGGCTGTGTGCCCATTCATCCATACGCGCTCTCATTTTACACAGGCAGGTCTACAAGTCTCAACCACAATTAAACCCCATGGCAGTTACTTCAATCCCAAAAGACGCAGAGGCGGTACACATTTAGTCCAGGCTGCCAAAGGGAGGGATGGTGAAATATTCAGACTTCAGACTTTTCTTTTTTATCTATGACTCTTGTGACTGTAAGTGCATTACACATGGGTATTTACATAAAAGAAGTATGTGGCAATAGACAAGTGAATTAGTTTAACCTTCACTGCCGTGCAGTCATAAGAATGTGTCACAGAGGGAGGTAAATTGATCAGTGCCACTGCAGTGCAGTGGTGCTGTTGATTAACTCAATTTTTTCCATTTCAAGAAAGGAAGAATGTGCTTTTTTTGAGCTGTTGTTTGAAACACCTCAGTGAAACACTCTCATACATGCACGCACACACATACGCATACATTTTTTCCACCCTCTCAGCAGTGTGTCTAACATGTTATCCTTGGCTGGTATCTCTAGCTCAGTGTGGTGGCTCCATGACAGAGTTCAGCGGTGTGATCCTGAGCCCCGGTTTTCCAGGGAATTACCAGAGCAGCCTGGACTGCAGCTGGAGAGTCCAACTCCCCATTGGCTTTGGTTTGTTTCCTACCAAGCAAATATTTTTCCTGCCGTTTTTGATGTTGTCATCATTTTGTGGAGATGTAGATGCCCTGATTCTCATTCTCATTCTTTATCATCATATAATACCTACTACAATACTTCTCACAAAGGCTGAAACTTTTTTGTTTTGTTTTGTTTGACTAAAAGCATCGCTTGAAAGGACTGTGCGTTGATGTTTTCTAGGCATCCACCTGGAGTTTTTAAACTTCTCTACCGAAGCAGTACATGACTACCTAGAGGTTCGCAGTGGGGACCCGGAGAGGGGCCCTGTGATCGATCGCTTCAGTGGATTTTCTGTGCCCGAGTCTCTCTTCAGCACCACCCATGAGACCAGCTTGGTCTTCCACAGTGACTATTCCCAGAACAAGCCTGGGTTCCACATTGTCTACGAGGGTGAGGATCACCCTTGAGGTAGAATTGAGTGTCTTTTATTTCCATGGGGGTCAACCACTCAAACTATGACCATAATCTAACCACAGATTTTCATCCAAATATAGAACTGTATGCACCCTTTGTTTTCCAGCATGTGAACAAAAGGGTTTGGAACAGTGGAGTCACCAGCCTTTTTTGCCAGGGCCGCAGCCCAAAACCTTTTTGAGTGTAGCCCTGAATATAATTTTGATATCTTGACAAAAAAAACTGAGTGTAATGTGTCAGTTCGTAACATGCTGTAACAGTCTGTCAAAATAAATTCAGGGTCTCTAGCATGTCAGTGAACGTCTCTAGCTCTAACTAACTAGCTCTGTCTGAAAGGGTGTGGGTCTGATTTTGAAAGATTTTGCGCGTACTAGCATTTTCTGTTGATGTTGCTATATCAGATCAAATTAAGCCTAGTCAAGGTCTTAAAGTGAGGGGAAAAAATGAGAGCCCGACCGATAAAGGACTTTTAAGGTCGATACCGATACAAATATTTGGTGATTTAAAATTCAGATATTCCGCTATCGGACGATATAAAAAAATATTTTACAAATCCAGAAACGCGTAACAAAACAAACTGATTTCCCTAACAGTAGTTATTGGTAGCCAAGCCGCAAAGCGGCGAAGCCACCTTAAGGGTTTCTACCTTTTATTATTAGGGTTCCTCCGGTAGGAGGAAACCTATTGTTTTTGTTAGTATTCTTATTATTATTATTTTTCTTCTCCGCTAAATGGCTCCAATAGCTCAAAAAGTCCTTGACCCAATTTTTTCCAATTTGGCCCAATGATACAACAGGTCACTCACTACTCCCAGACCGCTAATGGCCCATGTATGCCCATAAGTGGCGCTATAAAACACACCAAAAGTCTACGTGATTTCTCCAGATCCTCATTAGCCCAAAATGCCTGTAAATTGGTAGACATGCTTTATTGCTCATGGGGAACAGAAAAGCCTCAAGGACCCATATTGTCAGACTTATGAATTTTCTTGTAATGTCCAAATTTGGTACAACCTTCAAAACCCTTCGCCTCATGAACCATAGATCTAATCAACTTGAAATTTGTTACAGATTTGTAGAATACATGTCTTTCTATAGGGTGAAATTGAATAAGTAATGCAATACAAAATAGCTGAAAGAAGTGTATTTATGTAAATGTTTTGCCACAATATATTTGTGTTAATAAATCAAATATAATTTTGACTGATGGTTTTTCAAACGTTAGTGCCTTCAAGTTGACATAATTCTGAAGTACCATACGCAATTTCACCTTGATATGTCAATATATGATTGAATTCAATTGAATGGCTCCACAGCGCGCGCACACTCATCCTGCCCCTTGACACACGAGCGAGCTTGGCGAGACACACACACTTTCTTGAAATTGTGTGCTCACCAAGCCCCCACTCTCGGTTTTTAGCTCCTGTTTCATTTTGCTTCCAATCGCAGCTCGCCGTTAGAATATAAATTATTTTTCGGCGGCCATTGTTGTTTTCAACTGGAGTCGCCTGATAGTGTTGGAGGCAGCCACGTTCGGTAAGTCATATCACCTATTTTTACACATTTTAAGCTAGAATCAATGATTGGGTTCGTGAAAGTAAACTACTCTTGAATTATGGTGAAGGTTTTAGCACTTTTAGACCTTTAGATCGTGTGTCTGAAGTGACGGAAAACCAAACTCGAAAAGTAGCTAGCTCTAGCTTTTTTCCTCTGTTTTTAATTTGTGAATCATTTTGAATCTCGGCGAATTGTTCATCAAAAAGGTTGAGGAGGGCAGCCTTTTGGAGAAAAAAGCAATCCCCCACAGGGCTCAGAATTTTGATTTAGGGCGTGAAAGTCTTTGTAATAAGCCTATGTGCCAGGGAGACCGCATAGGCTTAGGCGGCAGCCATGTTTTGGTCGCATCATGTTCATAAGTTCACCATTTTACAGTTAGGTCTACACGAAAAAGGTCGAGGAGGGCAGCCTTTAGGAGATGTGTGAATTGTGCTTTTAGCCAGATGCTCCGATTATTTTTGTTATTTGTGGACTTGCAATTGGAGTGATACTGCGTCCCGGGGGTACATTGTTTTGACGTTAGCCTCAGAGTCAGACTCTGCTCGCTCACTGGCAGTGTGTAAACAATTTTGTATTTCACTCAATTCTACTCCAAAAACGTCAGGGAGGACTGCTTTTTGTAGACAAGGGCCTGCTAAAGATAGCCAGTATATCTGATTTTTCAAGGCGAGCCTGTTTCATTCGTCATATGCCCTGAGAAAGTGACCTACGTTAGCCAGGCTAGTTTTGCCAATTTCAGTAAGTCAGGCTATTTAAAGGTCTCTGACAGTCAGAATCACTGTTTACAGGCAAAGGTCGAGCTGGTCTTTTGTCAGATGTGTATATATTGACCAGTTTAGAGCTAAATACTCTTGCCAGAGCCTGGAATCGAACCTGTGTTTTGAGTGACTTTGCATGGGTCTCCATCGGGTCAACACATTTGGATTCAAGTTCAAGTAATGCCACTGCATTTCACAGTCAAAACTATAGTTTGTGTCAAGTGTAGATGGAAAAAGCTTAGTTTTTTCACAACTGAACTGACATGGATCCTTTCTTCACTTTGACAGGTCTGGAGGGTCATGCAGAGGCCTGCTCAACAGAGTTCAATAAAGGATGCTGAGATCAACACAGACCCCTCTAGCTGGACAGCTTCTCTTCAGCCCTGACCCCAGGACAGCTTCATCCAGCTGGCCTGCCCTGCCTGCCTGCAGGCCCTGCTTGCCCCTGCCTGCCAGCCCTCCAGAGACAGTCACCCCACAGACACAGTAGCTCTCTAGACTGCTTTTTTGAGGACATTGATGAAAAAGGACAAACCAGCATTTTTTACTTTGATGAAAGTCTAAATGTTTAATCCTTTCCATGTCCCAGTATGCCAAGCTGCTGACTTTGAGTGTCTTAAGTGATGAAACCAGTTCAAGTGATAGACTTTTGACCTGAATCCAATGATTATTCATCTGAATAAAAACCACTCAAGAGAAGTACTGCTTCTTGGATGATTTCTAATCCACATCAGTACATCTCACACATTTGCCTTTGTTTCCATGGGATTCATGGAATTGCTAGTTTCTGCTCCACCATTTCCACCATAGTGTGATAGTAAATATAATTTAATTTAGGACAGCAATTACATGTTATCCTTTCGCATTACACACTTTTAGTCAATGTTCTTAAACTCAACCGATTATTGTCATTTTACCATACTGTTCATATTGAACAGACATCAGTGTTTACTTGGAAAGATTACTGTATATTTCTACTTTTGATTTGTATTTCCATCGTAAGTTTGGTCTTTAATTTCATTTGGAAGTGGTATTAAAAGGTCTTAAAAAGTCTTACATTTAACTTGTTTATACCTGTAGACACCCTGTGAAGCCCCCACCCCCCACTCCAGAGACAGTTGGTGACAGAGAGGTGCAGACATTAAGTTAAACATGCCTTAAGAGTAGAGTAACAAATAGAGACTAAATGTGTAAATGGATGTTGAAACTCAGTTCTCTGAGTGGGTGCATGTCAGTTTAGGCAAAGGTAGCCTTTTAAACCTCTAGGTTTAAAACAAATGCAGATTTGATTGGAACTCTCTCTCTTATACATTTATAGTTGGATTTGACATTTAACCTTTTAAGGAGTGAGTTCTAAATATTACCGACGCTTCCACCAGAGTGAGTTATTTTTCCAAAACGGAAGCTAGCTAGTTTTAGTTAGCTTCCGTTACCTAGCAACCTAGCATAATACTCGTAGCAATGCTACTACCTGCAATAGGCTGAATGGGGATTTGAACTCATGAGCATAAGGTCACAAGTCAGTCTCTCTGTCCTCTCTGCCACACACCAGCTGATGAGATTGCATGAGTAGAAAGGGCAGAGTATGAGCTTTGGTCAGTTTTGGGACCAAGGTTAGGAAACTGTTGACATTTCAAGGTAAACTTGCATAAAATTGCACATGTTACATCAGAACGATGTAAAAATAAAGCCAATAAGGTTTAATAACCATAGGCTAACTCATAGGCAACTAGATTGGGTACAGCGCACGTCCTGCACCTTTCGAGTGAAACATTTGATAATACTACGGCCAACTCTCTCTTCCCATTAAACTACACGACATGCACACTCAGGGTGACCAACAAGATTATATTAACTAACAAACAATAAAGTTACAAACATCTAACTGAACGAAGACAACAACTGAAATACCTCTCATGGCCGTTGTAACCGAACTATTTTCCACAAGTCTTTGCGTTTTTTGACATGCCGCACTGCATGCTGGGTACTCAAGAGCGCTGACAGCTGATTATCTAGCTGTGCGCCGACTGCGTGATATGACGAGATGCTAGTGACGTGCTACGGTCTTTGAGTCTCCTGCATTAACAAGTTCTGCTCGATTAGCAAGCTATTTTTACTAATGTTTTGTTAGCCATTGATAATGCAAGCTAGCTAAAAAGAATGTTAGTTAGCTTGGCTAAACTGGTTTTCATAGCAACAGAAATCAACAAATCAGATCAGTCGAACTTTATTCAGAAATGGGGGGTGGCGGGAACATTAAAAGTGTAGGTACAGTGAAAGTGAAATTGAACGCGTCTTTCTGCCTTGAAGCTGCGTGCGCATCATCATCAAGACCCCATCTATATGTAAAGATAACATCCAAGCTAACAATTTCGCCAAATCTGACTGCAGCTTTGTATACCATATGTACTGTGTTATGGTTGTTTGAGTTAAACAACTTGCTAAATGAATTAAATGTCTGTTAATAATGGGACACGCGAACGTTTGCTGATAACACACGCCGCCCCGATAACGTGAAATGATCAATAAGATCAATACTAATGGGAGACGAATACCGGAGCTAAAATGTATGCTTCAAACAACGAGACAGAAGATAACAACTAGATCGACTACACACAATATGCTTGTTGTGATCACTTTTGAGCAGTTTAGCTCTACCTTAGATAGTTAGAGATGAAGCGCGAACGTTAGCTGCGCTGCTGCATGCATCGAACACATGACGTTGCAGTAACTTCATTCCATGCTGTGTGTTCAAATGCTTCTTCATATTTGTTGTATTTCCTCCCTTCGATGAAATAGACTTTTTACACGCGTTACAAGTGGCGTTGTTGTCATTTTGTCGTGTGAAATACAACCAAACTTTATAACGCTTCTTCCTAGTTGCCATGTTTGCTGCAGTCTGTCTGAATAGACTATAAAAGTTTGCACATGCGCAAAGGCACAGAGAATCGTTAACAGAATCGTTAAGGAATTTTGCTAACGAGTCCAAGGAATCGATTCACTGGGAACCGGTTCTAAACAAAAACCGGTTCTCGATTACCCATCCCTAGTCCTAGGACTGCAGTCCTGAAACTGCGGTCCTGAAACTGCAGCTCTCTGGTTCTGCAGGTACATACTCTAGGCTCCAGCTGGAACTAAGCAAGATGGGCAGTTAGCGACACCAGTTGATAAAAACGCATTACGCAGTATTTCACGCATAGTAACACCGTAGCAACATGTTCACAGACAGCAGTTAGACATGCATTACAGACATAAAGCTAGGGATGTAAAAAAATCTCTTAAATTAGGCAGCGGCATTAAGAGCTTCATTTGTAAGACAACAGGGTTATGTTCAATGAAAAACTGTGAGTAATTGGACAAAAAGAGATTGACCTGTTGAGTTGGCTCAAAGTGCAATAAAAATATTTTTTTCAAAAGCTGAAGGGATTTCCTGGTTTTATTTATTTGTTAGAATAAGTATAACTCAATGTTTTAACAAATTGAAAAAGCTGAATAATCATTCAAAGCCTACTGATTAATCAGTGAAAAAATAGATGATTAGTCAACTAATCGTTCTACTAATAATTAGATTAGTTGATTATCAAAATAATTGTTTGTTGCAGCCCTACCCTTGATTAAGATGTCAGTGAAACACACAAATACAGATTAATGGAACTATAGATAGTGCATAGTGCCCGTGATCAAATTGGTGATGTACCTATATTTCTACGATCACAATTGAAATTCTCTGTCATTGCTGAAGAACTTGTTCAACCTCCACATCATCTATTCTAGTCACTTATGCACGTCATACAAGCAATTTATCATAATTTTAACAAATTGCCAATGCTGTGGTACATTCATGCAAATAATTATGTATCCTTCATTTGTTTGCAGTTTCCTACATTTTCAATTGCTTATGTTATGTTGACCAAATGTCCACCACAACAATCTAGACATGTAGTTCATAAAAGAAGGCATTACATGCACAATGGTTGAGCCAGTTGTCATAATTGTAAGCTTAATTCACCATACAGCGCTTTCATGTACAGTTATTTCGACCAAGGAGGCTAAAGTGGTAGGAATAGTGCCCATGTCCGTGATGCAGCTGGTGATTATAATGTATAGTTGATTTGGTGTTAAGAATTTGTGCACATTTGCAATATGCAGGCAGTTTTGAAATCAGTAAAAAGATTACCTTATGTAACAAAATGCAATGATCCATACTGATAGTATATCAATTTGTATTGCCATTCTGCATTTCATCCATAAAGAAACCCCTTTGAAAGCAGCTGATTTGATGTTATGCCAGCAGTCAGCATTAACCTGGCCATATCGGTTGTAAAAGCAATTTCGCTTCAAAATTATGAAACAGAAATTCCCTATTTTCCTTACTACTAACTCCGGTGCTTTAAGCACTTAGTTTCATTTCGTTGCGAATGCCTTTGTTCATCACATTAGTTCATGAACTAAACAAAATTAATTGAAGTTATCATACAGCCTCTGATACAGCCTCCTACTGCATGCACTAGTGAAGCGTATGGTGCAAGCTTAACATGGCTGAAAAAGATCCGTTATGAAACTGGCAGCTAATTGTTTTTTGGAAATGTCAAAAGGCTTATCCAAACAACGTCAATCGTGGCACTGCACTCCATTGAATTATAAAAAGGACACCTGAAAAAGATGAACTTTGCAGAGTGCCCGGTTCTCTAGATAATTGTGGGAAACTCGCTGCCCTAAAATCCCATTCAAAATACAGATACGCAGATGCACAGATACACAGAGATTCCTGACATTATTAGGACATTATCTTGACTTCTGTCACAACATGTCACAACAACAGAGAGAAACATGGATCATGGCCTCTTTTTTGTTCCTTTGTTTGGGCATTCTGAATGTTCAGGATATATTTGTTACCAAAACATTTGTACTCCTTTTTTCACCTTTTTGACGTCAAACTGAGGAACCTATAAGCAGAACCAGAAACGGAATCAGAATAATATTCAAACGATACCCAACCCTAGTGAACAACAAAATACACATGCACTTCCCATGTAGTGAGGTACTTAATATGCACATAATTCCAATTGTGAGGTTAATTCATGTAAATAGTACACACACACTTCCAGACCCCCTAAAAAACAAATGAACAAAAGGAGTTCTTTCTGCCTGCGCCTCTCTCTCACGGCTGTTCTTCCTGTTTTGTCCCCAGCCTACGAGCTCCAGAGGTGCCCTGATCCTCGGCCGTTCCGCAACGGCATTGTGATTGGCAGAGACTTCAGTGTGGGCATGACCATTTCCTTCGAGTGTCTGCCAGGGTACACACTGCTGGGCGAAACCTCGCTTACCTGTCAGCACGGAGTCAGTCGGAACTGGAATTACCCGGTGCCACACTGCGATGGTAAAACAATAATTATCCTCAAAGAGGAGACGTGTCCTGACGACGTGTCATTATAGAATCGAGAATGTCATTGTAAGACTAGGAGTAACTATGCATACAAATGTAGGATTATTGTATACTAAGTGAGGGATTGACCATCTCAGTGTGACGACCTAGGTTCAGCTGTGCCTAATGTGCCAATTTGTCAAGGCAGTCTGGCCAGGTGGCAACCTGATCCTGGATTAGTGTTGATGGGCTGCCTTAAAACAACTAAATGCTTTCTTTGTCAGAGAAACTGATCCTTAGAGTCACTTTCTTTCATTTGTAAATGGGATTGGTTCTGGTCTCTTTTACACTATATTTACATTTATAGTAGTGTGGGCGTTGTGTTTGATAGCTTCTGGGTTCGCAAACTTGAGGCTATGCTTAGCCTTGACTGTCAGTTCAAAGTCGGATTTTATAGACACTGATCAATTATGACAAGGGAGTTTATTATTAAAATCACTCCTTGTTAACAAATTCACGACATGCAATAACAGCCCAATTGAAATGTCTCTGGAGAGTTTTTGTAATATACCACAATATATATTGTAGCAGTATGGACACTTACAAAGTAAGGCATGGTTATGGTTGGTTTACAACAGTTTGCCAGTAGAGCTAGTTTTATTACTAGTGGTATTTCAAGGGCGGCAGACACTTTCATGGCATCTTTTCTAGATTTGGGGTAAATTCTACTTTCCACTCCAGTCATTCAAAATGACAGCTGAACTACGTACTCAATACCTGAAAAATTATGAACTTCAGCCACTTATTTTGACATAATCCCTGGTTGTATCTCCTTTCCTCTTGTCCTCCTCTCGTCTAGCTCTGTGTGGAGGAAACGTTACGTCTATGAATGGCACCATCTATTCCCCAGGACATCCAGCAGACTACCCCAACTTTCAGGACTGCCTGTGGAGTGTAAGGGTGCCTCCAGGCTACGGGATCTACATTAACTTCACCATCATCAACACTGAGCCTATATATGACTACATCACTGTTTGGTAAGATTCTCTATTTTCTGGTAAGAGCATTTAATCCAGGTGCATTTAGACCCCCACCTAAAACCCCAAGTAGCCCAGTTATAAAATGAAAATGGTTTGCCAGAGAGGAAATCCCACTCACTGGCCTCAACAATGGCTTTGCCAATAATAACCCTCCTATTAGGGTCCCTGAGGAGGGTATAGGATCATAGATCACAGAAGATCATTAGGACTACTTGTACTGTTCCCCACTTTCATGTGCTACGTGGTAACCTGGTCTTGTGAAATGTTTATTGGGTGTGCTCAAGCCTTCGGCGAGAGCACAACCTTTGTTCTCTCACATATATATTATTGGGTGTGCTCAAGCCTTCGGCGAGAGCACAACCTTTGTTCTCTCACATATATATTATTATTATTATTTTTTTTATTTTTATTTTTTTGCCCCCCTAAAACTCAGTCAATATTTGGCCTACATAGACAACGTAGGTGTCAAAAGTTTCGTCTTGGTAGCGATTGAGTTGCTTCTATTGGAATTTACGTTCCGTTGCATGGTTTAAGCTTCAGTTAAGTTTTTGTGGCGAAAAGTGAAGCTAACGGTGGCTAATTTGCTAGCCACAGTCACTGACGTTACTAACGTCACTGCGTCACTAACGTCACGAAAACACGCGTGACTACCTTTGCCAGAACATTCGTTTAGCATCTGTTAACTTGGGGGATAGCTAGGCTAACTATAGCTTTACTGCAAGGCAGCTGCAGAAACGCCACAAGAAAAGAGGCCAGGGTGATAACTATTTACTCATTTTACTTTGTGATATGACACACAATTGTGATGTGTAATGTACAATATAAGCTGATATTATTAAGGAAGTACATCTACTTTCGGAAACAGTAGTCTACTATTTCACTGAAGTATTAGCATCATGACATTAGCCTGTGTTTCCCGGGCAACACATACTACAGTGGTCTATGATGTAGCGTTATCTGTTTTCAATCCTTAAAATAAACATTCCTCACATATACATTTTCGTTGTAGGATTTATTCTGACATTAGAAAACGATTTGTTGGTGAAATTACCATTACCTGTGGTTTCAAACCAGTGTAGCTCACTGCAACGCTGTAGCTTACGCGAGACACACTACAAAAACATCTAGCTACAGTACACAGCTGTTTAGGAAGTCAAACGGCGACAGAAAATGTTCGGCACTCCCCTTACTTAAATCAAAAGTCTATCTAACTACTAACCTGAACTTCATTGCCACAGCCTAAACGTTGTCAATCTGTTCATGAAAATAATTAATTTCAGCCTAAACCGTACAACGGAACGTTAAATCCAATTCAACCAACGCAATCGCTACCAAGACGAACACAGCAGTAGTCTAGTACTGTACCGTAGTAGTACAATTTACCGGGGCAGCTTCTCCACACAGGGCTGTATCGCATTTTGCGTTGTTACTGACAATGATCGCTACCAGTGAGCTTTTTATGAATGAGCAATTTTCCACTAAATAAATGTCAAGCTTATTTACGTTTTGGGGGGCATATTTTCAGTTAGCAGATGGTACCGTTTGAATCGCGATTCCATCTTCTACTGCCGGGTAACGTCGTAGAATAATCTTCAAAGGGGTTGTTTATTCATGAATGAATGCAATATGAGTAGGCTAAATGCCTGAAAATATCATGAGAAGGGAAAAACTTAAAAGGACGTTTAAATCATAGAGATTAGGTCAATTTTTACACCGGTCTGCACTAATGTCACGAAAACACGCGTGACTACCTTTGGCAGAACATTCGTTTCGCATCTGTTAACTTGGGGGATAGCTAGGCTAACTATAGCTTTACTGCAAGGCAGCTGCAGAAACGCCACAAGAAAAGAGGCCAGGGTGATAACTATTTACTCATTTTACTTTGTGATATGACACACAATTGTGATGTGTAATGTACAATATAAGCTGATATTATTAAGGAAGTACATCTACTTTCGGAAACAGTAGTCTACTATTTCACTGAAGTATTAGCATCATGACATTAGCCTGTGTTTCCCGGGCAACACATACTACAGTGGTCTATGATGTAGCGTTATCTGTTTTCAATCCTTAAAATAAACATTCCTCACATATACATTTTCGTTGTAGGATTTATTCTGACATTAGAAAACGATTTGTTGGTGAAATTACCATTACCTGTGGTTTCAAACCAGTGTAGCTCACTGCAACGCTGTAGCTTACGCGAGACACACTACAAAAACATCTAGCTACAGTACACAGCTGTTTAGGAAGTCAAACGGCGACAGAAAATGTTCGGCACTCCCCTTACTTAAATCAAAAGTCTATCTAACTACTAACCTGAACTTCATTGCCACAGCCTAAACGTTGTCAATCTGTTCATGAAAATAATTAATTTCAGCCTAAACCGTACAACGGAACGTTAAATCCAATTCAACCAACGCAATCGCTACCAAGACGAACACAGCAGTAGTCTAGTACTGTACCGTAGTAGTACAATTTACCGGGGCAGCTTCTCCACACAGGGCTATATCGCATTTGGCGTTGTTACTGACAATGATCGCTACCAGTGAGCTTTTTATGAATGAGCGATTTTCCACTACATAAATGTCAAGATTATTTACGTTTTTGGGGGCATTTTTTCAGTTAGCAGATGGTAATGTTTGAATCGCGATTCCATCTTCTACTGCCGGTAACGTCGTAGAATAATCTTCAAAGGGGGTTCTTTATTAATGAATGAATGCAATATGAGTAGGCTAAATGCCTGAAAATATCACGAGAAGGGAAAACTTAAAAGGACGTTTAAGTCATAGAGATTAGGTCAATTTTTACACCGGTCTGCCAAATGTATTCGTTGATTCAGCTATGATGCTGCCTCTTGCAGGGGAAATGAGAAGACATCATATTTCATTCTACACTTAACTCGTATTTTGAGTTGTAAATGAGTAACACTTTATAATAAGTCAACGCTTTTTGGCATTTACAAAGTGTTAACTAATAGTTAGTTAATCCTTTATAAAACATTTTGAAACATTAACAATACATTATTAAATAGTTAATAAGCTTATTATTAAACACTATGTTGATCATTAATAAACACAGTTAAAAATTATGTATTTTATTCATAATACAATTCATAAGGTGTTTGATAACTGCATTATCATACTTTATAGACAGCTTGTTAATATAGTTGCAAACCAGGAGTTTAAAAGGTGTTAATGGTACATGAGCTGGTATAGAAAGCATTAGCAAATGGTGAACAAACCATTTACATTACCTTTATAAAGCATGAGTAAATAACTAACAACATATTTACTTATGTCTTTAATTAATGTATGCCAAGTCGAATACAGGATGTACACTATGCTTTGCAGATATCTTAACAACTATTTTATAAAGACTTACTAATGATGCAACTTGTGATTAGTAATGCAAGTTATAAAGCATTTACTAACTGTTAGTTAAGGCTTTTGCGTGACCTAATCTAAAGTGTGAACTATTTATGCCTTATTAAGCATTTATAGAAAGACTATAGGCCTATAGATGTTGTGTTTTTGTTTTTTAGAAGAAATAGCTGTTAATTTATTTACCTGGGTAATAAAATAGTATTTTATTTCCATTAAGAAGCAATACAGTAGAATTGGTATAAAAGTTGGTTACCCAAAGCTGTATTATTTATTTTTTAAATGGCTGTAATAAACTGCAAATGTTTAGCTACTCCTCGACAGGTCTGCAAACGCCTTTGAAAGCAGAGATTTGTTAAAACGTTTGTTAACCGAGACCGTAGGTCGAGGGTTACAAACAAACAAATCGTTTTAACAAATTGAGGCGACAAAGCGTTTGCTGACCTGTCGAAGAGTAAACATTTGGTTTCTTATATACTACAACAATACGTGGGAAGATCCCAAATCAAACACGGCGAATCTGGAGCAGACGCCATCTTGTCAGAGCAATCAGCTGCACTTGTACTGGTGACGTCACTACATCTCCAAGGCAACATATCAACAACTCTTTTGAGAACGTCTTCTGAACCAATAAGAACAGCATATTGGTTCAATTGCAACAACAGTACGAGCGTTCTGATTGGCTAATGGGTAGTCATGCCAGCCCCGTATTAAGTCTTTATATTCTATGCGCGTATTGACCTGCGGTCTGATACGTATTCTTATTGCCCTCCGCTGATGTCATCTTCAAAATGAGCGAGATCGAGGAGTTTTACTATCCAGATGACAATGAAGACATCAACAGCGACAAGGAAATTATTAACTTTCTAAAAGAGCAGAAAAGTGTGAACACAGAGATATAAACGACAAGCGCTAGGCAGATTGCTAGGTTTGGTTGCTCAGATTTCAGATTGGTTGCTAGTAGGTGCTAACACCTGAAACACACCGTGTGAAGACTTGAGTAGAGCTGAACAAAACGACATGTTTTAAATGAAAAGAGCTAAAAATGCCATATAATAAACAACTTACTAACCTCGACCGTTCGGTCATGCCGGGAAATATCAAACTGAGGTTATAACGTATCGACCGCTGTCACTCTCGGCTAGTAGAGCTAAGTTAGTACTGTAGTTAGTAAGACACATGCCTGTCATTACTTCAATAAAATAGTAATTTTGTGTATCACATTGTGTTGTGTCTGTTTCGTTTTGAGAAACTGATGTTCAGCCTTTGTGAATGTGAGGTTCGAGAATGGACAAGAATACCTTAATAAATAACTTATAAATGTTTAATAAGGCATAGATAGTTCACACTTTAGATTAGGTCACGCAAAAGCGTTAACTAACAGTTAGTAAATGCTTTATAACTTGCATTACTAATCACAAGTTGCATCATTAGTAAGTGTTTATAAAATAGTTGTTATGATACCTTTGTGAATGTGAGGTTTGAGAATGGACAAGAACACCTTAATAAATAACACAAAAGCCTTAACTAACAGTTAGTAAATGCTTTATAACTTGCATTACTAATCACAAGTTGCATCATTAGTAAGTCTTTATAAAATAGTTGTTAAGACATCTGCTAAGTATTAGTGTACATCATGTATTCGACTTGGCGTACATTAATTAAAGACATAAGTAAATATGTTGTTAGTTATTTACTCATGCTTTGTAAAGGTAATGTAAATGGTTTGTTCACCATTTGCTAATGCTTTCTATACCAGCTCATGTACCATTAACAGATTATAAACAACTGGTTTGCAACTATATTAACAAGCTGTCTATAAAGTATGGTAATGCAGTTATCAAACACCTTATGAATTGTATTATGAATCAAATCCATAATGTTTAACAGTGTTTATTAGTGGAGTCAGGTGGCTGAGCGGTGAGGGAGTCGGGCTAGTAATCCGAAGGTCGCTAGTTCGATTCCCGGTCATGCCAACTGACGTTGTGTCCTTGGGCAAGACACTTCACCCTACTTGCCTCGGGGGAATGTCCCTGTACTTACTGTAAGTCGCTCTGGATAAGAGCGTCTGCTAAATGACTAAATGTAAATGTAATTATTAACATAGCATTTAATAATAAGCTTATTAACTATATAATAATGTATTGTTAATGTTTCAAAATGTTTTATAAAGGATTAACTAACTATTAGTTAACACTTTGTAAATGCCAAAAAGCGTTGACTTATTATAAAGTGTTACCAGTGTTAAAGTGTTACCAGTAGGCCCTATGCATTTTTATATAAAATATACAGAAATATCAGTTGTAAAAATGTCATTAAAAAACGGACCCCTGTGCAACCGACGCAAGCAAGCACACCCTACAATTTCCCCAGAAATTGTACCCTCTCTAGTTCTTTGGTTGTTTCCTTTGGATATACCAATATTTGACACTAACAGTGAAGAAATAAAGCTATATTTTTGTGCTCCATTTCCAAAAGTTTCATAAGTTCCCTTTTTTCTTTGTCTTCTGTGCTTGGTCTTGTCTCAACAGGGATGGTCCAGACCAAGGCTCACCTCAGATTGGCCAATTCAGTGGAAGCTCCACCCAGGATGGAGTCTACACGACCGCCAATCAAATCCTCATTAAGTTCCACAGCGATTTTAGCAATAGCGGCTTTTTCATCCTCAGTTTCCATGGTGTGTGTCCTCAGAAGAAGTGCTCTAGATTTAGTGACTGTTACTCATTACACGTGTTGCTCTTTGACTTCTGTGTCTACAGATTTGGAAAAATATAGATTGAATTTGATCGTTCCATTGTGTTTGATGAACTAGAACTAGCCGCCCCTCCCCAAACACCACATGAGATTGTTTTTAATCGTCTCCGGTTTTAAATAATCAATTTAATTTATGCACTACGCAATTTAAAAAGTCAATTAAAAAGTTAATTTGTTAAGTATCTATGATCTCAAGTGAACTACCATTTATTTTTTGATGATCGTGTTCTGTGATAGCTGACAATTTATTGCCTATTGTGGATGCAGCTATTCAAACTGGCTTGAGTTAACGTCCATGTTTGGTTTTATCTTCAGTCTACCAGCTAAGGGTCTGCCAGGCACCCCCGTCTGTAGCCAATGCGGATGTCCTCACCGATGATGACAAGTTTGAAATAGGTTAACCACATTTATGTACTGTTTTATGCATTTGTTAATTGGTTGGTTTGGGACTTGCCTGTCTTTTATGAAAATATTTGTATTGTATTGATTTAGTTTAGCTGACGCTTTTATATAAAGTGAAGTGATTCATTGTCAGGCATTTGTTTATTTATCTATTATTTTATTGACATGTTGTTTAGCACGTTATGACTAGCTGGAGAAATGCACAGAAGGAATTTTC
This sequence comes from Osmerus mordax, assembly GCF_038355195.1. Lineage (NCBI taxonomy): Eukaryota > Metazoa > Chordata > Actinopteri > Osmeriformes > Osmeridae > Osmerus > Osmerus mordax. The sequence goes on from NC_090055.1 coordinate 14,433,147, forward strand.
CAGGTTATCAGAACACCAAGTTTTCCATACGGGCAGACATACATCCAACTCTGTGTGGATTTCTTTTAAATATCTGCATCACACCCCCACTTGTCTGGCTTCATTATATAGTGTCTTGTTGATGACCTCAGTGTAATTGTGGTTGAGGCCAACAAACCTGAGTGCTAACAACAAGCTACTATGCTTAATCCACAGGGGACATCATCAGGTACTCCTGTCTGCCAGGGTTCACCTTACTGGGCAGTGAGATCCTGACCTGCAGGCTGGGCGAGAGGCTACAGATGGACGGGCCCCCACCTGTCTGCCATGGTTGGTTTCACACCTACCACTAGTGTTATTTGGCGGCCTGTTTTAATTTTAGTTTTAGTCTAGTCTTTGTGTCAAGCTGTCATTTGAGTTTTTATTAATTTTAGTCATGTTCATACTCTTTTTAGTCTAGTCAAGTTTCAGTTGACAAAAAATCTGAGCATTTTAGTCTTATTTTATTCAGACTTATGCATGTCTATTTTCATCTAGTTTTAGTCGACGAAAACTGATGACATTTAGTCTAGTTTAAGTCAATTAAAATTGTATTTTAGTCTCTTTTTAATCAAAACAGAAGTAGTGTAAGCAGTAGTCTCGGGAGGCATGTTAATGCCAAAACCATGTATTGGTCTAGAATAAGGTATTCAAAGTCATGTTGTTGATGCCAAATTCAGTTCAGTGAAATTGCTATGTGAATGACAAAACTTGTTACAGTATTTTGCCAACAAGGGATGCTTAGTACACATGCAGTCAGTCAGGTAGGAACTAAGAACCCACTTTACACTCTCTCATCCACACAATTACACACGCACACACACAGTACACATTATTTTCAGGGGCATCCTTCCAAGATTATATATTGTTATGTGTAGTACAACCCCAATTCCAGTTGGGGTTCCCAAAAGTTGGGACGTGTAAAATAAAAAATAGAATACAATGATTTGCAAATCTCATAAACCCATATGTTATTCACAATAGAACATAAAAAACATATACAATGTTTAAACTGAGGAGATGTACCATTTTAAGGAAAAAATAAGGTTATTTTGAATTTGATGGAAGCAACACATCTCGAAAAAGTTGGGACAAGGCTATGTTTACCACTCTGTAGCATCCCCTCTTCTTTTAATAACAGTCTGTATCTGTCTGGGAACTGAGGAGACCACTTGCTGGAGTTGTGGGAGAGCAATGTTGTACCTTTTGTGTCTGATACAGGGTTCTTTCTGCTCAACGGTCCTGGGTCTTCTTTGTCATATTTTTCGTTTCATGATCCACAAAATGTTTTCAACTGGTGGTCTGGTGAGGTCTGGACTGCAGGCAGGCCAGTTCAGTACTCAAACTATTTTACTATGAAGTCATGCTGTTGTGACAGACACAGTTTGTGGTTTAGCATTGTCTTGCTGAAATATGCAAGGCCTTCCCTGAAAAAGACAGTCGGATGGAAGCAAATGTTCCTCTAAAACCCATACCTGTCAGCATTGATGGTTCCTTTCCAGATGTGCAAGCGCCCATTCTATAGGCACTTATGCACCCCCATACCATAAGAAATGCAGGCTTTTGAACTGAGTGCTAATAACAAACCGGATGGTTTCTCTCCTCTAGTCCGTAGGACGCAGTTTTCCCACTTTGCCTCAGTCCATTTTAAATGAGCTTTAGGCCAGAGAAGATGGCAGTGTTTCTGGATCATGTTAACAAATGGCTTCTTCTTTGCATGATTAGAGCTTAAGCCTGCATTTGTGGAGGGCAAGGCAAACTGTGTGCACAGACAAGGAGTTCTGGAGGTGTTTCTGAGCCCATGCAATGATTTCCGTCATGGAATCATGCCTATTTTTTTATACAGTGCCGTCTGAGTGCCTGAAGATCACAGGCATGCAGTATTTATTTTCCCCCTTGTCCCTTACACATAGATTTCTCCAGATTCTCAGAATAATTTTATTATATTTTGTACTGTAGATTATGAGATATTCAAAGTCTTTGCAATTTTACATTGAGGAACACTATTGGTGGCCAAGCAGTGAAGCTGCAAAGCCACCTTGGATGTTTCTACCTTTTCTTATTAAGATTCTTAAGTTTGATTAGGGTTCCTCCGTCAGGAGGAATCCTAATAATAAAACTAACAATAAGAATAGGTTTCCTCCTGACGGAGGAATCCTAATAATAATAATAATAAATATAGCTGCAAGCAGCAATGGCGGATTCCTCCAAACATTGCGAACCATTGAAACATTTATATTCTTCACAAATTGTCACTGTATAGAAAAAATCATGCTGCAGACTTACCAATGGGATATCAAATCTGATTGTTCCTCCGGTAGGAGAACTGTGAAAGAAAATTCTAGTGGCACTGTGTAGATCTGAACAGTCAAGAATGGCGGTTTCAATACAATTTATTTAGTTTGTACAAATTAAGAATTAACAGAGTACTCTGATCAGTCATGACCGAAGGACATACTACAGGTCGTTCGGTAGAGTGATAGAGAACGTTCATAAAACACTGCCTTATATTGAACTGAGAACAGAGGATCTTCTAGATGTTCAATCAATCAATATAGCGGTCTCTGTGATTGGCCAGCACTACTCAGTGACAGTTTGACTCCACACCAAGTGTCCCACAGATCTTTGATGTCACAGCTCCCTCTCTAAATGAGGATAGTAAAGATACCTTTAATGAAACACAAACAGAACACAGGACACAATCTCCACAAGGTCAGAGCAACTGTGTCAACTAACTAATCTAAAACATATCCCTTTAGGCCACGGGAACTCAAGAATCCCCCAACCTCTGTGCCTCTGGCTTCTTAGTTAGGTATCATAAATACCTTAAGACAATCTGACTTCTTTCCTTACAGAGCAAAGTATCCTACAGAGCCTCAGCCTCTTACACTTCATACCATAAGAAATTCACGTCTATATGAAACACATAATTTACATTGTAACTATGTCCTAAAATTCTATGACAAGAACCCTGATGTTATTGGTGGTATTATTATTGTTGTCCTCTGGGAGTCAATGGCAGCCCCTAGACCAGTACCTTAAAAAGCTGTGAAATTTGGCATGTTGAAACTGCAGACCATTACTAACTACCATACCAAACATGGGCCACGTGAGACAATCAAAATGGGCAGCAAAGCAACCAAACAGGAAATTGGATCATATATCAGCAAATCTTTGAGATATCAACACCAAACTTGGTATGTCACGAGGAAGACACTACAACATGTTACCATGTGCAAAGGCAACTTCATATCTCCAAAAATGATTGATATAAAGCATATCGAATTTATCGCTAACGCTAAAATAATGCTTTACACATCGCCGGTCAAAAACTAATGCTCTGATTCAATCATAAGTTCATATGAAGTCTCTTGAGAATGTTTAGTTCACAAATCTGAGAAAAAGTTGAATGTAAGATGAAAAGTAGATTTATTGTGAATATTTGAAATATGCATGCTTGGCTCATTTCTAGGGCTTTTTCCCCAAATCCTCTCTCCCTCTGCTCCTCACCGCGCGTGCTCAAAATTTTCACACACACACACAAGGGGACAGAACCCTTGACACACGCGCGAGCTTGGGGAGACACACACACACTTGAAGGTTTTTGTAAAGGCTGGGCTGACCAAGCACCCTACTTCACTCCTTGGCCTAGTAGCCATTCTAGACTAGTAGTCATTCTGTGGCTAGTTTAGCCACAGCTAATTCTACTGTTAAAAGAAACAGAAGGTCTTCTTCAGAACTATAAAGTTGAATCAACCAAACACACCTTGGTCATTTTATCGTCTTCTTTGGCACAATTAAACTAAGGACTAGACTTTTAAGAAAGCATGACCAAAGCAATTTGGTGAGGGAGGGTTCCTCCTTAAGGCCGAATTATACTACTGCGTTTTCACGGACACAGGGAACGCCCTCTCCGATGAGGAACGCCCTCTCCGTGCCCTCTCCGAGCCCCTCTCCGTGCACCTCCTGATTTTCCTAAGTATCCGTCCATCCGTCCGTCATTTTATGGATACCCCTTGGCTGTGATTGGTCCGTATTAAGAACCACTTGCGTCAGGGGCGGGGTTGCCGTGACCAACAAGACAAACAAAATCCTTTGACCGCCATTGCTGTAAGTTTTTACAATTCATATTTCAGCTAAACAGTACATGTAAATCAGCATCTGAATTTAAATGTGACGAGAAATGGGCAGTGTAGTTGGTGAAAATGTGCTTATTTTAATGATGAAACGGCTAATTTGTAAATTTGCTCCGACTTTTCGATAACCTAGCTAGCATCGCAGTGCAGCGCCACCTACTCTTCTGAATTGTTTTCAGCACCCACAGCCTTCGGAGTACTATAAATTCAACGAATCCATCCAACTCCGTCCGTCTGTGTGTCCGTAACGGAGTCGGAGTAGTATAAATCGGCCTTTAGACTGTTGTAATGTTAGAACCATGTTCTAATGGTTGTTGAAATCATTGATCTGCATGTCAGTTTAGGCAGTGGTAGTTGTTGTGTTGATGTTTTCTACACAGTGACAATTTGTGAAGAATATACATTTTTCAATGGTTCCCAATGTTTGAAGGAATCCACCATTGCTGCTTACAGCTATATTTATTGGGTGTGCTTTGACTTAGGCAAGGGCACAACCTTTGTTCTCTCTCATATATTTATTCTTTTTTATTTATTTTCGCCCCCCTAAGGATCCCTCAATATTTGGACTACATAGACAACGCCGGTGTCAAAAGGTTTGTCTTGTATGGGATTGCGTTGCTTGTATTTTTATTTACGTTCCGTTGCACGGTTTAAGTTGAAATTAAGTTTTTGTGACAAAGTGCCTTTTGTCACCAAAGGGAATCAGTGCAAGCCTAACGTCAAACCGTCAGCACATGTTAGCAACGACGCATAAATACGACGTGCGTAGATGTAGTAAGTCTGTTGCGCACAGTCCTGGCAGCATCATCCATTTAAGTAATTCAAGACTTGCAAGTACAGTAAGTAACTTCACATTAAACTAGAGAGGGTACAATTTCTGGTGAAATTGTAGGGTGTGCTTGCTTGCGTCGGTTGCACAGGGGGGTCCGTTTTTTAATGACATTTTTACAACTGATATTTCTGTATATTTTATATAAAAATGCATACTTATTATTTATAAAGATTACATAGATTTAAAAGCATATATTTTTTGCTGCTCATTTACAACTTAAAATACGAGTGAAGTGTAGAATGAAATAGATGTCTTCTCATTTCCCCTGCAAGAGGCAGCCTCATAGTTGAATCAAAACAAATACATTTGGCAGACTGGTGTAAAAATTGACCTAATCTCTATGACTTAAACGTCCTTTTAAGTTTTTCCCTTCTCGTGATATTTTCAGGCATTTAGCCTACTCATATTGCATTCATTCATGAATAAAGAACCCCCTTTGAAGATTATTCTACGACGTTACCGGCAGTAGAAGATGGAATCGCGATTCAAACAGTACCATCTGCTAACTCAAAATATGCCCCCAAAAACGTAAATAAGCTTGACATTTATTTAGTGGAAAATCGCTTTCATAAAAAGCTCACTGGTAGCGATCATTGTCAGTAACAACGCAAAGTGTGATATAGCCCTGTGTGGAGAAGCTGCCCCAGTAAATTGTACTACTTCAGTACAGTAGACTACTGCTGTGTTCGTCTTGGTAGCGATTGCGTTGGTTGAATTGGATTTAACGTCCCGTTGTACGGTTTAGGCTGAAATAATTATTTTCATGAACAGATTGTTTGAAGTTTAGGCTGTGGCAATGAAGTTAAGGTTAGTAGTTAGATAGACTTAAGTAAGGGGAGTGCCGAACATGTTATGTCGCCGTTTGACTTCCTACAGCTGTGTAGATGTTTTTGTAGTGTCTCGCGTAGGCTACAGCGTTGCAGTGAGCAACACTGGTTTGAAACCACAGGTAATGATCATTTCACCCACAAATCGTTTACTTGTAATGTAATGTCATAATAAATCCTACAACGAAAATGTATTTGTGAGGAATGTTTATTTTAACGATTGAAAACAGATGCATCATAGACCACTGTAGTATGTGTTGCCCGTAGATGTGGGCCCACTTCCTTAAAAATATCAGCTAATATTGTACATTACATTTCACAATTGTGTTTCACATCACAACGTAAAATGAGTAAATGGTTATCACCCTGGCCTCTTTGCTTGTGGCGTTTCTGCAGCTGCCTTGCAGTAAAGCTATAGTTAGCCTAGCTATCCCCCAAGTTAACAGATGCGAAACGAATGTTCTGCTACAGGTAGTCACGCGTTTTCGTGACGTTAGTAACGTCAGTAACTGTGGCTAGCAAATTAGCCACCGTTAGCTTCACTTTTCACCACAAAAATGCAATTTCTACTTAAACCATGCAACGGAACGTAAATAAAAATACAACCAACGCAATCGCTACCAATACGAAACTTTTGACACCTAGGTTGTCTATGTAGTCCAAATATTGACTGATCCTTAGGGGGGTGAAAATAAACAAAAAATAAATTATAATATATATGTGAGAGAACAAATGTTGTGCCCTTGCCGAAGGCAAAGCACACCCAATAATATATATGTGAGAGAACAAAGGTTGTGCGCTTATGTATTTTAAATACATAATTTGCTCAAACTTTCAGACGGCGCATTTCGGCTACTGCCTCCTCCTGGCTTCGGGTAAACAGTACGGCTTCAACCGGACCCGTACTCCCGGTGGGGTAACGATGTTGTGGTGTAGTAGTGGGGTGTAGCCCGGGTTAGGGTCAAACACGTCTTGGTGCTGGCTTACGAGTTCCCTCACCTCCTGGCGCTGTGTGGGGGTGAGGTCTTCGCCCAAGACCAAAAGCAGAGGGGGAGGGGGGGTTCGGGTTCCTCCCAGCGTTTCAGCAGGTTGACATGGTAGGTTTGGGTGTCTTTTCTCTTCCCAGCCTGGTGCACCCTGTAGGTGACCGGACCCAGCTTCTCCGTTACGATGTACGGGCCTTGCCAGGCCGAGAGGAACTTACCCCGAGCATCTGGTATCATGACCAACACCCGGTCGTGGGTGTTGGTGAACACTCTCGTGGCTGGGCGGGTCGGTTGTAAGCTCTCCGCTGGGCGCGCTGCGCCACCTCCATGTGTTCCTTTACTATTGGTTGTACACGTTGGATCTTCTCCTCCATGTCCCGCACATGCTCGATCACTGTCCGTAGGTGGGATATCTGTTGGCTCCCAGGCCTCTCTCACAACATCCAGAAGTCCTTGTGGCCGCCGGCTATACAACAGCTCAAACGGAGTGAATCTGGTGGACGCTTGGGGCACCTCTTACGGCGAAAAGAACGTATGGAATCATAAGGTCCCAGTCCCGGCTGTCTTCCGTCACCACTATTTTGAGCATGTTCTTGAGTGTTTGGTTAAAGCGCTCGACCAGGCCGTCTGTCTGGGGGTGGTATACGGAGGTGCGCAGGTGCAGGTCCCAAAGTGGCCCCCAAGGGGATGCGAATGGGCCAGCTTCAGGGCCGTGAGCGTTTTCTTTCCCCGTGGTACCACCAGGCGGCGTACGTCCTCCTTACCTCCTTGGGTGACGTGATACAAGAGTCCGTTGGAGATAGAGAAGTACGTTGCAGGGAGCGGCGTGGGGCCGCGTGGCTTCCCTTCTATTTCCCTGACCTGTGCCCAACAGCGCTTCAGTCTCTCCTCCACCTGTTGTTCCCTTTGGAAGGAACCCCGGAGGGAGGCCTGTTGGAAGAGGTCAGAGAGAAGGATAAGGGACATGTCAGGCTCACCTTCGCCATCTGCTTCCTCTTCTTCCGCCAGGTAGGACACTACTGATGGGCCAGGGCACGGGGGGGCTTGGGGTTGCGCAGTAGTTCTTCGAAGCCTGGCCGATCCCAGCCGAGGAGAAACGGAACCGGGAGCCCACTCGCAGGGTCCATCTGCCTGGCCGGCCTGAAACCTCGAGTGCCGTTGCAGGGACCTCCCGGGTGTCACCATGAACACAGGAAACCGGCAGCGAGCCTTCGATCCGCTGCCCCCGCGGTAGCAGCGAGGGGCGCACCAGGGATATTGAACTGCCGGTGTCTAGAAGAGCTTGAACCGGTCTTTCTTGTATCTTGACCAAGGGCGCCCCCTCGTGGGATTCTCCGTGCAGCGTACAGCCCACCTCCCAGGGACGCTGACTCGGTCTGGGGCTCCTGGCCCCAGAGTCGGTTGGCATAGGCTCGTCTAAGGGGTAAGACCGGGAAGGGGATCGGCTCGGCGTCATCTTTGGGCTGCATGGGGGGTTTGGTCTGAGTGGTGGCGTCCTAGGGCCCATGGGGGTTCCATTTTCCTTTGGGCGAAGGGAAGTCATGGACCTGGCCACTTCCGCCCACTCCGCCAGCAGGACCATTTCCTGTATCATATTGGGGTCTTGCTGTGCAACCGCTCTCCGGTCGGCAGGAAGGAGCCCCCTCAGGAAACGGTGCATGACGACCTGGTCTGCGACACCATTAGGCCCACGCCGTTCCGGTTGTAGCCAACGGTATACGATGCGCTGGAGCTGGGCCATTTGGATGGGAGGAGGAACCCCGGGGACATAATTCCAGGTCTGATACTGTTGGGCTGCTGCTCCCGGGGATTGCCCGGCCCGAGCCAGCACGGCTGCCTTCAGGCACGTATAGTCCTCGGCTTCATCCGTTATAAGGGCGTAATAGGCTTGCTGGGCTTCTCCGCTCAAGAACGGGGCAAGCACCTTAGCCCAATCAGCCTGTGGCCAGCCTTCACGGCCCGCCACCACCTCAAAGGTGTGGAGGTAAGCCGTTGGCCGTAATCTTGGTCAGGACCTGGCTGGCTGTGCGCCGTGCATCGGTGTGTTGCGTCTGTAGCCACCCTCCCGTCAGTTGGCCTAGGTTTGTCACCCGCTGTTGGTCTATGGACGCTTTGAGAAGGTGGCCCAGTATAGTAGCGGTTATGGCACGGCTGACGAGGTCTAATTTGGTGCAGGTGTCTCTTCTCATTATCCCTCGCCAGCCGTGCGTAATGAGAGGTGCAAACTCGGAAGGAGCTGTCCAGGGTACCGGTGGTCCTTTGTGGGCGGTGGCTGGACCCACGCTGATAACAGCCCTTACGTGGCTGCGACATCACAGCGTGTATCTAGAACAGGGGTCACCAACCTTTTTGAAACTGAGAGCTACTTCATGGGTACTGAGTCATACGAAGGGCTACCAGTTTGATACACTTCTCTGAAATAATAAATGTGCTCAGTTTACCTTTAGTTATGTATTATTATTAATGATTAATTATACTCATCCATGTGAAGACACTGATCACGTTAATGATTTCTCACAATAATTATCAACATTGACTTAACAAGGTGGGAAACAGATAATATCAATATTCAACAGTATTTCTATTCAAATTAGCAATTGTTAAAATTTTCAGATGCTAATTTCCACAACATTTCATAGGAAACATTTCCCATTTTCACTAGCCACTCACAAACCCTTTTAACAAATCATGAACTATGTTGCTTTTTCTGCCCGTAGCGCGCTACCCAATGGGTAGTTAGCATGGTAGCTTTTGTGACACGTAGTGAAGTGTTTGTCGGCGCACAATACTGGTTTTTACTTTTATCAATAAAAGCATTTATTTTAATTTTAAGATATTGTAATTTTCTATATAAATGCAAGTGTGATCCAAAAAGAATAGCAACAGAAAAAAATGAAATTTTTTATTTAGCCAACAAAGGTGGCTAAATATCCATGCACACCGGTTATTTGTGCTATTTTTAGAACAGGCCTGCCGGCGACTCATGTGGTCCTTGGGGGCGACCTGGTGCCCGCGGGCACAGTTTGGTGACCCCTGATCTATAACCAAAAAGCAACGACAAAATCTAACACCCAGCAGTGTGTATTTTCTTTGCCTCCCCTTTCGAATGCAATATTCAAATTACTAGACAAAAAAATTTATCCTGAGAAAAGTGGATTTTGAGGGGTATAGCTCCATAGACCTCCATTCATTCTGCACTCGCCTGTGAGCGCCCTCATATGAAACCAGAGAGGAACTGCAACCAGTTCAGAACCCGGAAGTTTCCCCGAGTGGCAGTTCTCCCCATATTTGTAATATTATTTGTCTTTGTGTTTGTTATGTAGTTATGATTTTAAAGTAAGTATTGTTTTTGTTATTCGTTGTCAAGTATTATCTATATCTGTCTATTGGTTTTGTTCTTGTTCAAACTGAGGCAGTAAATGTATTCATTGGTATGGAAATTAATGTTAAAGTGCCTGGATTGTTTGTATTTGATCTGAATAATAAAAAAATAAAACAAAAATGTAAAAGTTCTCCCCATATTAGACATTGGGTGTGTTCGACTTCATGCAGCGCTGCAGCCGGCTGACTTGAAGCAGTGAATTCTGGTTAGCTTTTTGTCCGACTTGAGACAGCGCCGAGGCTAGGTCACTGTGACGTATCCATCAAAGTACTGTGAGATCGATTCGAGAGCAGCCGGCTGTGTAGCCAAGCCCATTTTCTCAAGAGTAACTGCATGGGTTCTAATGACACAGCTATTTCATGATTGGCCAGACTCACACATGACAACTTTGACGCGTGTTTTGTATTTATTCTGACACCTTCAGTTTCGCCAATGCTCAAATTCGGACCAAACTGTATAATTGAACTAGAGAGGGTACAATTTCTGGGGAAATTGTAGGGTGTGGTTGCTTGCGTCGGTTGCAGGTGGGTCCGTCCCCTTAAGTTTTTCTCTTCTAGTGAAATTTTTCCAACATTTAGCCTACTCATATAATTCATTAAGAACCCCCTTTGAAACAAGCTACTGTAATGTAGCTGCCTGTTTGTGGGTTAATTTGACATGAGCACAATGTGTATTTTACTGCATCTCTTCTTGACATAGCATTCGAACACAGGGTGGAGGTCTGTCACAGTATCAACGTTGTCACCGGCAGTATTTCAGATGGATTTCAAACAGTACCATCTGCTAACTGAAAATATGCCCCCAAAAGCATAAATAAGCTTGACATCCATTTAGGGAGAATTGGCTAATTCAAAAGAAGTTTGCTACGAGGAAGCTAGTTGCGGTAGCTAGCCAAACTTCACTGAGTGAGGGGATTGTTAGAAAGCGCCGGAAATGAGAATGTTTCTTTTGACATAAAGTTTAGGCTGTGGCACTGAAGCCGGCGACGCACCACACAAGCTTGAGTTTAAATACATTCTTTAATGTGACATTACTTACTATACATGCACATCTTGATTTGCTTAAATGTACATGTATGATGCTGCTAGTACACCACGGCACGATACGATACTCGCTGTGCAACAGCACATCTATGCACGTTGTATCCATGCGTCGTTGCTAACGTGTGCTGACGTTGTGACGTTGGCACTGAGTACCCTTTGTGGACGCAATGCACAAGTTCAGCCTAAACCGTGCAACAGAACGTAAATAAAAATACAAGCAACTCGATCGCTACCAAGACAAAACGTTTGACACCAACGTTGTCTATGTAGTCCAAATATTGACGGATCCTTAGGGGCGCAAAAAGAAACAATAAAAATAATAAATATATATGTGAGAGAACAATGGTTGTGCTCGCCGAAGGCGTGGGCACACCCTATTGAATATTTGTTGAAGAAAGGGTTTTAGTCCGCTTTTTCACTAACGGAAAGACTAAGTTTAATTGAGTTCTGGTTGTATTTTCAATCTGCAGATTGGAGAAACATTTTAACATAGCCCAATACATAAAATGACAAATTTCAGTGCACTGGTTCGTGCAAGTTTTAATGCGAAAACAATTAAATTCGCAACCATGCTGTTCGTCAACGATAAAGTAAGCAAACAGCGCTTGATCGGCCATGACTGACGTCAACGCAGCAAACCACGAGAAGCTGGAATGTCCGACTTTACGGAGCTGTTTTTAACTCCTCCCCGACTGCAAGAGGCAACACGTCAGCCTCCAGGACAAAAATAATTCTAAAAACTGATAAACATGGGTCATTTGACCATAAAAAGCTGTCTGTGTATTTTATTGTCAATAAGGAAAGGTTACTTGATAGATGGATGACAGGGGAACAGACAGTAACACTGTTCAGAAATTCAGAATTTCTTTCTGCAGTAGTTATTTTTTCACAGTAATTTTCCTGTCCTTCCTTCCTTCCCCTCTCTCTGTCTGTTTCTTTCCCACACCTCTCCTGTCTCTCCCCTTATTTCCCTCCTCCTTCTCTCATCTACCTACTACCACTTTTTTCTTTCCAGTACAATGCCCTGCCCATGAAGTGCGTTTCGACTCAACTGGTGTGATTCTGAGTCCGGGATACCCAGAAAGCTACCCCAATCTGCAGATGTGTTCCTGGCTCATTAATGTGGAGAAAGGCTACAACATCACCCTCCACTTTGGGCTCTTCCAGACAGAGAAGGAGTTTGACATCCTGGAGATATTTGATGGTACACTGTTATCTAGATATGCAGCACACTTAATCATGCCCTTCACAAAGCCATTCTGTTATTACAGATTTATTAAGACATTAGTATAAACATTTTGACCAATAATTATAAATACTATCACATTACAGTTTAAGTGTGTGTATTACAACCATTGTGTGTGTATGAGTGTGTATATGTGTGTTCATTATTATTGTGTGGGTTTTGGTTTTTCACTGTCTAGTATTTCGTTTCTATGTCCTGTGTTCTGGCTGTCATTTGGTTGTATTGATTTCACCTGTCAATCGTTAGCGTGCCTATTTAACCCTTGTGCTGCCTTCGGGTCACATGACCCAAAGCTTCATAACGAACCATCGTTGTGTTTACCACATTTTACCCAATACACAAACAAATACAAATAATTTTCTTTTAACCTTCGCAATGTGGGGGGTCTGAGACACCCCAACAGTTAAAAGAAAATGCTTCACTTTGTTTTTGTATGCGGTAAAGTTGTCGCAATACGACGGTGGGTCACAATGATTGATGGGTCAGAATGACCCGAAGATAACACAAGGGTTAAGTTGGGCCCTTTGTTTCATTTGTGAGGTATTGTTTGTGTTGATGATGTACTGACCCTACAGATAATTAATATTGAGATTGTGTATAGACCTTTGCCCTGTATTTTTGACTTCGACATTTGCCTAGCCCTTTGGATACTTTTGCCTTGTGGATTACCTACCTGTTTCCATCTGACTACGATTCTTGTCTTGTCCTGTTTGGGAGAAAAATAAACACATCACCGTTTACTCTGCGTCTGGGTCCTCTTCCCTTTCTGGGATCTATCTGGGATCGTGACAGAATACCTCACCCTTCAACATGGATCCAGCAGAGGTACATCACCGTCTACAACAGCAAGAAGGGCAACACATTGATGAGCTGTGCCATCTACTCCACAACAAGCCCAGTTAGCAGGTACCCCTGCACCTCCCGCAGCCCGTACTCCTGTCGTTGCCCCTCCCAAATATGATGCTTCTCCTGGTCAATGCAAGGGCTTCCTCATGCAATACTCCATCTACTGTGACCACCATGCTCGTGATTTCCGTACGAAGAAAGACAAGGTTGATTTCATCATATCCCTGCTCACCGGTAAAGCATTAGAATGGGCTAGGGCATTGTGGGCTGCACACAGCCTGGATTTAGACTCAGAGACTCAGTTAATCTCCTTGTTCACTGAGGTTTTTGACCATCCTATCGCCGGACAGAGTGTGGGGGATCTTCCCTGCGAGATCAGACAGGGTGGAGGCTCTGCGGCGGATTATGCCCTGGAGGAGTTCGGCACCTTGGCTGTCAGTAGTGGGTGGAGCGAGGCCGCTCTCCTAACCATATACCGCAGGGGTCTGATTCCTGAACTCCAAGCATAGTTAGCCTGTCATGGCGATCTTACTGATCTAAGTCAGTTTATTCGGATGTCCATTTCCATAGACCACCTCCTGGCTACCCGGAAGAAATCCCAGCCACCTAGGAGTCGCAGACCTATGTTTCCTGTCTCACCTAACCCACCACCGGAGTTCCAGAATACCGCACATCCAACACACGAACCCATGCAACTTGGACAAGCTCCTGTAAGCCTGGAGAAGAAAAGCAGATGCTACAGGGAACGTCTCTGCCTTTACTGCGGGAGTGAGAGACACATGGTGCTACAATGCCCTATCCGCCCGTCTTTGCCGCCCAAGCCCAGATTGGATTCTCCGGCCCAGGTAGGACTCTCTGCCCTCCTCAATATCACACAGAGACAACTCTCTGTTCCCGCTATCTTAAGTAATTCCTCTATTCAAAAATCTGTTCTGGCTCTACTGGATTCCGGAGCAGCTGGTAACTTCATCGATGTAGAGCTAGCCAATAAACTGGAGATCGAACTAACCTCTCTTTCTCCTCCACTAAAGATTAACCCCCTGAATGGTCAGCCCCTCAGCAATGGATACATCACGCAGCAGACTGCCTGTTTGACCCTGCAGATAGGGCTTCTGCACACTGAAACCATCCAACTGTTAGTGCTACCTTCCTCCAAGGAACCTATGATTCTTGGCCATCCCTCGCTTTGCCTACACGATCCTGCCATTTCCTGGCGAAAAGGGGAATTGATGCATTGGAATACAAACTGTCACTCCAAATGCATGGAACTACCTTGCAGAGCTACCGCAATAGAGGATTCGACACCAACCGCTCCTGTTCACGTTCCTCCAGAATACCATCAGTTCAGTGATGTCTTCAGCAAAGAAAACGCCACCATTCTATCATCGCGCTTGGGATTACTCCATCGATCTCAGGGACAACAGGATTCCATCTAAGGGGCAGATCTACCCTCTATCCCTGAAACACAAGCCATGACTGACTACATAGTCGAAACCCTGAAATTAGTTTTTATCCGCCCTTCCACGTCTCCGGTTGCAAGTAGCTTCTTCTTTATCTCAAAGAAAGATGGGGGTCTGAGACCTTGCATCGATTACCGTGCCTTGAACGAACTAACAATAAAGAACCGTTATCCACTCCCTCTCATCCCTGCTGCTTTGGAGCTAGTAGGACACGCTACAGTGTACACAAAACTGGACTTACGGAGCGCCTACAATCTTGTGCGCATACACAAAGGAGACGAGTAGAAAACTGCCTTTATCACTCCCAGGGGGCATTATGAATATCTGGTCATGCCATACGGCCTTACCAATGCTCCCTCCGTATTCCAAGCCTACATGAGCGATATTTTTAGGGACATGATAGACCGGTTCATTCTTGTTTACATCGATGACGTCTTGATTTTTTCAGACAATATACCTAGAATACCTCAAACGGGCTAAGAGGTTGAATCCCTGGCAGGCTCGCTGGTGCCTCTTTTTTACTCGATTTCATTTCTGTGTCTGAACCGCTTCCTATTTCAAGCAGACCCTGGTCACACATCGCCCTTGATTTCCTCACTGATCTGCCTATTTCTTCAGGTTGCACTACCATATTAGTGGATATAGACCGCTTTTCAAAGATGTGTCGCTTACTGCCTTTACCCCGGCTCCCCAATGCGATGGAGATGGCGGAATGCTTGTTCCAACAGGTGTTCCGCTTGTATGGCATACCAGAGGACGTGGTGTCAGATAGCGGACCCCAGTTTATTTCAAGGGTCTGCCAAGCCTTCTATCAACGTCTTGGGGTCTCTCTCTCTCTTCCGGTTACCATCCTGAGACCAATGGCCAGACAGAGCGTCTGAACCAGGAGCTGGGGAGGTACTTACGGCAATACTGTGCAAGGAACCCCTCAGACTGGAACCGATACTTACCCTGGGCTGAGTATGCACAGAATTCTGTCATTCTTTCCTCCCATCGTTTGACACCGTTTCAATGTGTTTTGGGGTATCAACCCCCCTTGTTCCCGTGGGAGACGGAGCCTGGCGCTGTTCCCACCATCGACGACTGGCGCAGTGACAAGGTGTGGGAGTCAGGACACCTGGACTGGGCTACACAGGCACAAAAGACGTTTTCGTATCGTCGTCTCCGGCCGACCCCTCTCTATCACCCAGGTCAACGGGTGTCAACTCAGGACGTCCGGCTCCACCTCCCCTGCAGAAAACTCAGTCCCAGTTATATAGGTCCTTTCAAGATACTCAACCGTTTTTCTCCTGTAACCTACCGTCTTCAGCTTCCCCGTCAGTACCGGATCCACTCCTCCTTCCACATGTCCCTGCTCAAGCCTGTCCGGTTCAGTCCTCTTCATCCTCTGGATTCTCATCATACCCCCCCGCCTCCTTTGGATGTTGGTGGGGCACCAGCGTACTCCATCCAGGATATCCTTGATTCCCGTCGCAGGGGTGGTGGCCTTCAGTATCTCGTTGATTGGGAGGACTACGGCCCAGAAGACCAGTCTTGGGTTCCTGCCCGGGACATTCTGGACCCGGAGTTGGTTTCCTCGCCCTCTGGGTAGACCCCCGACGCGGCCGGCTCGGCCTGTGTGACAGCCCCCGCCGGTCGGCTGTGCTGTTTTGTCTGTTGGTCGTCGGGTGCCTCCCGTGGGTGGGGGGTACTGTGTGGGTTTTGGTTTTTCACTGTCTAGTATTTCGTTTCTATGTCCTGTGTTCTGGCTGTCGTTTGGTTTTATTGATTATACCTGTTAATCGTTAGCGTGCCTATTTAAGTCAAAGAAACTAAAGTTTGTTTGTTTCATTTGTGAGGTATTGTTTGTGTTAACGACGTACTGAGCCTACAGATAATTAATATTGAGATTGTGTATAGACCTTTGCCCTGTATCTTTGACTTCGACGTTTGCCTAGCACTTTGGATACTTTTGCCTTGTGGATTACCGACCTGTTTCCGTCTGACTACGATTCTTGCCTTGTCCTGTTTGGGAGAAAAATAAACACATCACCATTTACTCTGCGTCTGGTTCCTCTTCCCTTTCTGGGATCTATCTGGGATTGTGATAATTCTAGACAGTATGTACTTGCCTGTATTTGTGTACTGTACAACAGTCATGGTTGAATCTTGAGTTGGCATGTGGTTGAAGTCAAGTTTATGGGTGTGTATGTGTTGACTATGAGTGTGTATCGCAGGGCCCAACATTTACAGCCAGAACCTGGCATCGCTCAGTGGTGATGTGGTCACACCCTTCAGTCTGACCACCACTGGTCACCAGCTCCTGCTCCGATGGTCATCCGACCATGGCACCAACCGCCGAGGCTTCCACCTTAGATATGTGGGTGAGTATCAAAGTATGTATCCGCTAATAATAATCTACTACTCATTGGCATGTCCTCCTGTCATAAAACTCTTGGAAATTCAAAAATATTTTTTGATGGAAGATTTGCTGGGATTTACCCTTGAGTAGGATATAGATTATTTTTTTATACTGATCCTAATTTGTTGGATCAGGTTGTTGAGCAGTATCTGTTTGAATTGGACATTTAAAGTCTTGCTTTGGTGTGCTAGAAATGTCTAGTTTATCAGGACCAGCACATATCTTTTCAGCTTCTTATTCATGTTTTTAATGTTATTCAGTGCATTGTACATTTACATTTATTCATTTAGCAGACGCTTTTATCCAAAGCGACTTCCAAGAGAGAGCTTTACAAAGTGCATAGGTCACTGATCATAACAACGAGATAGCCACAAAACATTGCGAGTAGCCAAAACATGAAGCACACATTGTGAACAGTGAGTAAGTGCCAAAGGGAAGAACCATAAGAGCATGTAGTTAAACAAGTTACAATTAAACAACATGAACTGCTATAAGTGCAAGTGTACCTGTGGGAAAAAAAAAAGACAAGCAACAATAATAAAAAACAATAGTGTTTGAATTTGATTAGAAAGCAATAACCTTTTGCATAATACGGATACAAACATATTTTACATGTTAAAGCCAGTTGAAAACCGTGTTTGCCCTTGGGCCAGACATGCATAGTTCAGTCAAGATTGATTTCACCATTTATACATATACACGAGAATAGGTTTGACATAGGCGGATTGGATGTACATGGGGAAGCGCTCCCTGCCTTTGCTACAGCATGCATGACAATGAGGCAGGGAGCAACAAGTGAAATCCCCCAACGGGGAGCACAGACAGACAACATAGGGGAGAAGGGGATGGTAGAGGGTGGCAGCAGCGCAGAACACTAAGGTAATCAGTGCCGCTAATCAGAGCTAAACCTATTGGCTGAGAACATGGGAATGGGTGAAATGACGTGCGATGCCCGAGTGCCATGCCTGAACTAGCTTTGCTTATTTAAGTCAAGACACTCACGTGAGTGATTTCACCATTTATTCATATACATTACAATAGGTTTGACTTTGGAGGATTGGATGTACATGGAGAAGTGCTTCCTGCCTTTGCTACAGCATGCATAACAATGTGGCAGGGAGCAACGAGTGAAATCCCCCAAAACACCAGCGCTCCTGAGCTACCCCATGACATCCCACTATTTACTAGTGGCGAAAAACACACCGAAGCCACCCAGCCACAGGATACATGCGGACCACATTGGTCACCAGAGGTCTCAGACCCGCTCAGCTCGAGCGCTTGATCAGTTTGAGCATTAAGCATTATGTCACTCAGTTTCCCTTCTCAAGTGCACATGTTTTTCTGCGCTTCCACAATGTCCAGCGTGGACATGGACACCAGAAGGAGAGGTGGCCGCCCCTATCCGGAAGGAATGCGTCGTATACAGCTCCGGGGACAGGCCACAGTGCTTGCACAGAATTCGGAGGCGTTGCATGAGCCATGATCTGGTCATGGCCTTGTCGGCTATGTTACTGGTAAACAGGCTCATCAAGCGTCGCCGGGGCCTTAGTTTGGCCTGTCACAATGGGGGCGCCTACATTTCGATCAGTCTGCAGTGCTTTAGTACAACGGTGAACATCCCACTTCCCACGGACATGCATGGTGAGATCGCAAGACGGATAGAAAAGTGGTGTATTCACCGCACCGCAGAAACCCATAGAAAGCTGTGAGAAACACCGCCTCGAGCAGGGAGTCGATATAAGGGCCGAAGAAGTAGTGTTACTGTATCATATACTGTCCTCTGCCCTGTTTGTTTCTGCCTCACTGAGCCAAAAAAAAGTGCTTTGCTGTACTCATGCTGTTGTTTAATTGGTTGTCGTGACTTGAGACATGCTTGCGTGTAAAAAGGGCTATACAAATACATTTGATTTGATTTGACTTCTCGGATGATTGAAGTCCTTTCACGGTTCCAGTTGCTCATTCTCTTCATTAGAGAGAGAACGGAAGACCGTTGTTCGAGTTCTGTGGCGCGGATAGCTCCGCGGTTGTTAAGTCAATTCTGAAGCAGCGGCTGTAATGGTGAATATAGCGTAAACACTGGAGCAGAATTACTGCCTAAAGTAATTCTAAAGTAACAATGGAGACGGCAAATGTTATCGGGTGATCGCCTACGTTTAACTGGTGAAATACTTAACATCAATGAATCAATTCATGATCATTTATGAACATCCCTAGCAGGGATGTGTCTGTATTGCTGTAAGGCAGCGACCTTAGAATGGTTAAGAACTTGACTCTGGACGAATTGAACATTGCTGGTGTGCACCGTGATACGCTGTGCGATGTGTTCCCCGAGCAACGTATTGAGCCAGACGATTACCTGGCATGAATTTCCGATTTCGAACGATAGACAGGCCAACACAATAGAGATAATGAGAAGCGACCAGCAATGGCAGCAGCACAGAACACTAAGGTAATTGAGGGCGCGTATGTGTGCAACTTATAGTGCCGCCTATCGGAGCTAAACTTATGGGCTGAGAACACGGCGATGGGTGATATGATGCACACTACACTCACATGATTAAATCACACATTTTTTTTTTTATCTGAATGGGCTTATTTTTCCTGCCCAAACGCATCAGCTACCATTCATCTTCACAGTGTGTGTGACAGGTTTTGAGCACTCCCCCTTGATTTGGCGCACATCTTTCTAATGATAGGAATGATGTGTGTGTGTGTGTGTATACAAATTAGAATGGGTTTCGTTTCCCACTATCCGCTCAAGAACCAGGTACTCTTCTGCATGTGTCTTATTTATAATACAACGGAGTGCAGTGACGTTGTTTAGATAAGCATTTTGTTTATCAAGTTTATTAGACTCTTTATTTAAATGTCAATTCAATGTAGGCTTACCACCTGTCCTGCATTTTGTGGGACAGTCCCGAAATTGGCAGCTTTGTCCCGCATCCCGCAAGCCATAAGGAATGTCCTACATTTCAATTTTGTCTGTATTATTAGGGTTCCTACGGTAGGAGGACCCTATTGTTATTAGGGTTCCTCCGGTAGGAGGGAACCTATTGTTATTGATTGTATTATTATGTTTGTTCCATGGGAGTCAATGGCAGCCCCTAGACCAGTAATGCAAAAAGTTTGGCATGTTGAAACGGCAGAGCATTAGTAACTACCATACCAAACATGGCCTACATGAGACAATAGGTCACGCTACAGGCCACACCCCAATATGTCAATTTTCAAAGTGATGCCCTTAGCAGGCCATAAGTCCCAAAATTCTGAAATTGAGTTCATACGCCTTACTGCTCACGAGGAACAAAAAAGCCGCAAGAACCTATAACGGCCGCCATATTGGATTTTTCTGTACATTAAAGATTTGTCCAAAACAACAAGATTATTCATGAACCATAGCTCCGGTTGACTTGAAATACGAAGCTTATTTGTAAGACATATGTCTTTGTATAGGGTGATAAGCAAGAAATAATATATTTCAATCAGGAGAGACCTGCTATGAGTAAGTGATGTTTATTACAGAATGATAATTGTACTACAAGTGTTTGGAGCTTAGACCCCATGGGGAATCATTGATCAGAGGGCGCCTGCCCAACATCCAAGAAGAATCCCCCATGGAGTCCAGACACTGGCGGAGGTGGCAGAAGCCGACGACCCAGGCAGAAGAGCCGAAGAACAGCAACAAGGCACTGGAAGGCGACGGGGAGGTGGAGGGTCGCGCACTTGATAGCATTGACAAACTACACAGGGAGAGAATCATATTTAAAGGCACAATCATGTGATCCTTTGACAGGATTAATTGATAGACGGGAGTTCTAATCGAACTGGAACCATATGACAGCCCAACACAGGAAAGAGGGAAAGTAGAGTGTTCTTAGCGGGGGGAGTTACATTTACATTTTTAGTCATTTACATTTTTAGTCAGTAGTTAGTAGTAAAACCTTACCGAATATGCCCGAGTCAAGGATCGGTCTTGCCTGACTGAACTTCAATTTCAATTGAAGTTCAATTGAAAGCTTCAATTCAATCAGGAGAGACCTGGTATGAGTAAGTGATGTTTATTACAGAATGATAATTGTACTACAAGTGTTTGGAGCTTAGACCCCATGGGGAATCATTGATCAGAGGGCACCTGCCCATTATCCGGGAAGAATCCCCAAAAGATAAGAGGGTAAGAAGTAGAAACCATAAACTTACTCACCAACGGGATGAAACCATGAAACTCTGAGGAATAAGCAACACAACTTTCTTTTGGCTCTCGACGAAGGGGGTTGCATTTTTCTCTCCCTCCCCTCCCCTGACCTTCCCTGCTTGGCTTCTATCGTATTGTCGTGTCTTGTATACTCGAGAGACTCTCTCCGCATCACTCTCCGAAGCAAGAAACATGGAATTGATTAGCTGGTCTCTCAACGCAATTGACACCATCTTCTCGAAGAGAATCTTGGGTTCGGGGAACCTAACTGTCCTGACGGGATGTTCGCAGCTGGCTACTCGATGGACGCGTGGGAGAATTGGCGTGTCGTGTGCCTAGTGGTGCTTTCCGTGGAGGACATCTACCTATTCGGAACCATGATTACAGGCTTGGATTGGGCGCTGCTCTGGTATATCGGAAATTTGATTAAACGGCTACAGCTGTCAAAAGCCCCCTAAGGCTGCCCGACATGATTGTGCGATGGGCAGAGCTGTTGGCGCTCAGACTGTGACTTTACAACGCAATATGGATAAGTGGAAAGTGGACCGATTTGGAGACCATAATGTGTAGACGTGGAAACTGAATGCGGCTACTCGACCAAACAACAACCCCAATCTTATCTGCTTTCGGCCCCGTAACCAGCACAGGCCTTGGCCAAGGCCGTTGCTGGAACAACAACTCCCCTGGAGAGCGCTGCAGTGAAACTCTCTTGTAGTCTCTTCCCTTCCCCCCTCCCACAGACACCTGTGGATTGCGGCCCCTGTCTGGGTCTCGACCAAGGATGTCTCCATGGCAATACAATCTGTGAACTGTGAATCTGACTGATTGTGGCCTAGGCAAAGGCGCCAGCCCAGGCCTACTCATACACTAACTTTCACCTACTACAGATATGCCATCACCCCCCCCCCCCCCCCACCCCCATACAACGCCTTCGCCTGCTTCGTTCCCCAGTGTGGCAGGCGGGTCTGTGACCAGCGGCTTTTACGGCCGCAGGTCCAGATGCTGCTTGTTTGCACTGGCTTCCCAACCCCTTTGCATGTCATGAGTTCTGTAATGTTGTACTATGTATGTGCCTATGTGCTGAGGTGTTTTTTTCTGTTCCCACACTGTACTCCTCTAGGAGCATAGTCTGGGGGTTGACTTTTTCTCTCCTCTCCTCTCCTCATGTTTCTGCAGAAATTTGAAGGGGGTGCCGATAATGGCTGCCTCGGTCGGTATCTTTCGGCCAAAGTAAATTCCTTGTTGGTGCAAACTTTCATGGCGAATAAAAACCCATTCTGATTCTGAGAACGACCGACAAAGGTGCACAGCACCGATCGGTGCGACCATAATAATTACGAGATTATAACATAATGACAAAAAGCATACATACCCCGGGCCGGATCCTGCAGGAGATGGCAAGGCAAGGACAGACCCATAGAACTGTTCCTATACCGACGAAACCAGACGACAGCAAAGGTAGGCTGCAGTCAACCAAGGCTGGAGGGCCACATGCCCTGACGTGCAATGGCCCATCGGCCAGAGGACCGATGCACTCGTGTATGTAAGTAAGTAAGTAAGACTTTATTTATATAGCACATTTCATACAAGAATTGTAGCTCAAGGTGCTTTACATAAAATCAATAAAAACAATAATACAAGTGATAAACAATTCAAACAAAAATAAAAATCCCAATAAGATCTCTGTTCAAGAGAGAAAACAACATTAAACATGCATCTTAAAAGGTCAAGAGTATGGGCCGCATTATCTGTTAACAGATCCTTTGCCTCAGATCAAGAATACAGATTGTTTTACATATTTGTTTAAATACTTCACGCGACCAGAGTTCTTGTACGCTATCAGAGTTCGCCAACTCTGACCTAGACAAAGTAAAATTAGCAAGTCAAATAATGACCCAAATTTACTAAACCAAGATTCTACAATAAAATAACTAATAAAAGTAGGATTACAAGTAACACACATACATTTGGTTCACCCCTGGTCTGTATATATAAAAACATACACTCTGTTAACAGATCCTTTCCCCAGGTCAAGAGTATGGGCCGTATTCTCTGTTAACGGATCCTTTGCCTCAGATCAAGAATACAGATTGTTTTACATATTTGTTTAAATACTTCACGCGACCAGAGTTCTTGTATGCTATCAGAGTTTGCCAACTCTGACCTAGACAAAGTAAAAATAGCAAGTCAAATAATGACCCAAATTTACTAAACCAAGATTCTACAATAATATAACTAACTAGAGAGGATACAATTTCTGGGGAAATTGTAGGGTGTGCTTGCTTGCGTCGGTTGCACAGGGGTCTGTATATTTTATATAAAAATGCATCGGGCCTACTTATTATTTATAAAGATTACATAGATTTAAAAGCATCTTTTTTTTGCTGCTCATTTACAACTCAAAATACGAGTGAAGTGTAGAATGAAATATGATGTCTTCTCATTTCCCCTGCAAGAGGCAGCTGACAGGCTGAATCAAAACGAATACATTTGGCAGACCGGTGTAAAAATGGACCTAATCTCTATGACTTAAACGTCCTTTTAAGTTGTCCCTTCTCGTGATATTTTCAGGCATTTAGCCTACTCATATTGCATTCATTAACTAGAGAGGGTACAATTTCTGGGGAAATTGTAGGGTGTGCTTGCTTGCGTCGGTTGCACAGGGGTCCGTTTTTGAATGACATTTTTACAACTTATTTCTGTATATTTTATATGAAAATGCATACTTATTATTTATAAAGATTAAATAGATTTAAAAGCATTTTTTTTTGCTGCTCATTTACAACTGAAAATACGAGTGAAGTGTAGAATGAAATAGATGTCTTCTCATTTCCCCTGCAAGAGGCAGCCTCATCGTTGAATCAAAACGAATAAATTTGGCAGACCGGTGTAAAAATGGACCTAATCTCTATGACTTAAACGTCATTTTACGTTTTTCCCTTCTCGTGATATTTTCAGGCATGTAGCCTACTCATTGCATTCATTCATTCATTAATAAAGAACCCCCTTTGAAGATTATTCTACGTTACCCGGCAGTAGAAGATGGAATCGCGATTCAAACAGTACCATCTGCTAACTGAAAATATGCCCCCCAAAACGTAAATAAGCTTGACATTTATTTAGTGGAAAATCGCTCATTCATAAAAAGCTCACTGGTAGCGATCATTGTCAGTAACAACGCAAAATGCGATATAGCCCTGTGTGGAGAAGCTGCCCCGGTAAATTGTACTACTACGGTACAGTACTAGACTACTGCTGTGTTCGTCTTGGTAGCGATTGCGTTGGTTGAATTGGATTTAACGTTCCGTTTTACGGTTTAGGCTGAAATAGATTATTTTCATGAACAGATTGACAACGTTTAGGCTGTGGCAATGAAGTTCAGGGCCCCGTTCGTCGTAAGGGTTGAAGCTAAGTTAATCAATTGTCCCTTTAACCCGTTAACATTAGCGAGATGAGTGAGAATAGCAAATATCGGTTCGTCAACGGCTGATCCGCATCCAAATCATGTGGTTAATTTCAATCAGGCTAAACTTATCAGGGAAATTGCACGTGCACGTCCTACTTCAAAAGGCAGGAAAGGTCGATCACCAAAACCGTGATTTTCTAACGGTATGATGGCGGAAAATACGAAAGAGAGAGCGGTGATAGGCTATTCTCGCCATCCGAGCAAACTATTATAATGAGTCTCTATAAGACAATAAGCATATATTATCATGGCTAAGTCAAACACCGCCACCGCTGCCAGAGCAAGACAAGCAGCTTGGCAAAAAATTGCCAATAAGCTAAATGCGAAAGTTTTGGGGAAATGTATAGGCTCATCTTAAGTGCCTCATTACCCCAATCAATCAGATCACATTTCTTTAAATGTGCCTGCCTGTATAGGCTTAATGGAAATTAATAATCGAATGAGATCTTGCTAGCGAAAATAATGATCTCAACTCTTTCAGAATAAGTAGGCTAGATAAAAACAAGGCCAAAGAGTATCTAATTGATACGAATTCATAGACAATTATGAGGATATACTGCGCTTATATCATGTAGGCCTACTATATATGTGCATGTAGGGCTATGTGTAAATCCCTCTTTGATTTCATTGACTGGGACATGGCCAGGGAATATGATGAATTGATTCATCAGCTGGTTAAGCGCCAAGTACACTTTTCTTACAGCAACGCATGCTGCGGCTTTGCCAATGTTTTCTGCATCGCCTATACTGTATAAAAATGTAGCCTATAGCCTACCTGACGCAAAAAATCTCAAGGCTATGCAGTCTGAAGCACAGTTAAAGTTTCAAGTAGCTTTATTGTCCATTTCTTCACATGTCAAGACATGAAAAGGAATCGATATGACGTTTCCCACTCTCCCACAGTGAAAAAGCACAGGCACAACAGATAAGACAAGACATTTTGTAAAACATAGCGTTACATATTCACATACAGCAGCATAAGCTCATAATAAAGCATAAAGCTTGCTGCGGCGTGTGATATTTGCAATGCACGGCCCGAGAAGGTCTTGCAAATAGTCGGCTGAATCGATATCGCTCAAACAAGAACTCATCCGTGTGAAATAAAGGATCTTGGCAATTGCGAAGAACTCTATTGGTATGGAAAGCTAATCGAACTACAATATAGCTCCTTGGTCAACTGGGTCTCTCAAAAAGGGAGCTGCCATGTTATTTTCCGGGGGTGTGGCAAGCTTATCCAGCTACACTTATGTTAGCCTGCTCTGGAGCAGGTTAGTGCTAATTGATATGTTACTATGGTGATTTATCGAAAGTTGCTTCCACGAACCAAAAAGAGGGGCGTTTTTTATCTTAGCCTGAAAATTAGCTCGCTAAACCGCTTAGCGAGCTACGACGAATACCCCCCAGGTTAGTAGTTAGATAGACTTTTGATTTAAGTAAGGGGAGTGCCGAACATGTTCTGTCGCCGTTTGACTTCCTACAGCTGTGTAGATGTTTTTGTAGTGTCTCGCATAGGCTACAGCATTGCAGTGAGCAACACTGGTTTGAAACCACAGGTAATGATAATTTCACCCACAAATCGTTTACTTGTAATGTAATGTCATAATAAATCCTACAACGAAAATGTATTTGTGAGGAATGTTTATTTTAAAGATTGAAAACAGATGCATCATAGACCACTGTAGTATGTGTTGCCCGGGCAACAGAGGCTAATGTCATGATGCTAATGCTTCAGTGAAATAGTAGACTACCGTTTCCAAAAGTAGATGTGGGCCTACTTCCTTAATAATATCAGCTAATATTGTACATTACATTTCATAATTGTGTTTCACATCACAAAGTAAAATGAGTAAATAGTTATCACCCTGGCCTCTTTGCTTGTGGCGTTCCTGCAGCTGCCTTGCAGTAAAGCTATAGTTAGCCTAGCTATCCCCCAAGTTAACAGATGTGAAACGAATGTTCTGCTACAGGTAGTCACGCGTGTTTTCGTGACGTTAGTGACGTAGTGACGTTAGTAACGTCAGTGACTGTGGCTAGCAAATTAGCCACCGTTAGCTTCACCTTTCACCACAAAAACGCAATTTCTACTTAAACCATGCAACGGAACGTAAATAAAAATACAACCAACGCAATCGCTACCAAGACGAACCTTTTGACACCGCCGTTGTGTATGTAGTCCAAATATTGACTGATCCTTAGGGGGGCGAAAATAAATAATAATAATAAATAAATATATATGTGAGAGAACAAAGGTTGTGCTCTCTCCAAAGGCTTGAGCACACCTAATAAAGTACCCCCTTTGAAGATTATTCTACGACTACCAGCAGAAGATAGAATCGCGATTCAAACAGTACCATCTGCTAACTGAAAATATGCCCCCAAAAACGTAAATAAGCTTGACATTTATTTAGTGGAAAATCGCTCATTCATAAAAAGCTCACTGGTAGCGATCATTGTCAGTAACAACGCAAAATGCGATATAGCCCTGTGTGGAGAAGCTGCCCCGGTAAATTGTACTACTACGGTACAGTACTAGACTACTGCTGTGTTCGTCTTGGTAGCGATTGCGTTGGTTGAATTGGATTTAACGTTCCGTTGTACGGTTTAAGCTGAAATTAATTATTTTCATGAACAGATTGACAACGTTTAGGCTGTGGCAATGAAGTTCAGGTTAGTAGTTAGATAGACTTTTGATTTAAGTAAGGGGAGTGCCGAACATGTTCTGTCGCCTTTTGAAATCCTAAACAGCTGTGTAGTGTAGATGTTTTTGTAGTGTGTCTCACGTAAGCTACAGCGTTGCAGTGAGCTACACTGGTTTGAAACCACAGGTAATGGTAATTTCACCAACAAATCGTTTACTAATGTCAGAATAAATCCTACAACGAAAATGTATATGAGGAATGTTTATTTTAACGATTGAAAACAGATAACGCTACATCATAGACCACTGTAGTATGTGTTGCCCGGGCAACACAGGCTAATGTCATGATGCTAATACTTCAGTGAAATAGTAGACTACTGTTTCCGAAAGTAGATGTACTTCCTTAATAATATCAGCTTATACTGTACATTACACATGACAATTGTGTGTCATATCACTAAGTAAAATGAGTAAATAGTTATCACCCTGGCCTCTTTGCTTGTGGCGTTTCTGCAGCTGCCTTGCAGTAAAGCTATAGTTAGCCTAGCTATCCCCCAGGTTAACAGATGCAAAACGAATGTTCTGCCAAAGGTAGTCACGCGTGTTTTCGTAACGTTAGTGACGTAGTGACGTTAGTAACATATAGGGGAGTCAGGTAACGTATAGGGAGTCAGGTGGCTGAGCGGTGAGGGAATCGGGCTAGTAATCCGAAGGTTGCCAGTTCGATTCCCGGTCATGCCAACTGACGCTGTGTCCTTGGGCAAGACACTTCACCCTACTTGCCTCGGGGGAATGTCCCTGTACTTACTGTAAGTCGCTCTGGATAAGAGGGTCTGCTAAATGACTAAATGTAAATGTAGTAACGTCAGTGACTGTGGCTAGCAAATTAGCCACCGTTAGCTTCACTTTTCGCCACAAAAACTTAACTTAAGCCCAAACCATGCAACGGAACGTAAATTCCAATAGAAGCAACTCAATCGCTACCAAGACGAAACTTTTGACACCTACGTTGTCTATGTAGGCCAAATATTGACTGAGTTTTAGGTGGGCAAAAAGAATAAAAAGAATAATAATAATAATATATATGTGAGAGAACAAAGGTTGTGCCCTTGCCGAAGGCAAAGCACACCCAATAAAAGTAGGAAAACCCTTTTGAGATAAAATTACTTAAATGCTTCGGTAAAAAGGTAGGTTTTAAGCTGTCTTTTAAAAATGTCTAGAGTGTTTGCTTCCCTAATATTTATGGGTAATTTGTTCCATAGTTTTGGGGCGTAATTGACAATGGCCGAATCACCAGTCTTCTTATGACTGCTTCTGGTGACCTCTAATAGGCCTGCATTTGATGATCGCAGTGTTCTAGCTGGTGTGTAGTTTATAAAGGAGTTAGCAATGTAGCTAGGTCCTTGTCCGTGTAGAGCTTTGTATGTGAGGAAAAGGACCTTAAAGTCAAAGTCAGAGCGACTTACAGTAAGTACAGGGAAATTCTCCCCGAGGCAAGTAGGGTGAAGTGCCTTGCCCAAGGACACAACGTCATTTGGTTGGCATAGCCGGGAATCGAACTAGCAACCTTCTGATTACTAGCCCAATTCCCTAACCACTCAGCCATCTGACTCCCAGTCTAACCATGTCCCAGTCCCAACCAGTCCCTAACCAGTCCCAGTCTAACCATGGTCTTGTTTTTCGAGTCCGCTGTACTCTCACCAGTTACACTCGCAAGCAGCTGGACATGCTCTCTGTTCTAGCCCAGTTGTCTTTATGACTCATGTCACTTGAATATTGACTGACATTCCGGACCTAGATCAACCCAGGAAGAGTTGCCATATCCGTGTTTTTCTTGCCAAATCGGGGATATTTGAAAACAGTGTCGCGGGTGACAAAATATTGATAGCGGGTGGCAGGTTTTTGGGCTACTTCTAAACCTCATGCAGGGGCCGCATTTCTGCCTTGGGGTGACCTGCACTGGGAGAGAGGGATATAGCACGGATGGGGAAAATGTGTCGGCAGAGCGATGTGTGTAGGTTATTAACTATACTGCTCGCTCTGCCCACACATTTTCCCCATCCGTGCTATATCCCTCTCTCCCCTCTCATAAAGTAATTGTTGCTCCGTGTCTCTGTTCGGTGGTTATAGGAAGCAGCATGATTAAATAATTTGTTTTAATGAAATGTGAGAGTAGCAGAAAACAAGGAAAATATTAATCCACAAATCATTTTTACATTTTAACTATGGAGGCATCTATTGGATAAATTCCTCCGTTGTACACCCAACAGATATTGGGCAAGTTTTCCGGCATTTTGGGCTGGATTTGAGCACTCGGGCTGGAAATCTTTGCCGGACCTGGCAACCCTAAACTCAGGTGTGATGTCATTCCCAGTCCTGAGTCAAAGCTTTTAAAGAATGGATCTCTGCATGATGGGCCTGACCAGAGCACAGGTGGCCTTACAGAACACACTTCAAAGTTGTCACTTTCAAAAGGGTGGCATTTTGATCCCATCAGACCAAGATGTCTGAAAGTTGGTATGCATGCCTTATTGCTCATGGAGAACAAAAAAGTCTCAAGAACCCATAATGTCGGCAGCATGGATATCTCTCTACAATGTCAATTTGTGAAGAATTAAAAAAATTACTTAAAATCAGACATTGCTCCAATTGTCTTAAAATGTTGTGTACATGTATGTCTGTGTCATGCAATTTAGCAAAGGTTTGCAATGTTGAGGAGGAACCCGCCATTGCTGCCTGCTGTTATATTTATTTATTATTATTATTATTTCATCGTCCTTTAAATTACAATTCCAAAACACTGAACATGCACAGGGCAGCCATTTTTATAGCCTACTAGTTTGTATCATAGACCTTGTGCCAAACTGAGTGATGTTTACAGCGCCTGTCAGTGGACGGAGCGGGGGTTGGCTTTTGGGGTTTGAGCCCCAAATGTTTTCTCAAAAGCCACAAATCTTGATTAATCTTGATCTAGATTAAAATTTGGTTTCTTATTTTCAGCAAATATAACAATATGTCCAACGTATTGCTTATATTACATTAAGCTCCAAAAACTATTACACGGTCAAATTAACGTTTAGGTTTTTTTGCTAGTGGTCTACATAGGCAAAAGCACCTCTACATCCGGCCTTCATCTCTCACTTGTTTGACAAGTGGCCAGAGTTTGTTGCATTCCTCCTCCATGTTCGAAGACAAGTTCTCCAAAATCTTGAAGTTGTTCCGTCGTTGTTCCGCAGCGGATTTGGGTCCAAGTCTGTGTACAATGTCCACAGCATTAGAAAGAAACAATGAAGAATCCGGTGACATTCCCAAAGATGTGGATGACAACTTGTTTAACATTCTCAATGTTGTATTCAGGAACACCTGCAACTCGTAAGTTCCATCTCCATTTATATTTATACAGTTCCAGACATGACTGATGAAAAGCTTCATTTTCTTTCCAGCGAAGAAACTCTTTTGGTAACATCTTCAATTTTCATGCCAAAGAACTCCATGGATGAGGAGAGGGAGCAAATAGAAACAGTATTCTCTTTAACCGACAGTTCCACAGACTGAAGTCTTGCGAGGGATTCCTCTTGGAATTTGCCTATTTTCTCTACAGCAGCCAAGATAACAGAATTTGGTACATCATTATCTGCTCCATACGATTTCTCGGCCACTGGATGTTTGTCAGGAGTTTCAGGTAGAGGAACCAGGTCTGCAGGAGAATCTGAGCTGAAAGATTTAGAGTAGTTATGTGTTCGCATCGGACTGAGAAGAGTGATTTCTGTCGGAGTTGTCATCGTCGAATTCGAGAAGTTTCTGTCTGACTTTTTAGCAGAACGTTTGCCCACAACTCATCTTATGACGGAACAAAAGTAGAGATTAGTACGTCATTATATTATATCAGTAGTAGTATACCTTACTGCAAAGCAGAGCTGAGTTTTGCTCATTTAACTCACAAGCTACACATACAAGCGTGTTAACACGCCGACATCTTGCGCGCCCCCCTTGGGTTCAATGTTATCCAAGTCATTGAACAAGGAAGTGACTTCCTAACTGAAGACCCTCCTTGACGAGGCACTGACAGATTGCATTTCCATTTGAATTTGGTGCAAAATAGAGCGTGGTGACAAGTAAATGATAATGCAGTAGACTGGGGACGCTGTTTCGCTGCCACATTGAATTGCCATTTGAAAAATGCATTGCCATTGGAATAAAGAGTCCAAACAACCTTGTCAATATGATATGCAATGTAATAATCTTTTATTCTAAATAATTCAAACTGAATTGAGGATTGCATTTTCATTTGCACATTGAATTGCCATTTGACAAATGCTTTGCCATTTGAATTGTCGATTGCATTGCCACTTTGAACATTGAATTTCCATTTGAATAAAGAGTCTAATAAACTTACATATCACTCAAGCAGCACATGTCTATAATTTATGACATTTTTATGAATTGAGGGAAATATAAAACAGATCTCTAAAAAGATGCAAGAAATGGGTGTCCAGCGGGAACACTGAGATCAGTATCCAGACTACTTTCGAAACATAATATTAGTAGAAAAGGACATACATCAAATTCAGACCTTGAAATTGTTGTCTCTTGAGCCGTAAATGAGGCAGTCTATGTAATATTTACAACTAGTTTATTATATTACACTGCATGCATGCACAAAGATTCCATGAAAGAACAAACAGTTCACGAACGAGAGAATCACGGAAATCTTTCGCAAAATGGTGAACAAATCCAATGTAGGAACGAATCATTCGAGAACGAGAGAACCCCTGAAAATCGTTCATGAATCTGTGAATGAATCAGAACCAAAAGATTTGAGTCCCTGCACGTAATCAAACCTCCCATAACAACCGGGGTGAGTGCGTGCGTATCCGTGTGGTATTATATTTGTGCCCATCAGTGGCCTGATAGGCTTGAAGAAGGCTACACAGGTGTAGTTGATGATCGGATGACACCAGCTGAGTGCTATGCCTGAACTAGGCATAGCACTGTATTTGATAGTACTGGGGGTTGTGTAATGTTTGAACGCACGGAGTGCAAAGTAAATGTGACACTCTTCAGACTTTAACTAATTGTTTCATACATATTCTGTATAGTACCTTACAGTTTCTGTAAATGTTTTAGTTTGCCTATTTAATCTCCACTGATCTGTGTGCTGTTATATTATTCTCTACAGCTATGTACTGCAGTACTCCAGACTCTCCTCAGCACGGTTTTGTGGTGAGCCAAACAGGAGGACACATGAATAGTGTGGTGAGCTGGGCTTGTGACCGGGGCTATCGCCTCATTGGGAAGGCTACAGCGGTCTGTAAAAAGACCTCTCATGGCTACTATGCCTGGGACTCGCCTGTTCCTGCATGTCAAGGTGAGCTCATTTGCACTGGCATCCTATTGATCCTGTTTCTCACTTGGCTTATGCCTTCACCTTAAACTGCCTTTTCCCCAGCCCGCCCATGTCTGCTATTGTTCCTGCCTCTGCCATCCAGCCCCAGACTCCATAGCTGTATTTATCCCCCACCTCCCTTTACTCTCAAGCCCCAGATCTCCATGTTCCTCTGATAAGATCTGCCTGCACCTCTACCAGCCTAAGCCCCTCATTCCCCAAAGCTAAATCATTGGCCTCTGTCTGCCTCCAGTGTCTCAGCCTTATGTTAGTGTCGGAGCTGGCTGATTGAGGACCATGTCCTGTCAGGTGGAAACCACCAGAAATCAATCCCCTTTGTTGTGTCAATTTCCACTCCTTCAGATTGCCTTGGCTAACTCCCCATTAGCATGTAGTGTTCAGAGCGCTGTTGTGTTCCACTTCACTAATTGGGTTCTTCCAGCCTCTGTTCACTTCTGAAGGTGTCACGGCCCTTATGGATGCTGCTTTCTGAGGAACAGCAAATTTCACATTGAGTGTGTGTGGTGCCGCACGTGCCTCTTTTTACATGCGACTGCCACATGTGCTCTCTCTCTAGCTGTGTCGTGTGGGGTACCCACTGCTCCAGCAAATGGAGGTGTGTTGGCTGCTGATTTCTCCGTTGGAATACGATTGACCTACTTTTGCAACATCGGCTACCGATTGTCTTCCAAGGAACTGACGAACACAGTCTGCCAACCGGATGGCTCGTGGAGTAACCACAACAAGATACCCCGCTGCATAGGTGAGTGATGAGCTGCTCTCCCTGCCAGTTTAGTTAATTCTGCACGGATGTTTGTTTCAATGCTTGTTTATAGACCAATGCCAGGATGCACTCAGTATGCATGACCATGAAACAGTGACTGGAAACGCAAAGGATTTCTAGCATATGTACATTAAAGTTATGTTGACTTTGTGACCCCATCTTAGTCATGGTGTGCCCAAGTCTGAGCTCCTTTTCACTGGACCACGGAAAGTGGAAGATAGTCAATGGCTCTCACTACGAGTACAGAACTAAGATCATCTTCACCTGCAACCCTGGCTACTACCGCCTCGGCCCAGCCCACATTCAGTGCCTGGCCAACGGGGCTTGGAGCTGGCGCAACCAAAGGCCTCGATGCAAGAGTGAGTGGCAGATGACTAACACAGATGTCTCTCTCTACTGCGA
This sequence comes from Osmerus mordax, assembly GCF_038355195.1. NCBI lineage: Eukaryota > Metazoa > Chordata > Actinopteri > Osmeriformes > Osmeridae > Osmerus > Osmerus mordax. The sequence continues at coordinate 14,467,192 of NC_090055.1, forward strand.
ATTTGTGCTCTTTTTCTAAAGACAAGAAAACGTGCTGTACAACATGTGTAAATATTGTGACAGGAATGTGACTATTGAGACAGTTTCTGTAATGGTGAGTCAGGTGGCTGAGCGGTGAGGGAATTGGGCTATTAATCCGAAAGTTGCCAGTTCGATTCCCGGTCATGCCAACTGACGTTGTGTCCTTGGGCAAGGCACTTCACCCTGCTTGCCTCGGGGGAATGTCCCTGTACTTACTGTAAGTCGCTCTGGATAAGAGCGTCTGCTAAATGACTAAATGTAATGGTGATAAAAAGATCATTCTAGAGCACGTGTCAAAGTCAAAGGCAGCTCAACCCTTAAGAAAAATAAGTATATTAAAGTATACTTAAAATGGATAGTACACTTTTAGTTCACTTTTGATATACTATTAAGAAGTATACTTAGAAAATAGTTCACTTTTGATATACTTTTAAGAAGTATACTTAGAAAATTTATCTTTTTTTTTACTTTTAAGTATGCTTTGAAAATTGTTCAGTTTTGATATACTTTAACCCGTTAAGGAGTAGCGTTGCACATGTGATCGTTTGAATGCGGGTCTCACAGAGTAACGTCGCACATGTGCCATTCTGAATATTCCAACCGACTGTTTTCCGATAGACAAAAACTTTGACAAACGCTATAGTATGGCTTCAAAATGTTCAATTAGGAGGCTAACAAGTAACACTAGCAGGTAGTAGCATTAATACAAGTATTATGCTAGGTTGCTAGGTAACGGAAGCAAACTAAAGATCGCTAGCTTCCGTTTTGATAAAATAACTCACTCTGGTGGAAGCGTCAGAAATATTTAGAACTCACGCATCTAAAGGTTAAGAAGTATACTTAGAAAAATTTTCACTTTTGATATACTTTAAAGAAGTATGCTTAGAAAACAGAAAATGGTATACATTTCTTCTGGAGTATGATGTACGTTTTCTTTTATTATACAGCAAACACAGTCAAAATACTTTTAAAGTACATTACAAGTAACATTTTTTAGATCCATCTTGTATATTCTAATTATTCATGTCTAAGACTGTCTGTAGCAGCCAAATGGGTTGCTTCAGCCAAATGGGTTGCTCCAGCCAAAAATGTAATGTCCCTGTTGTACACTGGGTGCCGCTGTTAATTGCACAGGTGTTTTAGGCATATCGGTAGGAAGCCTACTGTTGTAGTTAGGTGTTGACCCCGGAAGGGCAAAAGATTTTGACCGCTATACCGCTAAGGTTTGAAGCGAGTATGTGTTGCTCCACATTTTAATGGATATACACAATAAATGGAGAACTGTTTTAAACTCAATCAAGACTTCAATGGAATTTATCTCGCTAGGAAATCATCTAATCTAAGCGCGTCAACCTGGTTATTCCTGGGGAACAACAACCCAGTAGCTCAGTATTATACTGTGCTCTCACACAGTCAAAACCTGCCGCTAATTGGAAGTTTCTGCGGAATTCGACGGAGTCCTAGAGCTGCTTGGAGACCGAGGAATTGAAAGGTCGAAGCTGGAGCTGAGGATGTTTGTTGACCTACTTCTTGGTCTATGCTACTACGGCGCCCAACGTACAAGGTAACCCGAGTGTCGCGCTACATTGTTTCATGGCCATTTAATTTTGTGTGCACACATACCGGGGAAAATTCGTTCTATGGTAACTAGCTAGCTAGCCCGGCTGGAACTCCCTATCGTATCGACAGATTAGCAGAGACTTTGAGTAATATAATAAAACGTTTTTTACACATGTCAATGTTTATGTCTATTTAACAGTTTTCTATTTTGGATACAAGTTGTATTTTGATCGATGTTGTGAGTACGTAAACCCAAGTCTGCACACTTGGCCATGACAACTACAACAGTGACTTTAGAGAACTACATTCTACATTCATCTGTTTGAAACGCCCCCGAGCGTGGTGAACTGTGGGAAGGCGAGCGATGGCAAGCGATTCGCGTCGCTGCAGCGGACGCGCACTGTTGACGTTGAAGGGACTGACGTACAAACTGCTAGTGGTTCCAAAACTGACGTGACTGCCGTTGCTGAAACTCCGACTCAGAAACGAGTTGTTAAACTCACTGCAAAGGCACTTGCTGAGAAATTGGATAAGTTACAAACTGATAGAAAGGCCAAATTGAATAAGGCAAACTTCAAGAGAAATTCAATGCGAAATTACATGGTAAAAAATGAGAAAACACAGGTAGAGAATTATCTCAATGAATTAGTTGATTTATGCAATGAAATACAATGTATACATGAATCTTTGTTGCAACTGCTGCCTTCTGATGAAAAAGAAAAACATGTAATATGGTTTAAAGCGAAAATGTAGTCTAATGATGAGTGTATTGCTAATGCAAATTTGTGGATGTCTCATAGCAACAGTCAAAATGGGAATGTTGTTTCAACTAATGCTGTCTCTAGAAACATCCATCAAAGTGTTATTGTGGAACAACAAAGTGTGTGTGACAATATGCAAAATAATGGGCTCAATGTTGATCCAATCAATATTCCCAGTCAAACCAGTTCTGTCTCAAAAATGCTTACACGCAACAATGTGTCCAGCGTTGTGCACAAAGGTGTTGAGGATGAGGTCAATCCAGATGACAGTATTTCCAATGTTGCAAGCAACTGCTCAAGTCGAAAGAGTGGCATGAGTAAAGTAAGCACCACTTCCTCAGCAAGGATAAGGGCTGAGGCAGAAAGAGCGGCACTCATTGCTCGTGCCACAGTCTTGAAGGAAATACATGCCTTGGGAGAGCTGGAACAACAGCTGAGAAGAAGAAGGGAGCAGCTAGACATGGAAACTGATTTAGCTGCGTCCACTGCTCAGATGTGAAAAGTTGTTCTCGAGCACCCACAAATGGCATGAACTCCTATCTGGAAAAGGAAAAATTGAAGCAACCTATCTGCATCTTGAACCCTTCAGCAAATGAATTTAATGCAGAACCCTGGAAATCAACACAATCAACCAACCCAGTGGAATAAGTCCAATGAGGAGCAACAAACCGACATGTCAAGGAGACCAGTACCGTCAAACAACCCACCATTACCGGATATGCAGAGAAAGGAAATGGATCGACAGTGCAAGGCTGCTTCAAGACAGTGATGTTGGTGAACATGACAGTGTTGTTGGCGAACAACAGCCACTTGACCTATCAAAGGAATTGCCATCATTTAACGATCCACCACCATTGGATATGCGTAAAAAGAAAGCAGAACAGTGGCACAAAGCCATCCCAAGGCAGTGGTGTAACCCAAATGAACATTGGCAGGAAAATACGGGAACATCACAACAATCATATCATCAACCCGTTGGTCAATATTCATCTAGTGACCTCTTTTCCATTATGCAGAGGCAAAATGATATAACTGCTGCTCTGGTGCAACAACAGCACACATCATCCCTACCACCCTGAGAAATTCCCATATTTGAAGGCGATCCTCTCCAGTATAGGGCATTCATCAGGGCCTTTGAGCAAGGAGTCGAAGGGAAAGCAGGAAAGGCAGACTGTCTATATTACTTGGAACAGTTTACAAGAGGACGACCGCAGGAATTAGTGCGCAGCTGCAAGCACATGAATCCAGAACGAGGCTTTTCTGTGGCAAAAGAGCTCTTGCAGGAACACTTTGGCAATCCATACAAAATTGCAGTTGCCTATATGGAGAAAGCTCTAGCATGGGAAATGATCAAATCCGAGGATACCAAATCCCTTCAAACATACTGCTTATTCCTGCGGGGCTGCTGTAATGTAATGGAAGAGTTGCCATACGTCCAGGAACTGGATATGCCGGTGAATATGAGAACTATCCTCGCTAAGTTACCCTTTAAAATGAGGGAGCAATGGAGGACCCAGGCACATGTAATAATGGAGACTTCTAACCAGAGAGCCCACTTCTATGATTTGGTCGTATTCATCGAAAGACGAGTGAAAATAATTTCTGACCCCATGTTTGGTGATCTACAGGATCAATCATCTAATGCTGTAGTAGAAAAGAACTTCACCAAGTTTAAATCACAGTCCAGAGATAGAGTAAAGGGAAATGTTGTCGCCACCACAGTAACATCTATGGATTTGCATGAGGGAGTTCCGGAAGCAACTGCAGACTCAGACACACCTGACGACATTGAATGTCTCTGCTGTGCTCAAAGTCATGATTTAGAGGAATGCAGACAGTTCCAAAGAAAAGGCACAAGGAAAGGATTGGCTTCTTGAAAGACAGAGGAGTTTGTTTTGCGTGCTTACACCCTGGGCACATGAGCCGTAATTGTGAGCAGCGCTTGACTTGTAAGGTCTGTGGTCTAACTCACCCTACTGTGCTTCATATCGAGGGACGCACTACAAATCAACATCAAGCAAGGGTACAATCCAACAATCCATCAACGTATGTAAAGACACTGCGTGGCCATACAGGGGTCGGTGAGGGACACACTGCAATACAGGAACATTCGAGGGAACAATCCAGGAATCAGTCGACTTCACTCAAACTCTGTGGCCATACAGGGGCAGGTCAGGATCGATGCGCATTATCCATTATACCTGTGCAAGTGAAATCAGCTAAAGGGAATCGGATCATAAGTACATATGCCTTCTTGGATGCTGGTAGCTCTGCTACTTTTTGCTCAGAACACCTAATGCAGAAGTTGAACATTACAGGCAGAAGGACTAACTTTCTGCTGCAGACTATGGGCCAAGAAAAGGTTGTTCCAGCATATTCCCTCACTGGGTTAGAGATTACTGGTCAGAACAGTAATGATTTTCACATCCTTCCAGAAGTTCTTACCCAGAAAAACATGCCGGTCACTGTACATGACATGGTAAGTGCAGAAGAGTTGGATAAATGGCCCCATCTGTCTAAGGTGCATATACCTAGCATAAAGGCAAATGTTGACCTGCTGATAGGTGCCAATGCTCCTTGGATATTGGAACCCTGGGAAGTCATAAACAGTTGTGGAAATGGCCCATATGCAATCAGGACACTGCTCGGATGGGCCATCAATGGTCCCTTGACTAAACACGACAAACCCTTGGAGCGACAACTTCCCTCTGCTACAGTGAACAGGATTTCAATTTGTAAATTGGAAAAAATGCTGACTGATCAGTACAACCATGATTTTAATAAAAACATCAGAGAAAAGAAGGAAATAGCAGAACAATCAGCTGTTCTCCAGAACTGGAGTTATTGCCTGAAATTGCCTTTTAAGAAGAAAGAGGTGTTTTTAGCTAATAACTTTGCGATAGCCAGGCAAAGGATTCAGGGCTTAAAGAAAAGGTTTCTGAACAACAAAGACTTCCACACAGAATATGGAAGGTGTGGGACATCCCACATCATGGGGTCCACCATCCAAGAAAGGGTGGCCTGCGGGTAGTGTTCGACTGTGGGGCCCCCTTCCAAGGAGTGTGTCTGAATGGTCAGCTCCTGCAGGGTCCCAATCTCACCAGTTCATTGTTAGGAGTGCTTACTCGCTTCAGAGAGCAGCCAGTGGCATTCATGGGAGACATTCAAGCCATGTTTCACCAGGTCAGAGTTGCTAAGGAAGATCAGGATTTCCTTCGTTTTCTCTGGTGGCCAAATGGAGATACCACTAAAGACCTCCTGGAGTATCGAATGACCGTACACCTCTTTGGTGCTGTTTCCTCTCCCAGTTGCGCGTCTTATGCCCTAAGAAAAACTGCAGATGACAACCAATCCCAGTGTTCAGCCGAAGCGCTACAAGCTGTTAAACACAACTTCTATGTGGATGATTGCTTAAAAAGTTCAGCTACAGCACAAAAGGCCATCCATATGATTGAAGAGCTCACTGCTTTATGTGCAAAAGGGGGTTTTCTCCTGGAAAAATGGATTAGCAACAGTCGCAGTGTTTTGCAGGCCATTGCAGCTGATCAGAGGGCTCAAGACATAAAAGCGCTGGACCTAGACCGTGACCAGTTACCAGTGGAAAGAGCTTTAGGGTTGCAGTGGTGTGTAGAGACAGACTCCTTCAAATTTAAAATGGAGATGAGTCATGAAGGAGTCAGGTGGCTGAGCGGTTAGGGAGTCGGGCTAGTAATCTGAAGGTTACCGGTTCGATTCCCGGCTCTGCCAAATGACGTTGTGTCCTTGGGCAAGGCACTTCACCCTACTTGCCTCGGGGGAATGTCCCTGTACTTACTGTAAGTCGCTCTGGATAAGAGCGTCTGCTAAATGACTAACTGTAAATGTTGTCACTTACCAGCTCAGTGTATGGCACCAGTCACTCTACAGACTAAAATGATGCAGCAGGAACTCTGTAGGAGGAAATACAGTTGGGACGACAACCTACCCCATGACATCCTACATCAGTGGAAAGAGTGGCTGAAAGACTTGGACCTGCTGGCAGTATTCAGTGTGACCATGTGTATCAAGCCTGAAGGGTTTGGTATGATCGAACATGCTCAGTTACATCATTTTGCAGACGCCAGTGAAGGCGGATATGGAACTGCAACATATATTCGAATGTTAAACCAATGCGGTGACATTCAGGTTGCCTTTCTTCTTGGCAAGGCTCGAGTGACTCCACTGAAGGCTGTTACCATCCCCCGGTTGGAGTTGACCGCAGCGGTCCTTGCCGTCAGAGTGGACTTGATGTTAAGGGCAGAGCTTAAACTCCAGCTTGATGGTTCAATCTTTTGGACGGACAGCACTGCAGTGTTGAAGTATATCCAGACATTCGTGGCAAATCGAATCTCAACCATAAGAGAAGCATCTGAGCCATTGCAGTGGCGGCATGTTCGCACCAAAGACAATCCAGCAGATGAGGCATCAAGAGGGTTGAAAGTTGCTGATCTACTGAAGAACGACAGGTGGCTGGAAGGGCCTGCATTTCTTTGGAAAGGTGAGGAGAATTGGCCCAACTTAGCATTGGACATGTTATTGGACGCCAATGATCCAGAGGTTAGACGGCAGGTGACCATAAATGCCATTAAGGTGGATAATAATCTCAGTCCTGCTAGACAGCTGATTGGCTACTTCTCTGATTGGAGGCACCTCAAAACAACGGTTGCTTGGTTCCTCAGATTAAAGGCTATATTGCTGAAACAAAGTCGCCTCAAAAGGCAGTTGGAGGCTGTAAAGGCAGACAATCCGAAGACCACAGGTCACCCCAGTGCAACGCAAGTCACAACTCCAAAAGCCAAAGTTACCTCGGGCAGTTGCATTTTTACAGTAGACGAGTTATCAGAAGCAGAAATGGCAATCATTCGCTACTGCCAACAACTGAGATTCTGTGAGGAGATTGCGGCCCTTTCCTCATGCAAAGCAACAGTGAGTCGCCAGAGTTCCATATACAGGCTTGATCCAGTCCTGAATGATGGGCTCTTAAGAGTTGGAGGGAGATTGAGTAAGGGAGCAATGCCTGAGGAGGTTAAACATCCACTCATCCTTTCAAAAGATCAGAATGTCTCTTCACTTATTCTCAAGCATGTTCATCAAAATCTGGGTCATAGTGGACGCAGTCATACACTATCTGCTGTAAGGAGGAAGTTTTGGATTACCAATGCCAACTCGGCCGTACGGAAGGTCATCAGTGAGTGCGGGTTCTGTAGGCGCTATAATGGAAGAGCAGAAGATGGCTGACCTACCACCCTTCACCAATACAGGGGTGGATTACTTCGGTCCCGTCGAAGTGAAGAGGGGAAGATCAACCTGTAAACGCTACGGAGTCATATTTACCTGTATGGCAAGCAGAGCTGTCCACCTGGAGGTAGCTGTGTCTTTGGAAACGGATGCTTGCATTAATGCCATTTGCCGTTTCGTCAGCAGGAGAGGCCAAGTGGTACAACTGAGGTCTGACAATGGCACCAACTTCATTGGGGCAGAACGAGAACTGAGGGAGGCTGTTGCTGCTTTAAACCACGACCAGATTCAAGGAGCCCTTTCTCAGGTCAGAATCCATTGGAGCTTCAATCCACCAGCAGGCTCGCATCATGGTGGTGTCTGGGAGCGGATGATCCGGGTAGTGAGAAGGGTCCTCAGCTCTGTGCTGCGCCAGCAAACACTAGATGACGATGGGCTGCATACAGTGCTTTGTGAAGTGGAGGCCATTCTCAATGTTCGCCCAATTACCCAGCTCTCCAATGATCTGAACGACTTGGAGTCGCTCACTCCTAATCATCTTCTACTTCTAAAGGGAAAACCATCCCTGCCCCCTGGAGTTTTCAGGCCTCATGACCAATACATGAAAAGACGATGGAGACAGATTCAGTACATCTCAGATCTTTTCTGGAAGCGATGGGTGCGGGAGTACTTGTCCTTACTTCAAGAGAGGCAAAAATGGAACCAGAAGAAAAGAAGTTTGAGCAGGGGCGACATTGTAGTGGTGATGGACTCTTCAGCCCCTCGAGGTTCCTGGCCATTGGGCAAAATTCTTGAGGTCTTTCTAGATAAAAAGGGCCATGTACGTTCTGTAAGACTACAAACCAAATCTAATATAATTGAAAGACCAGTAACAAAGCTGTGTTTAGTGCATGAAGTTTGAATTATTAAGTACTATCATGTTTGGGCTTATTGTAACATGTTTGTTTGTTTTGTTCATTGAATTGTTATGTCTGCCTGCCTGTACCCTCGTGCTGCCTTCGGGTCACATGACCCAAAGGTTCATAACGAACCATCGTTGTGTTTACCCAATATTACCCAATACAAAAACAAATAAAAATAATTTTCTTTTAACCATTCCAATGTGGGGGGTCTGAGACAGCCCGACAGTTAAAAGAAAATGCTTCACTTTGTTTTTGTATGAGGTAAATTTGTCGCAATACAACGGTGGGTCACAATGACTGATGGGTCAGAATGACCCGAAGATAACACAAGGGTTAACAATTAGGGGCTGGTATGTAGCAGCCAAATGGGTTGCTACAGCCAAAAATGTAATGTCCCTGTTGTACACTGGGTGCCGCTATTAATTGCACAGGTGTTTTAGGCATATCGGTAGGAAGCCTACTGTTGTAGTTAGGTGTTGACCCCGGAAGGGCAAAAGGTTTTGACCGCTATACCGCTAAGGTTTGAAGCGAGTATGTGTTGCTCTGCATTTTAATGGATATACACAATAAATGGAGAACTGTTTTAAACTCAATCAAGACTTCAATGGAATTTATCTCGCTGACGGAAATCATCTAATCTAAGCGCGTCAACCTGGTTATTCCTGGGGAACAACAACCCAGTAGCTCAGTATTATACCGTGCTCTCACACTGTCTATTATGCATTGCACATTGAATCATTTTGGTTACTGAAGCCGTAACCTTACTGCCAAAACATTTTGAAGCCCTATACTCTTATACTATACTAATAACTATCAATTGGAGTATTAATGGAAAAAACAGGGGCTGTTCGGTCCCTGTACGACTGGTGCCAGAGTTTGGTCCGCATTGCCGGTAGTAAGACGAACTTATTCCCGGTGAGGGTTGGACTCCGCCAGGGCTGCCCTTTGTCACCGATTAGGTTCATATGGACAGAATTTCTAGGTGCAGCCAGGGCGTTTAGGGGGTCTGGTTTGGTGACCTCAGGATCGGGTCGCTGCTTTTTGCAGATGATGTGGTCCTGTTGGCTTCATCGGGCCGTGACCTTCAGCTCTCACTGGAGCGGTTCGCAACCGAATGCGAAGCGGCTGGGATGGGAATCAGCACCTCCAAATCTGAGGCCATGGTTATCGACCGGAAAAGGGTGGAGTGCAATCTCCGGGTCGGGGAGGAGATCTTGTCCCAAGCGGAGGAGTTCAAGTATCTCGGGGTCTCGTTCACGAGTGAGGGAAGGATGGAGCGTGAGATCGACAGGCGGATCGGTGCGGCGTCCGCAGTGATGCGGGCTCTGCATCGGTCCGTCGTGGTGAAGAAGGAGCTGAGTCGAAAGGCGAAGCTCTCTATTTACCAGTCGATCTACGTTCCCCTCCCGGATGGCTCGGCCATCCGGGAGGGGCTCAGAGTAGAACCGCTGCTCCTCCGCGTCGAGAGGGGCCAGTTGAGGTGGCTCGGGCATCTGATAAGGATGCCTCCTGGACGCCTCCCTGGTGAGGTGTTCTGGGCACGTCCCACTGGGAAGAGGCCCTGGGAAAGACCCAGGACACGCTGGAGGGACTATGTCTCTCGGCTGGCCTGGGAACGCCTCGGGGTCCCCCAGGAAGAGCTGGTGGAAGTGGCCGGGGAGAGGGAAGTCTGGGCCTCCCTGCTTAGGTTGCTGCCCCTGCAACCCGACCCCCGGATAAGAGGAAGATGATGGATGGATGGAAAAAACTAAAAAGCTACTTGAGAAAGAGGCAGACAGAAGGGCTGCATTATGCATTTGAAGGTTATACTGTCAAACTGACTGAAGAACGAACGATGTGAAAAAATGAAGATAGCGTGGCTCATTGGCAAGTCAATTCCCATGATGCAAGGCGGTAAATAGTGTTAACATTTGTTGATAAGTTTGCCGTTTGTTCGAAATACAATTTCGGTTTTTTAATTTGTCTGCTTAGTATGTAGTGTTTTGTTGCGTGGTAATTGTCATTGTTGTGCTGGTTTACCATTGTAACCATGAGTTAAATGACTTACGTTTGATAGGAAGAGCTGGATTGTTACATCGTGAGTTCATAAGCATAATTAGCTTCTTTCAGCTAATAATCTGCAGTGTCACTTGGCGAGGGCCCCCATTCTCGTCAAGTGACGCAAGATCGGCGGTGTTTGAGGGGCCCCTAAACATTTAAATATATTACTAAATCATAGTAAATGGACATTTATTAAGTTTACTTCTTGAAGTACTTACATTAATTGAAAGTGCACTTGAAAGTATTCCAAAGTATACTTTGAGGTACTTTAGGAAGTATACTTCATGAACTGAAAGTGCACTACACAGGTTACTTCAGAGTATTCAAAGGTATATTTTGAGGTACTTTACGAAGTATAGGCTACTTCATAAATTAAAAGTGCATTACACAGACTACTTTACAGTATTCAAAAGTAAACTTCAAATACACTACAAGTGTACTTTAAAGTGTACTAAATGACCTAAAAAGTGGGCCAATTCAGTTTACTTAGTACAAAAATAGTATTTAAACTAGAGGGGGTACAATTTTGGGGGATATTGTGGGTGTGCTTGCTTGCGTCGGTTGCAGAGGCGTCCGTTTTTAATTACATTTTTACAACTGCTATTTCTGTATATTTTATATAAAAATGCGTCCGTATTATTTATAAAGATTACATAGATTTAAAAGCACACATTTGTTGCTGCTCATTTACAACTCAAATACGAGAGTGAAGTGTAGAATGAAATAGTTGTCTTCTCATTTACCCTGCAAGAGGGAATGGTGATCGGCTATATAGCAGCCTCATCGTTGAATCAAAACAAATAAATTTGGCAGACCGGTGTAAAAATTGACCTAATCTCTATGATTTAAACGACCTTTTAAGTTTTTCCCTTCTTGTGATATTTTCAGGCATTTAGCCTACTCATATTGCATTCATTCATTAACGAACTCCCTTTGAAGATCATTCCAACAACGACGTTACCGGCAGTATTCTAGAGTTAGAGCTAGCTATCTCAGATGGAATCGCGATTCAAACATTACTTGGTAGGGACACTTGTTTGTTTTTTTATATGTAGGTAATTGGTTCAGGTTTTATGGAGCTGTACTAGGCCTACATCATCTGTACTGGACTTCTGAGCAATGAAATCATATATGATGAATACATTTGGGAATACCAATTAATAGCACCTTTTTACTATCTACAAGTATAAGTGTGAATGATAACATTCATGGCTAACATTGTCTAAACATCCCTTAAAAAACTGCAGTTTAATGCAATCTTTACCAAAATGGACAATTCAACTTCTCACCTGAACCCCTGATGCTGATTCATCACCAACCTGCTCTACATCTGTATCTTCAGGGTACTTTTTTTTCCTGCACAGTAATTCATCAATTTAATACAGACACTAACCATGCTTACTTGACTGCTGACATTGGTCGAGATTACAGGGATAGGCATATTACTATCCATGGGATCATATAGTCCTACTTATTATCAGTTAATATCACTTTTGAGTTGCTAGCCTGCTGGTACTAGGCTAAACTAGCACGGTCCCATTATGTGGGTAGGTTAGCTTTATCATTCTGGCTTCAACAAGAACACATTGGTCGAAGATTGCAGACGCTAGGGATAGATTTAATACAAGCAAATGTTACATGCTCTACTACACTAACAACTTTCAAAACATGTTTCCATTGGACAATGGGTGGCGATGTAAGGCTAGCAGGTTTGCACTGTGTGTGTAGTTTTCCTACTAGCTAACTAACAACGACCTTCTTGATAGCTACTTACTCTGGGTGGTGAAAAAACTTCTGATATCTCTCTTTTTGGGTGTCATTTTCCTATCTATAAAGCACAAAAGGGTCAAAAATATCAATACTGAGACCAAACGAAATACTAATATGAGGCTTTATGATTTCCTGGTGTACTGCCAGCTCTTTCTGCAAGTCACGATTCACAAAGTGTTTCTGACTGCCACTTCAGCCAATTAACTTAAAGGCCATATGGCAGGTTTACTTTTCCAACAAATTTGCGCTATTTGCTTGTTGGTAATTTAAACTGTTATCCATTGTATTTGATGTTGTTGGGTGTCACAAAACGGAATATAATGCGAAAAAGTAGCAACTTGTCCAGTGGGGCAGTCACTGTCACTAGATATAAAGAAAACGTTGACTTTCACTCGGTGCTATTCACTGACAGTAAAAATTTGCATGTGCACTGCTGTTCGTAGATAGCTCCAGAGATCGTTGCAGTGTTGCTAAATGATAGCAACTCACCAGGGGCCTCATGTATAAACGTTGCGTACGCACAAAAAGCTTGCGTACGCTGGTTTTCACGCACACGGTGTGATGTATAAAATTTACTTGACGTGAGAATGTGCGGGCCGTCACGGAAACTTTTGAGCAGACGTGAGAATGTGCGGACCGTCCGCAAAGTCTTGTCTGGCTCTGTAACATGGCGAATTCTAACTTAAAAGTGCGGAAACTCACCAAACATTACAAAATAAAGTTTCCACTACAGTTTCTGTCATACGTAGGCATAACGTTAGTTATTAAAAAAACATTTTTGGGCTACCTACGGTAATAAAAGTTTGATCATTAATGTGGATGATCACATCAAAATGCCAAAACCCAAAAATGGAAATGCTGTATATCCTTACATTTACATTTACATTTATTCATTTAGCAGACGCTTTTATCCAAAGCGACTTCCAAGAGAGAGCTTTACAAAGTGCATAGGTCACTGATCATAACAACAAGATAGCCAAAAAACATCGCGAGTAGCCAAAAACATGAAGCACACATTGTGAACAACCAAAGTAAGTGCCAAAGGGAAGAACCATAAGAGCATGTAGTTAAACAAGTTACAATTAAACAACATGAACAGCTATAAGTGCAAGTGTGCCTGTGGAAAAAAGCAAGCAACAGTAATAAAACAATATATCACAGCGAGAACAAAATTTTAAATCAGTTACCACTAACCACAAGAGCAACAAGTCTCTAAGCAAGAGTCATTGTGATCCTTGAGGAAACTAACATTGGGTCAAGCGAACCGTTCCTAAGTACCGTTGTACTCCCGGAACAAGTGCGTCTTGAGCCTTTTCTTGAAGGTGGAGAGACAGTCAGTGTCTCTGATGGAGGTGGGGAGTTGATTCCACCACTGGGGGGCCAGACAGGAGAAGAGCTTGTGTTGGGACCGGGCGGTCTTGAGCGGTGGGACCACCAGGCGGTTGTCTGAAGAAGACCGTAGGTGACGGGTGGGGGTGTAAGGCTGCAGGAGAGACTTGATGTAGACGGGTGCAGTCCCGTTCACTGCTCGGAAGGTCAATACCAGGGTCTTGAATCTGATACGGGCCATGATAGGTAGCCAGTGGAGAGAGATGAGGAGCGGGGTAACATGGGAGCGTCTGGGTAGATTGTAGACCAGGCGGGCCGCCGCGTTCTGAATCCTCTGAAGAGGGCGGGTTGCACATGCTGGGAGACCAGCGAGCAGAGAGTTGCAATAGTCCAACTTGGAGAGGACGAGTGCTTGGACTAGCAGCTGGGTGGAGTGCTCAGACAGGTATCTCCTGATCTTCCGGATGTTGTAGAGGGTGAATCTACACGACCGGGAGACCGCAGCAATGTGGGCCGTGAGGGAGAGCTCGTCGTCCATGGTAACCCCAAGGTTCCTGGCAGAGGATGAAGGGGTCACCGTCGCAGATCCCAGGGTGATTGAGAGATCGTGGGAGATGGAGGGTTTAGCCGGGATAATGAGAAGTTCTGTTTTGGCGATCCTTCTGTTTAATCCGCCACCACTTATTAACTTCTGTTAAACTTTAGGGTGTCAAACTAACGACAAAATCACTCTGGAAATGCATGTCACACTAACCCTATAGCTGCCATGCTGTTACTATGCGCCACCACTCGTTTCTTCATTTAAAGTTTTACATCGGACTATTTGTTCTTAATTTCTGCCATGGTCCGGTTCTCTGAACCCACAGCATTTATGGCCCTATAATAATAATATTTTTTTTTTTGTAATGCACTTTACATTTAGCTAAATCTAAAAGTGCTACAGGTTAAAAACAAGAAAGGGCGCAAATAGTGACAGTTTTCCACTCAGCCGACTTTCTTTTGTTGCTAATACCTGATGACAGGCCGCCAAACAGGACACATTTTCTCACCTCCACCTCTGTTGTCAGAACATCGATCTCACAGTCACCGTATTTCTTCGAATAAACGCCACAGCATTTAACGTTTCATTTTTGGTGCGGCGTTTATTCGAGGGCGGCGTTTATTCGAAGAAATACGGTAATTCAGACAAAGAAATGACATCAGGAGCGCATTTATAGTTCATCTGCATATTCATTTATGGGAGGAGGCAAGGCGGGGTCAGTGGCTCGTTCACGTGTGGTCAATCTCACGTTGATTGTGATTTATAAAGGAAAGGTGCGCAGGTCCTGGTGTACGACCGGTTTTATACATGTGAATATTTCTGTGCGTAGGTACGAATTTTGGCCGTACGCCATCTTCTGGTATGAAAGCTACGCAATCCTTTATACATGAGGCCCCAGGACACTTCACCAACTCTCCACTCATTCTCCTCGGACCATCCATTTAATTGGCTTTGACGCAGCAGCGGCCGGCTCATAGAGGGCGCCGCCCCACCACTGCTGCATCACATTCCGACCTGAAACTTAATTGAATAAGACTTAAAAAGAAAGAAAAACATGTTCAATGAGTAAAGTCAATATTATATAGCTAATAGAATGTTGAATCTGCAATAAAATGTGGAAGAAAAAAAATCTACGTTGTCTAAAGTCAGCTGATAGGCTATGTATTTCCGGCTGGGTGCAAGTTACTTGCACCCAAGGAGCCCCATTGACTGTCGTTATAAGTTGTACATGCATAGTTCGCTCCTCTCAATGCAAGAGATAGGACCTCGCGGGGGCGCAGAAAACCTGCGCCCCAAACTGCTGATTTACTAGAGGGCCTGTCAAATACATTATGATAGGGTCCGTTATGTCTGTCACATCCAATCACATCACTCAACACATTTAAGAAGTTGTTTATTTACATTTACATTTATTCATTTAGCAGACGCTTTTATCCAAAGCGACTTCCAAGAGAGAGCTTTACAAAGTGCATAGGTCACTGATCATAACAACAAGATAGCAAAGAAACATCGCAAGTAGCCAAAACATGAAGCACACATTGTGAACAACCAAAGTAAGTGCCAAAGGGAAGAACCATAGGAGCATGTAGTTAAACAAGTTACAATTAAACAACATGAACCGCTATAAGTGCAAGTGTACCTGTGGAAAAAAGCAAGCAACAGTAATAAAAACAATATATCACAGCGAGAACAAAAATTTAAAACAGTTACCACTAACCACAAGAGCAACAAGTCTCTAAGCAAGAGTCATTGTGATCCTTGAGGAAACTGAAATCGGGTCAAGCGAACCATTCCTAAGTACCGTTGTACTCCCGGAACAAGTGCGTCTTGAGCCTTTTCTTGAAGGTGGAGAGACAGTCAGTATCTGTGATGGAGGTGGGGAGTTGATTCCACCACTGGGGGGCCAGACAGGAGAAGAGCTTGTGTTGGGACCGGGCGGTCTTGAGCGGTGGGACCACCAGGCGGTTGTCTGAAGAAGACCGTAGGTGACGGGTGGGGGTGTAAGGCTGCAGGAGAGACTTGATGTAGACGGGTGCAGTCCCGTTCACTGCTCGGAAGGTCAATACCAGGGTCTTGAATCTGATACGGGCCATGATAGGTAGCCAGTGGCCGCTGCGTTCTGAATCCTCTGAAGAGGGCGGGTTGCACATGCTGGGAGACCAGCGAGCAGCGAGTTGAAATAGTCCAACTTGGAGAGGACAGGTGGTTGGACTAGCAGCTGGGTGGAGTGCTCAGACAAGTATCTCCTGATCTTCCGGATGTTGTAGAGGGTGAATCTACACGACCGGGAGACCGCAGCAATGTGGGCCGTGAGGGAGAGCTCGTCGTCCATGGTAACCCCAAGGTTCCTGGCAGAGGATGAAGGGGTCACCTTCGCAGATCCCAGGGTGATTGAGAGATCGTAGGAGATGGAGGGTTTAGCCGAGATGATGAGAAGTTCTGTTTTGGCGAGGTTCAGCTGGAGGTGGTGCTCGGTCATCCAGGCGGAGATGTCTGTGAGGCAGGCCTCAATCCTAGCTGAGATCCCCGGATCTGTTACATTGTGTATTATTCCTGTAATGTTTGACATGAGGAGCGTGGTCAGACACACTATCATTTACTCAGTATGTGCAATTTCAGCATTACAATTTACTAATTAGTAGATACATTTAGGAATGCACCAAAATACTGCTTTCTGGTGTTGAGATAGTATTTTTTTTTTCTCGGGGGGGCATGCCCCCGGACCCCCCGAGCAAGGGTAGGATCTCGGAGCACAATATAGCCCCCCCTAGAAATAAATGCACCAGCCGCCACTGCTTTGACGGCCATCAGGTCTCGGCAATTCCTCATTTGCCCTCTCATGTCTACTTGGTTCGAAATTATACGGCTGCGGGCCATCATACACATTAGTGGTTTTTGCCACCTCTTCTTCATCCCAGTCAGTCGCCATAGTTCTAGTACTAGGGTGAGGCTTCTCTCCTCCACGACTCCCCAACGTGACGTCATTGCTGATTTGCGCTAATATGCTAATGCTAACACCAAAAACGACAAAAACTGGTCTTTAACACCATTTGGAGACACCATTTGGAGATATTTTAAATTATATACATATCTTGAGTGCTTCATGTACCCATTAATCAACAGTAGTGTTTAACCTGCCATATGGCCTTTAAATGACATCATCTTGTCTCGCAGACTCGAGGGCGCATTGGTTAACTTGGAAATGTATTTTTCACTTTTCTCGGCGATGAACATAGTATAGATAATAATAACAATTAGTTTTGCAAATCGATATTTTTTGAAAAACACAATTGTGTTTTTCCAAAACTTTGGTCGTGACTAGTCCCTATGGTCCCTATACAAACCTACGCCCTTGCCGTCTGCTAACTGAAAATATGCCCCCAAAAACGTAAATAAGCTTTACATTTATTTAGTGGAAAATCACTCATTCATAAAAAGCTCACTGGTAGCGATCATTGTCAGTAACAACGCAAAATGCGATATAGCCCTGTGTGGAGAAGCTGCCCCAGTAAATTGTACTCTCTGTTAGGCTCTCCCTGTCAATACACATGCTAGAAAGAGTTTTGGCTTGCTAATGTTGTTGCTAATGTTGCTAATACTCTGACATTCTGATTCCACTTGGGATGCCATCAAGCAGATCTCTGGTTGTAGTCAGTCCTTCACTAACCAATCAGCATTCATTGGCAGAATGCTAGCGGGTTATGGGCAGCAACGACTCACCCTGTAATAAATCCGAAGGACATAAGTACTCGTTCATTACAATTTTGACCTATAATCCATGTAGAACATGCAAAAACTACAATCAAATCTCAGATTTGATTGTAAAAAAGCTCGCCTCGGAGGGGGGGGGGGTGAAGCTCGTGAAAGCTCGTCTCGGTGGGGGGGGGGGGGGGGGGCGGTCGGTATGTATTTTGTGTTATGAGGTGATGTCGGCCGTTAAAGAGTACTTTCTCCGCATTGTTACATCGTTGTTACAACTGGGCAACCATAATGCTGATGTGGCCTTCAGTGAAAATGAGTTTGACACCCCTGTTCTAGAGGGTATAAAAAAAGGCATTGATTGAGAGAAAAGGCAACCATTATCCTTCTGTTTCTTTATTCTACTTTATAAGTCAGAGACAGGAAGGGAATGACTTGCAAGCCCATGAACTCTGAGATATAATACGTATACTATAATACTTATCCTATCCTATAGATACTTATCCTGTTCTTATCTTCCTCCTTTATTTCTCTCTTCCTTCTACTACAGTTATTTCGTGTGGTGATCTTCTGACTCCTCCTAATGGAAAGAAGATTGGAACGCAGACAACTTTTGGAGCATCAGCCATCTTCAGCTGTGACCCTGGCTATGTTCTTTGGGGGTCCCCGGTCCGAGAGTGTCTTTTATCAGGACTGTGGACTGGACTGGACACTCAGTGCCTAGGTACAGGATCTTTTAAAAGTCTGGTGGGGATATACAGGACTATTGAAATTGACAGTGCTGCATACTGTACCTCTGTCTTCATTGCAAGAGCATTACTTAAACCAGAAACATACACATAACACAAAGCCACATGTATGTGATGTGCAGAAAGGCCTCATGGATAGTGTTAGGGTTAGATTGCAACCATTCAGAATGAATTAATTCCAGATAACCGGATACTGGAACAAAGTAAACAGTCACAAAGGTGCTTGTGAAAACTCAAAGAGGATAACTCCTTCCCTTCTGTGCCTGCAGTGTCAAAAGCTGAATTGTCCTAATCTTCAGTGTATATTGTGGGGTATACAATATGCAATAGGTGACCTTATACACTACATGCGTACTACTTAAAGCGCAGGAAAACATTTAACCGTTTTTTCACTGTCCTGCAACAGTACGCAGTATCTTACAGTCAAGTAGAGAGTACTGCAACTGAATCTTTGAATGTTTGGCTGCTGTGGCTTTTCTGGATTTCAAGTGTAATAATAAATCGCTGCGCTGCATCTTAGATGTGGAAGTGAATTCAGACTTGCATTAAGTCAGTGACAATTTTCTGGGTTTAAGTGGCAGAGGAAATCTCAGTGATATTTCTCCTCTGAAGGAGACGTAGCTGAAAGCAATGAGATTATGTGAATCGGAGAGATGTAAGGAATTTAAAGGTGGCCTGCCTCCACTTCCTAGTATTGGCAGATAATGGTGTTTTATTGAAAGTTATTGTATTACGTATTTATGTTTTTGTGTTGTATTGAATAAGGTGAAGAAAACATTAAACAGGATATCCTGTGTATTTTTTTTAAACACACAGCTGGGCACTGTGGGATACCAGAACACATTGTGAATGGCCAGGTGATTGGAGAGAACTTTGGCTACAGAGACACAGTGGTGTACCAGTGCAACCCAGGGTTTCGCCTCATTGGCTCTTCAGTCCGAATTTGTCAGCAGGACCACAACTGGTCTGGTCAGAAACCAGCCTGTATCTGTAAGTGTTGCTCTACTAGCATTCATACAGAAGTAGCATAGTCAGGAACTGAATGAGGGTGAGTGTGAACATTGTTGCTGTTTTTAACAGGTATGTATGGCAAATTTATCACAAGTTGCTTGTTTTATAAATTGTGATACCAATGGCCAAGTGGTGACTGTAATTATTGAGGAGGATGGAATGTAAATCTAGACATTTGCATACATTTTATCATGATGTACCCTTTTATACAAATTAATGTCACTGTCTGCCCTAAATTTTCATTTAACTGTAATTTTGGATCATTCTCATTGCTCAATCTTTTCTGAAAGTATATCAAACCTCAGTTGGAGTAGCTTGATAATTTAGTGACATAATTTGACTCAAAACCTTTTTCAATTGTAATACTTAAATAAAATGATTTAAAAAGTAAATGAATCTAAACACAAGTTAATTAGCTAATTATCTATCTTAACATTATCCCTATGGCCCAAATCATAACTTCAGCCAGGTTTTCAGGGCCTGCTGTAAGCCTACTTTAGTAACTATCAGAAATGTTATCAGCAGACCTTTCAGCAGGTTTGCAAAACAGAGAAGAGAAGGCCTCTGGATGAAAAATGACCACAAGTCAAAAAACTTACTTCTGCCCTTCACTGAACATGCTGTCACAAATCAGTGAGAGACAGGTGACAGCGATCTATCCTATACCTAGAAAAGCAAAGCCTATCATATGTTTAATAAGGTAGTGTAGTAGTCTTGTTACATTTACATTTAGTCATTTTGCAGACGCTCTTATCCAGAGCGACTTACAGTAAGTACAGGGACATTCTCCCCGAGGCAAGTAGGGTGAAGCGCCTTGCCCAAGGACACAACGTCATTTGGCACGGCCAGGAATCGAACCAACAACCTTCTGATTAATAGCCCGACTCCCTAACCGCTCAGCCATCTGTCTCCGTTGTCTTGTTGCCAATCACTGATAATGTGAGGAATAGAGAGTTGATTGCTCTGTTTGCCAACACGTATGCCTATTCAGATCAAGATCTTGGAATTGCAGATGCTTGGCAGGTTTGGACTTGATCTTTTCTAAATAAATCCTCCTTCCACATCATTCCCAGCTAATATCTTACTCTAAGCTTGCATTTTAAAATATACACAGTGTTTAAATCCAGGGTTTTTCCTGGGTCAAAATGGGTCTTCGGTGCTCAAAAAAAAACAGTGTTACCATGTCACCTTATTAGCAGACATCTATGTTAAAAAAATAAAATAATTACCATTTCATAAATAATGGAGGCTATGCTGGAGGAAATCATTTTGCTTCCACTTTAGATTAAAATAGATAGGCTAATAGATTGACAATAGTCCAAGCCCCATGGTGCTATCATGTATGGTTCAAAGATTATCAAGGTTTACCTCTTTACATATGCAAACTACTGAAATGTATATCAATAGAATCTAGAACTAACCAGTGGTCAGAAACGGAACACACAAATTATGAAATTCAAGTTTGTCTAACTGTTTATCTAACTATCTAACCGCCAACTGATGAAGTCAGGATTCCGCAGGTTGATAATTGGGTGCTTGCTTAGAAGCAAGATATTGTTCGCGCACATCACAGTTGCGTCTTGATCAGACAAGAAGACACACTCGATCTTTCTATCAACGCGATTACTACAGTGGCGAAAATCTGCTATCAACTTTGGGGGGGCATATGACAGGGGCATATGACATTTTCTCAAGAACAATTCCTGAGGGGGACACCAAAATTACTGCTGTAACACATAGCACATTAAAAAAGCGCCACTGTGTCCATAATCAGCAAAGTGCTTTCATCGCGTATTATTAATATTATTGAAATTACATATTTATGTTTACAGTGATTTATTGGGGGGGACAAATTTGATATTGATCAAAACAGAACAAGGGTTCGGCTGTACCTACTATTAAACATATTCGCGGACATACACCGCACAAGTGATTAATTGCGATGAGTTAGAATAGAAGTGATGAGAATAGAAGTTATAGCGAGCACATAGAACTTTATATATATTTCTATCAATGTATTTATTCCAAGGTGTTTTGCAATTTCCTTTTATTTTCTTCGTGCCTAAACTATATATTATCATTCCAGGTTAAGAATAGCCTATCAATGGAGGCTGCGTTGGAAATCGTTAATCAAACTTTTGTCAGCAATTTGAGTGTAAATGTCATTTGCATTTGTACAGGTGTATTCGTGCACGTCAGTTTGGCCCTCGAAGCGGAACGACAGTTTACTGGCCGCTCTGTCCATTCGCGCACCTCACAGTTGCGTATTGATCAGACAAGACACACATTTCAAATCGATTACTATTGATCAAAACAGAACGAGGGTTCGGCTGTAACCTACTTGAAACATACTATTGAGAACATATTCGCTGACATGCATTGCACCCGTGATGAACACAGCTTCACAGCTTCTTTTTTTTGTATCGCAGACTTTTTTTTGCCTTAGGCGCTCGGGATTTGTCATAGGCGCTCTGGAAAACGGCTTGGGCGCGCGCCAACATTTTGTCTATGCAGGAAAAACCCTGAAATCTTGTTTCACAATATATTTTTTATGTAATATATTTGTATTAGGAGTCAGATTGCTGAGCGGTTAGGGAATTGGGCTCTTACTAAGAAGGTTGCCGGTTCAATTCCCGGCCGTGCAACCCTACTTGCCTTGGGGGAATGTCCCTGTACTTACTGTAAGTCGCTAAGGATAAGAGCGTCTGCTAAATGACTAAATGTAAAACATTTATTGAATTTTTTTGTATCTGAATATTTTTTTTCTCTCAAATTTAAATTTAAAACAGGCTACCAAGATTACATCATATAAAATGTGGAGATTTTATTTGTCTGGTTACACGGCACGCCTTATTTACACAGATCAATTAACACCAAAAGCGCTGAGTCATTTTTCCCTACTTAAAGCGTTGTTAGGTCCATCAGTCTACAGAGAGGGATGCTGTTACTGACATATCAACATTTTAGTCGGCTGACAAGATCGCGTTGGCCCTAGTCATAAGTATAAACAAACACACAGGGACATAATAAACATTCAATGCTCTAATTAAATCCAGTTATACTGGCAAAACATGTAATGTTCTTCATTTATTGTCAGAACACAGTCCAAGTATTGCAAAAATGAGAGCAAATGGTTTGGAAATTCTAGGCTATAGACTTGATGTTAGCCTGCAGATGCTTAGCCTATTCAATTTAACAACTTTTGGAATGACAAGACACAGTGGATAATATGTCCGAAATAATATCATACTGTTTGAGAATGTGTATTTTGGTTTTATATTAGTGGTGGGCCGTTATCGGCGTTAACGCGCTGCAACTCTTATCGGCGATAAAAAAGAATATCGCCGTTAATCTATTCTCAAAGTTGGGTTGGGAGCTGGGTCTATACTACGCAAGCTATGATGACTTTCACCTTGATATTTTAGCGTGGATGTATACCTAGCCGAATTGCACTGTAGGGGGCAAGAACGAGTCTTCGAACCTGTGTGTATGCCTTTTGTATGAAATTATCACATCAAACGTGACGTGCTAACATGGATGCAGCTATGAACCCGCCTGGTTTGCTTCAGGGAAAATTTATTTTTAAGAAGCTTCCCAATGGAAACCTCGACAAGACTAGGGTTGTTTTCACCTTGTGCTATGTGGAATTAGTTTACTGTAGGAGTTCTTCCAGTCTCAAATACCACCTAAACGCAAAGCATCCCTTAGCAGTGCGGAAGATGCCGGGCCAAGCACTGATGTAGCGCAGGGGAAGAGTCGTCGTCAAACTACGATGTTTGAGTGCAACCGAGGCAAGCCCGTCAGCACAGCTCTATCAGCAAAGCTAACTAATGTAATAAACAGTTAATAAACACAAGTACATCTTATTGAACATAATTTATTTTCATCACCAATTATCATAGTAGAACAGCTTTCTCAAGCAGTTTGTGATGCATTTTGGAAACAGAAGATGAGCTCCTGGTGTAATGCGCCACCTGGCTTGAGAAACCCGTTCTCAAAGACTTACTTTTAGTCATTATTTGGGTAGCACACATATTCTGAATGCCTTCGGCGGAATTCAAATGAGCCATTTTAATCTAGATTAATCTAGATTAACGCCAAGATTACAGTGAGATTAATCTAGATTAAAAAAAATTATCTATGCCCACCACTATTTTATATAGACTATTACTGTAACATTGGGACTCCAGTTTCAAGTGTAGATGGCGGGTTATGAAGGGGCAGTAGCACATGTAAAACGAGAGTTGCATTTGATAAATCAATAGGCGGCCTATCTACTATATCTAGCCTGACAGATGATTTAGAATAGCCTACGTTTTGTTCCCTTTTCATCTAACGGACTAAATAGAATAAATAATCTAATCTTGGGTAGCCTACTGCATTGTGCACAGGACTTGAGCTGGTAACCCGTGGATGTATCTTTCAAAGATGTGATCCCATCTCCCCTAATGATCGATCGCGTAGTGAATCAATGCATTTGGTCTTAATAGTTCCTGTCAACGGTGTAGCTCTTGCTTACTCAAATCCAGTTACCCAACATTCCAAGCATTCCATTCTGATAGGCCTACTTACAGCTCAAGAATACATTTCATTTAGCTTACTGTATGCAGGGAATAGCATAACAGATGTGGTTTTAGGACTAGGCAGCCAAAGTGGGGGCGGATTAGAGCAGTGGGAAATAAAATAGTCTGCATAAGGGTGTGTTCACACTTAGCAGGTTTGGTTAGATGAAAACGAACTTTGATGCAATTGCTCTGTAGACGAACCAAGACTATACAGTAGGCTATAATTACACGTTTTGGTCCAGACAAAGAGATCCAAGAGAAGCGAACTACGAGTGTGAACACGACAGTCATAAACTCCACCAGCGATGAGCAGTAGGCAGCCTAAGTAGGAACTAGCATAGAATTTTTGGACCATTTCGTGCTACAGTCAAATTTATTGTTCAGGGAGTAAACATTTGAGAGCAGGATAAACGGGACAGCAAGCAGAGATCGTAGCTTCTAGCTTAGAAGTTCCAAACAAATAGGTTACCCTTCTCTCATGTAATATACTTGCAATCTATATTGCAATACTTGGACAGTGCCCTGTCAATAAATAAATAACAATAACTGTTGTGCCAGGATAATGGATGGATCTATCAGACCCTTGAATGTTTATGAGACCATTTCAATAGCTCCTTCTATAGAACTTCTGATCGCAAACTATAGTTTGAGTATCCACTCATTTGCCTTACATACATAGATATGTCCATTTTCATTGGTGATTTTATCGGCTGATGATTTGTTAGGTCCATGTTTGAATATGCAAAAATGCTTTTATAAGTTAAGTTTCTCTGCTTTACAAAACATAGCTTATTTGCAATTCTAAATTATTGTTGCCGCTCTAAAATAACGGGACATAAGAATTGCGCTTATACCATTGTCTACACACATGTATGTGAAACAAATGCACTTCGTATAATTAAATTCTTGTTATCATTTTGCACATTCATATATATATATATATATATATATATATATATATATATATATATATCTGTATAAACTATACATATTAGGTATATATACACTATATATTAAACTTTGTCTGAATAACAGACGACTCGCATACCGGAGCCCTTGCAACACCTGCTGATAGAAAGAGAATCGTAGCCTTGGAAATGCAGAAACAAAATGGCAGAACGCGCACCTGGCAGCTATTTAACAGTAAGCTGGAGTGAAATAGCCATAAATTATCTTTTAAATCTTTTTTTTTTTAATGTAAAATACTGGGTGATAAAACACACATATCTAGGAAAAGTCAAGAAAGCAGGGTCCTGAAATTTGATCGAGTGCCAAGAGACAATTTTCTTCTTCACTGGGTCAAAATGACCCCTCTGCGCTTCTTGTGTTAACAAGTGTTCACATGCCACTTGTGTTGTCTAGCCCTCAAGAAAGCACTTGGCTGCATTGAAAGGCCTAGCTTAGTTTATTACAGGAGTACCTATTTATTTTCCCCAAGGGGGTCCCATGAGTGAAGTGATAATGACATCCCTATGGTAGGTTGTGTATTGATCTGCGCTATTGTGTTTTCTTCACCTGTCAATGCCTAGCGATCACTTGTGGCCATCCGGGAAGCCCTATCTATGGTCGTACCATAGGGGACGGCTTCAACTACAACGATGTTGTCAGCTTTTCCTGTAACAAGGGCTACACCTTGGAGGGGCCCTCCAGTGCCCAGTGCCAGGCCAACCGCCAGTGGAACCAACAACCACCTACATGCAGAGGTAAAGACCTCAAACTAGGGCTGGGCGGTATGGCCTACTACATATCACGGTATAATTTGAAGCACGGACGGTAACGGTATATATCACAATATATTTGTTTATCTTAACATTTCTAGTCCATTCATTTTAATAGAATGCAATCCGCATCGCTGCGGCTAATCTACCACACTCAGCCAGATTTGGATGCGGTAGGGCAGGTGTGTCACATGAGTTAAATCTTTCCAACTTTTGCAGTGCTTTGTCATGGAAGAAGAGATGGGATATCTAGCTTTCAATTGTATTCTATTGTTTATGGGATCACAAGAAAACTTTGTTCAATATTTGCAGTGAGCTAGCTATAACAAATTGTCAAATGGCTGAATACTCGATCCTGTTTACCCATAACAAACATTTCACAAATCTAACCTACCTAGCATCTTTGCTGGCATGACTACACTCTTCCATGCTGCATTTTTGACATTTAAGTCTCTGTAAACATTGGAAGTTGAGTCCTATACAACCGAACGATAAAGGCCCAAAAATGATGCTGTACTCCATCTTTGCAATACTAATTATGACGATGTGGAAGATTGCTTGCGATGTCAGAATCAGAATTGGTTTTATTCGCCATGAAAGTTCACACAAACAAGGAATTTATTGTGGCAGGTAGGTGCATACATGAAACATATTCGAATCATAAATGTAGTAGTGTACAAAGTAGAACTAATACTAAGGGGCTAAAATATGTCAAACTAGAAAGGGTACAATTTCTGGGGAAATTGTCGGGTGTGCTTGCTTGCATCAGTTGCAGATGGGTCCGTTTATTAACTGTAATTTCTGTATATTTTTATATAAAAATGGCTACTTATTATTTATGAAGATTGCATAGATTTAAAAGCACAGCATACATTTGTTGCTGCTCATGTACAATTCAAAATACAAAAAGTGAAGTGTAGCATGTCCCCGTACTTACTGTAAGTTGCTCTGGAAACGGGCGTCTTCTAAATGACAATGTAAATGTAGAATGAACCTAACCTATATGACTTAAACGTCACCTTAACTTTTTCCGTTCTACAGTAGTGATATTGTCAAGCATTTAGCCCACTCATATTGCATTCATTCATTAAGAACCACCTTTGAAACAAGCTGAACCCCTTTGAAACAAGCTATTATCAGTAACAACGTTGTCACCGGCAGTAGGCAATTAGATGGAATCGCGATTGAAACAGTACCATCTGCTAACTGAAAATATGCCCCCCAAAAACGTAAATAAGCTTGACATTTATTTAGGGGGAAATGGCTAATTCAAAATAAGTTTGCTGGAAACGATCATTGTCAGTAACAAGGCAAAATACGATATAGCCCTGTGTGGAGAAGCTGCCCCGGTAAATTGTACTACTACAGTACAGTACTAGACTGTTGTGTTCGTTGGTAGCGATTGCGTTGGTTGAATTCGATTCAACGTTCCGTTGTACGGTTTAGGCTGAAATTAATATTTTCATGACAGATTGACAAAGTTTAGGTTGTGGCAATGAAGTCCAGATTAGTAGTCAGATAGTTTCACATATTGAAAGACTTTTGATTTAAGTAAGGGGAGTACCAAACATGTTCTTTCCCCGTTTGACTTCCTAAACAGCTGTGGAGATGTTTTTGTTAGCTAGTGTGTCTCGCGTAGGCAACAGCGTTGCAGTGAGCTACACTGGTTTGAAACCACAGGTAATGATAATTTCACTGTAATCTAATGTCATAATAAATCCTACAACGAAAATGTATTTGTGAAGAATGTTTATTTTAACGACCGCTGTAGTATGTGTTGCCCGGGCAACAGAGGCTAATGTCATGATGCTAATGCTTCAGTGATATAGTAGACTACTGTTTCCGAAAGTAGATGTAATTCCTTAATAATATCAGCTTATATTGTACATTACACTTCACAATTGTGTTTCATATCACAAAGTAAAATGAGTAAATAGTTATTATCACCCTGGCCTCTTTTCTTGTGGAGTTTCTGCAGCTGCCTAGTAAAGCTATAGTTAGCTATACCTAGCTATCTCCCAGAACTAAACGAGCTGCTACACTAATGAGCCTGTTTATATTAGATATTCTCTGCTAATGTTCTGCTAGAGGTATCACGCGTGTTTTCGTGACGTTATGACGTTAGTAGCGTCAGTGACTGTGGCTAGCAAGTTGAACACCGTTAGCTTCACTTTTTGCCACAAAAACGTAATTTCAATTTATACCATGCAACCGAACGTAAATAAAAATACAAGCAACTCAATTGCTACCAAGACGAAACTTTTGACACCTAGGTTGTCTATGTAGGCCAAATATTGACTGAGATTTAGGGGGGTAAAAAGAAATAAAAATAATAATATATATGTGAGAGAACAAAGGTTGTGCCCTTGCCGAAGGCAAAGCACACCCAATAATAATATACATGTGAGAGAACAAAGGTTGTGCCCTTGCCGAAGGCAAAGCACACCCAATAAAATATAAAGTAGCTATAATATACAAATAGGGCAACATAGTACTTTGCAATATGGCAGGGTGTGTTGTGCAGATTAAGTGTTAAAGTCAGTGTGAGTCCTTGGCCTTGTTGAAGAGGCCAGTAGCGGATGGGAAGAAACTTTTTGTGGCGTGAGGTTTTGGTCCTGATGGACCGCAGCCTTCTGCCGGAGGGAAGTGGCTGAAACAGAGTGTGTCCAGGGTGGGAGGAGTCAGGCCACAATCTCCCTTGCTCGCCTCAGGGTTCTCGAGGTGTGCAGGTCCTCAAGGGTAGGCAGATTGCGGATGATGCGCTGCAGTCTGATCTTATCCTTGGCAGTGGCAGCAGCGTACCAGATGGTGATGGAGGAGGTGAGGATGGACTCAATGATGGCTGTGTAGAAGTGCACCATCATTGTCTTTGGCAGGTTGAATTTCTTCAGCTGTCGTAGGAAGTACATCCTCTGTTGTGCTTTCTTGGTGAAGGAGCTGATGTTCAGTTCCCACTTGAGGTCCTGGGAAAGGATAGTGCCCAGGAAGCGGGAGGACTGTTGACTGGGGAGTCGCACAGGGTGATGGGGGTGAGTGGGGCTGTGTTCTTCCTTAAGTCCACAACCATCTCCACTGTCTTAAGAGCATTGAGCTCTAAGTTGTTCTGGCTACACAAGGTCACCAGGTTGTCAGCTTCCCACCGAATTTACCTTGTCACAGTTGAAGAACGACAGTTCAGTGGGTAAAATGGACATACAGTGAACCCCAAAGTCCATTGAAACCTCTTTCCTATGCAAATCTCACTATTAAAAAATGTAGCTGTAAAACGGTAGGTTTTGAAACAGCCACCTTTTTGGGCTCTAGTCTGTACCTTTGTCACGCCCCAAAATTTGCTGTGTGCTGCTTTGTATACTTTCACAGAATTACAAAGAAGAACATTTTTCTAGTATATTGAAAATGGACTACGGTGGTAAATGCAGTGTTCCAGGCTGTACAGGGAATGCTGACACTTTTCAGAGTCTTCCCAAGGAACCAAACACTCGACGGGCTGTGATGTTTGTCTATGAGAAGATCCCTGTGCAGTTCGACCCTCAATTTGCTCAAACCATTTCAACAAGGACAGTTTTGAAAACCTGGGACAATGTAAAGCAAGATTTGCTATGAAGCTGTTGCTGAAAAGAGGTGCTGTTCCGACCTTATGTTCATCACAACCGCAAGCTGTAGTATGATGTTGTCGCTAACAGTTATTAGCAATGCTAACGTATCCTGCCTGTATCTAGCATCTGTAGAATGTGTGATGATTTAGTTTATTGGCAATGGGGCTAACGTTATTTCATGTTCCTGACTGTGTTTCATTCAAATAAATAACCCGTGTTGTCGTGTAAATGGGGGGTCAGATGGCTGAGCGGTTAGGGAGTTGGGCTATTAATCAGAAGGTTGTTGGTTCAATTCTCGGCCGTGCCAAAAGACGTTGTGTCCTTGGGCAAGGCACTTCACCTTACTTGAGTTTAATCACGATAGTTTGCTAGTAAGCTGTAGTGCTAACGTTACCCACCTATAAGTCGATCCTGTTTGCTTGCACAGGGATCTTCTACGCTAGAGCTACGGTATAGATCAGCCATGCCCGTTGAGTCAATGTTAGCTAGACTCTAGCTCATCTGCTTTTTATTAACGCTGATTTGCAAGGAATGCAAGAACAGCTAGATAGCGAAAACACCTAGACTGTTAAGGCATGATGGCATGTAAACTAGTTCACATTTACATTTAGTCATTTAGCAGACGCTCTTATCCAGAGCGACTTACAGTAAGTACAGGGACATTCCCCCGAGGCAAATAGGGTGAAGTGCCTTGCCCAAGGACACAACGTCAGCTGGCATGACCGGGAATCGAACTGGCAACCTTCGGATTACTAGCCCGATTCCCTCACCGCTCAGCCATCTGACTCCCCCCACATTCTACCTATGCAAGAGCATAGGTAGAATGTGTGATGATTTAGATTATTGGCAATGGGGCTTACGCGTTATTTCATGTTCCTTACTGTAAGTCGCTCTGGATAAGAGCGTCTGCTAAAATGACTAAATGTAAATGTTCCTGTCTGTTTTTCATTCGAATAAATAACCCGTAGGCTACATGTAAATCTACAATTCACGATGCATGTTTGTCCACATCTTTGTCAGGTTATTTTTTATCTTAACAAGATAAAATACAATACCAATTGGTATTACTGAAGGGGAGAAATAATTGACCAAAATAACGTTTCCGAACTTTTTTTGAGGAGTTTAGTTTGGTTGGTAAGCTGTAACGTTCTACCCACCTAAGTCGATCCAGTTTGCTTCGACAACAGACGTGGAAACAACTAACGTTATCACTTCAAATGATATCTAGTCAATCTGTTAAAGTGTTGTGTAGACACAATAGATTTATTTGTACGAGTTTGCACATGTCGGCCACCGTATTCAAGGCATTAATAAATGACTTTGATCAGGTAATTCCAGTGATTCTATTACTAACTGGCAATTGGGCAGGAAGATAGTCAGATAACACTTGACAACATGTGCAGATGAGC
Organism: Osmerus mordax; assembly: GCF_038355195.1. Lineage (NCBI taxonomy): Eukaryota > Metazoa > Chordata > Actinopteri > Osmeriformes > Osmeridae > Osmerus > Osmerus mordax. The sequence continues at coordinate 14,498,119 of NC_090055.1, forward strand.
AACTCAGCCAGCCGCAAAAGAGACTCCAAAAAGAGGTGATGGAAATATACGGTGGCAGAAAATATTTGCACAAGTTAATTAGGGGAAATTGTTGCCACTTGACTGTTATTGCAGTCCCTGTTAAGTGAAATTCAAGGTTTTTTCTAAACACATTTTTTTTTTTATGTATAGTTTGAACACATTACAAAGCCTTTGAACTATGTAGTACTGAATTGTGCAGTTAGACCGTTAAATAGTTTAGCAAAGTTTTTGTGATCAGGAATTTTTGGGCGGGGCTGAAATAATGTATTGATGGAGGCACTGAGCATAGTTAATACTAAGCTGTTATTAAAACTAATAAACTGTTATTAATTGATAGCCAAATAACGTTAGGCTATCATGCTAGTTACATATCGATAACATACTACTCTAGCTTGCTAACTTGAATAAAAGGGAGATTACCAATTACCAATCGGTTGCAGACCAAGAAGGACGAGATTGAATCCCGGGTAGCCGGTCAATGTCATCTGAATTTGATTCTGGCTATGGAGGATCGAACTTACACGGCGGTGTAAAGCCAATCCTGCTAGGAGCATCCATTTTTTTGTAGAGTCTAAAGGTCGATTTATACTTCTGCGTTTTTACCGAGACGGAGACAGGGAACGCCCTCTCCGTCAAGGAACGCCCTCTCTGAGCCCCTCGGAGAGCTCTACGTGCACCTCCTGATTTTCCTGACTATCCGTCCGTCATTTTACGGATACCCCTTGGCTGTGATTGGTCCGTTTTAAGAATCGCTTGTGTCAGGGGCGGGGTTGCCGTGATAAACAGGACGAACAGAATCCTTTGATCGCCATTGCTGTAAGTTTTTACAATTCAAATTTCAGCTAAACACAGTACATCAACATCTGAATTAAAATGTGACGAGAAATGGGCAGTGTAGTTGGTGAAAATGTGCGTATTTTATTGATGAAACGGCTAATTTGTACATTTGCTCCGACTGAAAACAATTCACTGCCAGAAGAGCAGTTGGCGCTGCACTGCGATGCTGGTTATCGAAAAGTTATAGCAAATGTACAAATTAGCCGTTTCATCAATAAAATAAGCACATTTTCAGCAACTACACTGCCCATTTCTCGTCACATTTTAATTCAGATGCTGATTTACATATACTGTTTAGCTGAAATATGAATTGTAAAAACTTACAACAATGACGGTCAAAGGATTTTGTTCTCTTGTTGGTCACGGCAACCCCGCCCCTGACGCAAGCGGTTCTTAATACGGACCAATCACAGCCAAGGGGTATCCGTAAAATGACGGACGGACGGATAGTCAGGAAAATCAGGAGGTGCACGTAGAGCTCTCCGAGGGGCTTGGAGAGGGCGTTCCCTGTCTCCGCAGAAGTATAAATCGGAATTTAACCCTTTTGTTGTAGCGGTATTTGACAGATGAGAGAAGCACTTTTACCGCGAGTGGGCGTGATTTCAGTGACCTCAGCATTTGAGATCTGAGAGAACTGCTAATTGTTTAAAGATTTTGATCACTTATTTTAGTTACTTAACATTTTTCATTCAAATTTGGCACATTTTTCTGTGGTGTGACAAACTCAGAACACATATTTAATGTCACTTTACAGGGACTTTAACTACTATATTATTACTTCTAAATTATGACTATCATCATGCCTGATGTATGTACCATTACGGAAAAAGTCAGTTGACTTTAAAGATACTGATATTGAAGCCAATGCTGTTATGAGGAGAATGTTTCTTGTTGACTATTTATGTGATTTTAATGTAAATTAATTCCTGTCAATCATAAGATTTCCTGTATTTTATTCCCTCTCAGTGGTCAACTGCACTGATCCCGGGATCCCAACCAACTCCATACGAGAGAGTAAGATTGAGCATGGCAACTTTACCTTCGGCAGCGTGGTGTTCTACGATTGCAACCCAGGCTACTACCTGTTTGGATCTTCTGTGCTCACTTGTCAGCCAGCTGGACACTGGGACAAACCTCTACCAGAATGCCTTGGTAGGTTTCCTGTGTTGTAGTTCTGGTAATATGGAATGGCTGAAAAGTACTCTTTTCTTTTTTTACTGCACTGCAAAATAAAAAGCAAATGTTACAGTTTTGTACAGTACAGTTGCAATTAGAATATTACTAGTCTTAAAGTTTCTGATAATTATTGTACTTAAGTATTAAAAGAAATGTTCTAATATTAAAGGTACTTAAGCATTGACAGTTAAGGTAATGCTTTTTTTATGTACACCACCTTAAAATGTAGTCTACTGCACAATTACACTTGAAGAGAAAGTACAGGACATTAGATCTGTGATTCGAATTTAACCTGCAATGTTTAGCTAACATTGCTGGTTACATCTGAATGGCTTAATGTTAACCAAATATGGAAAGCCATATGGAAAACCTGTAATTTAATATTCCCGTTAAGACGACACATTTGGAACGGCCGTTTCGAGCCTCGTAATTTTCATTTTGTGAGCTCATTGTTTGCGCATTGTTTTGGGGGGCAGGGTCCATAGACATAGAAGCAATGGCAATGGCAAAAAGTGTAGATGGTCCTAATGTCTGAAGATGTTCAAAACGTCGTAAGCTTAACCCTTGTGTTATCTTCGGGTCATTCTGACCCATCAGTCATTGTGACCCACCGTCGTATTGCGACAAATTTACCTCATACAAAAACAAAGTGAAGCATTTTCTTTTAACTGTCGGGCTGTCTCAGACCCCCCACATTGGAATGGTTAAAAGAAAATTATTTTTATTTGTTTTTGTATTGGGTAAAATTGGGTAAACACAACGATGGTTCGTTATGAACCTTCGGGTCATGTGACCCGAAGGCAGCACGAGGGTTAAGACAGCAATTTCTGTTGTTTTAAGACGGCCAAATGTGTCATCTTAACACAAACGCTTAACGCTGCCGTTATGTGTTAATGCGATTAACCAATGATCTGCAAACTAGTGCCTGACCACTGATTTGACAAAACTGGTAGTCTGTGCTCTTCCGATTTTATTTTGTAGTACAGTAACAAAGATGATTAGGGAAAATGTATCAGAGTAAAAGTATACATTTTATTAAGGAAATGTAGTGGAGTAAAAGTACAAAGTCACAAAAAATGTAAACTCAAGTATAGATTCTCACAAAAAAATATTAAATACTGTAAATAAAGTATTACTTCGTTACATCTTACCATTGGTTAATGCTACGTTGGTTAGAGCCCAGAGATACAAACCACATGTCTGAATATGTACTATTCTGGTTAATCTGAGCTCAATGCTGCAGTGTGTAACAATTGCGTGTAACCAAGTGAAATCTGACTTACAGTTACACTTACAGTAACACTGTCATACAGTTAGATGTAAAATGTAATACCTGACAGATGTGATGTCTGACAGTTGAATTGATGTGTGCGTTCCAGAGGTGGACTGTGGCCACCCCGGCTGCCCTCCTTATGGTGTCCTGTACGGGGACAGGTTTACGTTTGGCTCTACAGTGCAGTACACCTGCGAAGGTGATCGAGAGCTCATTGGAGAGGCCTCTCTCACCTGCCAGCTCAACAGACACTGGAGTGCTCCATTGCCTCACTGCTCAGGTAAGACCCCCATATCTAACCTCATAATGTTGGTTGTATGTAATGTACATAGTCAACATTGTAGAGTGAGATTAAATTAAATGAGTGCACATACATTTGGTTAATAAATATACCGTATTTTACGGAAAATAAGCCATGGCTTGTACTCCGATTTTATAGTTGTTTTCTTGTGCGGCTTATATTTCAAAGCGGCATATAGTCCAGTTTTAGAACAAAAAAGTGGCTTCTCTCAAGATCTCTACTGACCGTGCAGCTAATTTTATGCTCAACACTTGAACGGGGGCTTATTACTAGAAAGAGGAATTATTTACTGTTTTCTCAGTTACACTATCAGGGCTTGGAAATACAGTGACTTGCTAAAGTAGGCAAATGGCTAGTAGAACATAACATTTCATAATAATTTCAGTTAATCAAACATCTGCAAACCAAGTGAAATGTTATAGGCTAGGCTAGCTAGCAAAATAACGCTAGCATCGCTAACAACTTTATTAGTCTAACCAAGATCTTTGTAAGTTCGTTTTAGTTATAATTGTATATGATAGTGTGGACAATAAGACACGCCCTTACAAAAAATAAGTATATTAAAGTATACTATAAGTATACCAAAATATGGATAGTACACTTTTAGTTAACTTTTGATATACTTTTAAGAAGTATACTTAGAAAATAGTTCACTTTTGATATACTTTTAAGTATGTTTTGAAAATAGTTCACTTTTGATGTACTTAGAAAACAGAAAATGGTATACATTTCTTCTGGAGTAGGATGTACGTTTTCTATTATTATACAGCAAAAACAGTCAAAATAATTTTAAAGTACATTACAGGTTACATTTTTTACATCCATCTCATTCTAATTATTCATGTCTATGAATAATTGAATAACAAAATAATAACAAAACATTCTGAAGCCCTATAATCTTATACTAATAATTATCAATTGGAGTATTAATGGAAAAAACGAAAAAGCTACTTGAGAAAGAAGCAGACAGAAGGATTGCATTATGCATTTGAAGGTTATACTGTCAAACTGACTGAAGAACGAAATAGCTCATTGGCTGGTCAATTCCCATGATGCAAGGCGGTAAATAGTGTTAAAATGTGCTGATAAGTTTGCCGTTTGTTCGAAATACAAATGTAACTTCATGAATTTAGTTTTTTAAATGTGTCTGCTTAGAATGTAGTGTTTTGTTGCGTGGTCATTGTTGTGGTGGTTTACCATTGTAACCCTGAGTTAAATGACTGTTACGTTTCATAAGAAGAGCTGGATTCTTGTTACGCTTGCTTAGTGAATAGCTTCTTTCAGCTAATAATCTGCAGTGTAACTTTGCAAGGGCCCCCGTTCTCGCTAAGTGACTTATAATCTGAGGCGTTTAAAGGTCTCCTAAACATTATAATATATTAGTAAGTAATAGTAAAATAAAATTTATTACGTTTACTTCTTGAAGTACTTACATTAATTGAAAGTGCACTTGAAAGTATTGCAAAGTATACTTTGAGGCTCTTTAGGAAGTATACTTCATGAACTGAAAGTGCACTACACAGGTTACTTTAATAATAGGTACACTGCTAGTATACTTTAAGTAACATGATAATAGTATACTTTTTATATTAAAGGTGACCTGACATGAAAACTTCACTTTAGGAGGTTATTTAACATTAATATGAGTTCCCCTAGCCTGCCTTTGGTCCCCCAGTGGCTAGAATTTTCAATAGGTGTAAACCAAGCCCTGGGTGTTCTTCTCCGCCTTTGAGAAAATGAAGGCTCAATTGCTCTGTTTGAAAATCTCCTCCTTGTGACGTCACAAGGTGGAAGGTTACCTCCCCTCTCTCTGCTTTGCTCGCCCAGAGAATCTGGCCCGCCCATAAGAAACTGAGCTACGACCGTGCAAGTGTTTTTATCATCGAGAGACATCATGGCTTGCAAACGAACAAAGCATTACATTTGCTCAGTTTGGATGTACAAAGGAAAACAAAAATCTTTTTACAGTTCCTTCATCCGAGTCTCTGAAGACCCAGTGTCTTAATTTTATTTTCTCTGGAAATGCGCCTACACAACTTATATTGTAGGCGCATTTGTTTAGTATGTCTGCGCCAAACACTTCAGCCACGACTGTTTCCTCAACTTGAGCTAATACAAAACTGACCTTGCTGAAATTAAATTCAGGATCAGTACTAACTCTCCTTCGTCCAGCTACTAACCTTGGACAAGTAAGTTAACTAACGCTATATCATTTTGTAGCTTTACTGTATATGGTTACCTAGCTTGCTACCCTTACAGTGCGTTCACACTGCAGCGACACGATGCGAGCAATAACATGTTTTCCATTCATTTTCTATGGAGTCAGGCGAATTGCTTGCGTGGTGCATTGTGGGTAGCGACGCAACAGAGTTGAGATTTTGTCAATGCAAATGAGGAGCGATTTTCGCTAGCGATGGCCAATTGGAGTGTATTCTTGTTTCTCGTAACGTAGCAACCATGGTAAACATTTCTAGGTTTCAAGATGGAGGAGAAACTGATTGTTTGTGTGGCTGGATACCCAGTACTGTATGACACGTCTCTGTATTCGTACAGAGATGTTAATATAAAAAAGGATGCATGGCGCAAGGTTGCCGAAATTGTCGGTGCTCCTGGTGGGTATTTTGTACTTTCAAATTCAGTCTAGTCACATTACGTAACTTCGTTCTGTGGTAACTAGAGCTAGCTAGTTAGCCCGGCTGGGACTCCCTAGTTGTGTCGACAGATTAGCAGACACTTCGAGTAATATAATACAACGTGTTTACACATGTCAACGTGTTTGTCTATTAAACAGTTTTCAAATGTTTTTCTAGCTGAGGATTGCAAAAACAAAAAGGAAACATTTAAGGGACAGCTACAAGAGGGAAAAGAACAAGGAGAAAGAGTTGGGCAGGAGTGGAGCAGGCCTTTCAAATCATAAACCTTGGAAGTATGCTGCTGTGATGGGGTTCCTGGCTCCATTTATGGTGTACAGGGACTCCCCCAACAACTTCCAGAGGCCTGCCACCATTTTGAAGAGGATTCGACAAGAATTGTAGGAGGAGTAGCGAAAAAACGCTTTTCCTTAACATTCAAAATGGCAGAGAATCTATATAACTGGGTAAGATGTCATAGAGTGCGTTGAACTCGTCTTGATCCAGGGAATCCAACGATACCTCATTTTGAAAAATGCGATATTGTGGTTCAATGGTTCAAAAGTAACGTGTGTAAACACACCTTCAATTTTGACCCATTGGTGGCGCTAGATGGTTGGAATGGGAGACATGAAACTTGGTGAAATGGGACTGGCCCCAAAGAGTGTGCCAAATTTCACAACTTCTGACCATACGGTTCTAGGGGCTGCCATAGACTCCCATGGAAGAAGATGTGTAACTAGAGAGGGTACAATTTCTGGGGAAATTGTAGGATGTGCTTGCTTGCGTCGGTTGCAGGTGGGTCCGTCCTCTAAGTTTTTCCCTTCTAGTGATATTTTCAAGCATTTAGCCCATTGCATATTTCATTAAGAACACCCTTTGAAACAGCTGCGAACCCCCTTTGAAACAAGCTACTGTAACAACGTTGTCACTGGCAGTATATTTCAGATGGAATCGCGATTCAAACAGTACCGTCTGCTACTGAAAATATGCCCCCCAAAACGTAAATAATAAGTTTGACATCAATGTAGGGGGAAATGGCTATTTCAAAATAAGTTTGCTAGAGGCAAGCTAGCTGCTGTTACTCCACATTTCACTGATTGTTTGAAAGCGCCGGAAATGTGAACGTTTCTTTTGACATGAAGTTTAGCTGTGGCATTGAAGACAGTACTACACACTGCCAGTGGGCGAGCCGAGTCTGACTGAGGCTAACGTCAAAACAAGCCGCGGTGTCACTCAAATTCCAAGTTTTACACAAATCACAAAAATATGCTGGCTGTCTTCGCAATCGCCATATCTTTAAAACACTGCCCTCCTTCTGATTTTTGATGTTGAATTGACCCTGGTACGAAATTAAGAAAATATTCATCAGAGATCGACAGCTGACGCAATCGTCAACGGAGGCTGATGGGGCTCTCACGTAGCAAGCCAATCAAAGTTTTTACAGCAACCTACATTAAAATATCACCATCTGGCTGTCTTCACAATAGTCATATCGTCATAACATTGCCCTCCTTCTGTTTTTTGGTGTAGAATTGACCAAACTATAAAATTACGAAAATACTAGACTACTATGATGCTTGCATGGCTGCCGTCTAGGCAGTCTCACGGGCGACCCGCACTCGCTCAAATTACAAAGACTTTCACGACCTAAATCAAAAATCCGAGATGGTAGTTCCACTCGAAATTGCTTTCTCAACAAAGCCCAATGGTTGGTAATTTTGGGGGTTGGCATTTTTCACTCATAATCCAAGCTCCAATTTGAGTGCTAGAACGTCTCTATCACGTTGTATCCATGTGTCGTTGCTAACGTGTGCTGACGTAGTGACGTAGGCTAGCACTGAGTACCCTTCGGTGACAGAAGGCACTTTTTGGCACAAAAACCCAATTTCTACTTAAACCGTGCAACGGAATGCAAAAAAAAATACAAGCAACTCAATCGCTATCGAAATTGTAGGGTGTGCTTGCTTGTACAGGGGTTTTAATGACATTTTTACAACTGATATTCCTGTATATTTTATATAAAATGCATAGGGACTACTTATTATTTATAAATATTACATCGATTTAATCAGAATGGGATTTAGAATGGGATTTATAAAAGCATCTTTTTTTTGCTGCTCATTTACAACTCAAAATACAAGTGAAGTGTAGAATGAAATATGATGTCTTCTCATTTCCCCTGCAAGAGGCAGCCTCATAGCTGAATCAAAACAAATAAATTTGGCAGACCGGTGTAAAAATTGACCTAATCTCTATGACTTAAACGTCCTTTCAAGTGTTCCCTTGTGATATTTTCAGGCATTTAGCCTACTCATATTGCATTCATTCTTTAATAAAGAACCCCCTTTAAAGATTATTCTACGACGTTACCGGCAGTAGAAGATGGAATCGCGATTCAAACAGTACCATCTGCTAACTGAAAATATGTCCCCAAAAACGTAAATAAGCTTGACATTTATTTAGAGGAAAATCGCTCATTCATAAAAAGCTCACTGGTGTAGCGATCATTGTCAGTAACAACGCAAAATGCGATATAGCCCTGTGTGGAGAAGCTGCCCCGGTAAATTCTACTACTACAGACAGTACAGTACTAGACTACGGCTGTGTTCGTCTTCGTAGCGATTGCGTTGGTTGAATTCGATTTAACGTTCCGTTGTACGGTTTAGGCTGAAATTAATTATTTTCATGAACAGATTGACAAAGTTTAGGCTGTGGCAATGAAGTTCAGGTTAGTAGTCAGATAGTTTCACCTATTGAAAGACTTTTGATTTAAGTAAGGGGAGTGCCAAACATGTTCGGTCGCCGTTTGACTTCCTAAACAGCTGTGTAGATGTTTTTGTAGTGTGTCTCGCGTAGGCTACAGCGTTGCAGTGAGCAACACTGGTTTGAAACCACAGGTAATGGCCGGGTTTCCCAGATTCGTTAAGAAGCTCTTAAGCGCTAAGAGCTTCTTAGGAGCGTTCTAAGAGCGTTGTGAAAGAAGGACGTGTTTCCCAGAGTCGTTCTTAGCTTAAGAAGATCTTTCACTAAGAAGGAAATGTAAGATCAGCCTGACCCACTCTTAACAGCCTTCTTAGCGACCAAACGCTCACTGCAGCTGCATCAGGGAAAGTTATATCTGACACTCAAAGGAATACTAAAACCATGCGTGACAGACAGTTTATATAAATGCCTATGTGCGTCAGCACTTCTCCCCACTGAATGTGCTGTCGGACCGGGCTGTCCAGTCCAAGTACCGGCTTCCCCGTGTGGAGATCCAACGCCTCGTCAGAGGGCAACCGATGCAATTTTGCCCTCAGCCCGGAGGTGCAGCTCCTGGCCGCGCTGCGTTTTTGTGGGGAGCTTCCTGAAGGTGGTTGGGGACGGCACGGCACCGGCCTCAGCAAGGCATCGGTTTCACGGAGTGTGGCAGCCGTGACACCGATCCTCCTGCGCCATGCCCGGACACACATCAGAATGCCCACCATATGGGACGAGGTCCACCAGGTCCACCGTGGATTTCATGCCATGGCTGGGATCCCCCGGGTGATTGGTGTCGTGGATGGCACACTGATCCCAATCCACAATCCCTCCCTGGTGGATCCGTGGTGGATTGGGAGGAAACATTACGCTGCCTTCAACATAGGGTGCCACCCCCCTACTCCCAACATTAAACCCACTACCATCACACAACCCATACCAACTATCATGTAGGCTATAGGGCTTGAAAGCTAGGAAATGACGCAAAATGATCCACAGAACACATGGTTGAAAAGGAAAAGAAGTTTATAAAAAAAAAAGAAGAGAAACAGGGTGTTGTGTGTGATTTATGCGCTGATAAAGTGGTGGGTGATCGATTTGCCTGGCATCGATTGACTTAGTTTCAGCACCACGGCGGTGGGCAGCTCCCTCTAAGAGCTTCTTAAGAAGCTTCTTTGGCGGGATCTTAAGAAGGCAGTTAAGAACGCGTCTGGGAAACACCCCTATCTTTTCGCTCCTTCTTAGCCGAACCCTTCTTAAGAGTGTTCTTAAGTCCTTAAGAACGATCGAATCTGGGAAACCCGGCCAATGATAATTTCACCAACAAATCGTTTACTTGTAATCTAATGTCATAATAAATCCTACAATGAAAATGTATTTGTGAGGAATGTTTATTTTAACGATTGAAAACAGATACATCATAGACCACTGTAGTATGTGTTGCCCGGGCAACAGAGGCTAATGTCATGCTAATGCTTCAGTGAAATAGTAGACTACCGTTTCCGAAAGTAGATGTGGGCCTACTTCCTTAATAATATCATCTAATATTGTACATTACATTTCACAATTGTTTTTCACATCACAATGTAAAATGAGTAAATAGTTATCACCCTGGCCTCTTTGCTTGTGGCGTTTCTGCAGCTGTCTTGCAGTAAAGCTATAGTTAGCCTAGCTATCCCCCAAGTTAACAGATGCGAAACGAATGTTCTGCTACAGGTAGTCACGCGTGTTTTCGTGACGTTAGTGACGTAGTGACTTTAGTAACATCAGTGACTGTTTTTGTGGCTTCACTTTTCGCCACAAAAACTTAACTTGAGCCTAAACCATGCATGGAATGTAAATAAAAATACAAGCAACTCAATCGCTACCAAGACAAAACTTTTGACACCTAGGTTGTCTATGTAGGACAAATATTGACGAAGATTTAGGGGTGTGAAGAGAAACAATAATAGTAATGATAATATATATGTGAGAGAACAAAGGTTGTGCCCTTGCCAAAGGCAAAGCACACCCAATAATAATAACTAGAGAGGGTACAATTTCCCCAGAAATTGTAGGGTGTGCTTGCTTGCGTCGGTTGCAGAGGCGTCCATTTTTTAATGACATTTTTACAACTGATATTTCTGTATATTTTATATAAAAATTAGTGGTGGGCCGTTATCGGCGTTAACGTGAGACTTATCGGGCGATAAAAAAAATATTGCCGTTAATCTATTCTCAAAGTTGGGTTGGGAGCTGGGTCTATACTACGCAAGCTATGATGACTTTCACCTTGATATTATTGCGCGGATGTATACCTAGCCGAATTGCACTGTAGGGGCCGAAAACGAGTCTTCGAACCTGTGTGTATGCCTTGTGTATGAAATTATCACATCAAACGTGACGTGCTAACATGGATGCAGCTATGAAGCCGCCTGGTTTGCTTCAGGGAAAATTTATTTTTAAGAAGCTTCCCAATGGAAACCTCGACAAGACTAAGGTTGTTTGCACCTTGTGCTATGCGGAATTAGTTTACTGTAGGAGTTCTTCCAGTCTCAAATACCACCTAAACGTAAAGCATCCCTTAGCTGATGCGGAAGATGCCGGGCCAAGCACTGATGTGTAGCGCAGGGGAAGAGTCGTCTAATCTAATAAACAGTTAATAAACACAGTCAGTGACTGTGGCTAGCAAGTTAGCAACCGTTAGCTTCACCTTTCGCCACAAAAACGTAATTTCAACTTAAACCATGCATCGGAACGTAAATAAAAATACAAGCAACTCAATCGCTACCAAGACGAACCTTTTGACATCCACGTTGTCTATGTAGTCCAAATATTGAGGCATTCTTAGGGGTGGTAAAATAAACAATAACTAGAGAGGGTACAATTTCTGGGGAAATTGAAGGGTGTGCTTGCTTGCATCGGTTGCAGATGGGTCCGTTTATTAACTGTAATTTTTACAACTGATATTTCTGTATATTTTATATAAAAATGCCTACTTATTATTTATGAAGATTGCATAGATTTAAAAGCATAGCCTACATTTGTTGCTACTCATGTACAATTCAAAATACAAAAAGTGAAGTGTAGCATGTCCCTGTACTTACTGTAAGTCGCTCTGGATACGGGCGTCTGCTAAATGACTAAACCTATATGACTTAAACGTCAAGTTTTTCCCTTCTACGGTAGGGATATTTTCAAGCATTTAGCCCACTCATATTGCATTCATTCATTAAGAACCACCTTTGAAACAAGCTGAACCCCCTTGAAACAAGCTATTCTAAGTAACAACGTTACTGGCACCGGCAGTATTAGATAGAATAGCAATTGAAACAGTACAGTACCATCTGCTAACTGAAAATATGCCCCCGAAAAACAACGTTGTCACCGGCAGTATTAGATAGAATAGCGATTGAAACAGTACAGTACCATCTGCTAACTGAAAATATGCCCCCAAAAAACGTAAATAAGCTTGACATTTATTTAGGGAGAAATGGCTAATTCAAAAGAGGTTTGCTGGAAGCGATCATTTTCAGTAACAATGCCAATACAACCATTTGATCTTAGACTATAGCCCTGCACGGTGGAGAAGCTGACCTCGGTAAATTGTGCTAAGCTAGCCCAGCTGCTGTTGCTAGCCGAACTTAAGGAGATTGTTTGAATGCGCCGGAAATGAAAAAACGTTTCTTTTGACATCAAGTTTAGGCTGTGGCATTGAAGACAGCGACACACCACACAAGCTTGAGTTGAAATACATTATTTAATGTGAAATTACTTACTGTACATGCAAGTCTTGAATTACTTAAATGTATGATGCTGCCAGTAGCCTACTGTGCGCAACAGTCTTACTACATCTATGCATGTCGTAGTTATGCGTCGTTGCTAACGTGTGCTGACGTTGTGACGTTGGGCTTGCACTGATTCCCTTTGGCGACAAAAGGCACTTTTTGCCACAAAAACGTAATCTCAACTTAAACTGTGCAACAGAACTTGACAAAAAATACAAGCAACGCAATCGCAAACAACACGAACCTTTTGACACTGGCGTTGTCTATGTAGCGCAAATATTGATTGATCCTTAGGGGTGGGAAAAGAGTAATAATAAAAAATATATATGTGAGAGAACAATAGTTGTGCTCGCCGAAGGCGTGAGCACACCCAATAATAAATACATATTTATGATAGAAAACAAAGGTTGTGACCTTGCCGAAGGCAAAGCACACCCAATAATAATAATAATAAATATAGCTGCAAGCAGCAATGGCGGATTCCTCCTTCAAAATGGCAATATTTTGTAAAATGGCCATTTTAATTTTTTTAGTTTATACCTTTGCCTGGATTAGAACCCACCACGCTTTGCACGTTAGCACTGCGTCTCATCCTACTAAGCCATTCCCAGACTTAGACATTTGATTGTTCAGTTTTTCTATTAGGAAATAAGACATTTCTCCAATGGCAAGCATTGTCAGATTTGGTTAAAGTTCAAACAGCTGTAATTTAGTCCTATTTGAATATGGGACATACAAATGGGACAACGGGATGACTGTGTTGCTGCTGTAAAGAAAGCTTACTTGTAGTGCTTTAAAAAGGTTGTTTGGGGTGCCATAACTTGTCATGGAAGGGAATTTCAAATCATGCCTAGCATCAGTGGCGATTTGTCCTGGCTTAGGTTACGGAAATGAATGTGTGCAACAGGCAAGGGATCCACCTGAACAATCAATATACTTCATTAAAGCTAACTCGGTTGTGAATCTGACACTACCATGCATAGACTCCAAGTAGCTAGCTACTGTGGTAAACCTGTCTTGTTTTGCAGTGGTTTACACTGAAACATCTATCATCTCACACTCCGATCATCTAAACAGATGATCGGAGTGTTGTTATGGGCGCAAATAAACACTCATTGCTATGTTTTACAACCGGACGATTGACCGGAAGACTAGAAACCGTTCTGTCCAAAAAAAATGTTTGCCTTTGACTGGTTTTGAACCTACAACCCTACATTTACCAGCACAACATATCATCCAATTGAGCCATTCCCAGATCGGGACTTTGCCATGTTCTGTAACTGGATAATAAAATAAGGCAAGCATTGTCAGATTTGGGCCAAGCTCAAACAGCTGTAATTCAGTCATATTTTCATATATCAAGGTGAACCTTTGCAGGGTACTTCAGGGGGGTGTCACCTCAAAGCCTATTAGGTTTGAAAAACCATCATTCAAAATGACATTTGATTTAGTGACACAAACATATTGAGGCAGTGTGTACATTTACATAAATACACCCCTTTCAGCCATTTTGTATTTGATCCAACTGTCTTAAGTAACGTTTTTAAATACATCAATGATACATATCTGTCCAAAATTCCAAGTCAATTACACCTTTGGTTCAAGAGAAGAGGAATTTTGAAGGTTTTCCAGAATTATCACTGTACAGGAAAATCCATCATGGTGGACATTATGGGTCCTTGAGGCTTTTTTGTTCCTCATGAAGAATGAGGCATGCACACCAAGTTTCAGAAGAATTGGAGCAATGGGGTGGAAATGCCATCACTCTGAAAAGTGGACATTTGGGCATGGCCTGTGGCGCCCCCTATGGTCTGATGTGGGCCAGTCTGTGTTTGGGCGGTATTTGTGGCATGTTGTATCAATATGCCAAATTTCAAAACTTTTTACCAATGTGTTCATGAGATATATTACAAGAATAATAATAAATATAGCTGCAAGCAGCGATGCGGGTTCCTCCGCAAAATGGCAAAATATTATAAACATGTAATGTATAATTAATCTATGGCATTGCATACCATATCATTGTTGTTGAAACGTCTTCCATATGCACATATAATTATAATATTTTGAAGACTGATCAAATTATTTCAAAGATTATAAATGTGACCATTCATTAAATCTAAGGTGGAATGAAACCACCGCGCTAGTGGTTGTTTTGATTTCATTCTGCGAGTTTAGAAGTACAACAAGTGAGAAAATGACTGTGGTAATTGTTAAACAATGTCAATGCTGTTGCTGTATTTGGCTGTTCATTGAGATTGGGGAACAATCAAGATATGTAAATTTCCTATAAAAACAAGACATGGGGATGACCTGGTTTAGCCTGGCTGCCAGCCCAACTTCTCCCCGCCCACAAAAGAATTTGGTCGGGAAGTTGGGTCTGGAGGGTCTCGTATTGGGAACAACTACATAAAACCAGGATCTGGACGGACCAATGAAATTGCCAGGGCGGGCTTTATACGATGATGGACAGATGATCAACAGTAACGTAATCAACAACGTCACGAAAGAGCCCTTGGGTTGAATTAGTTTTCAACAAACAACATATTACGTTGCTCTGATTGGTTGTAGGTCTATCCAATTGAGCGAAGAGGCATTTGTTTTACGAGTTCGGTTGAAACAGGCCCCGTAGTCACAGCCCAACGGAGAGTTTTCAGACTCATATTCTGACTAGAATTATGAGTATGACAACGTCAGGCTAGACCTGGTTGCTGCTGTAAAGAATATATTACTCATAGTGCTTAGATTAGGTTGTTTGGGGTGCCATAACTCAACATAAGTCATGGAAGAGGTTTTCAAATCATGCCTAGCATCAGTGGCCGTGTGTCCTAGCTTAGGTCACTGAAATAATTTGCGCAACAGGCAAGGGGTCCACCTCAATAATCAATATACTTCATTAGAGCTAACTCAGTTGTGAATCGAACACTACCATGTGTAGCTAGCTACTGTGGTGAACCTGGCTTGTGTTGCAGTGGTTTACACAGTCTCGCTAAACAGATGTGTTGTGATGGGCTCAAATAAACACGCATTGCTATGTTTTACAACCGGAGGATTTATCGGGAGACTAGAAACCGTTTGGTCAGAATAAAACATTAAAAACTATGCCTCTGACTGGTATTGAACCTTGATTACCAGCACAACATCTCAGCCAATTGAGCCATTCCCAGGCATGGAATACACAAAGTTCAATAACTGGATAATTAAAAAAAGCGGTTTCTCCAATGGCGAGCATTGTCAGATTTGGTCCAAGTTCAAACAGCTGTAATTCAGTCATATTTTGACATATCAAGGTGAAACTTTGCATGGGACTTCAGGGGCATGTCACCTTAAAGCCTATTAGGTTTGAACCATCCTTCAAAAATACATTTGATTTAGTGACACAAACATATTGAGGCAATGTGGACATTTACATAAATACACCCATTTCAGCCATTTTGTACTTGATTCAATTGCCTTAAGTAACGTTGTTAAATACGTCAATGATACATATCTGTACCAAATTTTAAGTCAATTTCACCTTTGGTTCAAGAGAAGAGGAATTTTGAAGGTTTTCCCAAATTATCACAGTACAGGAAAATCCATCATGGCGGACCTTATGGGTCCTTGAGGCTTTTTTGTTCCTCATGAAAAATGAGGCATGCACACCAAGTTTCAGAAGAATTGGAGCAATGGGGTGGAAATGCCATCACTTTGAAAATCGTACTTTTGGGCGTGGCCTGTGGCGCCCCCTATGGTCCGATGTGACCCATATTTGGTGTGGGGGTACCCACTTGGATGTAGTATCAATGTGCCAAATTAGAAAATGTATGACCAGGGACTTTTTGAGATATTGGGGCGCAAGGAGAAGAAAAATAATAATAATAAGAATACCAATAATAACAATAGGTTCCCTCCTACCGGAGGAACCTAATAAGAATACCAACAATAACAATAGGTTCCCTCCTACCGGAGGAACCTAAATATAGCTGCAAGCAGCGATGCGGGTTTCTCCGCAAAATGGCAAAATATTATAAACATGTACACTGTAGAAGATCGGGAGTTGGACAATAAGGGAGCAAAACTACTTAATGTTTGGCCGACAACAGGCTGAATGGGTATTTGAACTCATGAGCATAAGGTTACAAAAGTCAGTCCCTCTATCCTTTCTGCTACACACCAACTGTTGAGATTGTATGAATAGAAAGGGCAGAGTATTAGCTTTGGTCAGCTTTGGGACAAAGGTTAAGAAACGGTTGACATTTCAAGGTGAAATTGCATGAAATTGTGCATGTTATTTCAGAATGATGTCATCCTGTTTAACTAAACAGATCAAAATTATGACAGGCCAAAAGATAATGGCTGTATTCCAACCAACTACCTTATACTTTACAGGTCACCATGCCAGCCCATTGAGCTATTCTCAGTGTTGAATATTGTCATGTTCAGTTACTGTATAAAAAAGTAAGCTGTTTCTCCTGTGGTAAGCGTTGTTAGATTCAGCCTAAGTTGAAACTGCTTTAATTCAATCATATTTTGACATACCAAGGTGAAATTGTTTGTGGTACTTCAGAAAGATGTCATCCTGTTGAACTAAACAGATAATCAAAATTATGACAGGCCAAAAGACTATGGCTGGATTCCAACCTACAACCTGATACTTTACAGGTCACCACCCCAGCCCATTGAGCTATTCTCAGTGTTGAATATTGTCATGTTCAGCTACTGTATAAAAAAGTAAGCTGTTTCTCCTGTGGTAAGCGTTGTTAGATTCAGCCTAAGTTGAAACTGCTTGTACATTTCCTATAAAAACGGGACAACGGCGATCACTGTGTTGCTGCTGTAAAGAATAACTTTCTCATGGTTTTTTAAACAGGTTGTTTGGAGTGCCATAACTTGTCATGGAAGGGAATTTTAAATCATGCCTAGCATCAGTGGGAATGTGTCCTGGCTTAGGTTACATTTTACATTTACATTTAGCAGACGCTCTTATCCAGAGCGACTTAAGGTAAGTACAGGGACATTCCCCCTGAGACATGTAGGGTGAAGTGCCTTGCCCAAGGACACACCGTCATTCGGCAGAGCCAGGAATCGAACCAGTAACCTTCAGATTACTAGCCCAACTCCCTAACCGCTCAGCCACCTGACTTCCGGGTTACTGAAATGAATTTGTGCAACAGGCAAGGGATCCATCTGAACAATCAATTTACTTCATTAGAGATAACCATTAGAGTTATCTCTACCATGCATAGACTACAAGTATCTGGCTACTGTGGTGAACCTGGCTTGTTTTGCAGTGGTTTACACAGTCTCGCTAAACAGATGATCAGAGTGTTGTGATGGGCTCAAATAAACACGCATTGCTATGTTTTACAACCGGAGGATTAATCGGGAGACTAGAAACCGTTTGGTCAGAATAAAACATTAAAAACTATGCCTCTGACTGGTATTGAACCTTGATTACCAGCACAACATCAGCACGACATTTACATAAATACACCCATTTCACCCATTTCAGCCATTTTGTACTTGATTCAATTGCCTTAAGTAACGTTGTTAAATACGTCAATGATACATATCTGTACCAAATTTTAAGTCAATTTCACCTTTGGTTCAAGAGAAGAGGAATTTTGAAGGTTTTCCCAAATTATCACAGTACAGGAAAATCCATCATGGCGGACCTTATGGGTCCTTGAGGCTTTTTTGTTCCTCATGAAAAATGAGGCATGCACACCAAGTTTCAGAAGAATTGGAGCAATGGGGTGGAAATGCCATCACTTTGAAAATCGTACTTTTGGGCGTGGCCTGTGGCGCCCCCTATGGTCCGATGTGGCCCATATTTGGTGTGGGGGTACCCACTTGGATGTAGTATCAATGTGCCAAATTAGAAAATGTATGACCAGGGACTTTTTGAGATATTGGGGCGCAAGGAGAAGAAAAATAATAATAATAATAATACCAACAATAACAATAGGTTCCCTCCTACCGGAGGAACCTAATAAGAATACCAACAATAACAATAGGTTCCCTCCTACCGGAGGAACCTAAATATAGCTGCAAGCAGCGATGCGGGTTTCTCCGCAAAATATTATAAACATATACACTGTAGAAGATCAAGACTTGGACAACAAGAGATCAAAACTACTTCATGTTTGGCCAACAACAATAGGTTGAACGGGGATTTGAACTCATGAGCATAAGATTACAAGTCAGTCTCTCTAGCCTCTCTGCTACACACCAACTGCTGAGATTTTATGATTAGTAAGGGCTGAGTATTAACTTTGTATAGGATATTGAAACTGTTCTTGAGTTGATCTATTTCCAGACTCTCAGTCAATGCACAACTAACAATAGTCATGTGGGCAACTGGGCTAGGGCAGAGCTCATATTCAGCTCCTTGCAAGAATAGCCTGTGACAGTACAGCAGCCGACTCTCTGGTCCCATTAAACTACACAACATGCACAATCAGGGTGACCAACAACATTATATTAACTAACCAACAATAACATTACAAACATCTAACTGAAGGAACACAACAACTGAAATCCCTCGCCCGGCTGTTGTAACCAAACTATTTTCCACAAGTCTTTGCGTTTTTTGACATGCCGCACTGCATGCTGGGTACCCAAGGGTGCTGACGCTGTTTATCTAGCTGTGCTCCGACTGCGTGATATGAGTATTAGTTTTTGGTCAGCTTTGGGACAAAGGTTATGAAACAGTTGTCATTTCAAGGTGAAATTGCATGAAATTGTGCAGGGTATTTCAGAATGATGTCTGCCTGATTAACTAAACAAGTAATCAAAATTATGACAGGCCAATAGACTGTGCCTGGATTCGAATCTGTGACCTTGCACTTTGTCGGACACCGTTTCAACCCATTGATCTACACTCAAGGATGACAATACATGGTCAGTTACTGTACAAAAAAAGGAAGCCGTTTCTCCTGTAGCATGGATTGTTCGATTCGGCCAAAGTTTAAACATCTGTAATTCAATGATCTTTTGACATATCAAGGTGAAATTGCGCAACTAATTGTGCCAAATTAGAAAATTTATGACAAGGGACTTTTTGAGATATTGAGGCGCAAGGAGAAGAAAAATAATAAGAATAAGAATACCAACAATAACAATAGGTTCCCTCCTACCGGAGGAACCCTAATAATAGGTAGAAACACTGTAGGTGGCTTCGCCGATTCGCGGCTTGGCCACCAATAAAATGCCATGTTACTTGCACTGGCCAGTTTGCAAATACTGAGGATAGCCTACCAAAGTCGAGTTAGCCAATGTCGTTAGCGATGCTAGCTAACATTATTTTGCTAGCTGCATATAAGATTTCACTGGGTCTTGCAGCTGTTAAAATGTTATGTTTTACTAGCCATTTGCCTACCAGGACACTTCGCCAACTCTCCACTCATTCTCCTTGGACCATGCATTTAATTGGCTTTGACGACCATTAGGTCTCGTCAATTCCTCATTCACCCTCTCACGTCTAACAGGTTCGAAATTATATACATACATTTTCATACATATTGTGGGTCTTGCCACCTTTTCCTCATCCCTGTCAGTCGCCATAGTTCTAGTAATAGGCTGAGGCTAGTCTCTTCCACGTCTCCCCAATGTGACGTCATCACCGAAATGCGCCGATTAGCTAACGCTAATACCAAGAACGACAAAAAACTGGTCTTTAACACCATTTGGAGACACCATTTGGAGATGTTTAGTGGTTAACCTGCAACATGGTCTTTAAAGCAAACAAAAATTCTTCAATCTCAGTTTTCCTTCCATTAAGGAGTAGCGTTGCACTTATGTGATTGTTCGAATGCGGGTCTCACAGCATAACATCGCATATATGCGATTTCGAACATTCCAATTGAATATTTTCCGATAGACAAACTATGCGACAAACGCTTTAGTATGATTATCAAAATGTACTACTGAGAAGGCTAACACTAGCATGGTAGTATCATTGCTACGAGTATTATGCCAGGTCATTTAGCCCGGAATTTTCCAATGTCAAGCTTATTTACGTTTTTGGGGGCATATTTTCAGTTAGCAGATGGTAGGCTACTGTTTGAATCGCGATTCCATCTTCTACTGCCGGTAACGTCGTACAATAATCTTCAAATGGGGTTCTTTATTAATGAATGAATGCAGTAGGCTAAATGCCTGAAAATATCACGAGAAGGGAAAACTTAAAAGGACGTTTAAGTCATAGAGATTAGGTCAATTTTTACATATCAGTTGTAAATAGAGCTGCAAGCAGCAATGTGGTGGCCAAGCAGGTCAGATAAACCAGAAGAAACTTTCGACATCTAGTGACTGCGGTGTAACTGGCTTCCTTTGCAGTGGCTTATAGTCTCGCTAAACAGATAAATGACAAGCTTGTCAGCTTTGGCTGGATTTGAACCTCTGACGTTGACGTAGCCAGGACACCAATTTATCCTAGTGAGCTATTCTCAGTGCTGGAAATCAGATTTCAGTGATTGCGTAAAAATATAAGGAATTTTTCCTGTGGCAAGCGGTTGTCAGATTTGTCCCAAGTTTAAACAGCTGTAATTCAGTTCTATTTTGACATGTCAAATTGACTGTGGTCTGAAGATAATATGTGCCAAATTAGGTGAATATTTGGTATTCACCAAAAACGTTTTATTCATTCAAAATGGCGGCCACATCAATTCAGCTGGTATTACAATTTAACATGCGTCAGACACGGGATCGCCCCCTAGAGGTTAGATGACACAACCTTTGGTGGACCTCTTTGAAACAGGGTCTCGAGCACCTGTACCAAGTTTGATGTCAATTCAGTGAATATTTCCTGATATATGATCTTCATCGCTGACTTTGATCAGCTTTACCGGAATGTGAAAAGGTTTGTGAGGCTTGATCTGAAGATATATGGTGCCAAATTTTTGATTATTGCAGTGCCACCTAGAGGTTAAATGGCATGACCTATTTTGGACCTCTTTAGAACAGGGTCCCTAGTCCTTATACCAAATTTGGTGTCAATGCAGTAAAGAGGTGCTGAGATATGACCTCACTTCTTTTATGGTGGCTTGGTTGACGACTTTGATTGGCTGTTCCAGTCAAAAGGTTTAGATAATCAAAAAACATGTGATGTCTTTTGTGAGGCTTGGTCTGAAGATGATCTGTGCCAAATTTGGTGAAGATTGGACAAACTTTATAGGAGAGGTAGCGAAAAATATTCAAAATGGCGGCCACATCAATTCAGCCACATCAATTTGATGTAACTAACAAACGGTTGCGAAAATCAAAGCTCCAGGGGATAACTTTTGTGAGGCTTGGTCTGAAGATCATCTGTGGCAATTTTGAAGAAGATTCGTCAAGAATTGTAGGAGGAGTAGCGAAAAAACGCTTTTCGTTAACATTCAAAATGGCGGAGAATCTATATGACTGGGTATGACGTCATAGAGTGCGTTGAACTTGTCTTGATCCAGGGAATCCAATGATACCTAATTTTGTTAATTGTTAATTAAAATGCGGCATATGGTTCAAAGGTAACGTGTGTAAACACACCTTCAACTATGACCCATTGGTGGCGCTAGAGGGTTGAAATGGGAGACATGAAACTTGGTGAAAGTGATGAGGGGACAGGTCCCAAAGAATGTGCCAAATTTCACAACTTCTGAGCATGTGGTTCTAGGGGCTGCCATAGAATCCCATGGCAGAAGTATAATAATAATAAATATAGCTGCAAGCAGCAATGGAGGGGCCAAGCAGTCCAGAGCAGGACATGGCCTCCATAGCACTTGTGCAACAATTAAGTCACAACAACCTGTTGCACTCATGCAACACACCAAGTTTGGTTGAAATATATGTTTGCGTTCAAGAGTACTGAGAGTTCAAAGTTATTTTTCTGGTATAACACTGCAGGCCTCCTCTGCTCCTCATGGGAACGATGGAACCCAAGTCTGGTGACAATCGTGCAAATGGTTGCTGAGATATGCTCTTGCGCCTCGTTTGGCGGCTTTGCCACCGCTTTTGATCGTCTCTACCGAACAAACGTTTTTTTAAATTGAAAATTCATCTGATTGTTTTTGTGAAACTGGGTCTAAAGATCATCTTTGCCAAATTTGGTAAACATTGGACAAAAATTGGGGCGTGCAAAAGGTTTTTACACTTTTCCATGAAATTCAAAATGGCGGCCGCGTCAATTCGGTTATTATGAAAAGTTATCAATGGTCAGGCTTGATATCTCACAAGACATCAAGAGACAAATAAATTACTTTATTAAGGTAAAAACTTCAACAGTTATTAGCCAAAACACGTTTATGCTTCCGGCCACGCCCCCTTTTAGTCACATGACACAATTCTTGGAGGACATCCTTAGAATAAAGTTCCGAGTAGGCGTACCAACTTTGGTGTCACTGCCTCAAAGAACTGCTGAGATATGGTTTCACTTCCTGTTTGGCGGCTTTTCTGCAGAATTTGATTGGCTGTACCGGAAAAACGGTTGTGAGGATCAAAATTCTTTTCGATAACTTTTGTGAAGCTTGGTCTGAAGATCATATCTGGTAATTTTGAAGAAGATTTGACAAAGTTTCTAGGAGGAGTAGGCTTTCAAAGGTTTTTGATAAAACCGGAAATAGCGGAAAATCTATAAACCGGAAATTGACGCCATGGTGTGCATTGGTGTGCTTCGCTGCTTGGCCCCTAATAATAAAACTAACAATAACAATAAGTTTCCTCCTTACGGAGGAATCCTAAATATAGCTGCAGGCAGCAATGGCGGGTTCCTCCTCAGCATTGCAAACCATTACAAAATTGACATGACACAGACATGTATTTCATACATGTACACAACATTTCAAGACAATTGGATCAATGGCTGATTTGAAGTCAATTTTTGAAATTCTTCACAAATTGTCACTGTAGAGAAATATCCATGCTGCCGACATTATGGTTTCTTGAGACTTCTTTGTTCCCCATTGGCAATATGGGAGTCAGGTGGCTGAGCGGTTAGGGAAGCGGGCTTGTAATCAGAAGGTTGCCAGTTCGATTCCTGGCCGTGCCAGATGACGTTGTGTCCTTGGGCAAGGCACTTCACCCTACTTGCCTCGGGGAGAATGTCCCTGTACTTACTGTAAGTCGCTCTGGATAAGAGCATCTGCTAAATGACTAAATGTAAATGTAAATATGGCATGCGTACCAACTTTTAGACATTTTGGACTGACAGGGTTAAAATGCCACCCTTTTGAAAGTGACAACTTTGAAGCGTGTTCTGTCAGGCCACCTGTGCTCTGGTCAGGCCCATCATGCAGAGATCCATTCTTTAAAAGCTTTGATTACAACAATAACTTTATGAAAGTCAGAATACACTTTAGTAAAGGATGTGTGTAGTTTATGTACTACTACTGCTTGCTCTGCCCACACACTTTCCCCATCCATGCCGTTTCCCTCTTTCCCAGTGCATGTGGTGCGGTGGCCGCATGAGGTTTAGGTGTAGTCCAAAAGTTGCCTCCCACAATCAAAACATATTAACCGCAACATTGTTTTCAAATTTTCTCAAAGATGGCTTGAAAACCACAGATATTGACTCTCTTCTTGAGTAGATCTCTTTCCAGAATCTCAGTCAATCCAGAATCAAGATTAGCCTCATAGGCAATTGGTCTGGTCTAGGGCACAGCCCACGTTCAGCTCCTTGCAAGTATAGCCTGTGATAGTAAAATGGCCGACTCTCTGTTCCCATTAAACTACACAGCATGCACACTCAAGGTGACCAACAAGATTATATTAACTAACAAACAATAACATTACAAACATCTAACTGAACGAACACAACAACTGAAATCCCTTGCGTAGCTGTTGTTTTTTTAAATGCCGCACTGCATGCTGGGTACCCAAGAGCGCTGACGCTGATTATCTAGCTGTGCTCCAACTGCGTGATATGACGAGATGCTAGTGGCGCGCTGAGGTCTCAGAGTCTCCTGCCCGAGTTCAAGTTCTGCCCGATTAGCAAGCTATTTTTACTAATGTTTTGTTAGCAATTGAATGGTAATGCAAGCTAGCTAAAAACAATGTTAGATAGCTTGGCTAAACTGGTTTTCATAGCAACAGAAATCAACAAATCAGATTAGTCGAACTTTATTCAGAAATGGGGGGATGGCGGGAACATTAAAGGTGTAGGTACAGTAAAAGTGAAATGGAACGCGTCTTTCTGCCTTGAAGCTGCGTGCGCATCAACAAGACCCCATCTATAGACAAGTTTACCCCAGGGGGCCGCCATAACTCTACACAAATGCATTTCATTTCCGCCGGAAGTGGTTTGCAAAGTGTCTGCCGGTGTAAACACAGCGATGTTGATGCTAGCTTGGGATCACGGTTCTACTACTTTGACATACTTGTCGTTTGACATTTACTACGGGATAAGTTGCCAACGTCGTCGCCATACTTTTAAGTACATTTTAGAGTAGATTTATAGTTATAAAGCTTTTGCCAGTCCATCATTTTGTAGCTTTTAACGTGGAGAAAAGGCAATGTCAGAAGATGACTTTAGTCGGTGATTCATTAGAACATTTGTTGTGTAGCTCTTCAATCTCTCAGCAAAATGTAGGCTAATTATTTGGCTAAAGGATGCCACACGTATCAGACAGAAGTTGTTCTATAAATTCGTAGCCCGGCATTAAAAACATTTATAGTCGGTTGACTGATCGCGTTGTTGTACCCAGTCAAAGGAATAAACACACAGGAACATCATGAACATTCAATGGTCTTGCCAGTTATCCTGGCAAAACATGTAGCATAATGTTTCTTTATTTATTGCCAGGACACGGTCCAAGTAGCCTAGGTATACATAACATTGAAAGCTAATTTGTTTGGAATTTCTAGGCTATTGATGTTACATGTTGATGTTCAGCCTATTAACAACTTCAGAAGGACAAGACAGGCAGTACACTGTTATCCTTATTTAAGTGGCTTGTCACTGCCTGAAGTGCCTACTTATCTATCTATTCTTCCTATGAACCCGGTTATGACTGCTTTAAACAAGCACCGGTTGGCTACACACCTCATGCCGGGCTTTTACAGATGTGTGTATTGGCACTTTGAAAGGTTTGAATTATTATATCCACATATCAATGTATAATTATTAAATCCACTACAAAGGAACACCAACAAAATGTGATTAGCCTACAAACAATAACCATACTACTGTAGTATAACTGTAACAGGCTAGAGGCGATTCTAGGTTTTAAAACTGGTGGTCGTAGCACTCTATCTAACCACTCGTTCAGGTGCTTTCTCGAGTGTTTGCAACCAACTACCGCACACGTCGTTCCCGAACCACTTTTCTTCATGTTGTAAATTGTATATCCTCTTTGTCACTGCGATATCAGTGCTTTGTCGGCACAACGGAGCTAGCTAGCAAAACAAACCCAGCTCGCCAGAACAGAAGTGAATTGCATCGAAGGGAGGAGTTTAGGAAGTAGAGCGGAAACGGCTCATAAACTTGTCTATATGTAAAGATAACATCCAAGCTAACAATTTCGCCAAATCTGACTGCAGCTTTGTATACCATATGTACCGTGTTATGGTTGTTTGAGTTAAACAACTCGCTAAATGAATTAAATGTCTGTTAAATGTCAAATCCAACTATAAATGTATAAAAGAGAGAGTTCCAATCAAATCTGAATTTGTTTTAAACCTAGAGGTTTAAAAGGCTACCTTTGCCTAAACTGACATGCACCAACTCAGAGAACTGAGTTTCAACAGCCATTTACACATTTAGTCTCTATTTGTTACTCTACTCTTAAGGCATGTTTAACTTAATGTCTGCACCTCTCTGTCACCAACTGTCTCTGGAGTGGGGGGTGGGGGCTTCACAGGGTGTCTACAGGTATAAACAAGTTAAATGTAAGACCTTTTAATACCACTTCCAAATGAAATTAAAGACCAAACTTACGATGGAAATACAAATCAAAAGTGGAAATATACAGTCATCTTTCCAAGTAAACACTGATGTCTGTTCAATATGAACAGTATGGTAAAATGACAATAATCGGTTGAGTTTAAGAACATTGACTAAATGTGTGTAATGCGAAAGGATAACACAAAAATGTAATTGCTTTCCTAAATTATACTTATTATTACACTAGGGTGGAAATGGTGGAGCAGAAACTAACAAAAAAATGGGGAGTCAGGTGGCTGAGCGGTTAGGGAAGCGGGCTTGTAATCAGAAGGTTGCAGAAGGTTCGATTCCCGGCCGTGCCAGATGACGTTGTGTCCTTGGGCAAGGCACTTCACCCTACTTGCCTCGGGGGAATGTCCCTGTACTTACTGTAAGTCGCTCTGGATAAGAGCGTCTGCTAAATGTAAATGTAAATGTAATGTAAATGTAACAATTCCATGAATCCCATGGAAACAAAGGCAAATGTGTGAGATGTACTGATGTGGAGCACAAATGATCCAAGAAGCAGTACTTCTCTTGAGTGGTTTTTATTCAGATGAATAATCATTGGATTCAGGTCAAAAGTCTATCACTTGAACTAGTTTCATCACTTAAGACACAAAGTCAGCAGCTTGGCATACTGGCACATGGAAAGGATTAAACATTTAGACTTTCATCAAAGTAATGCTGGCTTGTCCTTTTTCATCAATGTCCTCAAAAAAGCAGGCTGCAGAGCTACTGTGTCTGTGGGGTGACTGTCTCTGGAGTGCTGGCAGGCAGGGGCAAGCAGGCAGGCAGGCAGGCCAGCTGGATGAAGCTGTCCTGGGGTCAGGTCTGAAGAGAAGCTGTCCAGCTAGAGAGGGGTAGTCCAGCAAGGGGTCTGTGTGGATCTCACCATCCTCGAGTCTGTTGCATCCTCTGTTGAACTCTGTTGAGCAGGCCTCTGCATGACCCTCCAGACCTGTCAAAGTGAAGAAAGGGTCCATGTCAGTTGTGAAAAATGAAGCTTTTCCCATCTACACTTGATACAGACTTCAGTTTTGACTGTGAAATGCAGTGTCATTACTTGAACTTGAATCCAAATGTGTTGACCTCATGGAGACCCATGCAAAGTCACTCCACAACCTCAGATATTGATCCTATACCCACAACATTCTTTAAGCGAGTGTTTGATAGTGTCTCAGGTCCGGTGCTAGAGATTATAAACACATCCCTTAGAACTGGCGTCTTCCCAGATGCCTTCAAAACAGCTGTTGTAAAGCCCCTATTAAAGAAACCCAAATTGGATAACAGTCTACTTGCAAATTACAGACCAATATCAAACCTTCCATTTATTAGTAAAGTACTGGAAAAGATAGTTTTAGTCCAATTAAATTCTTTTCTTGAAGAAAATAACATCCTGGAAGTCTCACAGTCAGGTTTCAGGAAATATCACAGTACTGAAACTGCTCTCACCAAAATAATTAGCGACCTCAGACTAAACTCTGATGCAAATAAAGTCTCTATCCTTATCCTGTTAGATCTCAGTGCAGCATTTGATACAATTGATCACGACATCCTAATCAATAGACTGGAAAAGCTTATTGGGTTCACGGATAGTGTATTGAACTGGCTGAAATCATATATCACAGGAAGGAAGTTTTATGTTAGTTTAGGTGACCATAGGTCCAAGAAACATGAGAACTGCTACGGGGTTGCTCAAGGAAGCTGCTTAGGTCCATTTTTTTTTTTTTCTCTTTATATTTTACCACTCGGCGACATAATCAACTGCCTGTTGGCAATAAACAAATGGATGAATGATAACTTTCTTAAATTAAATGAAGACAAAACCGAAGTCCTACTATGTGGCCCCAAATCCAAAAGAGAGATGCTTATTAAGAATCTTGGAGGCTTAACTCCCTGTCTTAAACCAGAGGTGACGAGTCTCGGTGTAATCCTGGACTCAGATTTGAATTTCAACTCTCACATTAATAAAGTGAACAAAACAGCTTTCTTTCACCTGAGGAATATAGCAAAGGTACGACCATTCATAAACCAAAATGATGCAGAGAAGTTAATTCATGCTTTTATATCCAGCTGGCTGGACTACTGTAACGCACTTTTCACTGGTCTTCCCAAGAAAACCACTGAAAGACTACAGCTCATTCAAAATTCTGCAGCTAGATTATTAACCAAAACTAAAAGGAGAGAACACATTAGTCCTGTCCTAGCTACTTTACACTGGCTCCCTGTTACCTTCAGAATTGACTTTAAGGTCCTTTTCCTCACATACAAAGCTCTACACGGACAAGGACCTAGCTACATTGCTAACTCCTTTATAAACTACACACCAGCTAGAACACTGCGATCATCAAATGCAGGCCTATTAGAGGTCACCAGAAGCAGTCATAAGAAGACTGGTGATTCGGCCTTTGTCAATAACGCCCCAAAACTATGGAACAAATTACCCATAAATATTAGGGAAGCAAACACTCTAGACATTTTTAAAAGACAGCTTAAAACCTACCTTTTTACCAAAGCATTTAAGTAATTTTATCTCAAAAGGGTTTTCCTACTTTTAAAGTTGTTTTCTCTCTTGAACAGAGATCTTATTGGGATTTTTATTTTTGTTTGAATTGTTTATCACTTGTATTATTGTTTTTATTGATTTTATGTAAAGCACCTTGAGCTACAATTCTTGTATGAAATGTTCTATATAAATAGTCTTACTTACTTACTTACTTACTTACTCAAAACACGGGTTCGATTCCAGGCTCTGGCAAGAGTATTTACCTCTAAACTGGTCAATATATACACATCTGACAAAAGACCAGGGCCCTGTTCATCGTAAGGGTTGAAGCTAAGTTAATCAATTGTCCCTTTAGTCCGTTAACATTAGTGAGATGAGTGAGAACAGCAAATATCGGTTCGTCAACGGCTGATCCGCATCCAAATCATGTGGTTAATTTCAATCAGGCTAAACTTATCAGGGAAATTGCACGTGCACGTCCTACTTCAAAAGGAAGGAAAGGTCGATCACCAAAACCGTGATTTTCTAACGGTATGATGGCGGAAAAGACGAAAGAGAGAGCAGTGATCGGCTATTCTCGCCATCCGAGCAAACTATTATAATGAGTCTCTAGACAATAAGCATATAATCATGGCTAAGTCAAACACCGCCACCGCTGTCAGAGCAAAACAAGCAGCTTGGGAAACAATTGCCGATAAGCTAAATGCGAAAGTTTTTGGAAATGTATAGGCTCATCTTAAGTGCCTCATTAACCCAATCAATCAGATCACATTTCTTTAATTGTGCCTGCTGGTATAGGCTTAATGGAAATTAATAATCGAATGAGATCTTGCTAGCGAAAATAATGATCTCAACTCTTTCAGAATAAGTAGGCTAAATAAAAACAAGGCGAAAGAGTATCTAATTGATACGAATTCATAGACAATTATGAGGATATATGTAGGCTACTGCGCTTATATCATGTACTATATATGTGTATATGCATGTAGGCATATGTGTAAATCCCTCTTTGATGTCATTGACTGGGACATGGCCAGGGAATATGATGAATTGATTCATCAGCTGGTTAAGCGCCAAGTACACTTTTCGGTAACACTTTATAATAAGTCAACGCTTTTTGGCATTTACAAAGTGTTATTTTATAGTTAGTTAATCCTTTATAAAACATTTTGAAACATTAACAATACATTATTAAATAGTTAATAAGCTTATTATTAAATGCTATGTTAATCATTAATAAACACTGTTAAACATTATGGATTTGATTCATAATACAATTCATAAGGTGTTTGATAACTGCATTACCATACTTTATAGACAGCTTGTTAATATAGTTGCAAACCAGTAGTTTATAATCTGTTAATGGTACATGAGCTGGTATAGAAAGCATTAGCAAATGGTGAACAAACCATTTACATTACCTTTACGAAGCATGAGTAAATAACTAACAACATATTTACTTATGTCTTTAATTAATGTACGCCAAGTCGAATACATGATGTACACTAATACTTAGCAGATGTCTTAACAACTATTTTCTAAACACTTACTAATGATGCAACTTGTGATTAGTAATGCAAGTTATAAAGCATTTACTAACTGTTAGTTAAGGCTTTTGCGTGACTTAATCTAAAGTGTGAACTATCTATGCCTTATTAAACATTTATAAGTTATTTATTAAGGTATTCTTGTCCATTCTCGAACCTCACATTCACAAAGGCTGAACATACGTTTCTCAAAAGGAAACAGACACAACACAATGTGATACAAAAAATTACTATTTTATTGAAGTAATGACAGGCATGTGTCTTACTAACTACAGTACTTAGCTCTACTAGCCGAGAGTGACAGCGGTCGATACGTTATAACCTCAGTTTGATATTTCCCGGCATGACCGAACGGTCTAGGTTAGTAAGTTGTTTATTTTATGGCATTTTTAGCTCTTTTCATTTAAAACATGTTGTTTTGTTCAGCTCTACTCAAGTCTTCACACGGTGTGTTTCAGGTGTTAGCACCTACCTAGCAACCAATTTGAAATCTGAGCAACCAAACCTAGCAATCTGCCTAGCGCTTGTCGTTTATCTCTCTGTGTTCACACTTTTCTGCTCTTTTAGAAAGTTAAGAATTTCCTCGTCGCTGTTGATGTCTTCATTGTCATCTGGATAGTAAAACTGATTTTGAAGATGACATCAGCGGAGGGCAATAAGAATACTTATCAGACCGCAGGTCAATACGCGCATAGAATATAAAGATTTAATACGCGGCTGGCATGACTACCCATTAGCCAATCAGAACGCTCGTACTGTTGTAGCAATTGAACCAATATGCTGTTCTTATTGGTTCAGAAGACGTTCTCAAAAGAGTTGTTGATATGTTGCCTTGGAGATGTAGTGACGTCACCAGTACAAGTGCAGCTGATTGCTCTGACAAGATGGTGTCTGCTCCAGATTCGCCGTGTTTGATTTGGGATCTTCCCACGTATTGTTGTAGTATATAAGAAACCAAATGTTTACTCTTCGACAGGTCAGCAAACGCTTTGTCGCCTTGATTTGTTAAAACGATTTGTTTGTTTGTAACCCTCGACCTACAGTCTCGGTTAACAAACGTTTTAACAAATCTCTGCTTTCAAAGGCGTTTGCAGACTTGTCGAGGAGTAGCTAAACATTTGCAGTTTATTACAGCCATTTTTTGAAAATAAAATACAGCTTTGGGTAACCAACTTTTATACCAATTCTACTGTATTGCTTCTTAATGGAAATAAAATACTATTTTATTACCCAGGTAAATAAATTAACAGCTATTTCTTCTAAAAACAAAAACACAACATCTATAAGCCTATAGTCTTTCTATAAATGCTTAATAAGGCATAAATAGTTCACACTTTAGATTAGGTCACGCAAAAGCCTTAACTAACAGTTAGTAAATGCTTTATAACTTGCATTACTAATCAGAAGTTGCATCATTAGTAAGTCTTTATAAAATAGTTGTTAAGATATCTGCAAAGCATAGTGTACATCCTGTATTCGACTTGGCATACATTAATTAAATACATAAGTAAATATGTTGTTAGTTATTTACTCATGCTTTGTAAAGGTAATGTAAATGGTTTGTTCACCATTTGCTAATGCTTTCTATACCAGCTCATGTACCATTAACACCTTTTAAACTGCTGGTTTGTAACTATATTAACAAGCTGTCTATAAAGTCTGATAATGCAGTTATCAAACACCTTATGAATTGTATTATGAATAAAATACATAATTTTAACAGTGTTTATTAATGATCAACATAGTGTTTAATAATAAGCTTATTAACTATTTAATAATGTATTGTTAATGTTTCAAAATGTTTTATAAAGGATTAAATAACTATTAGTTAACACTTGCCAAAAAGCGTTGACTTATTATAAAGTGTTACCCACTTTTCTTACAGCAACGCATGCTGCGGCTTTGCCAATGTTTTCTGCATCGCCTATACTGTATAAAAATGTAGCCTATAGCCTACCTGACGCAAAAAACCTCAAGGCTATGCAGTCTGAAGCACAGTTAAAGTTTCAAGTAGCTTTATTGTCAATTCTTCACATGTCAAGACATAAAAAGGAATCGATATGACGTTTCCCACTCTCCCACAGTGAAACATATAAAAAGCACAGGCACAACAGATAAGACAAGACATTTCGTAAAACATAGCGTTACATATTCACATACAGCAGCATAAGCTCATAATAAAGCATAAAGCTTGCTGCGGCATGTGATATTTGCAATGTACGGCCCGAGAAGGTCTTGCAAATAAATGAGTCCATGTCGGCTGAATCGATATTGCTCAAACAAGAACTCATCCGTGTGAAATAAAGGATCTTGGCAATCTCGAAGAACTCTATTGGTATGGAAAGCTAATCGAAATAACTTATAGCTCCTTGGTCAACTGGGTCTCTCAAAAAGGGAGCTGCCATGTTATTTTCTGGGGGTGTGGCAAGCTTATCCAGCTACACTTACGTTAGCCTGCTCTGGAGCAGGTTAGTGCTAATTGATATGTTACTATGGTGATTTATCGAAAGTTGCTTCCACGAACCAAAAAGAGGGGCGTTTTTTATCTTAGCCTGAAAATTAGCTCGCTAAACCGCTAAGCGAGCTACGACGAATACCCCCCAGCTCGACCTTTGCCTGTAAACAGTGATTCTGACTGTCAGAGACCTTTAAATAGCCTGACTTACTGAAATTGGCAAAACTAGCCTGGCTAACGTAGGTCGCTTTCTCAGGGCATATGACGAATGAAACAGGATCGCCTTGAAAAATCAGATATACTGGCTATCTTTAGCAGGCCCTTGTCTACAAAAAGCAGTCCTCCCTGACATTTTTGGAGTAGAATTGAGTGAAATACAAAATTGTTTACACACTGCCAGCCGAGCCTGACTCTGAGGCTAACGTCAAAACAATGTACCCCCGGGACGCAGTATCACCCCATTTGCAAGTCCACAAAACACAAAAATAATCGGAGCATCTGGCTAAAAGCACAATTCCCACATCTCCTAAAGGCTTCCCTCCTCGACCTTTTTCGTGTCGACATAACTGTAAAATGGTGAACTTATGAACATGACGCGACGAAAGCATGGCTGCCGCCTAAGACCGCATAGGCTTATTACAAAGACTTTCACACCCCCAAATCAAAATTATTACCCGACAGGTCTGTGGGGAATTGCTTTTTCTCCTAAAGGCTGCTCTCCTTAACCTTTTTGATGAAAAATTCGCCGAGATGCAAAATGACTCACTAATTAAAAACACAGAGGAAAAAAGCTATAGCTACAGTAGCTACTTTTCGAGTTCGGTTTTCCATCACTTCAGAATCATGATCTAAAAGGTCTAAAAGTGCTAAAACCTTCACCATAATTCAAGAGTAGTGTACTTTCACAAACCCAATCATTAATTCTAGCTTAAAATGTGTAAAAATAGGACTTACCGAAAGTGGCTGCCTCCAACACGGCTATCACGCGACTCCAGTTGAAAACAACAATGGCCGCCGAAAAATAATTTATATTCGTAACGGCGAGCTGCGATTGGAAGCGAAATGAAACAGGGGCTAAAAAACGAGGGTGGGGGCTTGGTCAGCACACAATTTCAAGAAAGCATGCGTGTGTCAAGGGAAGGCTGAGTGTGTGAGAATTTGGAGCACGCGAGGGGAGCAATTAGCCAAGCATGCATGTTTCAAATATTCACTAAAAATCTACTTTTCATCTTACAGTCAACTTTTTCTGAGATTTGTGTACTAAACATTCTCAAGAGTCTTCATGAACTTGTGATTGTATCAGAGTATCAGTTTTGCACCGGCGAATGTGTAAAGCATTATTTAAGCGTTAGAAATAAATTAGATTTCCTTTATTTCAATCATTTTTGAAGATATTAATTTGCCTTCTCACATGGTAACATGATGTAGTGTCTTCCACGTGACACACCAAGTTTGGTGTTGATATTTCAAAGATTTGCTGAGATTTGATCCAACATCCTGTTTGGTTGCTTTGTTGACGATTTTGATTGGCTGTACCGGACAAATGGTTTTGAAATTCAAAAATCTGCTGAGGAATTCAGTGAGGGTTGCTCTGACGATGATACCTGCCAATTCTGGGGAAGATTGGACAACAATTGTAGGAGAAGTAACGAAAAAACGTGTTTCCTAAATCTTTATTGTACAAAAAAATCCAATATGGCGGCCGTTATAGGTTATTGAGGCTTTTTTGTTCCTCATAAGAAATAAGGCATATCTAATGAATTTCAGAATTTTGGGACAAATGGGATGCGAATGGCATCACTTTTTAAATGGACAATTGGGGCTTGGCCGTAGCGCCACCTATGGTTAATGGTGCGTCATTTGTGGTGTGGTAGTTACTCCTGGCCTATACTATCAATGTTTCAGGATTTTGAGAACTTTTTCTAAAATGCATTACCATCAAGATCCACAAGGGCCTTCACTTCAAGCCAAGGAATGAGTGGGGGCTTGGTCAGCCCACAATTGCCTGAAATGTTGTGTATGCGTCTCGCCAAGCCGCGCGTGTGTCAAGGGAATGGCTGAGTGTGTGAGAATGTGGAGCACGCGCGCGCTGAAGAGCAGGGGAGACATTTCATTGGAAATTTCGTTAGCAATTAGCCAAGCATGCATGTTTCAAATATTCACCACAAATCGACTTTTCATGTTACAGTCAACCTTTCCTCAGATTTGTGTACTAAACATTCTCAAGAGTCTTCATATGAACTTGTGATTGAATCAAAGTATCAGTTTTTGACCGGCGGATGTGTAAAGCATTATTTTAGCGTTAGCGATAAATTCGATTTGCTTTATATCAACCATTTTTGGAGATATGAAATAGCCTTTGCACATGGTAACATGTAGTGTCTTCCTTGTGACATACCAAGTTTGGTGTTGATATCTCAAAGATTTGCTGAGATTTACCAAACGTCCTGTTTGGTTGCTTTGTTGCCGATTTTGATTGGCTGTGCCGGACAAACGGTTTAGAAAATCAAAACGCCATGGGATAACTTTTGTGAGGCTTGGTCTGAAGATCATCTCTGGTCATTTTGAAGAAGATATGATAAAAATTGTAGGAGGAGTATGCTTTCAAAGGTTTTTGATACAACCGGAATTAGCGGAAAATCTATAAAACCGGAAATTGACGTCTTGATCCAGGGAATGCAATAGTACCTCATTTTTGCAAATCAGTCATACGGTTCAAAAGTTGCGTGTGTAAACACAAGTCCAACTTTGACCCATTGGTGGCGCTAGAGTGGTCTGATGGGATACATGAAACTTGGTGTAGGTATAGAAGGAACTGTCCTTAATGAGTGTGCCAAATTTAACAAAAAGTTATCCATGGGTTCTAGGGGCTGCCATTGACACTTAGATCTCAAGATGCCGGCTATCTGGTGGTTCCCAAAGTTAAGAAAAAGACAGCTGGAGGTAGGGCGTTCTCATATAGAGCACCTCTTCTCTGGAACAAATTACCCGTCTCAAATAAGGAGTCTGATACTGTTTCGACATTTAAAATTAGGTTAAAAACGTTATTGTTTAGTCAATTCTACGACTGTTAAAGGTAAGTATGTTACTAGTTGGAGGCAATGGGGGACGGGTTGCTTCCATCCTTATTCTATAAGTATAACTTATTTTTGAGTTCTCTTCCCCTGGAACAGATTTCATGTTCCAAATGGGGGGGGGCTGTCGCTGTCTTGGTGTGTGGGGTTGCATCAAATTCCCCTTTTTTGCTCTGTTAAATTGCTGCACCAGTCCACACTTGACCGGTGGGGATCTCATTCTATTATGACTGTAACTGTTATCTGCTCCTGGCATCCTCTAATCCCTGCTCTCCTCTCTCTGTCCCCCCCCACACACATCCCTTGTGGTGTGGGGGTTTGAGTTGTCAGCACCTGCCTGGTCGTCGGTCAGCCAACGCTGGACCTGGTCGCGAGTCTCCCGGTCCTGTCCTACATCTATAAAGTTGAACAATGGATTTTGGTGTTTTAAAAACCCACCGACACTGTATGACTATGTTTAGCCTGTGTTCTGCTCCTCTCTCTCACCAACCGTCTCTGGAGGAGGGGATCCCTCTCTGAATTGCTCCTCCCAAGGTTTCTTCCATTTTTCTCCTGTTGAGAGTTTTTTGGGAGTTTTTCCTTGTCTTCCTTGAGGGTTTAGGTTGGTTGAGGGGCAGTTCTATGGGCATATGTGAAGCCCTCTGTGACATGCTTGCGTGTAAAAAGGGCTATACAAATAAATTTGATTTGATTTGATTGACTCCCATGGAACTAGAATAATAATAATAAAACTAACAATAACAATAGGTTTCCTCCTTACGGAGGAATCCTAATTATAAGAAAAGGTAGAAACCCTTATGGTGGCTTCGCCGCTTCGCGGCTTGGCCACCAATTATAAGAAAAGGTAGAAACCCTTAAGGTGGCTTTGCCGCTTTGCGGCTTGGCCACCAATTATAAGAAAAGGTAGAAACCCTTAAGGTGGCTTTCCCGCTCTTGCGGCTTGGCCACCAATTATAAGAAAAGGTAGAAACACTTAAGTGGCTGCGCCGCTTCGCTGCTTGGCCCCTAATAACTAGAGAGGGTACAATTTCTGGGGAAATTGTAGGGTGTGCTTGCTTGCGTCAGTTGCACAGGGGTCCATTTTTTATGACATTTTTACAACTGATATTTCTGTATATTTTATATAAAAATGCATACTTATTATTTATAAAGATTACATAGATTTAAAAGCATTTTTTTTTTTGCTGCTCATTTACAACTCAAAATACGAGTGAAATGTAGAATGAAATAGATGTCTTCTCATTTCCCCTGCAAGAGCCTCATAGCTGAATCAAAACGAATAAATTTGGCAGACCATCCAAAAACGGACCCCTGTGCAACCGACGCAAGCAAGCACACCCTACAATTTCCCCAGAAATTGTACCCTCTCTAGTTGGGTGTGCTTTGCCTTCGGCAAGGGCACAACCTTTGTTCTCTCACATATATATATATATATTTTTTTTTTTTTTCGCCCCCCTAAGGATCAGTCAATATTTGGACTACATATACAACGGCGGTGTCAAAAGGTTCGTCTTGTTAGCGATTGCGTTGGTTGTATTTTTATTTACGTTCCGTTGCATGGTTTAAGTAGAAATTGCGTTTTTGTCGTGAAAAGTGAAGCTAACGGTGGCTAATTTGCTAGCCACAGTCACTGACGTTACTAACGTCACGAAAACACGCGTGACTACCTGTAGCAGAACATTCGTTTCGCATCTGTTAACTTGGGGGATAGCTAGGCTAACTATAGCTTTACTGCAAGGCAGCTGCAGAAACGCCACAAGCAAAGAGGCCAGGGTGATAACTATTTACTCATTTTACTTTGTGATGTGAAACACAATTATGAAATGTAATGTACAATATTAGCTGATATTACTAAGGAAGTAGGCCTACATCTACTTTCGGAAACGGTAGTCTACTATTTCACTGAAGCATTAGCATGACATTAGCCTCTGTTGCCCGGGCAACACATACCACAGTGGTCTATGATGCATCTGTTTTCAATCGTTAAAATAAACATTCCTCACAAATACATTTGTTTTCTTTGTAGGATTTACTATGATATTACATTACAAGTAAACGATTTGTTGGTGAAATTATCATTACCTGTGGTTTCAAACCAGTGTTGCTCACTGCAACGCTGTAGCCTACGCAAGACACACGACAAAAACATCTAACTTACACAGCTGTTTAGGAAGTCAAACGGCGACAGAACATGTTCGGCACTCCCTTTACTTAAATCAAAAGTCTTTCAATAGGTGAAACTATCTGACTACTAACCTGAACTTCATTGCCACAGCCTAAACTTTGTCAATCTGTTCATGAAAATAATTAATTTCAGCCTAAACCGTACAACGGAACGTTTAATCGAATTCAACCAACTTAATCGCTACCAAGACAAACACAGCAGTAGTCTAGTACTGTACTGAAGTAGTAGAATTTACCGGGGCAGCTTCTCCACACAGGGCTATATCGCATTTTGCGTTGTTACTGACAATGATCGCTACCAGTGAGCTTCTTATGAATGAGCGATTTTCCACTAAATAAATGTCAAGCTCATTTACGTTTTTGGGGGCATTTTTCAGTTAGCAGATGGTAATGTTTGAATCGCGATTCCATCTTCTACTGCCGGTAACGTCGTAGAATAATCTTCAAAGGGGGTTCTTTATTAATGAATGAATGCAATATGAGTAGGCTAAATGCCTGAAAATATCACGAGAAGGGAAAAATTAAAAGGACGTTTAAGTCATAGAGATTAGGTCATTTTTTACACCGGTCTGCCAAATTTATTTGTTGATTCAGCTATGAGGCTGCCTCTTGCAGGGGAAATGAGAAGACGTCATATTTCATTCTAAACTTAACTCGTATTTTGAGTTGTAAATGAGCAGCAAAAAAAAGATGCTTTTAAATCTATGTAATCTTTATAAATAATAAGTAGGCCCTATGCATTTTTATATAAAATATACAGAAATATTAGTTGTAAAAATGTCATTAAAAAACTGACCCCTGTGCAACCGACGCAAGCAAGCACACCCTACAATTTCCCCAGAAATTGTACCCTCTCTAGTTGGGTGTGCTCAAGCCTTCTTTGCCCCCCTAAAACTCAGTCAATATTTGGCCTACATAGACAACGTAGGTGTCAAAAGTTTTGTCTTGGTAGCGATTGAGTTGCTTCTATTGGAATTTACGTTCTGTTGCATGGTTTAGGCTTAAGTTAAGTTTTTGTGGCGAAAAGTGAAGCTAACGGTGGCTAATTTGCTAGCCACAGTCACTGAAGTTACTAACGTCACTGCGTCACTAACGTCACGAAAACACGCGTGACTACCTTTGCCAGAACATTCGTTTCGCATCTGTTAACTTGG
Organism: Osmerus mordax; assembly: GCF_038355195.1. NCBI lineage: Eukaryota > Metazoa > Chordata > Actinopteri > Osmeriformes > Osmeridae > Osmerus > Osmerus mordax. The sequence goes on from NC_090055.1 coordinate 14,537,668, forward strand.
GGGATAGCTAGGCTAACTATAGCTTTACTACAAGGCAGCTGAAGGAACGCCACAAGAAAAGAGGCCAGGGTGATAACTATTTACTCATTTTACTTTGTGATGTGTAATGTATAATATAAGCTGATATTATTAAGGAAGTACATCTACTTTCGGAAACAGTAGTCTACTATTTCACTGAAGTATTAGCATCATGACATTAGCCTGTGTTGCCCGGGCAACACATACTACAGTGGTCTATAATGTAGCGTTATCTGTTTTCAATCGTTAAAATAAACATTCCTCACATATACATTTTCGTTGTAGGATTTATTCTGACATTAGTAAACGATTTGTTGGTGAAATTACCATTACCTGTGGTTTCAAACCAGTGTAGCTCACTGCAACGCTGTAGCTTACGCGAGACACACTACAAAAACATCTACACTACACAGCTGTTTAGGAAGTCAAACGGCGACAGAACATGTTCGGCACTTACTATCTACTAACCTGAACTTCATTGCCACAGCCTAAACGTTGTCAATCTGTTCATGAAAATAATTAATTTCAGCATAAACCGTACAACGGAACGTTAAATCCAATTCAACCAACGCAATCGCTACCAAGACGAACACAGCAGTAGTCTAGTACTGTACCGTAGTAGTAAAATTTACCGGGGCAGCTTTTCAACACAGGGCTATATCGCATTTTGCGTTGTTACTGACAATGATCGCTACCAGTGAGCTTTTTATGAATGAGCGATTTTCCACTAAATAAATGTCAAGCTTATTTACGTTTTGGGGGGCATATTTTCAGTTAGCAGATGGTACTGTTTGAATCGCGATTCCATCTTCTACTACCGGGTAACGTCGTAGAATAATCGTCAAAGGGAGTTCTTTATTAATGAATGAATGCAATGAGTAGGCTAAATGCCTGAAAATATCATGAGAAGGGAAAAACTTAAAATGACGTTTAAGCCATAGAGATTAGGTCAATTTTTACAACGGTCTGCCAAATGTATTCGTTTTGATTCAACGTTGAGGCTGCCTCTTGCAGGGGAAATGAGAAGACATCATATTTCATTCTACACTTCACTCGTATTTTCAGTTGTAAATCAGCAGCAAAAAAAATGCTTTTAAATCTATGTAATCTTTATAAATAATAAGTATGCATTTTTATATAAAATATACATAAATATCAGTTGTAAAAATGTCATTCAAAAACGGACCCCTGTGCAACCGACGCAAGCAAGCACACCCTACAATTTTCCCAGAAATTGTACCCTCTCTAGTTAGGATTCCTCCGTAAGGAGGAAACCTATTGTTATTGTTAGTTTTATTATTATTATTCTAGTTCCATGGGAGTCAATGGCAGCCCCTAGAACCCTTGGATAACTTTTTGTGAAATTTGGCGCACTCATTAAGGACAGTTCCTTCTATACCTACACCAAGTTTCATGTATCCCATTAGACCACTCTAGCGCCACCAATGGGTCAAAGTTGGACTTGTGTTTACACACGCAACTTTTGAACCGTTTTCAAAAATGAGGTACCATTGGATTCCCTGGATCAAGACGAGTTCAGATGACGTCAATTTCCGGTTATATAGACTTTCCGCTATTTCCGGTTGTATCAAAAACCTTTGAAAGCCTACTCCTCCTACAATTTTTGTCATATCTTCTTCAAAATGACCATAGATGATCTTCAGACCAAGCCGCACAAAAGTTATCCCATGGCGTTTTGATTTTCTAAACCGTTTGTCCGGCACAGCCAATCAAAATCAGCAAAAAAGCAATCAAACAGGAAGTTGGGTCAAATCTCAGCAAATCTTTGAGATATCAACACGTAACTTGGTATGTCACAAGGAAGACACAACAACATGTTACCATGTGCAAAGGCTATTTCATATCTCCAAAAATGGTTGATATAAAGCAAATCGAATTTATCGCTAACGCTAAAATAATGATTTACACATCCGCCGGTCAAAAACTGATACTTTGATTCAATCACAAGTTCATATGAAGACTCTTGAGGATGTTTAGTACACAAATCTGAGGAAAAGTTGACTGTAACATGAAAAGTCGATTTGTGGTGAATATTTGAAACATGCATGCTTGGCTAATTGCTAACGAAATTTCCAATGAAATGTCTCCCCTGCTCCTCAGCGCGCGCGCTCCACATTCTCACACACTCAGCCTTTCCCTTGACACACGCGCAAGCTTGGCGAGACGCATACACAACATTTCAGGCAATTGTGGGCTGACCAAGCCCCCACTCATTGCTTGGTCTTTAGCAAAGGCCCATGTGGATCTTGATGGTATTGCATTTCCGATTTTGTATGCAATGGTAAAAAGTTCTCAAAATCCTGAAACATTGATAGTATAGGCCAAGAGTAACTACCACACCACAAATGGCCCAATATCACCCATAAGTGACGCTACAGGCCACGCCCTGATACACAAAGATACAAGGCTTTCTGGAATGGGTAGGCTCACCAAGCCCCCTCCCTTCACTCCTTGGCTTGAAATAAAAGCCCATGTGGATCTTGATGGTATTTCATTTCAGATTTGGTATCCCATTGGTAAGTCTACAGCATGGATGTTTCTATACAGTGACAATTTGTGAAGAATATAAATTTTTCAATGGTTCATAATGTTTTGGAGGAATCCGCCATTGCTGCTTGCAGCTATATTTATTATTATTATACATCTGCCATGGGAGTGAGTCTATGGCAGCCCCTAGAACCACATGGTCAGAAGTTGTGAAATTATTACTTGAAACCTGTCCCCTCATTACTTGAGGGGACAGGTTTCATGTCTCCCATTCCAACCCTCTAGCGCCACCAATGGGTCAAAGTTGAAGGTGTGTTTACACACGTTACCTTTGAACCATATGCCGCATTTTCCAAAATGAGGTATCATTGGATTCCCTGGATCAAGACAAGTTCAACGCACTCTATGACGTCATACCCAGTCATATAGATCCTCCGCCATTTTGAATGTTAACAAAAAGCGTTTTTTCGCTACTCTTCCTACAATTCTTGACGAATCTTCTTCAAAATTGCCACAGATGATCTTCAGACCAAGCCTCACAAAAGTTATCCCCTGGAGCTTTGATTTTCACAACCGTTTGTTAGTTACAGACAATCAAATTCAGCAACTGATCCGGAAAAAGGGAAGTGAGGTCATATCTTAGTGAATCTTTGATGCATTGACTCCAAACTTGGTGTATGGATTCATGACCCTGTTATTAAGAGGTCCGAAAAAGGTAGGGTCATTTGAGCTCTAGGGGGCGCTACAATAGGCAAAATTGTGTTTTGACCAATAACTGTTGATTTGTTTCTTGTATTTCCATGTCTGACGCATGTTAATGCGTGATACCAGACGAATTGATGAGGCTGCCATTTTGAATGAATGAATAAAACGTTTTTTCCCTACTCCTACACAATGTATCCAATATTCACCAGATTTGGCACAGATTATCTTCATACCACAATCACCTTGACATGTCAAAATAGGACTGAATTACAGCTGTTTAAACTTGGGCCAAATCGGACAACCGCTTGCCACAGGAAAAACTGCTTATATTTTTACCCAGTAATTGAACTGTGATTTGCAGCACTGAGAATCGCTCACAAGGATAAGTTGGTCTCCTGGCAACAGCAACGTCGGAGGTTTGAATCCAGCCAAAGCCGACGAGCTTGTCATGTCTCTGATTCTCTGTTTAGCGAGACTGTAAGCCACTGCAAAGGAAGCCAGGTACACCGCAGTCGCTAGTTACCTGTAGTCAAGCTACAAGCTATAGTCAATGCAATCCTCACACAAACTATCAAAATGATTTTAGATTTTCAAAACCGTTTGTCCGGTACAGCCAATCGAAATCGGCAGCAGAGCCGCCAAACAGAAAGTTGTCTCGTATCTCAGCAAATCTTTGATGGATTCACGCCAAACTTGCTGCATGTACTCGGAACACTCTTCTGAGGATGTCGAAAGTTTCTTCTGGGTCATCTGACCTGCTTGGCCACCTCATTGCTGCTTGCAGCTATATTTGGAAAAATAACTTTCAAACGTTAACAATAAAATAACATTATTTAACAGATAATCTTTCTAAATACTTAGCTCTCTTAGTACTCTCCGAGAAAGGGTATGGGAAAGGTGAAGTACAAAGGGTGTTTTCTCGTAGATCCGAAAAACCGCGGCTTACATGTAAAAACCGAGCCGTGGTTTATTTGTTGAACACATTTTGCGGTTCGGTTTTGCACCCCTAGTATGTGTGTATATATATATATATATATATATATTTTTTTTTTTTTTTTTTTTTTATTTTATAAGAGACCACTGCACCTTTTTTCTTTCTTTTCCCAAAAGTTGAGAAGGATACTTTTGAGTGAGGAACAGAAGGGTTCAATTTAAGAGGCAACTCAAAACTTTCCTCATCTAATTATTTGGAAAGGAAAGAAAAAGGTGCAGTGGTCTACATTTTTTTCCAGAGCTGTATATTCTGTTCTTCTTCCATCCCCTGTTTCATGTTAAAGATTTTTTTGAAAGGTTCCATTTCATTTTCCAAGATAGCAGAGAGATGGTGGGTGTAGTGTTCTTTTCTGCATTCTGCAGATGTCCCCTGTGTATAGGGGCAGACTCCTGACTCCCTCACAGGGCTCTATGCTTGACTTGCTCTTCATCACAGTATGAAATGTTCAGAAGACGGGGAGCTAGCTAAACTCCTCGCCCTCTCATCTCTGCCGCCTCAGAAAAAGAACATGTCCCAGATTTCCACAAGAGAGGCCCCTGATGGGGATGGGATGAGGGAAACGAAGACTTGAGACATTTCTCTGCTAATACTTATGCAAAGATGGTATGACACTTCTACAGTACATCCAAGGAAGTATCATTGTTAATTAATAATAATGTGAGGGAGCATACTGTTCATACGAATCCCGCCACACATGATTGGTTTAACTGGCTTCTTTATGGACCTGGATGTTCCGTGTCAGTTGTAATGGGAAGTTATCAGTTGAGGTTGCTGGCTTCACGACAATTGTTCTTTGTTGCATTGTGTTTTACGATTGCTCTGTGGGGAGGGACTTGAAGGAGCAATGCCTGAGCAGCAGTCTTGTTTAATCTGTTCTCTCTCTCCCCCCCCCCCCCCTTTAGGTGACACTGCAGGAATCTGTGGGGACCCAGGCACCCCAGTCCATGCCAGCAGAGAAGCAGGCAATTTCAAGCTGCGCAGTAAAGTGCGCTTCATCTGTGTGTCGGGCCACACGCTGTACGGCTCAGCTGAGAGGATCTGCTTTCCCAATGGGACCTGGTCAGGAAGACAGCCCTTCTGCAAACGTGAGGGCAATCCATAAGCGTGTGTCAGCTGGCATAATTTCAGTAGGGCTGAAAGGTTGCAGACAATTCAAGCATGACAATGAACCTCTAAGACCATCCTCTCCTCTCCGCACGTACACATACTGTATAATGCTATACATGATGGATATGCACAATTTGCATCCAATACAGTACCGACATTCCACTGCACATTCCAGTACATTTCATGAGCCTGCCATCATTACTGTCCAGATTGCCTTAAAAATGTGTTTATCTAAAGCCAAATTACATTTTCTTTGTGGATTTTTTTATATTGACTTGTAAGACTTCTCCCTTTAAGATGCATACAGCTCTGGAAAAAATTGAGAGACCACTGCACCAGTGGCGGAATCAGACTTTTATATATGGGGTGGTAAAGGGGTGGCCAAGGCTACTTTAGGGGGTCCAGAGACCTTGACTGAAAATGTGTGTGTAACCTTAGCCTGGCATCTAATGAGTGTAAATTCTTTATATGATTTCTGATTAGAAGTAGAAATTATAATTCACTTAAGCCTGAGTTCTTCAGTGTGGCCCACTAGGGTTACTTTATTCCAATTCGACATTTTCTATGAATAGACTGTGTCTCTACCCCTGAATTGCAAATAATTTCTTTCTTACACACACTGTACTGTACCCACAAACTGGAGAGACTTTGGATCACTTTTTTCTATCCAGAGGTCTCTGTGTCATCCTTTGATAAATGTATTACATTAAAATAACTATTGGTGTATAATCACACAAGAAAATGCCACAGCCGTCAAAACAAGAACACTCATGAATCAACAACCAACATTTTAAAGGGAGGCTTAATCTGAAAAACAAAAACAAACACCTATTGTGACAAGTTGAAGCTAAATTTGGCATGTGACTGACTACCTAGTATGCTCTGACCTGGTGCTGGTAGACAGGGTCCTTGTGAAGTCGGACCACATTGACTCTGACTAGTCTCGGGTAGGGAGCTGCTCTGAGGTATTGGGGTGGTGCTAGGGCTGGGATCTATTTGCACAAGATCCTGTTTGCTCAGCTTTTTAAAGTCTGTTATCTCACCCTTTCTTTTCATGTTTGAAGTGAACCCTATGCAAAAATAACATGTAGGCCTACACATCCAAAATACCCACATTTGAGTCCAATCTCAATTTTACATATCCCCATTATTATAACTGTACAGTACCTTCAATCAATTACCAGCCTTTAAGTTATTAGATCATGGCTAGCCCTACTCTGAAATACGTATTTCAAACAGGCTTTACAATAGCAAACAGGGTATTTGCCAATGCCATCACTTTGAAAAGTGGACATTTGGGCGTGGCCTGTGGTGCCCCCTAAGGTCTGATGGAGGAATCCTAATAAACACTCATACACTACAGTACAACACTGCACTGTTATCTTCTCAGGTTGTGCTAAGCGCTAAACAACAACAGAAAAATGTCTCTTATCTGCTTCTGTTATGGAACCAAATTGCCAGAAGGCTATGCATCTGCACGTCAACTCAACGTTCATAAAATTTGTTCAGGAAGCCTTAACTCTTTAAAAATTACTTGAATATGATACTCTAGTCTTCTGGTGCTGTATCAGACACTGGCGTAGTGATTTATGACTGGTAAACTGTGGGAATATCCTCGATTTGAAAAATGCGCTGCAGGTGTCAAAAGCAATGCTTCTTTTAACAAGATGAATTAAATGTCAATCAGCATCCAATTTCTAGGGTTAGCAAATTCAGTTTTGCACCTGGGGTGGCCAGTCCGATATTGCGGGGTCAAGTGCCACTCCGGCCACCACTCTGACTCCGCAACTGCACTGCACCTTTTTCTTTCTTTTAAAAAAGGTTGAGAACCGTTCCTCACTTAAAATTGTACTTCTCAACAAACAAAAAATATTGAAAGAAAAAGGTGCAGTGGTCTCTAATTTTTTTCCAGAGCTGTATATTGCTTGAGTGTTTCAAACGGAAATGAAGTTAATCTCTGACATTCTTTTCTTTTTGGTTGGCTAACTCTCTCAGCCTAACAATGTCTACAGTGTCAGTTTTAATCTGACAGGCTGGTGCACTTTCAACCCTGGTCCTGCACTGGAGCTGATTTTAAGATTGTTAGCTCTCCAGTATCCCACCAGGGGGTGTTCACTCAAGCCATATGATTTTCTCTCTCAGCTTTTCCCCTCACTTTGATGAAAGCTTGTCATCTGTTAAGCTGAAACTTGTCATCCAAGTGTTTCCCATCTTTAGAAACTATGGGAATTTTGGCCCAGGATTTATTAGTGACCCCTGGGATTCTGTGTGCGTCTCCACTGATGGATGCGTTCTGTGGCCAATGACTTCCTACCTCTAGAATCATTTTCTAATTTTCCTGACAATTAAGTGATTGAGGGGGCAAGTCAGTTATACAGTCAGTAATGAAACATAATAGGAAAGAGGAAACTGTTGACAATTTCTCTTTTACAGAGAAATCTGTGTGTGGGAGTGTGTGTGTGCACGTGTGTTTTTAGACTTCTTTAACAAATGTTTTAAATGATCTTCTATTCCTCCATTCTGTTCTGTAGCAATGCAGTGTGAGAATCCAGGAACCCCTGCCCACAGTAGGATATTCCGAGTTGATGGCACAACCTTCTCCCACTCAATAGTCTACTCCTGTATGGACGGTTACCTCCTTTCAGGCCTGCCCACACGTCAATGTCTGGCCAATGGCACATGGTCTGGCACTGCCCCAAACTGTACCCGTAAGTGTTTCCTTCCTGCCAATAAAAACAGGCTGATTGGTGTGTGTAAAATGCAGACCAAAATCTGAAATGGCAGTCATGAATCTTCCATTGCTACAAGATGCTGAAACTGACAGAATAGGCTTTTATTTACCGCATCCTTGCAAGTTGAGGCTGCTGTAATTAAGAAGCATGTCAATCCATATTCAATTTGAACTCAAATAACTGTTAAACTTTTTTATTTGCACTTCTCCTTCTATATAGTAATTGAAGCAATGAAGAAATGTATGATCTGAACATTGCAATTTGGAAGTTAAATTAGTCTCCTCAGGAATTAAGAAACCCTCTAATAGAGAGGGTGGGCTACAGTAGCAGGAAGACAGAGGTAGAGAAGCAAAATGAGGAACAATAAAGATAGTTTGTGTTCAGATATGCAGAAGGCCTCTATGCAGCATGAATGGCTGTTTTTTTCAGGATGTTTCACCCCCTATTATCACACAGATGCTCGCAACTGCTTCACTTTAGATCTAACCAACCAGTCCAGGGACACAAATACTGGGGAATGCTTGGCTCATTATGCTTCCATTTAGAGAGCCTGCCATTTCATGGTTCATGAGTTATTGAGTTATTAAGTTAAAAGATCAAAGCCACACAGTCAAGGAGACAAAATGTTTGACAGAGCACTGGGAGTTTTGTTCAAACAGTTCTGTGATAGGGTTTGCTGAACACACCTATTGGCTGTGTTGATTTCTCAGCTCGGCATATTCCCCTTACCAATCTGCTGTTTAGAGTTTTTCTATGTGGCTGTATGTGTGTGTGTAGGGGAGAGGGGGCATTTGTTCAAATATAGTTTGGAAAACTGACATCACACACCTTAATGATACATTATGGTAACAATACACATAGCATTATCATAACCCATGTGAGCCACCCACCTAGGTGATACTCTGCTGCCAGTAGGCACTGAGTCCTTATCAGGCACCATGAGAAGAAGAGAGTGGTGGAGTGGGGGACCGGGAGCAGGGTTGTAGAACACCTCATCCATGATGAATGCGTAGCACCCAAGTGGGTGATGCCTGGCTGCCAAAATACACTAATGTAGTCACAAGGTAATGTAAGTGAAGAAATGAATGAGATGCAAGTATCCATTTGAGGTTGCTGATTAGACAGCCTCAAAAACTAAGAAGCTAGTTTGTAAATATCAGATGTAAGCTACTCTAGGACATGTCTGACTTGATACTGTTTCTCTACCTTAATATCATTTTAATAATCTTATGCTAGAAATAAGTATACTCTATTGTTTTCTTTTAATTTTGTCCATGTACCCATTTGTGTGTGTCACCTGAGCATAATTTGAACCCCCAACTTGAGCCTCAAAAGCAACACACTATTACTAACAGAACTCTCACTCTACACCCTTTTCCCACCCCCAACCCTTAACAGTAATCACCTGTGGCGATCCAGGTGTGCCTGGCAATGGAATCAGGTTTGGGGACGACTTTGATGTGGGGCATAACGTGACGTTCATGTGCCAGCCAGGGTTTGAGATGGAGGGATACTCTGGTTCCGGTTCTGTCACCCACACCTGTACCAACAACAGCACCTGGAGCTCCACCTTGCCTACCTGCAAAGGTAGAACAATGTTGATTGATGGAAAGAGAAACTCTTTTGAGCTTTTTGTCAGATTGACACAGTTACTCATCCAATTCTACCTTTGACATTTATGGACACAAATTTTTATCTTATAATTCAGCAAAGCAGATTGTCTCCCTGAGGGTTGTGACTTTCAACACAGTGGCATACAATGGCGTATTTTCTGTACACAGAAAGAAAGTATTTATACTTGGAGAGCATTCACTCAAAGTGCTTTTGTGAAACCCTAGGCTGTGCTGTACATAATGTGTGTGCAAAGTAAGAAGTAGTCTCTCATTTACTGTTTCACTTTACTTTTAATTGGCATTAACACCAAACTTAGCATGCACTGAAAGGGAGTCACCCTTATGAACTGTATATAGCAGCACAGTGACATACCCATAACCAACTCTAAAAGGTATAGGATGTGGTTGCTGGGTAACATTCCAGCTGCAATAAAAGAAAGGAGGAGAGTTCCATATGACATGAAGATGCAGACAACTCACTAAGTACACGATTGCTGAGGACAAAACCTTGGAGCCCTTTGATTCCCTTCCATTCCCTCCATTTCCTCAAAGAACAACTCGCAACACACCACACACAACTTTCCCCCAGCCCAAAGCTCTCCTTTGGAACATCCATTCTGACACTTGCACATAAGCCCTGGTAATACTTCATAGCTGCTTCATTATTCAGCCTTTCTATAGCATGAGCGATCGTGGCCAGGCTGTAATCAAAGGCACTAGAGAGAGAGTGAGAGTGTTGGACCCTTCGAGTGGCACCCCCAGGCTGTTATCGACTCAGCTTCCTGGAAAGACCTGAGAACTTATGTCTACTGCTGTGTGCGTGTGTGTGTCTGTGCTGGTGGTGTTGAGGAGATGTGAGGCTTCAGGGTACCATCTTTTCAGCCTGGAACATAAAGACACCCATTCAAACTCATACAAGTGTAGTCAAGCAAAAATAAACAAATCACCTACTCAAACAAAGACACACACACACATGCACACACCCCCAGGGTCTGAGTGCTGTCAGTAATCACTGACCTGTATGCATTAGTCAGTGAGGTGCCCCCTTTTCCCACCAGCACTTTTTATTTATCTCTCTCTGGGTTAAATTAATAAAAGAGAGACTTAGGAATGATTGGATTATTAATTTGGACCTCTATATTAATGCTACCACTTCTGCTGAACCAAAGAGGGGTGTCTGGAGGTAACTTGGCAGCCTCTATGCATATATGTTTGCCAGAGGCAATCAGAGTCTGAAAGTTTGTCGATTGAATATGGTCGTAATCACAAGTTTTATTTTCCTCTGAAAGTGTTGCACGGAAGGTTGGAGCGAGAGAAAGATTTTTCCGCCAGAGAGTGAAAACAATCCCTTTTGCAGTACCAGTCGTTCTTTGGTTACCGCCTGATTGCATTTAACTTGATGGTTGCGGTTTGAGGCAGGTTGAGTGATTTGATATTGTCAAGCCAAATACACCATCTCCCCGGTACCCTTCTCATCCAACATCGGGCAGATAGCTACCTCTAGAGAGCTGCCCCTCTTTGCGCCAGTCAGCAAACCCATCATGATGTAAACAAAGGCAGCACGTACGCTGGAACACAAAGATATGTTATCTAGTGAGAATGACTAGTGTCAGCAGAGCACCTGCTGTTCCCTGGCCGGTGTCCAGGGTGTCTCCGCAGATATCTTGACCGAATCAGAGCATGTCTGCGGATCACCAGTGCGGAACCAAGATCTACGGAGACATTCTACCATGATTGTGATCCGGTATCCTCTCATCCATACAGGGCAGAGTTACAGCTGTCTTTAGAGACCCATTCCTCTAGCGCCTGTCGGCAACCCCAAAGATTACATTACATTTACATTTATTCATTTAGCAGACGCTTTTATCCAAAGCGACTTCCAAGAGAGAGCTTTACAAAGTGCATAGGTCACTGATCATAACAACAAGATAGCCACAAAAACATTGCGAGTACCCAAAACATGAAGCACACATTGTGAACAACCAAAGTAAGTGCCAAAGGGAAGAACCATAAGAGCATGTAGTTAAACAAGTTACAATTAAACAACATGAACCGCTATAAGTGCAAGTGTACCTGTGGAAAAAACAAGCAATAATAATAAAAACAATATATCACAGCGAGTACAAACATTTTAAATCAGTTACCACTAACCACAAGAGCAACAAGTCTCTAAGCAAGAGTCATTGTGATCCTTGAGGAAACTAACATCGGGTCAAGCGAACCATTCCTAAGTACCGTTGTACTCCCGGAACAAGTGCGTCTTGAGCCTTTTCGGTAACACTTTATAATAAGTCAACGCTTTTTGGCATTTACAAAGTGTTAACTAATAGTTAGTTAATCCTTTATAAAACATTTTGAAACATTAACAATACATTATTAAATAGTTAATAAGCTTATTATTAAATGCTATGTTAATCATTAATAAACACTGTTAAACATTATGGATTTGATTCATAATTCAATTCATAAGGTGTTTGATAACTGCATTACCATACTTTATAGACAGCTTGTTAATATAGTTGCAAACCAGTAGTTTATAATCTGTTAATGGTACATGCGCTGGTATAGAAAGCATTAGCAAATGGTGAACAAACCATTTACATTACCTTTACAAAGCATGAGTAAATAACTAACAACATATTTAATTATGTCTTTAATTAATGTACGCCAAGTCGAATAGATGATGTACACTAATACTTAGCAGATGTCTTAACAACTATTTTATAAACACTTACTAATGATGCAACTTGTGATTAGTAATGCAAGTTACAAAGCATTTACTAACTGTTAGTTAAGGCTTTTGCGTGACCTAATCTAAAGTGTGAACTATCTATGCCTTATTAAACATTTATAAGTTATTTATTAAGGTATTCTTGTCCATTCTCGAACCTCACATTCACAAAGGCTGAACATACGTTTCTCAAAAGGAAACAGACACAACACAATGTGATACACAAAATTACTATTTTATTGAAGTAATGACAGGCATGTGTCTTACTAACTACAGTACTTAGCTCTACTAGCCGAGAGTGACAGCGGTCGATACTTATAACCTCAGTTTGATATTTCTCGGCATGACCGAACGGTCGAGCTTAGTAAGTTGTTCATTATATGGCATTTTTAGCTCTTTTCATTTAAAACATGTCGTTTTGTTCAGCTCTACTCAAGTCTTCACACAGTGTGTTTCAGGTGTTAGCACCTACAGTACCTAGCAACCAATCTGAAATCTGAGCAACCAAACCTAGCAATCTGCCTAGCGCTTGTCGTTTATCTCTTTGTGTTCACACTTTTCTGCTCTTTTAGAAAGTTAAGAATTTCCTCGTCGGTGTTGATGTCTTCCTTGTCATCTGGATAGTAAAACTCCTCGATCTCGCTCAATGTGAAGATGACATCAACGGAGGGCAATAAGAATACGTATCAGACCGCAGGTCAATACGCGCATAGAATATAAAGACTTAATACGCGGCTGGCATGACTACCCATTAGCCAATCAGAACGCTCGTACTGTTGTTGCAATTGAACCAATATGCTGTTCTTATTGGTTCAGAAGACGTTCTCAAAAGAGTTGTTGATATGTTGCCTTGGAGATGTAGTGACGTCACCAGTACAAGTGCCGCTCATTGCTCTGACAAGATGGCGTCTGCTCCAGATTCGCCGTGTTTGATTTGGGATCTTCCCACATATTGTTGTAGTATATAAGAAACCAAATGTTTACTCTTCGACAGGTCAGCAAGCGCTTTGTCGCCTCAATTTGTTAAAACGATTTGTTTGTTTGTAACCCTCGACCTACGGTCTCGGTTAACAAACGTTTTAACAAATCTCTGCTTTCAAAGGCGTTTGCAGACCTGACGGGGAGTAGCTAAACATTTGCAGTTTATTACAGCCATTTTTTTAAAATAAAATACAGCTTTGGGTAACCAACTTTTATACCAATTCTACTGTATCGCTTCTTAATGGAAATAAAATACTATTTTATTACCCAGGTAAATAAATTAACAGCTATTTCTTCAAAAAAAAAAAAACACAACATCTATAGGCCTATAGTCTTTCTATAAATGCTTAATAAGGCATAAATAGTTCACACTTTAGATTAGGTCACGCAACAGCCTTAACTAACAGTTAGTAAATGCTTTATAACTTGCATTACTAATCAGAAGTTGCATCATTAGTAAGTCTTTATAAAATAGTTGTTAAGATATCTGCAAAGCATAGTGTACATCCTGTATTCGACTTGGCATACATAATTTAAAGACATAAATAAATATGTTGTTAGTTATTTACTCATGCTTTATAAAGGTAATGTAAATGGTTTGTTCACCATTTGCTAATGCTTTCTATACCAGCTCATGTACCATTAACACCTTTTAAACTACTGGTTTGCAACTATATTAACAAGCTGTCTATAAAGTATGATAATGCAGTTATCAAACACCTTATGAATTGTATTATGAATAAAATACATAATTTTTAACAGTGTTTATTAATGATCAACATAGTGTTTAATAATAAGCTTATTAACTATTTAATAATGTATTGTTAATGTTTCAAAATGTTTTATAAAGGATTAACTAACTATTAGTTAACACTTTGTAAATGCCAAAAAGCGTTGACTTATTATAAAGTGTTACCGCCTTTTCTTGAAGGTGGAGAGACAGTCAGTGTCTCTGATGGAGGTGGGGAGTTGATTCCACCACTGGGGGGCCAGACAGGAGAAGAGCTTGTGTTGGGACCGGGCGGTCTTGAGCGGTGGGACCACCAGGCGGTTGTCTGAAGAAGACCGTAGGTGACGGGTGGGGGTGTAAGGCTGCAGGAGAAACTTGATGTAGACGGGTGCAGTCCCGTTCACTGCTCGGAAGGTCAGTACCAGGGTCTTGAATCTGATACGGGCCATGATAGGTAGCCAGTGGAGAGAGATGAGGAGCGGGGTAACATGGGAGCGTCTGGGTAGATTGTAGACCAGGCGGGCCGCTGCGTTCTGAATCCTCTGAAGAGGGCGGGTTGCCATGCTGAGAGACCAGCGAGCAGCGAGTTGCAATAGTCCAACTTGGAGAGGACAAGTGCTTGGACAAGTAGCTGGGTGGAGTGCTCAGACAGGTATCTCCTGATCTTCCGGATGTACATGATGTACGAGGCGTGCTTGTACCATCAATGTCACTGTGAGAATTAATACAAAAATGTGTCGGCAGAGCACCCGCCGTTCCCTGGCCGGTATCCAGGGTATCTCCGCAGATATCTTGACTCGGACGCTGGATTCTGATCGATTGCTACCGAATCAGAGCACGTCTGCGGATCACCAGTGCTGAACCAAGATCTACGGAGACATTCTACCATGATTGTGATCTGGTAACCTCTCATCCATACAGGGCAGAGTTACAGCTGTCTCTAGAGACCCATTCCTCTAGCGCCCGTCGGCAACCCCAAAGATGTACGCGAGGCGCATGTGCATGTACCATCAATGTCACTATGTGAGAACGAGATAAACAAATGTGTCGGCAGAGCACCCGCCGTTCCCTGGAGTCCAGGGCATCTCTAGAGATATCTCGATTCAGACACTATGGATTCTGATTGATAGCTACCAGATCAGAGCACGTCTGCGGATCACCACGCCTAAACCGAGATCTAAAGAGATATTCTACTGTTATGGGTTAACAAGCCGACCCAGCCACCATCTGTAATGCAGGCTCGTGTATTGACACACTGCAATTAGTCATTTGACCACGTGGCCGCAAGCTCGTTCACATCAAGCTCATAGATCTCTGGACTACTACAATGTCCAGGGCATTGGGGCGTACATAGCGCTCGTAAGCCGAGGACGACAAGTCCCCATTGTCTCAGTGTGGCTAGGCACTTGAAGATGCCCAGGTGGCAGCCCCAATCCGGAGCATTGCGATGTATACCAATCCGGGGACAGCCCACAGCGAATTGTTGTGCGAACCAGGATTTTGTCATGGCCTGCCGGCATCGGTGACAACAGGGACTCGGAAGGCGTCGCCCGGGGCGACATAGCAGGTACCGCGACATAGAAGAGAGTGGACAAAACGCAGTTAGTTCGATCAATCACAATAGAGGCACCTGGCATTGTATCAGATTGGAATGTTCAGGACACAGTAAACATTCACTGCACAATAGTGGTGAATTCCCCACACCGTGAAACATTAAAAGGTTGTGAAAACACTGACTCAAGAGTATTATCGCCGTATGGGTCCCGAAGTACCCTTGTTCAGTTGGACACCAGTAATTCGAAGGGCATAGCCCTATAACAAGCAATGTCACACAGGGCTCATATACGCCCACAGAACTGCCCTCAACCAACTTAACCCTCAGTGGCCTATGTGCAAGATGGGTAGAATGATAGAAGACGTCATCTTGATTCTGAATGCTGCTCTCTTGGCCCGTTCGTCAGCGGCTTGCTGAGGGCTCCGAAAACCTTCATTGAATACCCAATACCAGTGTTTAACACGTCTGCGCAGTGCGCTCCTCGACCCTGCTTAGACCACGAAGTTGCATCCTTCATCCACCAGTGTGGATTAAAAACCTTCCTCATGTATTCGCCGGCAGACAACATAGGCCTACATGTGCACAGCGCACGCACCCAGGTCTAAGGTCTAGCGCCATCTGAGAAATGGCGGCATGCTTGCCTATCGGAACTCCTGAAATGAAACAAGACAGTGCGCCACACCGTCTCTATAGCCTGAATGAATGCAGTGCGCAATGATATTCCCACACTCTGGTCCAAGTGAGCAGTCTGACTAGATTGATATGCGCAGAACCTCCTTATGATGATGTGGACCTTGCTCTGATATCACAACAGTAACCTTTCCCTACGCAATAACAAGCATCACGATGGAATACAATTAGTGTAAAGCCGTGGAATACGTCTCAAGTGCCAGGAGTTAACCCCTTGGCCACAGGGCCTTGTCCGGAGAGCGCGATAAACCCCCAACCCAAAGAGGGAGCTGCGTCGGTACGAAAATCGAGGCGGCGGACGACTCCGTGGAATCATGATAGAAGAACTGATGCCGCGCCAATGGCCGCGCAGCCTACTCAGAATGCATATCCGACCGCAACCGTCGTCCACACTATCACGAAAATTTGCCACGCGTCGAGAAGTCCAACAGACGGGACACAAACTCTGGGGCACGATGCATGCGGAAGTAGGCGCCCCCGGGCCCCGCAACGACACAGGTCGTGCACAGCCATAGAAGCGGCGCCCGAAGCGGCCATCACAACGCCAAGGACATGCACGCTCCAGGTATCCGAGGGTAACGATGCCCGCATGAAACGCTATCCGGAAATGCCGAGAACTAAGGTGAATGGACCTACGGTCTACTCAAGGACAGTGAAATGTCCACGCAATCGGACGCATCCGAACACCGAGATGCAGCGCGGGTGGAGACGACAGAACATCCTGCCAAAACGTCCAGCAGGTGCACGATGCCGACTGGTGCTCATTACCAGGATCCAACATGGAGCCACCGACATTGTGTCGGTGTGTGCCGGCTGCTGCCGCGGCCGAATACCACTCCACCGAGAGTAGGCTCCAGCTGCCGCCCACCGATGCCGATTAGGTGCCACTGAGAGGCATGCAGCAGAAAGCATGGACCAGGGGTCGTTGACCTGCAGGCAGGCTGAGAAATAGCTGTCTGCTTGAGATGTGAATGCTAGAGTTTAGTCCATTCCCTTAGAACAGACGACACAAAGAGGGACTGTTGCAATTGTTGGTTACTCGTAACTGATAACTTATGTACTCGCTGTGAATCTAAATATTGTTACTTCGAATAAAGCGTCTGCTAAATGACAATGGAAACACAGTCACAATAACACTGATGATATTGAATGTGTCGAAACATGTAATGCAGATAGATGTACCTTCATGCGATGATGCAACAGTACCCATCGACCCACAGCATAGGGGCACTCTGACGGCCCATCACACGTCAATGACACCCGCAACGATTTTGCATTGCCACACTTAGATGCGTGAGTCCAATTATCCCCACGCTCCCACAGCATGAGTGATTCCCAAACCGTAGCTAGCTAGCTTGCTTAGTTCCTTCCGACAAGTGCCTAGCATGGCACTCGTAGCTAGCAACGCTAGACCTACTAGACGCTGGTGTTAGCCGTTACGTTACCCTTTTGCCAGTACATTGTTTGCCACACCAGCATAGGCGCATAGAGCTAGATTAGTCCGTATGCCTATTGAAACATTCATTTGAAATGGCCGAATTCACACATCCGTGATGGTAGCCTATGCTGTGGGGCCCACACACGACGAACAGACAGATACTGTGACGCTACTCAAACGGGTTAACCGATAACCTTAGCATGTATTCGACATATGTAAAAAATTGGCTGCCTTAACATCTGGCCGGGGACAGCAGACGAAATTAGCGTCTCTGGCTAACTGCGCATTTACAGTTTCTGTTGATCAGTGCGCACCCCTGAAATAAAGAAAATTACAATGAACAATATAGACAAGCTGTTACGTAAGGGCTGGCTCATACATTCCCGATATCGATTCCGTTTGCACAGCGTATACTACTGAATGCCATGGCAATCAAACGATACAATCGATTTAAAGAGCCGCAGATACAAAAACCCTCTCATCGGGTACACCATTCCTGATTACCAGCCGGTGGTGTCCTAAGACACGGGACTACATAATTCCTCCCCTGACGTCAATGCGAAGTCGAAGGCCACGGGACCACCTCCGAAGCTGTACCGGGGATTGGCGGATCCACCGCCGTCGCCGACCCCTCCTCCAGCGCGACGACTCGAGCACTCATGTCCGCCAGAGACCTCGATGTCCAGAGGGGCCAACAGCACCGGGTCTTCCTCCCTTGACCAGAGCCCTCTTAGCGGGCACCGTTCGGGAAGAGAAGGAAGGAGAAAGGAGCGGCCTCGCTGCACTCCACGAACGTACAGTTCATCATGATTACACCCAAGGGAAGAGACACGACCATGACATACATGGAGTCCAGGATGCGTTAATTGGACCGGCCAGTCCTGATGGTAGGCGATCTTTGAGCAGACGCGAGTTACGCCGGGCCTGGCTACCCGCATCGTCGCAACCGCATCGGGGTGGTTCTCAGAGGTTGCGAATCCGGGTGAATGCCCGAAACCTCCCGCAAACTCCCCTAACAACAAACAGTCCACCCCCGGATCGCAAGAGCCGGACATAGCAACACAGGCGAAAGCAACAACCAACAACGCAGGAATACGAACAACATTGGCAGCAGCACTGATCATACAACATGGGCTGAGTGTGTGCGTGTGTGTGCGTATCCGCGCGTCTTTTAAAGACGACTTATCGGACGTGGCCCAATGGATATGCACTGCTAACATGGGTGTGGTAGTGGGCAGAGGAAAGGAAGGAGTGGAGTAAGACGCCTTACGTCCCTGATAAATGGGTGACGCGCGCTGCCCGATTGCCCTGCCTGAACTAGCTGCGCTTATGTGTGTGTGTGACATTCTGAGCTTGTAGCAGCATCACTCAGGTTGAGTTCCAGGTTTAGCATGTTCAGCTGAGATGCATTAATGCTAGGCCAGCATTAATATGAAGGCCAGCATTAATATGAAGGTAATAGATGGAGGTAGTGGCAACTTGATTACTTTTGTTCTCATCAGGGTGACTTACAGCCACTCTGTATCCAGCTGGAAGTTTACTTTGGGCAATTCACATGAACTGCCTTATTCAGAAGCTCAAGAGCTTTGGTACACTGTGCCCCACTTGGAGTGTATTTATTTATTTATTACTATCAAGGAGAAACAAAATGATACCAGCCCGAACAAAGCACACATGAGGAATGCAATTCCCCAAAAATCTGGTATAGATAGCATAGAGTCTAATTCATGATTTTAACCTCTAAACCTATCCCTCACATGTTACTTGTACAGTATGTGACATGGTCCAGTGAAAAGGAGCTCTTGCCGGCATTCCATATTGTCCGCTAGAAGCCGAAAACCTCTTTCTTTTTTTGGGGGGGAGTCAGGTGGCTGAGCGGTGAGGGAATCGGGCTAGTAATCCGAAGGTTGCCAGTTCGATTCCCGGTCATGCAAACTGACGTTGTGTCCTTGGGCAAGGCACTTCACCCTACTTGCTTCGGGGGGAATGTCCCTGTACTTACTGTAAGTCGCTCTGGATAAGAGTGTCTGCTAAATGTAAATGTAATGTAAATGTATTTTACAGTTTTTTTTGTTGTTGCATATTGCAAAAGTTAAAGTGTTGAAGAAGCCACTCAATATAATAAACAACATGTTTAGGCTCACTAAATACTCATAATTTGTTCTTGTTTACCGAAGCTTCCAGTTGAGTTGTGGGCGCGTCATGCGTTATGTGATTTGATTTGCATTATGCCTGGGATACACTGGCTGCAAAGCGCCGCGATTATCTGCAAAGCACCAGGGCCCCGTTCGTCGTAAGGGTTGAAGCTAAGTTAATCAATTGTCCCTTTAGCCCGTTAACATTAGCGAGATGAGTGAGAACAGCAAATATTGGTTCGTCAACGGCTGATCCGCATCCAAATCATGTGGTTAATTTCAATCAGGCTAAACTTATCAGGGAAATTGCACGTGCACGTCCTACTTCAAAAGGCAGGAAAGGTCGATCACCAAAACCGTGATTTTCTAACGGTATGATGGCGGAAAAGACGAAAGAGAGAGCGGTGATCGGCTATTCTCGCCATCCGAGCAAACTATTATAATGAGTCTCTAGACAATAAGCATATAATCATGGCTAAGTCAAACACCGCCACCGCTGCCAGAGCAAAACAAGCAGCTTGGGAAACAATTGCCGATAAGCTAAATGCGAAAGTTTTGGGGAAATGTATAGGCTCATCTTAAGTGCCTCATTAACCCAATCAATCAGATCACATTTCTTTAATTGTGCCTGCTGGTATAGGCTTAATGGAAATTAATAATCGAATGAGATCTTGCTAGCGAAAATAATGATCTCAACTCTTTCAGAATAAGTAGGCTAAATAAAAACAAGGCGAAAGAGTATCTAATTGATACGAATTCATAGACAATTATGAGGATATATGTAGGCTACTGCGCTTATATCATGTACTATATATGTGTATATGCATGTAGGCATATGTGTAAATCCCTCTTCAGAATCAGAATCAGAATGGGTTTTTATTCGCCATGAAAGTTTGCACAGACAAGGAATTTACTTCGGTAGGAGAGCCTACCTAGGCAGCCAATTTCGGCGCCACTAGACAGTTACAGCATAACATGAGGAGAGAGGAGGAGAGAAAAAGGCAACACCCAGACAATGCTCCTAGAGGAGTACAGTGTGGGAACAGACAAAAACCTCAGCACATAAGCACAACAACATTTACAAAAACACGATACTTGCAACGAGTGGGGGGGGGGGGGGGTAGACAAGCAGCATCTGGACCTGCAGCCATGTAGGCGCTGGACACAGAACCGCCAGCCACCCTGGGGAAACAAGCAGGCGAAGGCGTTGGATGGGGGTGGGGGGGTGGTGATATCTGTAGTAGGTGAAAGTTAATGTGTGAGTAAGTCTGGGTTGGCGCCCTCGACCTAGGCCACAATCAGTCCGATTCTCCCTATGCGGATTGTGTTGGCCAGGAGACATCCTTGGTCATGACCCGGGAAGAGACCAAACCACAGATGTCGGTGGGGGGGGGGGAAGGGAGGAGCAAGATAGTCTCGCTTCAGCGCTCTCCAGGGGAGTTGTTTTCCAGCAACGACCTTGGCCAGGCCTTGTGCTGGTTACGGGGCCGAAAGAGGATAAGATTGGGGTAGTTGTTTTGACGAGTAGCCGCAACTCAATTTTCGCGTCCACCCTTCAGGAAGGTCTCCAAGTCCTCCATCTTCCTCTGCAGAGCCGCAAACTTATCCCTGTTGTAATCAATGCTGCGTTGTAAGTTCACAGACTGAGCTCCAGCAACTCTGCCCACCGCTTCAATCATATCGGGCAGCCTAACGGGGCTTTTGACGGCTGCAGCCGTTTCCTTGATTTTACGATATACAAAGCCAGCGCCTATTCCAAACAGCAGAAAGCCTGTAATCATGGTTCCGAATATGAAGATGTCTTCAACGTCCTCCACGGAAAGCGCCGTTAGACACACGACACGCCAATTCTCCCACGCGTCCATCGTGTAGCCAGCTGCGAACGTCCCGTCCGGACAGTTGGGTTCCCCCGCACCCGAGCTTCTCTTCGAGAAGATGGTGTCAATAGCATTAAGAGACCAGCTAATTAATTCCATGCTTCTAGTTTCGGAGAGTGATGATGAGAGAGTATCTTGAGACAAGACAAGACACAGACACAGCCAAGCAGGGAAGGTCAGGGAGGGGAGGATAGAAAAATGCGACCGCCTTCGTCAAGAGCAAGAGCTTTGATGTCATTGACTGGGACATGGCCAGGGAATATGATGAATTGATTCATCAGCTGGTTAAGCGCCAAGTACACTTTTCTTACAGCAACGCATGCTGCGGCTTTGCCAATGTTTTCTGCATCGCCTATACTGTATAAAAATGTAGCCTATAGCCTACCTGACGCAAAAAACCTCAAGGCTATGCAGTCTGAAGCACAGTTAAAGTTTCAAGTAGCTTTATTGTCAATTTTTCACGTCAAGACATAAAAAGGAATCGATATGACGTTTCCCACTCTCCCACAGTGAAACATATAAAAAGCACAGGCACAACAGATAAGACAAGACATTTCGTAAAACATAGCGTTACATATTCACATACAGCAGCATAAGCTCATAATAAAGCATAAAGCTTGCTGCGGCGTGTGATATTTGCAATGTATGGCCCGAGAAGGTCTGGCAAATAAATGAGTCCATGTCGGCTGAATCGATATCGCTCAAACAAGAACTCATCCGTGTGAAATAAAGGATCTTGGCAATCGCGAAGAACTCTATTGGTAGGGAAAGCTAATCGAACTAAATTGTAGCTCCTTGGTCAACTGGGTCTCCAGCTGTCTTCGGTGTTCACCAACATCTTCAACACCTCCCTGGGGACATGCCATGTGCCAGCCTGTCTCAAGTCCTCCACCATCATCCCTGTGCCCAAAAAGCCAAGGCCAACTGGACTTAATGACTACAGACCCGTCACCCTGACCTCTGTGGTAATGAAGCCTTTCAAGCGCCTGGTGCTGGCACACCTCAAAGCCTTCATGGACCATCTCCTGGACCCCCTGCAGTTTGCCTTCAGAGCCAACAGGTCTGTAGACGACGCAGTCAACATGGCCCTCCACTTCACCCTCCAGCACCTGGACTCCCCAGCATCCTACGCCAGGATCCTGTTTGTAGACTTCAGCTCTCCCAGCTGAACGTGCCCAACTCCACCTGCAGGTGGATCACAGACTTCCTGTCTGACAGGAAGCAGTGCGTTAAGCTGGGAACTCATGTCTCCCGGTCCATCAGCGCCGGATCCCCTCAGGGCTCCGTCCTTTCCCCTCTGCTCTTCTCCCTGTACACCAACAGCTGCACCTCCAGTCATCCGTCCGTCAAACACCTGAAGTTTGCGGACGACACCACCCTCATTGGGCTCATCTCTGGTGGAGATGAGTCGGACTACAGGTGGGAAGCTGACAACCTGGTGACCTGGTGTAGCCAGAACAACTTAGAGCTCAATGCTCTTAAGAGAGTGGAGATGGTCGTGGACTTTAGAAAGAATACAGCTCCACTCACCCCCATCACCCTGTGCAACTCCCCAGTCAACACTGTGGAGTCCTTCCGCTTCCTGCGTACTATCCTCTCCCAGGACCTCAAGTGGGAACTGAACATCAGCTCCCTCACCAAGAATGCACAACAGAGGATGTACTTCCTGCGGCAGCTGAAGAAATTCAACCTGCTAAGGACAATGATGGTGCACTTCTACACAGCCATCATTGAGTCCATCCTCACCTACTCTATCACCATCTGGTACGCTGCTGCCACTGTCAAGGACAAGAGCAGACTGCCGCGTATCATCCACACTACTGAGAAGGTATCTGCAATCTGCCTACCCTCGAGGACCTGCACACCTCGAGGACCATGAGGCATGCAAGGAAGATTGTGGCCGATTCCTCCCACCCTGGACACACTCTGTTTCAACCACTCCCCTCCAGCAGAAGGCTGCGGTCCATCAGGACCAAAACCTCACGCCACAAGAACAGTTTCTTTCCTTCCGCTGCTAGCCTTTTTAACAAGGCCCCAAACTGACACTGACACTCTGTCACTTACCTTATACACTCTGTTACTTTAACATATTCAGTATTATTTTTATGCTATATTATTTTATTTTTTATTTGATATATATTGCAACGTTATTTTATATTGTATTTTTATTTTATATTATATAGTGTAGCTCCGCCAGTAGTTGGGTGTGCTCAAGCCTTCGGCGAGAGCACAACCTTTGTTCTCTCACATATATATTTATTTATTGGGTGTGCTCAAGCCTTCGGCGAGAGCACAACCATTGTTCTCTCACATATATATTTATTATTATTTATTTTCGCCCCCCTAAGGATCAGTCAATATTTGGACTACATACACAACGGCGGTGTCAAAAGGTTCGTCTTGGTAGCGATTGCGTTGGTTGTATTTTTATTTACGTTCCGTTGCATGGTTTAAGTAGAAATTGCGTTTTTGTGGAGAAAAGTGAAGCTAATGGTGGCTAATTTGCTAGCCACAGTCACTGACGTTACTAACGTCACTACGTCACTAAAGTCACGAAAACACGCGTGACTACCTGTAGCAGAACATTCGTTTCACATCTGTTAACTTGGGGGATAGCTAGGCTAACTATAGCTTTACTGCAAGGCAGCTGCAGGAACGCCACAAGCAAAGAGGCCAGGGTGATAACTATTTACTCATTTTACTTTGTGATGTGAAACACAATTATGAAATGTAATGTACAATATTAGCTGATATTATTAAGGAAGTAGGCCCACATCTACTTTTGGAAACGGTAGTCTACTATTTCACTGAAGCATTAGCATCATGACATTAGCCTCTGTTGCCCGGGCAACACATACTACAGTGGTCTATGATGCATCTGTTTTCAATCTTTAAAATAAACATTCCTCACAAATACATTTTCGTTGTAGGATTTATTATGACATTACATTACAAGTAAACGATTTGTGGGTGAAATTATCATTACCTGTGGTTTCAAACCAGTGTTGCTCACTGCAATGCTGTAGCCTACGCGAGACACTACAAAAACATCTACACAGCTGTAGGAAGTCAAACGGCGACAGAACATGTTCGGCACTCCCCTTACTTAATCAAAAGTCTATCTAACTACTAACCTGAACTTCATTGCCACAGCCTAAACGTTGCCAATCTGTTCATGAAAATAATTAATTTCAGCCTAAACCGTACAACGGAACGTTAAATCCAATTCAACCAACGCAATCGCTACCAAGACGAACACAGCAGTAGTCTACTAGTACTGTACCGTAGTAGTACAATTTACCGGGGCAGCTTCTCCACACAGGGCTATATCGCATTTTGCGTTGTTACTGACAATGATCGCTACCAGTGAGCTTTTTATGAATGAGCGATTTTCCTCTAAATAAATGTCAAGCTTATTTACATTTTGGGGGGCATATTTTCAGTTAGCAGATGGGACTGTCTGAATCGCGATTCCATCTTCTACTGCCGGGTAACGTCGTAGAATAATCTTCAAAGGGGGTTCTTTATTAATGAATGAATGCAATGAGTAGGCTACATGCCTGAAAATATCACGAGAAGGGAAAAACTTAAAATGACGTTTAAGTCATAGAGATTAGGTCCATTTTTACACCGGTCTGCCAAATTTATTCGTTTTGATTCAACGATGAGGCTGCCTCTTGCAGGGGAAATGAGAAGACATCTATTTCATTCTACACTTCACTTGTATTTTCAGTTGTAAATGAGCAGCAAAAAAAAATGCCGTTAAATCTATTTAATCTTTATAAATAATAAGTATGCATTTTCATATAAAATATACATAAATCAGTTGTAAAAATTTCATTCAAAAACGGACCCCTGTGCAACCGACGCAAGCAAGCACACCCTACAATTTCCCCAGAAATTGTACCCTCTCTAGTTTATTTTATTTTGTTGTACATTTTCTTCATTTTCTTTTGTTCAATGTGTTTAAATGTTCACTGTTTGCACCTGCCCACCAAAGTAAATTACTTGTTTGTGACCACTTACTTGGCGATTAAACTGAATTCTGATTCTGATCAATTCGCAAAATGTTAAAGGGGTCATTGATTGCAGAACCGAATTTACCTTGTCACAGTTGAATAACGACAGTTCAGTGGGTAAAATGGACATACAGTGAACCCCAAAGTCCATTTACACCTCTTTCCTATGCAAATCTCACTTAAAAAATGTAGCTGTAAAACGGTAGGTTTTGAAAAAGGTTGCTCCACCTTTTTTGGTTCTGGTCTGTATCTTTGTCACGCCCCAAAATTTGCTGTGCCCTGTTCTGTGTACTTCCATATAATTACAAAGAAGAACGTTTTTCTAGCATATTGAAAATGGACTACGGTGGTAAATGCAGTGTTCCAGGCTGTACAGGGAATGCTGACACTTTTCAGAGTCTTCCTAAGGAACCAAACACTCGACGGGCTGTGATGTTTGTCTATGAGAAGATCCCTGTGCAGTTCGACCATCAATTACACATTTGCTATAACTATTTCACAGAGGACAGTTTTGAAAATCTGGGACAATGTAAAGCATGATGTGCTATGAAGCTGTTGCTGAAAAGAGGTGCTGTTCCGACCTTATGTTCATCACAACCGCAAGCTGTAGTATTATGTTGTCGCTAACAGTTATTAGCAATGCTAACATATCCTGCCTGTATCTAGCATCGGTAGAATGTGTGATGATTTAGTTTATTGGCAATGGGGCTAACATTATTTTATGTTCCTGACTGTGTTTCATTCAAATAAATAACCTGTGTTGTCATGTACATCTACAATTCAAGATGCATGTTTGTCCAGATCTATTTTTCAGCAAGATAGCTAGAGCTACCTGAAGCTGAGTTGAATCACGATAGTTTGTTTGCTAAGCTGTAGTGCTAACGTTACCCACCTAAGTCGATCCTGTTTTCTTCGACAACAGAAGTGGAAACAACTAACATAATTATTTCAAATGATATCTAGTCAATCTGTTGAAAACAGTGTTGTGTAGACACAATAGATTTATTTGTACGTCTGTACGATTTGTAAGTCTCCACCTCCTTGTTTCAGTGAGTGCTGTTGGCGGTGTCGCGTCTTTGCTCCGCAGCTTCACTCGTTGTAAACCAACCAATCAGCGCGCAGGTCATCTATATATTCATGAGCATACCATAAAAGGACAAAAACTAGCGTTTTTCCATGGACAAATTCAATGGGAACATCAGGGGGCATAGAACAGCACCTGGGCCATTTTCAGCCCAACCAATGTAACATTAGCCTGGCTCTTTCCTCCTACGTACTTCTGCTCAATTTTGATTTTGCTTCTGTACTAGGTCTGGCCATTCGGTACGTAAGTCAGATTTTTCAGGTTGATTTTCAACCGGCCAATCAGCGAACAGAGGGAGTGGCTGAGAACGATGACGTTGATGTCGTGCGCTAGTGTTGTAGTTCCGTAATGGCGGCGGAGAAAGATGCAAGCGAAGCCATTCGGTCCGTTGTGGCAACACTGCCGAATATCTATAAACTGAAGCCGGAGCAAGAACAAGTTTTGCTGAGTTTGTTGGTGGCCATGATGTTGTGGCTCTCCTCCCCACAGGGTTCGGGAAAAGTTACGGCAGCTAGCTCTGTTACAGTAGTGGTGAAGGAATTGGTTAAGGCAGACGCTAGCGATTGGTTATGGCAGATCAGAGTGGCTCTGGGCAGATCCAATAACTTCAACAGAGTACCCGCCTACAAGGTAGTCAACACTTGTCAATGGAGCGAGGCCAGACTCTCTGTACAAATGAAATGTACAATAGTCTGGTCAGGACCAGGCTAATGTTAAATACCCTATTCGGAGACCTTAAGGAACAGTGTGAAATACCCCCCAAAAAACATTCAATCACCCCTTTAACATTTTAAAATAAAAACCCCTGATTGATGATTGCGTTGACTGTCAAGCCAACATATTAGTCAGTTTACTAAACAGTGTGTTTAAGAGCGAGTTGCCTGGTATACACTTAAGCAGAGGAGACACTGAAACCCAAAGGCTACATCACAAACCAACTGAGAAATTTGGGAAGATTGACGACACAAAGTTAATCATCGAAGTTGAGAAGTGGCAAGGGTTAGGGAAGGTGCAATTTCCCATCCCCCTTCTAATGATCGATCGTGTAGTGAATCAATGTATTTGGTCCCTCAAGTTCCCTTCAAATCACCGTCAACATTCCAAGCATTCCAATGCTTACCCAGCTCTTTCACCACATCAAGAATAGGCCTACATTGCCTTTAGCTTTCTGTGTTGTAGAATACTCATTTACTCATTTATGACTTTCACACATTTCAGAAATACATTTATTTGTTATGTGTATCCGCTTTACAAATTATAGGATAATTATTTTTTCCATTACAATTATTTTTGCCGCTAATGTTATAACATTAGAATTGCGCTGACCTGTCAACACACAAACAGCTATGTAGTGAAGCAAATGCATTTCATATAATTCAATTAAATTGTTGTCATAATTTTGCATAGGCTATATGCAGAAGCGGAGATAACGTGGGTGCTTGGGTGTGGCCGCTCCAGGGCCCCGTGCCAATTAGGGGGCCCTCAAACGCCGCTAATCTTGCGTCACTTGACGAGAACGGGGGCCCTCGCCAAGTGACACATTGCAGATTATTAGCTGAAAGAAGCTAATTACTGCATATGATCTCACGTTGTTATAATACAGCTCTTCTTATCAAATGTAACAGTCACTTAACTCATGGTTACAATGGTAAACCAGCACAACAATGACAATTATCAGGCAACAAAACACTACATTCTAAGCAGACACACAAAAAAATCGAAATTCATGAAGATAGTATTTCGAACAAACAGCAAACTTATCATCAAATTTTAACACAACTCTATTTACCGCCTTGCATCATGGGAATTGAGCAGCCAACAAGCCACGCTATCTTCATTTTTCTGCATTGTTATTTCGTTCTTGAGTCAGTTTGACAGTGTAACCTTCAAATGCATAATGCAACCCCTTTTGTCTGCTTCTTTCTCAAATAGCTCTCAAAGTTTTCATCCCAGCACCTGTAGCCTACCTATGGAGTTGTAAACTTTTTGTTCAATAAGTGCCATGTCAATTATATACAGCACCATCGCTGTCAATCAGCTGTCGCTGTCCATGGTGTTGAAATATTTTTACTTGACTGTCAAATTGCTGACAAACTTGTAAAAAAAATTGGCTTTTCTTTGTGTTTTATTTGACATATAGGCTTACTTGGCTCAACAAGTGACACATTATAACATATGCATTCATCAGATATTTTACCGTTTTTTTACCGTTTTAATTTTAAAATGACTTAGTAGCAGAGGGGCCCGTGATGAAGCTCCGCCCCCACTGTACTGGGAGTCTAGCTCCGCCCTTGGCTATATGCCTACATATTTTGCTATTCATATACCTCTTATTTAGGTTATAACAGTTTGAATTACACTACCATTCAAAAGTTTGGGGTCACTTAAAAATGTCCTTATTTTTCAAAGAAAAGCACTGTTTTTTTTCAATGAACATAACGTTACATTAATCAGAAATACACTATACATGGTGGTAAATGACTATTCTAGGTGGAAACGTCTGGTCTTTAATGAAATATCTACATATAGGTGTATAGAGGCCCATTTCCAGCAACTATTACTGTATGTGTTTCAATGGTACATTGTGTTTGCTAATTGCCTTAGAAGACTAATGGATGATTAGAAGGATTAGAATTAGAATGCCAAAGGTCTGCAATGTTGTAAATGCTGCAAATGGAGCATTATTTGACGAAAGCAAAGTTTGAAGAACAAAATTTAAATTTCAAATAACAATTATTATTTATAATAATAATCATTATCCTTGTAAATGTCTTGACTATATTTTCTATTCATTTTTAAAGTTATTTTATAAATAAAAGTGTGAGTTTTCATGGAAAACACGAAATTGTCTGGGTGACCCCAAACTTTTGAAGGGTAGTGTACATATTTGTGCAAGGAAACCCTTGTGACATCTGCTGATAGAAAACTGAATCAGGGAAAAAATGGCTGAATGTGCAGCCGGCAGCAATTGAACAGAAACAGGAGGAAAGGAGCTTTAAACTAGCTTTTCCCTGTGTGATAAAACATTTATTAAAACACTGGCTGATAAAACACCCATATCTAAGATAAGTCAAGAAAGCAGGATCCTGGAATTTGATATATTTTTGTCTTCACTGTGGTGAAATTAACAGCGCTCCGCTCTTAATGATTAACACAAAAAAAACAATCACACCCTGTCTGAAGGCGTGAAAAGGTCTAGAATCTTTCAAGGGGGATTTTTCTGCTAGAGCTTTCCCGATTCAGATACGTGTATCTTCTTTAACTGTTTTAGATTTCGATGTGTGACCCATCATTTGAAATCTGCACTTTCACAATCTGTAAAAAACAGAAAAATGACCAATGCCGACAACCGCCCCATTTCACCAGTGTCTCACATATAATGCAAATGGATTCTTCCTTTTTTTCTGAATTCATGTGCCCAAAGTAACATATTAAACGGTGTACTATCCATAGTGTGTGAAGCCCAGTCTACAGTATGGTATACTAAGTATGGTAAACTATTATTTTCACCTACATACTGCCCTCACATCCATGGGAATATCCCCTTCGAAATGCACTGACTTGTCTGAAGTGTCTGATTTGTGGGAGAACACTGTCCATAATTTATTCATACACTTAAAAATCTGTTCGCTATGGGTTAGTCAGTCTTCAAGGATATCAACAGTATCTTCCCACTTGATTATATATTTATTTATTACATTACTTCTGAAAGTTTACTGTTTACATATGTAGAATATGTCCCCTCTTTTCAAAAGAAATTTGATGTTTACTCTGTGACTATTTCTAACCAAGACATGTCTGAATACTTCCACCATCTTCACAGCACATTCAGGGGGAAAAGATTTTTGGAGGAAAGATTGCAATAAATTGTCTGTCTGTCCCAATTTGCTAACTCTTGTTCTTGTTCTCCCCAGTGGTTACATGCTCTCCACCCCCACCCGTTGCTAATGGGTATCTGGAGGGCACTGTGTTTGAGTGGAGCACAAGCGTGAGTTACAGCTGCTTGCCAGGCTATGAGCTCTCTTTCCCAGCAGTACTTACCTGCGTGGGGAACGGCACCTGGAGAGGAGACCTGCCTCAGTGTCTACGTGAGTCGACACCCCACAGAGGCTGTCTAGAGCACTTTGAAGGAGCGCAAAAGTGGACACACACACTGTACATTGCCGTAGAGACACGGTATTTGTGTATTCATCTGTTGTTCTAGCTGCTAATTTGTTATTTTAATCACTAAAATACCTATGCAATGCGAGAAGGCTCTTCAAAACAGATTTATAGGAACATATTTACAGTTTGTGTTGTAATGACGATGTAATGAATACATCATGACGTAAATGCAGATTTGTATTTTAATGATTGGAGATCAAGGTGCTGAACAAATGTAATGCAACAGAAGTGATCATCTCTGCATTAAAGCATTACCTAGCCATTATCAAAAGCAGAGTAGAACCAAAACAGGGTACCCGATTAGGGCTGCAACTAACAATTATTTTAATAATCGATTAATCTGACGATTCTTTTTTCGATTAATCGATGAATCGGATAAAAAAACAAAAAAGCATTAATTTCCAACCCTTTATTCAAAAACAGAACTGACAGTGCAAATTCACAGTGCTAAAATTTTGAAAAGTTATTAATATTAGCGTGGATTTAATGATATTTTCCAAGATGAGCAATTTATTTGAGTTTTGTTTAAAACTTTATTGAAAATTGAAAGGTTGTGGAAGTAGGCCAGACTTTATTAGAATAATCTGGTGTATATTTAAGATTTTTTGACACAATTTTGAAAAAAAGTTCAGATTTGCGAGGATTAAGCTATTTTCAAAGATTAGTGATTTTCTATCATTTTATTTGAAACTTCATTGAAAAAGTAAAGGCTGTGGAAGTATACCAGACATTGTTAAGATACTCTGGTGTCTGTTTGAGGTTTTATATTCCAAAAAATATTATAAAAGTCTAAATTTTTCAAAATGGTATGGGTTGTTTTAACGCGATGCTGCAAAGTAGCGTCTTCCGAATGTGAGACGAATGTCGAATATGAAACAAACTTCACCTCGGTCAATTAACACACTGTTTCGATGTATTTAGTGTGAAATGCTCCCACACCTTGGATGACTTGGGTCGTACTGATTTCTCTGCCTCCGCCATGTGTTTCAGAACAACGTTACTCAACAACGTCTCTCCGATGGCCTTTCCTCTACCTCCGCTCCGCGCTCAACTAAACTTTTTTTTTTTTATACTCAAACATCTCCGCGACATATTGGGTGGCGTAATAATCGCGCGACACAACGAATCGATAATGAAATTCGTTGCCAACGCTTTTAATAATCGATTTTAATCGATTTAATCGATTAGTTGTTGCAGCCCTATACCCGATAGTTATCAGTAACACAGACATATGTATTCTCACTGGTACTGTAGCACAATTCATGTGGGACAACAACAAGAACAAACAAGTTGGTCTGAGAGTGGGGTTCTTACATCAGTATGCAGATTACAGTTTTTTATGTATCAGAAGCATAGATAATTCATCGCATGAAATAATAAAACGTTTGAGGCTCTGGAGTTGTCCTCTCCAGGCACATTTCATATGCACCAGTTGGTTTTGGCCAGGGGCCATCTCTGTTATATTTCCAAAGAACAGAAGATCATGACAGAGTCTCTGAAAGCTTGTGAGTGATGTGCATATCACCTGTTTGGTGGCTATCATCTCCCTCCCTCCCCCCGCACCCTAGGTTTGCCTATGGAATACAGAGACCGATTTTGTTTCGTTTAGAAAACTCACGACCATCACACCCATGAGATTGATCTAAATATTTCTTTGTTGGCCCATGAAATATTTGCTTGGCTATTTGCTGAAGGGGGGGAATCAGTTGTCAGACATTGAGATACATATCAGGAAAGTTGATATGTTCATACAGTGCTGCTAGACAATAGTTACTTTGTTGCTTACTGGGTCTGCCTCTATCGCCAGTATTCCCATCCCCTGCTTATGTGAAGGTATTCTGTAGTAATGTCGTTGAGACGCTGTCTCCTGGCTGCGCTTAGAGCAGAGCGAGCTAGCAGGAACTTATCTCTGGCTCCAGACCCTCTGTGTGGAACAGATGTCAGGTTGGAGACCCCTTATTGACTTGATACTTATTGATACTACAGTAGGAGAATTTACTGCATTCCCACAAGCATTAACTGGTGGTTTGGAATGATTGAAATACTATTTGTTTAGCTGAATTCTACATGAAAGATGGCCAACATGAGTCATGTTACTGCAGGAGTGACCAAGTGTTTTTTTGTCCTTCCAGCCGAGTTCTGTGGAGATCCGGGGACCCCAGCCCAAGGAAGGAGAGAGGGACGTAGTTTCATATTCAAGTCAGAAGTGACTTTCAGCTGCAACGCTCCCTATGTCCTGGTGGGCTCAGCTACACGTGTGTGCAGGGAGGATAGCACCTGGAGTGGGTCACAGCCACGCTGCATTGGTAGGCTACAATAACTATCTGCAAAAGGTTCATTTATCATAATTTCATTTCACCACAGACTTAAAACTGGATTAGCTCGCAAAGCTAAACTGGGTTTGTTAAATTCTTGACTATTTTGTCTGGTAAAATGAAGCCATCTCTGTTCCTTCCTTCATTAAAGCTAGTTCTGCCATGATGAATAATAGCTTCTTACTCCATTTATTTGATTCTCTTGTTATTATCTAAAATACAGTGCACATTCTCCTTTGTACTAGATCCCAGCAGGAGTAGCTGTGAAAACCCAGGAACACCTGAAAATGGTTCTATGAATATTAGCCTGGGTTTCAAGGTACAGTACAGAAACTTTACCATACCAGGGGCCTCATTTATAAAACTGTGCGTAAAATTAACATGAAAACGGTGCGTATAAACGAAACACAGAAAACACAGACCACTCTGGTTTTCCTTTATACATCACAAATAACTGGAAATTAAGCGCATGTGCACAAGCTTCTTGTCCCACCCAAGTAACGCCCAAAATTGCCTATAAATGGTCACTGACATGCCCCAAATTAATATTAATAGGGTTAGTAACATTTTCAGGTGTGGTATGACACTGTGCATTCGCATCCGCCTGACTGAAGCAACAGCATCAGTTTTAGCCTAATTTGTCTGCATGTTCACCTAATTATTTATGAGAATACAATTCATAACATGCAAGAACTGTTGAATGATTATAGATTAAATCAAATATTATTCCCAATTAAATATTTGAGGGGCGCTTTTGCATAAACAGATATCTCCCTTTTGTATTTATCGGAAATCATGCACTCCAGTGAACACGTGTGAGGTTATAATTCGATTTCTTTTTCACAATGCTATCAACTACCGGTTTCATCCCTCTGCCTTTGGAGTCGCAGTTCCCATTTCTCAAAGTTTTGTGCGTACGCATGGGTCACAGTGTCACAAGTTAGTTTTTTTATAAATCCCAAAGATTGGGTACGAACTGGCATATGCACTCATTTGTGCGTACGAAAGTTTATAAATGAGGTCCCAGGTTTGATAACAGAGTTGAGTTGCCATGAACCTTTAAAGGATAAAGTGCTCCCCAAAAAACACACCCTGTTTATTTCCGGGTTGAACCATTAAATATACACTCACTGGCCACTATAATAGGTACACCTCGCTAGTACCGGGTTGGACCCCCTTTTCCCTTCAGAACTTTGTGGCATACTTTCAACAAGGTGTTGGAAACATTCCTCTGAGATTTTAGTCCATATTGATATGATGGTATCACGCAGTTGCTGCAGATTTGTCGGCTGCACATCTATGATGCGAATCTCCCGTTCTACCACATCCAAAGGTGCTCTCTTGGATTGAGATCTGATGACTGTGGAGGCCATTGGAGTACAGTGAACTCATTGTCATGTTCAAGAAACCAGTTTGAGATGATATGAGGTTTGGGACATAGTGCATTATCCTGCTTTTGGTGAGTTTGTGCAAATGTAGCCTCAGTTTCCTGTTCTTATCTGACACGAGTGGCACCCGGTGTGGTCTTCTGCTGCTGTAGCCCATCTGCTTCAAGGTTCGACGTGTTGTGCGTTCAGAGATGGTATTCTGCATCCCTTGGTTGTAAGGAGTGGTTATTTGAGTTACTGTTGCCTTTCTATCATCTCTAACCATTCTGCTCATTCTCCTCGGACCTCTGACATCAGAGAGGCATTTTCGTCCACACAACTGTTGCTCACTGGATATTTTGTAATTTTCGGATCATTCTCTGGGAACTGTAGAGATGGTTGTGCGTGAAAATCCCAGTAGATCAGCAGTTTCTGAAATACTCAGATGAGCCCGTCTGGGCTCAACAACCATGCCACGTTCAAAGTCACTTCTTCCCCATTCTGATGCTCGGTTTGAACTTCAGCAAGCTGTCTTGACTACGGGCCTTATTTAAACGATCTGAAACGCAAGTATCAAACGCGAAACACAAGTAACTTTGTGAGCTGGATTTATGCCTTTTTTCACATCTCCACAATGATTTCCCTCGTGTGGTAATATTTTGCTTTGTAATTATGTATGGTTTGCAAAAATGGGAACTGTTGCGTCTGTGTAGATGAGAGAAGCAAAGTGTATGTGCGTTGTGCACACGCTTATAATAGCATCTGAATAATGCGCCACTGACTTTGGACTACTTTTTTCCAGGTCTGTGGTGGAATTGATTTCTGAAACTGTAACGGTGTTTCTGAATCTGAAACGGTGCAAGATAGGGCCCGCCGTCTACATCCGTAAATGCATTGTTGCTGCCTTGTGATTGGCTCTTTAGCTATTTGTGTTATGTAATGGTGGGAATTCAAGTGGCACTGTGTAGATCTGAGTAGTCAAGAGATGTGGTTTCAATACAATTTATTTAGATTATACAATTACGTAATATTAAACAAAGCTTTGCTGATCAGTCATTACGAAGGAGGTGCTAGCCACAGGTCGTTCGCAAGAGTGATGAAGAACAACCCTAAAACCCTGCCTTATATAAACTTTAGATCAAATGGTTCTTCTGATGGTCAATCCATCAATGTAGCGAACTCTGTGATTGGTCAGCACTGCTCAGTGACAGTTCGATTCCATACCAAGTGTCCCACAGTTCTTTAATGTGGCATCTCTCCCCAAATCAGTAGATACTAAAGCCACAGGAGTTCACCAGTCAAATGGTCAACTGTCCTTTGTGTGGGCAACTTCAAACAAGTATTTAATTAACACCACCCATGCAACTGGAAGGGTCAGAGCAGCTTGATCAGTTCCTCTATCTTAAACTGCTCCCTCAGATCACAATAACAATACAATTGAATCCACATTGTCTCCAGACCAGCTGTCTAATCCTCCCCAGGTGTCATAAACTGCAAATGGAATCTCTACCAAATGGAGTTGTTTCAACATTCATTGTATCAAGCTTCTTAACCAACTTTAGACTTCCATTAAAACACATTCCTCATATATAAAACACACACATTATAACTGTATTCCAAATTTCCACCACAGTTAACAAGCAATTGAACAGGTGTACCTAATAAAGTGGCCGGTGAGTGTAAGTCAAGTTCAGGGGACTGTCATTAACCCTTCCATGTTTTTGCCATAAAACCATAAAGTGTTTTGTTACAAATGGACAAAATGGCTCTTTCGACTTTTTTGTATAGGTAAGGGGTGCACATAATTCCAAGATCTGGGATATGGAACCAAAGTGCTGTTTTCAAAAAGAAAGCACTGCATGCACAGCTCACCAACTCACTAGCCTGGTAGATCCAAATGGGTGTGGATTTGAAATGATCATGTATTCCTTTGAATGATGTTATGTTTGTGCAAGGACATGCACCCCTAACTCATATTTGATCACAACAGGACACAGATCATTTGTTCATGGTGGTTTTTCTGTTTTTGATAACACTCATTATCCTGAAGTGCAGCTTATTTTGTCCAAGACCTTTGTCCTCTAAGACTATTTGGGTGTGCTTTGCCTTCGGCAAGGGCACAACCTTTGTTCTCTCACATATTTATTGATTTATTATTTATTTTGGCCCCCCTAAGGATCAGTCAATATTTGGACTACATACACAACGGCGGTGTCAAAAGGTTCGTCTTGTTAGCGATTGCGTTGGTTGTATTTTTATTTACGTTCCGTTGCATGGTTTAAGTAGAAATTGCGTTTTTGTGGTGAAAAGTGAAGCTAACGGTGGATTATTTGCTAGCCACAGTCACTGACGTTACTAACGTCACGAAAACACGCGTGACTACCTGTAGCAGAACATTCGTTTCGCATCTGTTAACTTGGGGGATAGCTAGGCTAACTATAGCTTTACTACAAGGCAGCTGCAGAAACGCCACAAGCAAAGAGGCCAGGGTGATAACTATTTACTCATTTTACTTTGTGATGTGAAACACAATTGTGAAATGTAATGTACAATATTAGCTGATATTATTAAGGAAGTAGGCCCACATCTACTTTCGGAAACGGTAGTCTACTATTTCACTGAAGCATTAGCATGACATTAGCCTCTGTCGCCCGGGCAACACATACCACAGTGGTCTATGATGCATCTGTTTTCAATCGTTAAAATAAATATTCCTCACAAATACATTTTCTTTGTAGGATTTACTATGACATTACATTACAAGTAAACGATTTGTTGGTGAAATTATCATTACCTGTGGTTTCAAACCAGTGTTGCTCATTGCAACGCTGTAGCCTACGCGAGACACACGACAAAAACATCTAACTTACACAGCTGTTTAGAAAGTCAAACGGCGACAGAACATGTTCGGCACTCGCCTTACTTAAATCAAAAGTCTTTCAATTTGTGAAAATATCTGACTACTAACCTGAACTTCATTGCCACAGCCTAAACTTTGTCAATCTGTTCATGAAAATAATTAATTTCAGCCTAAACCGTACAACGGAACGTTTAATCGAATTCAACCAACGCAATCGCTACCAAGACGAACACAGCAGTAGTCTAGTACTGTACTGTAGTAGTAGAATTTACCGGGGCTGCTTCTCCACACAGGGCTATATCGCATTTTGCGCTGTTACTGACAATGATCGCTACCAGTGAGCTTTTTATGAATGAGCGATTTTCCACTAAATAAATTTCAAGCTTATTTACGTTTTTGGGGGCATATTTTCAGTTAGCAGATGGTATTGTTTGAATCGCGATTCTATCTTCTGCCGGTAACGTCGTAGAATAATCTTCAAAGGGGGTTCTCTATTAATGAATGAATGCAATATGAGTAGGCTAAATGCCAGAAAATATCACGAGAAGGGAAAACTTAAAAGGACGTTTAAGTCATAGAGATTAGGTCCATTTTTACACTGGTCTGCCAAATGTATTCGTTTTGATTCAGCTATGAGGCTGCCTCTTGCAGGGGAAATGAGAAGACTTATCATATTTCATTCTACACTTCACTCGTATTTTGAGTTGTAAATGAGCAGCAAAAAAAAGATGCTTTTAAATCTATGTAATATTTATACATAATAAATAGGCCCTATGCATTTTTATATAAAATATACAGGAATATCAGTTGTAAAAATGGCATTAAAATCCCTGTACAACCGACGCAAGCAAGCACACCCTACAATTTCCCCAGAAATTGTACCCTCTCTAGTTAATATTTATCGTTCATAACAAAATGTATGTTTACTGTGGTAAATTCCTCACAATTAGGATAGCAGAGAGATTTGCCTAAGTGAAGTAGACCAATATACATTTTCACACAGAATCGTTATGCAAACCAGCTTAGATGTCAAGCAATGTCCACTTAATATACAGTAAACGACACAGAATAGTACTTTTCTCACATTTCCAAGGGTCATAATTATTTATTTCTAATTACATGAGAGCACTCTTAGACATACTTACTCTGATACTAGATTGTTATATGATGTTATATTGTGCAATGTACAATAGTTGCTTCCCTGATGCCAGCCTTAACCTGTTTGCTGTGACAGTCTCCCTGCCTACTTGTGGTTATGTTGTATGTATTGCTGTCATCTATAAATATTTAATGTTTATATCGGATAGGGAATGCACCGGTGATGTGTAAATATGGTGTAAATATAGATATCTAGGCCCTATCTAAATGACTAGACATATTTATAAATGGTGTGTTTGTGTGTGTTTTCCAGGTGGGCAGTAAGGTAGAGTTCCTGTGTCAGCAGGGACACCTGCTCCAGGGCTCCACCACTCGACTCTGCATGCCTGACCTGACCTGGAGTGGCTCTCAGCCGAAATGCATCTGTGAGTGTCTCTCTTCTGTCATTGGGTGTGCTTTGCCTTCGGCAAGGGCACAACCTTTGTTCTCTCACATATATATTTATTGGGTGTGCTCACGCCTTCGGCGAGCACAACCATTGTTCTCTCACATATATATTATTAGTGTGTTTGCTGAAAGCAAAAACACTATTGTTATTCTGCATACTTATTGTTGGAATGCTGCTTCAGCATTTTTATTCAACTTCTTCATATTAATATTATTCTATTTCTTCCGCGACACCTTTCAGCGCCTTCAAATCTTCAGCTATTAAAACCGTTCAGCTATCAAAAAATTCAGCTTTGTACCTCTTGTGCTTTAATTAATATAAATAAATATTCATAATATTTTTTACATGGGTTTCCAATGGAGTTTTCTTTCAAATCCTCTCAAACTTCTTTAAACTTCTTCAACTTCCAAATCCTTCTTCTTCCTCAATCTTTCAGCTAGAGCCACCATTTACACTTTAAAATGTTGACAAAACCCTAACCTATTTTTAAATAATTCAGCTTTTTGATATCTATTCAACTTTTTTTTAATATCACTGATTATGTTTCATGACTTTTTCAAGCCGTTTCTGAGATTTACATGGGTGTGTACGTGAAACCCTAGAGTGCAGACTGAAAAGCTTAGAGTGGAGGGGAGCTTCGGATGTCGTTGAAAAAATATTTCTAGTTTGCCAGCATTAACACAATATTCGCTCTTCATGCTTCATTTTTGGATCAATAGATAGCTAATTTTGTGCTGGTCGTAGACAGTTGTCTGTTGAATCCAACAGATGTACACATTTGTTCAGAGCCCCACGAAAGCGAGACAAAGTCCAACTCTCGTCCCATAGAGACCAATGCAAATCTGGTGACAAAATCGTCAGAGAAAGCAAAAAGAACAAGATTTTGAAACTGCCGGTAGAGTCGTATTTCTGACGTATAGTTTTGCGTCTAGGTTAACTTGTTTGAGGTGTGGATTCTAGCTACATTTCTGTTATTATCTAAGCTCAGCGCGTTAGCAATCATAGCTGCACCATCACCGTGGCAACGACAGACACGCACCACTCAGTCTCTCACACAGGTGATTGGTATTAGCTGATTAGTGGAGTCACAAGACAAGAGCTATTCAGTCAACTCGTCTCATTAAAAGACTAAGAGCACTATAATTTCAGCTACTAAAACGAATATACTACTTCTACTACTTCTACACTTTAACAGTTCAGCTTTCAGCTTCTCCCGTATTGTAGGCTATTTTAGCTCTTAGCTATGTTAGATGATGCAGTTTAGCTTCCACACTGCCTCTTTTGTGTGACTCACACATTTTTGAAATTAATTTCAGCTTTCAGCTTGCGGGTATTTTCTAATTCTGTAGCCCATTTTCAGCAATTTAAAAACAAATAATTAATCTTTCAGCATTCCAACGCATTTTCTGCAGGAAATGCACTTTCTAGTTGGGTGTGCTTACCTTCGGCAAGGGCACAACCTTTGTTCTCTCACATATGTATTTGTAGCGGGGTTTGCTCGTTTAAGATTAGCAATACTTAATTTATAATGATGTATGTAGTTCTTGGGGGCACCACCTCTTATTTGTTAAAGGGACAGAGGAAACCTTATTGAATAATAGCCTTCGTAATAATCAGTCTAATCTTAAGTAGTG
This sequence comes from Osmerus mordax, assembly GCF_038355195.1. Lineage (NCBI taxonomy): Eukaryota > Metazoa > Chordata > Actinopteri > Osmeriformes > Osmeridae > Osmerus > Osmerus mordax. Next base: position 14,578,471 of record NC_090055.1, read on the forward strand.
AATTTCTATGAAAGTAGAGCAGATCTGATAACGTGAGGGATAACGCGAGTATTATAAACAATGATTTATTTAAGGAAATGTAATTGGGATGAACAAATACCAGAGAAGTTATAGGTTAGTTGAAAGTGAGTTGACTTGAACTGTATACAGTAGGTCCTAAACTATGATGAGGGTTGGTACAAGATGGTAGGTTGAGAGCGCGTGGGGAGGGGGAAGAGAGAGAGAGAGATAGGCTTCTGGAGAACAATGGGAGAGTATGTTAACTAATCCTAACGAAAGTTAGGTTAAATCATTTGCAAACTAAAATCAAACGTAACAAATTAAATCACAATATGCCAATGTTCACAAGTAAGAAATGTAGCAATATCGCAGTTACTGTTGTCAGTTTGAAGAAGAAGAGTCAAAGTTCCGTTTGTCGTTGTCAAACGGTTAGAGCAAAGGAATCTTTCGTTCAAGTTCCTAGTGGGCCAGTTAGATGCTGATTGAGAAGGATAGGTCAGATGTGTCGCGAACACTTCCCCTCCCTGACCTTCCCTGCTTGGCTGTGTTTTGTGTCTTGTCTTGTCTCAAGATACTCTCTCATCATCACTCTCCGAAGCTAGAAGCATGGAATTAATTAGCTGGTCTCTCAATGCTATTGACACCATCTTCTCGAAGAGAAGCTCGGGTTCGGGGGAACCCGACGGGACGTTCGCAGCTGGCTACACGATGGACGCGTGGGAGAATTGGCGTGTCGTGTGTCTAGCGGCGCTTTCCGTGGAGGACGTTGAAGACATCTTCATATTTGGAACCATGATTACAGGCTTTCTGCTGTTTGGAATAGGCGCGGGCTTTGTATATCGGAAAATTAAGGAAACGGCTGCAGCCATCAAAAGCCCCGTTAGGCTGCCCGATATGATTGATGCGGTGGGCAGAGTTGTTGGAGCTCAGACTGTGAACTTACAACGCAGCATTGATTACAACAGGGATAAGTTTGCGGCTCTGCAAAGGAAGATGGAGGACATGGAGACCTTCCTGAAAGGTGGACGTGAAAATTGAGTTGCGGCTACTCGTCAAAACAACTACCCCAATCTTATCCACTTTCGGCCCCGTAACCAACACAGGCCTTGGCCAAGGCCGTCGCTGGAAAACAACTCCCCTGGAGAGCGCTGAAGCGCTCCCCCCCCACCGACATCTGTGGCTTGGTCTCTGCCCAGGTCATGACCAAGGATGTCTCCTGGCCAACACAATCTGCATAGGGAGAATCGGACTGATTGTGGCCTAGGTCGAGGGCGCCAACCCAGACCTACTCACACATTAACTTTCACCTACTACAGATATCACCACCCCCCACCCCCATCCAACGCCTTCGCCTGCTTGTTTCCCCACGTGTTTTTGTAAATGTTGTTGTGCTTATGTGCTGAGGTTTTTGTCTGTTCCCACACTGTACTCCTCTAGGAGCATTGTCTGGGTGTTGCCTTTTTCTCTCCTTCTCTCTCCTCATGTTATGCTCGTCCTGTCTACCCCCTTGTCATGTTTGTGTATTAGAAACTGCAAGTGGCAGCTCGGATCTAAGATGGATTCGAGAGACCGCAGATAGAGTGTGGCTAGTTTGGTTTGTTAAACGTTTTAGATCAACACTTGTATTATTGTTTTTGTTGATTTTATGTAAAGCACTTTGAGCTGCAATTCTTGTATGAAAAGTGCTATATAAATAAAGTCTTACTTACTTACTTCCGGTGAATCCTTGCGAAAAAGCCAGGATTGCTTGTGCGTCGAGGTTTTATAATCCTTGCGAAAGGGGGTATCCTTTTGGAGGTGAACTCTTTGATTGGTCAGTTACTCCCACCTGGGCGTCCATCCTGAGATTGACGTATGGGTGTGAAGTGGTTGATAACTTTTCAGTTCAGCTATTTCAAATGTCCATGTATTGCTTATACTTCAAAATATAACAATACAACATTAATAAATGGTTTAGTTTGTAGATTCGAATCATTTTGATATCAAGATTGACTGATTTATCATAACAGGAAAGGAAGTTACATTAAAACATCAAATTATATCAACACAGCATTAAAGGGAAAGCATACATTATAACACATCAACTACTGTCATTGAAATAGTGTCCATGAGCCATGTAGTCCTTGAGAATGTGTTTGTAAATCCAGAAAAGTTAATTCTTCCTTAAAATCCTTTGTCTCCATACTGTAAGGCCATTTTGGTCTACCTTCTGACCCCATGCTGGGCCAGAAGCTTTGAAGCTCCTGCTCTGGAGATAAGGACAAGGGGGAAAAACCCCTTTCTCCTTGTCGGGGGTAGGGGAAAGGTGTGATGGTACGTGGTTTGTCTGTTGGCTCTGCTACATATTTGGGTGTGCTCAAGCCTTCGGCGAGAGCACAACCTTTGTTCTCTCACATATATATTTATTTATTTATTATTATTATTTATTTTCGCCCCCCTAAGGATCAGTCAATATTTGGACTACATACACAACGGCAGTGTCAAAAGGTTCGTCTTGGTAGCGATTGCGTTGGTTGTATTTTTATTTACGTTCCGTTGCATGGTTTAAGTAGAAATTGCGTTTTTGTGGTGAAAAGTGAAGCTAACGGTGGCTAATTTGCTAGCCACAGTCACTGACGTTACTAACGTCACTAACGTCACGAAAACACGCGTGACTACCTGTAGCAGAACATTCGTTTCACATCTGTTAACTTGGGGGATAGCTAGGCTAACTATAGCTTTACTGCAAGGCAGCTGCAGGAACGCCACAAGCAAAGAGGCCAGGGTGATAACTATTTTACTTTGTGATGTGAAACACAATTATGAAATGTAATGTACAATATTAGCTGATATTATTAAGGAAGTAGGCCCACATCTACTTTTGGAAACGGTAGTCTACTAATTCACTGAAGCATTAGCATCATGACATTAGCCTCTGTTGCCCGGGCAACACATACTACAGTGGTCTATGATGCATCTGTTTTCAATCTTTAAAATAAACATTCCTCACAAATACATTTTCGTTGTAGGATTTATTATGACATTACATTACAAGTAAACGATTTGTGGGTGAAATTATCATTACCTGTGGTTTCAAACCAGTGTTGCTCACTGCAATGCTGTAGCCTACGCGAGACACTACAAAAACATCTACACAGCTGTAGGAAGTCAAACGGCGACAGAACATGTTCGGCACTCCCCTTACCTAATCAAAAGTCTATCTAACTACTAACCTGAACTTCATTGCCACAGCCTAAACTTTTTTTTTTTCAGCCTAATCCGTACAACGGAACGTTAAAACGAATTCAACCAACGCAATCGCTACCAAGACGAACACAGCACTGTACTGTAGTAGTACAATTTACCGGGGCAGCTTCTCCACACAGGGCTACATTGCATTTTGCATTGTTACTGACTATGATGAGCTTTTTATGAATGAGCGATTTTCCACTGAATAAATGTCCAGCTTATTTACGTTTTTGGAGGCATATTTTCAGTAGCAGACGGTACTGTTTGAATCGCGATTCCATCTGAGATAGCTCGCCCCAACTCTAGAATACTGCCGATAACGTCGTTGTTGGAATAATCTTCAAAGGGAGTTCTTTAATGAATGAATGAAATATGAGTAGGCTAAATGCCTGAAAATATCACGAGAAGGGAACAACTTAAAAGGACGTTTAAATCATAGAGATTAGGTCAATTTTTACACCGGTCTGCCAAATTTATTCGTTTTGATCCAACGATGAGGCTGCTATATAGCTGATCACCATTCCCTCTTGCAGGGGAATTGAGAAGACAACTATTTCATTCTACACTTCACTCTTAGTATTTTGAGTTGTAAATGAGCAGCAACAAATGTGCTTTTAAATCTATGTAATCTTTATAAATAATACGTATGCATTTTGATATAAAAAAGACAGAAATATCAGTTGTAAAAATGTCATTAAGAAACAGACGCTTCTGCAACCGACGCAAGCAAGCACACCCTACAATTTCCCCAGAAATGGTACCCTCTCTAGTTCTCTCTCTTTCTCTCTCCCTCGCTTGTTCACCTTTCCTATCTACCAGCCTCCTTTTCACTCCCCTCCCTCCACCACCCTTCTTCAAAGATTGCTGCCCCTGCCTCAATCAGACTCCCTTCTCTCCAGCCTTTCTGAGTGGGGTCTTGACAGTGATTACAGTGTGGCTGTCTGTCCACCAGGGAATTACATTTGCCCAACACCTCTGCCTGAGCTCCCATCATTACCTTCACCCCGTGTAGTCAGCAGGTGTTTCATATTTGTAAGGAAGTTTCATGCACAGCCATTTATGATGGATTGACGCAGTGCTGCAAAACCTCAATATGAGTCTGACTCAGTAGAATATGGTAAATATTTGAGCGGGCGGAAGGGATAATGACGTTAATGTTATTAGGAGATGTATCCCCTTTTCTGAGGGGAAATCTGCTGAGACAGCAGACAGAGAGTGTGTGTGTTCTACTGTTATCCCTAACTCAACAGTCCAGAAGGATCTCACTGCTGCACTGCGGTTTGTATGTTTGCGTTGTGTGTGTGTTCCATCACTTCAGGAATTGCTGTGACTCTTGGGAATAACTTCAAGGCTGTTCCACCCCCTTTCTCCTTCCGCCACAAAGCACAGACTGGACTTCTGTTGAGAGGCTTGAAGCACAATTGATGTGAAATGTTGTAGTCATGCAATGTTCTGAACGCAAACAACATGATATATTCATGAACAACTCATCTGGGATTGTGCTCTCTGTACTCCCATCATCCTGCTAGATATGTGTTGCTAGAACATCATGTTGTAACGGAGGGTGCTTTAAAGCATGTGAGAACTGGTTCATACTGTCTCCAGCAGCCTAACAGGCCGAGTCTTGTCCATGTCATGGTGTGGAGTTCACACACGCAGACTAACACACACACACACGGATGCACAGACACATACACTCATGCATGAACTGACACATACATCCACAGACTTAAATGCTTAGAACTTAGGTTAAACAGGGTTTTTAATTGTTAATTTGATTGTGATTGTTGTTTTTGTTATTATATATTATGTTGTAAGACTGTGATCATAATGTACTGAAGCTTTGATTGCAAGAAAAATGCATTACAAATACAATGTATTATTATTATGTGTGCATAGGCACATGCTAGCTAGCTGAATCTCTGCAAAATACGATGATGCAGCCAGCCTTTCCGCACCACCATTCGTGCTCTCTCTGTGATGCTGTCCCTGTTTCTCCACAGCACTCCTCTTTGATGAAGCACAGACATTGGCTTTCATCTTCCCTGCTTCCATCCACACCCAATCACAGTTAATGTCAACACCATGAAGGGCCAATTTGATGCCATGACTCACAGATAGCTGTCTCATATTTGACAGCTGGCCACTCATTCAATCAGTCACTAGCAAAAATGTGCTGTCTCTTTTATATTTGTATTCCATTGCTAATGTACCCTTTTTCAGTTCTTCTATCACAGGCTTTTTTTAACAGTGTATTTGCATGTTTTTGGTTTGAAATGAACTGATTATCGACATGTTATGGTACATGAAGATGGATAATATAAATACTTACATCATTTTGTGAACTCTGTGAACTTGAGCTATTAGTTTCCAGTTTCTAGTTTCAGTCATAATTGCTTGGAAGGATAATGCTAAAGGCTTCGACAACAATGCTTTCAAATGTCCCAGTGAATATCAACTGGTATGCAGATCTTAACAGTTTGAACTAAAACCGAATCATCTTGCTTTGTGTTTGATGTGTGTGTGTGTGTGTGTGTACATGTCTGTGTGTGCATGTGTGTGTATGCAGCTCACTCCTGCAAGCAGCCAAAGAACCCAGCCAATGCTGATATGGTTGGTCTGGACTTGCCGAGTTATGGCTACACCCTGGTCTACAGCTGCCAGCCCGGCTACATCCTATCTGGAGGCTCTGAGCATCGTGTCTGTCGTTCTGACGGCAGCTGGACCGGCAAGGTCCCTGTGTGCCGAGGTATTTACACACACGCCTCTTTCTGCTCTCATATGATTAGATTGATCCTAGAGAGACTTGTGATCACTGAGAAATGTGCTGACACAAAAAAGATGAATTCCATGTGTTTTACATTTGTGTTTTTCCAGTAGAACTGTTCTCAAACTTAATGTAAACCACTAACACGTAGTTATATATTGGTTATGTTCAAATGTAGGTTGTTATCTCAACTCAAATAATTTTGAGTTGCTCTGGAAACTTCTTTGCCAAGATATCATTGATGTATGATGTCTGCATTAATGTTACTTCAGTGATCTTGCAAAGATGACTTGGAAGCCCTGGTGTCAGAAATATTAATCTATCAAGTATTGCACAGTCAGTCGGTGAAGAAGTTAAGAAAGCTTTATTGCTTGCGGCCGGCCCACAAGGAGACAAAAACATCACACGCCATGGTGATACAAAGTTTGTCCACTAGCATGTTGTTAAAAAGCTAACTATTTACAGTTTTTCACGATTGCTAAAGCACATTTCTTGAAACAGTCACCCATGTTCTCAAAACTGTAAACAAAAAATCTCATCTTCAAGCACTATTTACAAAACCTCTGAATTCTCTTACAAAATGAAACTTTTGCCTCAAAACTGTTTTACCTGAGCTCAAAATCAAACACTGCTCTCAAATCATAAACAAAGTGATCAAAATGATATACACTATCAAGCAGTAAGTAAACAATACACCAAAAAATAGAAAACACATTGTTCAAAACATATAGTTCTCAGGGAGAAGTACATGTTTATTCTCAAAACATTTTCGTTCATACTGTAGTACAGTGCATTGTAGGCTGTATACTGTACAATGAACAAATTGTATGGCCCTGAACATTGTGCTTTCCATTTGTTACAGTAACAGTACTGACTGCTCAATAGATTTTGACTGGTTGCAGGTTCATATCAACAAAGAACAAGAGTGAGTAGTGAGATGCAGGGATTAGTATTGTATAGGGGTACAAGGAGGAGAAAGAACAAAAAAAATTGCAAAGAGCAAAGCAGAGTAGTAATTTCTGATACATTTTGAGCTACTATGATAGAAGATGTTGTCGTTCATCAAAAGACAATGACGGATAAATATGAAATTTGTTTTGAGGTTACGTAAAAATGTACTTCTCCTTGAGAACATACAATTTGTTCATTGTACAGTATACAGCCTACAATGCACTGTACTACAGTATGAACGAAAAAAAATTGAGAATAAACATGTACTTCTCCCTGAGAACTATATGTTTTGAACAATGTGTTTTCAATTTTTTTGTGTATTGTTTACTGACTGCTTGATAGTGTATATCATTTTGATCACTTTGTTTATGATTTGAGAGCAGTGTTTGATTTTGAGCACAGGTAAATCTGTTTTGAGGCGAAAGCTTGATTTTGAGCACAGGTAAAACTGTTTTGAGGCGAAAGTTTCATTTTGCAAGATTCAGAGGTATTCAATAGTGCTTGAAGATGAGGTTTTGTGTTTACAGTTTTGAGAAAATGGGTGACTGTTTCAAGAATGTGTTTTAGCAATTGTGAAAAACTGTAAAAGGGACAAAAATCAAAGGAGTAAACATGTGATCAATGTGCTTCTTCTTGTCTTTGGGCTGGGTCAGGCCAGAGCACTTAGTCGACATCACAAGCAATATTGTCCCATCTTCAACAACCTGTTTGCTCTCTGAACTGGCTTATACTCACATCATTTGAAACAAGTGAAATCAATTTTGAGCGGTTGTGTTTTGTCAATGACATGTTTTCTCTATTTGTATTTGATTGTTGCCATTTGTGTTTACCAGTATGGCATTAGAGTGCAGAATGTGTTTTGAGAATGTGTTTAGAGTTTTGCTGAAAAGTCTAAGTGAGATCTGCAAATTGTGTTTTACCATGTGAAATGGTTTAAAGTATTGACAACAGACAAGCACAATTAGCTACATGAGTTCAGGCAACTGAGAACTTTGTTCAGCCAATGGGTTTTAGTGTTTTAGTAATTGAGAAAGACTGTAAACGAAACCGCTCTTCACAGACATTGGTTCATACAACTGTCACATGGCTCTCCTTTCATTGGCTCCCTTGCATAGACCTTGCGCATGTGTGTGCATGTTTGCGTCCCTTGCAATGGACACTTACAACATCAACCCTACCCCCACTAGGTGACTAGCTAATGGTCACCATAAAAATCTACGTGGCAAGAGATCCTTGTGAGTTAGCGGAATGCAAAATGAAGGGCATGTGCTATGTTGGCAAAATGTTATAGTCAAGCAGTGTTTATTTTTCGAACATTCTTAGGGTGTCTCATTGTGCTGTGTGTGGATGCTGATTTGTGACATACATATTTATGTCTCTTTAGTAGGCTCCAAATTGACTGAGAAAACTACTAAACCACATCCGGGGACACCAAGTCCAAAAATAAATGGTAAGACGAGAGGAGTGGTGGCTGAGGTTCCACACGTTTGTTCCTTAAAGAAGAACATCCTGATAGAAACATGTTGTTTCTATCCTTCTGTACGAACTGCAAATGTAAAAACTAAAACTAATACAAATGTAGATTTGACCCATTATTCAACATAATTCTTGCACCAAAGGTGATGGGAGGAATACAACAGCAACACTGTGTTCACGTTCACTTGTATGACACCTTTTAGTATGCCAATCTTCTGTGTACTTACAGTACAGAACTCAATTTATAATTATAGGCGTGTACAACTTTCAAGACATGAAAACATGTTAAGTCTTTCAATTTGTGAACATCTGTGAACTCCACCAGACAGACATCAGAGATGTCAGCCAGATGGGAATACCTAAGGAAAATATGACAACATGATTATGTGCTGGAAATAACTCTGGAACCTAACTCGTTGCTACTACGTGGTGTCAGAAGTCTAACCGTATGGATTTCTTGTTTCTGCAGTCCCTGATGATGTCTTCGCTCCCAATTTCATCTGGAAAGGCTCCTATCACTACAAGGGCCAGAAGCAGCCGATGACTTTGACAATCACCAGATTCAACATGACCACAGGAAAAGTCAACGTGACTCTGACTGACAGCAGCATGGAGTTCCTGCTCTCGGGTGAGTTATCTCAATCACTTTTCCCCCTTCCTGTTTTTCAATTGTCAGGTTGGTTTAATCAAACTCAAAATCTATCCTTCTGTATGTTCTCATCCATGACTATTTGATTAACATTACATTACATTTACATTTAGTCCTTTGGCAGACGCTCTTATCCAGAGCGACTTACAGTAAGTACAGGGACATTGTCCCCGAGGCAAATAGGGTGAAGTGCCTTGCCCAAAGACACAATGTCATTTGGCAAGCCCGGGAATCGAACCAACAACCTGCCGACTCCCTAACCACTCAGCCATCTGACCCCCCCTTAAAAATGTCTTTGAGGTTGTCATGGACTGTATAAGTTAAACTCTCTCCTCTGCAGGAGTGTATAAGAACCAGGAAGCTCGTCTGATGCTGGTGCTGTACAACATGAGGGCTCTGGCCCACACCACCTTCAGCAGGATCACCGACGAGACCTGGGCCATGGATGGCTTTGTAAGTGCAATACAGTTCTACGTCATCACTCACCAACTTTTAACATTTCCTTCAAAATGACACTAAACGTTGATTATGTGGCTCTGTTTAGTCACCATGCTCCATAGATAGCTTTTCTTCTGCAACAGTGTGTCTGACGTCATTTGAGCATCGTTTGAGCCAAATATGTTTCTGAAAGAACTTTGTGTTGTCTTTATGTTCTTATTTAAGGTTTCCGCTGAACACGATGGTGGCAGTTATGTGTTTCAAGGCTTCATTCAAGGCAAAGACTACGGCTCGTTTGGACTGCAGAGACTAGGTTTTAGCACTAATTACTGTCACTCCAAGTGATCACATTGGTCATTGAAATCAGCACCCCTATTGTTGTACATCATCATTGTCATAGTCATCCTTATCATCAGCATGGCCATCCTCATCAAAACTGCCACCACATTCTCAGTACAAGATGCTGTGTGGGTTACCGAATTGCTTGGTGGCCATAGCACCTTATACACTGGTTCATTTTGACACTTTGATCGATAATCAAAAATGAGTTTGCGACAATGTCGTCTTATTTTTTTTGCCAGGTATGACTGTTAAGGAGAATGCCACCACTCCTGACACCCCTCATGGCACCAACAGTATTTCTGTTGCCGTTGCGATTCTGGTGCCTTTCTTTGCCCTCATCTTGGCCGGCCTGGCCTTCTATCTGTACAAGCAGAGGTATGGAGGTCACATTTGATTTCATATGTTACATGTTTTTTCAGGTGTCATGTGACCGCTCGTGTCTTCACAATTAGTTTTACATTGTTTCTTGAAGTAAAAGGTATCAAATTTAATTATATACCGTAATTTTCGGACTATAAGGGGCACCTGAATATAAGCCGCAGCAGCTAAATTGAATGATGTGTACATATATAAGCCGCACTGGACTATAAGCCGCAGGTGTTTTAATGTTTAATTACCATATGTAAGGGTTCGTGCACAGAGGGGATTGTCGGGAAAGAGATGGCTGCTTGAGGAAACTCCCATTTATTAACATTTCAACAAACAAGTTGCATATTTGCATAACGTATTCAAGTGTTACCAGTGTGCAAAATACGGGGGGGTCTGGGGGGGCTCGACTCCCCCCGATTAACCCATGAGCCCCTATTAAAGCCTCAAAAGCAAAATTTGAAGGCGGTCTCAATTTTTTTCTAAATAAATAAAAACAATATTGTCACTAATGGTCACAAAAAAAAATTAAGCTCACCATGTTCAGTATTTAGAAATCAAAACATTTATTCACCATTTTTTTGGCCAAGCGGAGCCAGCCAGTCCTGTGCGCCAAACAGAAACGTTGAGAAGTCAATGGCTAGCAAGCGAAAGCTAACCAGAGTGTATCATTCACACACTTTGGGTCCAAAAAGGTGGCACTCATTAGTTACATGCCACTAAACCCTAAGGTCTCAACTAATCAAAAGATGAAGAGGCACCGAATGACAATGCACTTGTTATAAAACAACGTGCATACAAACAACTTTAGCCAATGCAACCTCTTATGTCAGTGTTGCTTTACGTATACTAGCCTACCATATAGAATAATAATAGAATACTAGAATAATAGCATATCGGATTATCAAAAATGGTTAAGTTTGTGCGTGTGTGTGTTGTCATGTAGGCTATAGACTGATTGTCTTGGCTTGCATCCACAAAATAGTTACTGTAATGTTATACCTACTGCCAGTAGCGGACTGACCATCGGTAGCGCCATGTTTATTTTACATAAAGCTCCAAAAACAGCTCAAATCAGCCAAAAACTTTTGCTCGCGCGCCATGCGCGCTCGCATTAACTGTACAACTCCCTACTGGCATCACATCAAACCCAGAATGTGCATGCATTAGCAGGGCACTTTGGTGGCGTATACAGGTCCGGTTCTGGTGGGCCGGTTTCGATCAAAGTCCAAGACCTATTTGTACTCCCAGTCCGTCCCTGCCTACTGCATATTGAGCAAATTTAGATCGGTATTGCGCAACAATCGAGAGAGGGGACCCCCCCGAATATTGACGGGTATTTCGCACACTGAGTGTTACCATTTAGTGCAATAGTAGCTACAGAACATATACTGTGCAGTGTAAACTGTACGGTATCACATAGCGTTTCAGACACAAACTTAAACGGTGCGCTCCCAGCGCACATACCGGCAGTGATCTACAGCAGTGGTTTTCATCCAGTGGTCCTTGAGGGAGTGCTAGGGGTTCCCCAGCAAAATTAGTTAATAGCGTCACAATCATTTAACCACTTAACTTTGGCTATTTTTGAAAAACCTTGAAAAAGTGTGCACATCTTTGAATATTTATATATTTAAAGCGAAAATGTACTGATATCTTAGCGGCCGTTAGCTGTAAAAATCCATAGATTAGCCGCACCGTTATATAAGCCGCAGGGTCGAAAAATTGGAAAAAAGGCGCGTCTTATAGTCCAAAAATTACGGTATATTAAAATGTCATTGTTATTTCATTAGTTGTCACTAATATTTTTATTTTATTATTATTAATTAGGAAATAACGGTTGATCATTACAGTAGCCGTACATGAGAGAAGTATGAAAAGTTAGCCATACAGGCTTGTGACTTTCAAAAGCAATACTATTGTCAAAACTTAACACCTCTAATTTCACATAATTGTCTGACTGATGGCCCTTGTGTGGTTTGCATTTTCAGGAAAACAGATAAGACTCAATACACAGGCTGCTCGGTCCATGAAAACAACAATGGCCAAGCCACCTTTGAAAACCCTATGTACAACACCAACGCAAAAGCAACTGAGGGGAAAGTTGTCCGTTTCGATCCCAACCTCAACACTGTCTGCACCATGGTCTGATGTTTGGCCTCACATGCTTTTATTCTGGATGAAGACATTAGTATCGGCACGTTTCTGAAGGACCGCATCCTCAGAAATTCAAAGCACACTTCAGGAATAGACACTGTAGTTGTGCGTTTGTTTATGCGTGTCTGTACATGTGTGTTTGCGCCAGTGTGTATGAGTTTAGATCTTCACGAGATTGGTGTTGGTGAATTGTTTTTATAGCTACTGCTCTTACACTCTGTGAGTGTGTTTATTAATATCCTCTGGTGTATTTGTAAATTGAGTATATTTATGCTCTGAACTGCTTTTACAGATGGAAATGTATTTCACAGCCAAACCAAATGTAACCTTTATTCCCACTGGTACAAAGTGTATGGTCCCTATGCCTATATTCTGTACATTGGTTCTAATAAATAGTATAATTCTGAAGTTCACAGCTCTCAACTGTGCTTCAATCAAAGTAATCTGTGAAGCTCATTTTTGTAATCAAAGAGGAGTAAGAGGAGATGAGGAGGCAAGAAATGTAGATACCCTCACAGTACCATAGTACCTATATGGCAAATTATACTTGAGATGGATTTGCCAAGTGACTGCAGTGAGTGAGATCAGTTGATTAAGATTAATCAAAAGTTATCTGAAGTTTTTGATTAGTTGAGACCTTAGGGTTTGGTGGCATGTAACTAATGAGTGCCAGAGTTTTTGTGTTGATGTGTGTTTTTCAGTCGGCATCCACTGATGTACATGGCTGTTTATGTCTAATGGGCCATTGGCTTCCACATCAACATTCCTGTATATAAAGAATGTGCACACTTTCAAAGAGCAGTGTCCCATTAGTAAGTGTTATATTATTTCAGTCTCTGTGAGTGTATATGGAGTAATGAGCACTGATTGTAAAATCAAGTATCATTGCAGTGCCTTGAATACGTGGGGCAAGATTAAGTAAGACATCATTATTATTTCATCAGTCAAAACAACAACCTGAAGAATCTAAAGTGTTTTGAGGATTTCTTGTATTTGATGTCAGACTTTGTTATCTGGAAGAAGAGACATTTAATAGAAGCTCATACTTTCATACCTGTGCATGGCTGCCAAAAATAATATGAAATAACATTGCTGCTGTTTGTATCACTAGGTTTATCCAATCATTGTAGTGACATTTTGTACATTTATACAGTTTTGATATTTGATGGCATTATATTTGGCAAATGTCTTGTGTTATGTAATATATTTTGTAATTTCACCTTTCTTATTGACGACAAAACCATCTTGTCAATAGATGAAAAATCAGGCTTAAGTCAGTCAGTTTAGAAAGCTTTAAATTTTTTAATTAAATAGTCATTTGTTTTGAAACAATTCAGAGCCAGTGTATATGTCTGTATCAAAAATATTTTGTAAAGATCTCTATTTTTATGCAAATAAGCATTTGTAAGTTATTGAATACGTTGTGTACATTTTCACGTGAAAGATGGATTTGTTTTTTGTATTTTTTCTTTATTGCCAATGTATACAACCTTAATTTATATATAAAAATATAAACTAGAGATTTTGTTCTGATGTTTTTTGGGCTAGGGTAAGCTTGGATTTCAAACAGTAACTCATGACAGACGCCAAATCAGTTAGGGTGACCATCAGAATGGGTTTTATTCGCCATGATAGTTTGCACAGACAAGGAAGGAAGGTGCAAACATTAAACATATAGGAATCTAAAATTTTAATATGAGGACTAACTATACTAAGGGTACATAACTAGACATACTAAGTGGAATTAGAATTAAAATAAACTATACAATAAAATATAAAATATAAGTTGCAGTAATTTAGAATATAAAAATAAAAATATTACAAAAAATACAAATGGTACAAGATTGTGTAGTGCAGTGCAAAAAGCAGTGTGTTTTAAGGACATTGAGTCATGAAGTCAGTGTGAACCCTTGGCCTTGTTGAAGAGGCCAACAGCGGAAGGGCATGTGGCGTGTGGTATTGGTCCCGATGGACTGCAACCTTCTGCCGGAGGGGAGTGACTGAAACAGGGAGTGACCAGGGTGGGAGGAGTCAGCCACAATCTTCCTCGCTCGCCTCAGGGTCCTCGAGGGCAGGCAGATTGCAGCCAATCACCTTCTCAGCAGTGCGGATGATACGCTGCAGCCTGCACTTGTCCTTGGCAGTGGCAGCAGCTTACCAGATGGTGATGGAGGAGGTGAGGATGGACTCAATGATAGCTGTGTAGAAGTGCACCATCATTGTCTTTGGCAGGTTGAATTTATTCAGCTGCCGTAGGAAGTACATCCTCTGTTGTGCTTTCTTGGTGAAGGAGCTGGTGTTCAGTTCCCACTTGAGGTCCTGGGAGAGGATAGTGCCAAGGAAGCGGAAGGACTCCACAGTGGGGAGTCACACAGGGTGATGGGGGTGAGTGGGGCTGTATTCTTCCTGAAGTCCACAACCATCACCACTGTCTTAAGAGCATTGGGCCTCATTCACCAATATCTTCCTAAGTTATTTCTTACATTTATTCTTAAGAAAGTTCCTAAGAAAAGTCTACGTGTGATTCATGACGTGTTCCTAAACAGCAGAATTGTTTGCAGGTTTGATCTTAGAATGATGAATCCCAATATGTCGTAAGTTGAAAGCTTGTGCCCCGTTGCTCCTATTTAGCATAGGTAAACGCCCCATTAATTCCCATAAAAGGGCATGAGATGGCAGGGCCGTGTGCACACTCAGAGAAATGTCAAAAAGACGTGGTAAAGACGGTGGAGGCCTCGACAAAAGACAGAAAAACTTTGCATGGAATGCAATTACTCATGCAGTGAACGCTGTATCTGGAGAAGGGCGCAGAACTGATGAAGTGAAAAATAAATGGTTTAATTTTAATCTGAATTCTTAAGCAAAAAAACATATCAAATCAGTTGACTGTTACTGATGAGGACTGCTCTTGGTAGCCTAAAGCGTTCCAACAGGTAGCCTACTTGTCGCTCTCTGCAAATAAATCGGTATGGTCAAGGAAGATGTGTTCCCTCCTCAGGGAACGATCTGCAAAATTTTGCAGCAGCAATTAATACGCCATTGTGTGGTGTAGTCCTAGTGTGTGGAATAAGCCTACTTTGGGCCTATAAATACAATGATAAGTCACTTATTATTGGATGGCAACGTTCCCTGTTAACATAATTGATTTGAATTGAAGGCAAAGCAAGGCTAGTTTACAGTTTTTTTACAATCGCTATGACAATCTTTTCAATACATCTAACAAGTTTCCTTAACTCTTAATGCACCAACACACCTACCACACACAATTGGCAAAACTGTTAATTTCATGCTCAAAATCACACATTGTAAACTAAACTCAAACGCTCATTTTCATAACACAATAATACACTAAACAATACACCATGTCTACCAAAACACTAACACACGTTCTCTTTCAACAGGAACATTTCATCAATCATAGCACATGTCATAAAAAAACACTAACATCAGATGAAATTACAGAAACTGCATTCTATTATACAGTATATGTGTCAGGTCTCACAGTATATGGATCATAGATTGTGTTTTGCAATGCAGTTTCTTTTGAAGCCTCTTTACATTTTTGTTTTGTTGGGTTTAGTAAATGCATTACTGCATTGAAAAAAAGAAGACAGAAACATAATTACTGCAGTAAAGGCTTCCTTTGCAACAGGACATTACTGCAAGAAAAATGCAATATAGCTTTCATTTGCAGTATTACCCTAGCTCTGGCCCTTCTATGAGCACCACCACACATTCTAACTCCTCTCCCCACTCCTCTCCCTTGTCCTGGTACTTGTCTTCCTCTCCCTCGTGCAGGCATTACATATTCTTTCTTTCTTCGTGTTTCTCCGTATTGTTCTTTTTCCACATAAGATCAGCCCAAAAAGGTCCCAAAGAGGTCCTCTTACTGTATACACCTGAGTGTTTCCGAGTTGGGAATCAGCTGTGATTTACAGTATTTGCATAACTTCAACCAGCTGTTTCTCAGTAGCAATGGAATAAAATACAGGGGATGTGTTTGTATTTCAATTAACAATATAAACAGCTGTTCACTTTGACTTTAGCCAATAAGTTAGGTTTTGAACATGATGTTATCTGTTCCGACATGCAGTGTGAAAGCATTGGTAAATTGGGCAGTAAAAATGGATAGTTTTGGTCTTGGTTGAGCTTGTGTGTAAAAGAAGTTCAGGCATTTAACATTTGTGTTTATTCTATTCATTTTGTGTGAAAGCTCCAAGAAATGTGTTAATAACTGTGTCAAGAGTTTAGGAAACTTGTTAAAAGTATTGAAAAAATTGTCATAGCGATTGTAAAATACTGTATTTATATAGGCCTAGCACAATTCATACGCAATGGAAATTCAAAGTGCTTTACAAATGAGCAGAAGTGTAAGTGTAGTGTGTATTTATTAAAACAAACAAAAAGAATGTGTAAAATAATAAAAATTATTAGTTGGAAAATTATAAAGGAGAGAAATATTCAATTTTAAATTAGAACGGACGATAACAATTTATTTTGCGCAAACATGTCAGCTCTCAATTGTGCGTAAGAGTGCTCTTGGGTGTGCGTAAATTCTGTTCTTAAGAAATAAGAAAACATTGGTGAATGCCAGAATCTTTGTGAAAACTGCGTAAGTGGGGTTTGAGAACAAATGTGTTCGTAAGAACGTTTGGTGAATGAGGTCCATTGAGCTCTAGGTTGTTCTGGCTGCACCAGGTCACCAGGTTGGCCGCTTCCCACCTATAATCATACTCGTCTCCACCAGAGATGAGCCCAATGAGGGTGGTGTCGTCCGCAAACTTCAGGAGTTTGACGGACGGATGACTAGAGGTGCAGCTGTTGGTGTACAGAGGTGCAGCTGTCCATCATCTGACAGACTTTACAGTCAAATGCAATGCCATTACTTTCTGGAGCCATGGGACTATGATATATTTATAAAGATAGTGTTAGTTTTCTATGGTTGACAAAGAAAATAGCAGTATGTGGTAGATAGTAAAATAGCTTATGCACAAGCATTAGAAGGGGAACTAGAGAGGATACAATTTCTGGGGAAATTGTAGGGTGTGCTTGCTTGCGTCGGTTGCACAGGGGTCCATTTTTTAATGACATTTTTACAACTGATATTTCTGTATATTTTATATGAAAATGCATACTTATTATTTATAAAGATTAAATAGATTTAAAAGCATTTTTTTTTTGCTGCTCATTTACAACTGAAAATACGAGTGAAGTGTAGACCAAACTCTGGCACCGGTCGTACAGGGACCGAACAGCCCCGATCAGGGAGTCCGGTACCCCGTACTCCCGGAGCACCCCCCACATGAGCCCCCGAGGGACACGGTCGAACACCTTTTCCAAATCCACAAAACATGTGTAGACTGGTTGGGCGAACTCCCATGCACCCTCCAGAACCCTGCCGAGGGTTTAGAGCTGGTCCACAGTTCCACGGCCAGGACGAAAACCACATTGCTCCTCCTGAAACCGAGGTTCGACAATCCGACGGACCCTCCTCTCCAGCACCCCTGAATAGACTTTCCCAGGGAGGCTGAGGAGTGTGATCCCCCTAAAGTCGGAGCACACCATATACAGCGTTGACAGTACACTGCTTCCCCCTCCTGAGTCGCCGGATGGTGGTTCAGAACCTTTTTGAAGCCGTTCGGAAGACATTCTCCATGGCCTCGCCAAACTGCCCCCACGCCCGGGTTTTTGCCTCCGCGACCGCCAAAGCCGCATTCCGCTTGGCCTGCCGGTACACATCAGCTGCCTCTGGAGTCCTACCGGCCAACAAAGTCCGATAGGCCTCCTTCTTCAGCTTGACGGCTTCCCTCACCTCCGGCGTCCACCACCGGGTCCGAGGGTTGCCCGCCGCGACATGCACCGACCGCCTTGCATCCGCAGCTCCGGTCAGCCGCCTCAACAATGGAGGCCCGGAACATGGCCCATTCGGACTCAATGTCCCCGGCCTCCCCCGAGACATGATCGAAGCTCTCCCGGAGGTGGGAGTTGAAGCTCCTTCTGCCAGGGGATTCTGCCAGCCGTTCCCAGCAGACCCTCACATTACGTTTGGGCCTGCCAGGCCTGACCGGCGTCTTCCCCCACTATCGTAGCCAACTCACCACCAGGTGGTGATCAGTTGACAGCTCCGCCCCTCTCCTCACCCGAGTGTCCAAGACATTCGACCTCAGATCCGACGACACGACTACAAAGTCTATCATTGAACTGAGACCTCGGGTGTCCTGGTGCCAAGTGCACATATGGACACCCTTATGCTTGAACATGGTGTTCGTTATCAATCCCGTTGTTTGTGACTAAATATGTCACAAGGAATTCAAAAGGATCCCGGACGAGCCCCCATTTATGTTACGACCCCTCTGGCCTAACACATAGGGAATGGTGGTGCGGGGAAAATGAATCGCAGCGGTAGCGGGACAATGATGATTTGTTTCAGGGTCGTCACAGGGGAGAGAAACAATGGAACAACGAACGGTGCCAAAGAAAAAAACTGAAAAGTGCCCTGTCTAAGAAACCATAAATGTCCCTAGACTAAACATACATGGGGTGGCACCCGTTCCTTACCTAGTGTGTAAAACAGGAGGTTTACTGCGTGATGGTGTGTAAGCCCATGGGAAGCTTGCCTATTCCAAAGCCCCCCCCTGTGCAAGGAAACAAATATCGAACATGAAGCACGATACCAGGTGTCGGCCTGAACCAAAACAGAAAAAACAAGGTTTTAACGCTTACTTTTTAACAGTAGGCTACGTAGAAGGACAAAACTAAAACGTAGCCAAAGGCCTCACAGACCATATGAACTCTCTCCTCTCTCAAACAAATAACAGCTCTCGATCAACCCAAAGAACACTGCCCTCCCGAACAGCGAACCGCGCCGGTCTTTTACATGGGCTGCTGGACCGCTGATTGGAGGTGGGCCGATTGAGGGCGGGCCGCTGGTCACGCCAATATCCAACCACCGACACACCGGACAGACACACCCTGCAAGCAGCTGATGGGGAAAACAAAGAGGAGAACAGAGGCCTGTTCCATAAAGCGAGTTTACCAAATAAGCCAGACTTATGTCAGTTAGTCTGACTCATTTCTAGTTCATTCGGTTCCATAAAGCTAGCTCAACGTAGTTCGAACTCAGTTACTATGGTAACTTATGCTTCGAAACTAGCCTGGTCCGGGTCAGGCTAATTGTCAGGCTTAGACCGTGTTCTTGCTTAACCAGACGTTCCTGTAACACTGACCCACGGACATTCTCATTTTCTTATTCTCATCAGTTCAATATGTAGGCTACATTTATAGAAAATCTACTTAAATAGCCTACATAGGCTACAACATTTAGCCTAATGCATTAAACAATGATGAACAATGATTTGATACACACTGTAGGGCTGTTTTGGCAGCCCCTTTGTCACTGGTCACCCAGACACTCGTCTGGGACAGTCGTTGATTTGCATGAAAGGTGGTCTCAACAGTTGAAGAGGAAGGTGGACCGAGGAAGACTCTGAAATTATCATTAAAAGTTGTGTTCTTGTAAATATACAGTTAGGTCCATAAGTATTTGAACATTGACACAATTTTCAGCATTTTGGCTCTGTATACCACCACAATGGATTTGAAATGAAACAATCAAGATGTGCTTTAAGTGCAGACTTTCAGCTTTAATTTCAGGGTATTTACATCCAAATCAGGTGAACGGTGTAGGAATTACAACACATTTTATATGTGGCCCCCCCCCTTTTTAAGGGACCAAAAATAATTTTAAGGACAAACTAACAATCATAAATCTAATTGTCACTTTTAATACTTGGTTGCAAATCCTTTGCAGTCAATGACAGCCTGAAGTCTGGAACCCATAGACATCACCAGACGCTGGGTTTCGTCCCTGGTGATGCTCTGCCAGGCCTCTACTGCAACTGTCTTCAGTTCCTGTTTGTTCTTGGGGCATTTTCCCTTCAGTTTTGTCTTTAGCAAGTGAAATGCATGCTCAATTGGATTTAGGTCAGGTGATTGACTTGGCTATTGCAGAACATTCCACTTCTTTGCCTTAAAAAACTCTTTGGTTGCTTTCGCAGTATGCTTCGGGTCATTGTCCATCTGCACTTTGAAGCGCCGTCCTATGAGTTCTGAAGCATTTGGCTGAATCTGAGCAGATAATATTGCCCGTAACACTTCAGAATTCATCCTACTGCTTTTGTCAGCAGTCACATCATCGATAAATACAAGGGAACCAGTTCCATTGGCAGCCATACATGCCCACACCATAACACTACCTCCACCATGCTTCACTGATGAGGTGGTATGCTTTGGATCGTGAGCAGTTCCTTTCCCTTCTCCATACTCTTATCTTCCCATCATTCTGGTACAAGTTGATCTTGGTCTCATCTGTCCATAGGATGTTGTTCCAGAACTGTACAGGCTCTTTTAGATGTTTTTTGGCAAACTCTAATCTGGTCTTCCTGTTTTTGAGACTCACCAATGGTTTACATCTTGTGGTGAACCCTCTGTATTTACTCTGGTGAAGTCTTCTCTTAATTGTTGACTTTGACACAGATACGCCTACCTCCTGGAGAGTGTTCTTGATCTGGCCAACTGTTGTGAAGGGGTTTTTCTTCACCAGAGAAAGAATTCTTCTGTCATCCACCACAGTTGTTTTCCGTGGTCTTCCGGGTCTTTTGGTGTTGCTGAGCTCACCAGTGCGTTCTTTCTTTTTAAGAATGTACCAAACAGTTGATTTGGCCACACCTAATGTTTTTGCTATCTCTCTGATAGGTTTGTTTTTGATTTTTCAGCCTAACGATGGCTTGCTTCACTGATGGTGACAGCTCTTTGGACTTCATATTGAGAGTTGACAGCAACAGATTCCAAACACAAATACCATACTTTAAATGAACTCTAGACCTTTTATCTGCTCCTTGTCAATGAAATAACGAACTCCCTTTATGAGAGAATAACATACACCTGGCCATGGAACAGCTGAGCAGCCAATTGTCCAATTACTTTTGGTCCCTTAAAAGGGGGGGGCCACATATAAAATGTATTGTAATTCCTACACCCTTCACCTGATTTGGATGTAAATACCCTGAAATTAAAGCTGAAAGTCTGCACTTAAAGCACATCTTGATTGTTTCATTTCAAATCCATTGTGGTGGTATACAGAGCCAAAATGATGTTTTGTGTTTGTGTCAATGTCCAAATACTTATGGACCTAACTGTAGTTCTAAACAGCTTTTAATGTCATGTTTGATATGATTTTGTTTCTTATTTCACGTATTACATTCTAGTCATAATTTGAATACTGTAACATGTACATGTACAGGGCTTGCAGCAGACCAACATGTGTTTAACATGTTCCCTTGTCTTGCAAGGGCACCACTTGGTCTACTGCAGCCTTGATTAATGATCCAATTTGAATTTGTATGTGTTAGACAACTTTTCAGTCATATGACCGGTGTCCCCATTTTAGTCAGGTTTGGGTGTATATAGGAAGAAGTTTTTACCACTAACTTTGAGTTCTGTTTACGGTACAGCTCCGGTGCGTTAGGCGCCTAGTCTTCATTGTGAATACCTTTGTTAACCATTGCTCTGAAGGTATGTTTTGTATTTGATGATATTTCATTATCATTGTATTGATTATCTTACTATTTAGATAATAAACTATTATTGTGCATTTGAAGTTACTTGTTCTCCTTGAAACGTATCTATCACGCTACGGCGGTGAAAACTTTGATCTAGTCTGGTTGATGCGGCTAATACTGATTATAAACATAGACTTTTGAAGTAGGCTTTAACTTAAGGCCTCTGAGTCACTTACGGTGGATCTCCACGCTCCGAAGGAATTTACCGGAGCCTCTGAGTGATCGGTTTACATACTAGGTCTACTATGGTTAAAATCCATATTATAGTAATGATAAACGACTGATTAGTGAACACGCATACTTTACATACATGCTCTGATCAAGCAGACGATTTTTACCTACGCCAGAGTTTCATGTCATTAACTGTTTAGCGCTCAAGGTTACAGGTAACGCACTTGTTCACATTTCTAAAATTGGAGTCAGATATTAACGAGTCAATTATCTCCCTGAGAATCTAACCAGAATTGAATTGGGTTTCCCAAGCCGGGGACAAACACCAAGCGTCTCCGGCCTTACGAGATCTTCCCCAACCTACAACACCATAGCCGTGATTTCAAATGTTTAGGCATCAGGCATATGCCTATATCTCAATCTAAATTATCAGAGTATAATTATCATAGCTATATAATTGTTAACAGTAGCCTACAATTGCAAAACGAACCTATGGATGCAGCTTGTGCATGCCTACCCAGACTGCATGTCACTGCCTACAACTGCTGACACACAGTGCTTGTCTTATCCACCACTCTCTCGCCTGTACTACTGTATTGCTTGTACTGTAGTGCAGGTTTACAGCTAAAGCACTGTAAACCTGCTGTGAGGACATCGAAAAAGTGGACCAGTGAGGCTATGGAGGATCTGTGGCCGTGCTTGGACTGCACTGACTGGGATATGTTCATGACTGCCTCCAATAGTCTGGATGAGCTCACGGAGGCTGTGACATCATACATCAGCTTCTATGAGGACTGCTGTATACCAACACGCACGGATTCCTCCGTAAGGAGGAAACCTATTGTTATTGTTAGTTTTATTAGGATTCCTCCGTAAGGAGGAAACCTATTGTTATTGTTAGTTTTATTATTATTAGGATTCCTCCGTAAGGAGGAAACCTATTGTTATTGTTATTTTTATTATTATTATTATTCTAGTTCCATGGGAGTCAATGGCAGCCCCTAGAACCCTTGGATACATTTTTGTTAAATTTGGCACACTCATTAAGGACAGTTCCTTCTATACTTGGTATGTCACAAGGAAGACACTACAACATGTTACCATGTGCAAAGGCTATTTCATATTTCCAAAAATGGTTGATATAAAGCACACGCGCGGGCTTGGCGAGACGCATACACAACATTTCAGGCAATTGTGGGCTGACCAAGCCCCCACTCATTCCTTGGCTTGAAGTGAAGGCCCTTGTGGATCTTGATGGTAATGCATTTTAGAAAAAGTTCTCAAAATCCTGAAACATTGATAGTATAGGCCAGGAGTAACTACCACACCACAAATGACGCACCATTATCCATAGGTGGCGCTACGGCCAAGCCCCAATTTTCCATTTACAAAGTGATGCCATTCGCATCCCATTTGTCCCAAAATTCTGAAATTCATTAGATATGCCTTATTTCTCATGAGGAACAAAAAAGCCTCAATAACCTATAACGGCCGCCATATTGGATTTTTTTGTACAATAAAGATTTAGGAAACACGTTTTTTTGCTACTTCTCCTACAATTTTTGTCCAATCTTCCCCAGAATTGGCAGGTATCATCGTCAGAGCAACCCTCACTGAATTCTTCAACAGATTTTTGAATTTCAAAACCGTTTGTCCGGTACAGCCAATCAAAATCGTCAACAAAGCAACCAAACAGGAAGTTGTATCAAATCTCAGCAAATCTTTGAAATATCACCACCAAACTTGATGTGTCACGTGAAAGACACTACATCATGTTCCCATGTGAGAAGGCAAATTAATATCTTAAAAAATGATTGAAATAAAGGAAATCTAATTTATTTCTATCTAACGCTAAAATAATGCTTTACACATCCGCCAGTCAAAAAACTCTGATTAAATCACATGTTCATAAAGACTCTTGAGAATGTTTAGTACACAAATCTCAGAAAAAGTTGACTGTTACATGAAAAGTTGAAATTTGGTGAATATTTGAAAAATGCATGCTTGGCTAATTGTTAAGGAAATTTCCAATGAAATGTCTCCCCTGCTCCTCAGCGCGCGCGCTCCACATTCTCACACACTCAGCCTTTCCCTTGACACACACGCAAGCTTGACGAGACGCATACACAACATTTCAGGCAATTGTGGGCTGACCAAGCCCCCACTCATTGCTTGGTCTTTAGCAAAGGCCCATGTGGATCTTGATGGTATTGCATTTCCGATTTTGTATGCAATGGTAAAAAGTTCTCAAAATCCTGAAACATTGATAGTATAGGCCAAGAGTAACTACCACACCACAAATGGCCCAATATCACCCATAAGTGACGCTACAGGCCACGCCCTGATACACAAAGATACAAGGCTTTCTGGAATGGGTAGGCTCAACCAAGCCCCCTCCCTTCACTCCTTGGGTTGAAATAAAAGCCCTTGTGGATCTTGATGGTATTGCATTTCATATTTGGTATCCCATTGGTAAGTCTGCGGCATGGAATTTTACAGAGACTATTTGTAAAGAATATAAATTTTTCAGTGGTTTGCAATGTTTGGAGGAATCCGCCATTGCTGCTTGCAGTTATATTTAGGATTCCTCCTTAAGGAGGAAACCTATTGTTATTGTTAGTTTTATTATTATTAGGATTCCTCCGTAAGGAGGAAACCTATTGTTATTGTTAGTTTTATTATTATTATTATTATTATTATTATTCTAGTTCCATGGGAGTCAATGGCAGCCCCTAGAACCCTTGGATAACTTTTTGTTAAATTTGGCACACTCATTAAGGACAGTTCCTTCTATACCTACACCAAGTTTCATGTATCCCATCAGACCACTCTAGCGCCACCAATGGGTCAAAGTTGGACTTGTGTTTACACACGCAACTTTTGAACCGTATGACTGATTTACAAAAATGAGGTACCATTGGATTCCCTGGATGAAGACGAGTTCAACGCACCCTATGACGTCAATTTCCGGTTGTATAGATTTTCCGCTATTTCCGGTTGTATCAAAAACCTTTGAAAGCCTACTCCTCCTACAATTATTGTCATATCTTCTTCAAAATGACCATAGATGATCTTCAGACCAAGCCTCACAAAAGTTATCCCATGGCGTTTTGATTTTCTAAACCGTTTGTCCGGCACAACCAATCAAAATCAGCAAAAAAGTAACCAAACAGGAACTTGGGTCAAATCTCAGCAAATCTTTGAGATATCAACACTAAACTTGGTATATCGGTGGACGACACTACAACATGTTACCATGTGCAAAGGCAACTTCATATCTCAAAAGATGATTGATATAAAGCAAATCGAATTTATCGCTAACGCTAAAATAATGCTTTACACATCCGCCGGTCAAAAACTGATACTTTGATTCAATCACAAGTTCATATGAAGACTCTTGAGAATGTTTAGTACACAAATCTGAGGAAAAGTTGACTGTAACATGAAAAGTCGATTTTATGTGAATATTTGAAACATGCATGCTTGGCTAATTGCTAACGAAATTTTCAATGAAATGTCTCCCCTGCTCTTCAGCGCGCGCGTGCTCCACATTCTCACACACTCAGCCTTTCCCTTGACACACGCGCGGGCTTGGCGAGACGCATACACAACATTTCAGGCAATTGTGGGCTGACCAAGCCCCCACTCATTCCTTGGCTTGAAGTGAAGGCCCTTGTGGATCTTGATGGTAATGCATTTTAGAAAAAGTTCTCAAAATCCTGAAACATTGATAGTATAGGCCAGGAGTAACTACCACACCACAAATGACGCACCATTATCCATAGGTGGCGCTACGGCCAAGCCCCAATTTTCCATTTACAAAGTGATGCCATTCGCATCCCATTTGTCCCAAAATTCTGAAATTCATTAGATATGCCTTATTTCTCATGAGGAACAAAAAAGCCTCAATAACCTATAACGGCCGCCATATTGGATGTTTTTGTACAATAAAGATTTAGGAAACACGTTTTTTTGCTACTTCTCCTACAATTCTTGTCCAATCTTCCCCAGAATTGGCAGGTATCATCGTCAGAGCAACCCTCACTGAATTCTTTAACAGATTTTTGAATTTCAAAACCGTTTGTCCGGTACAGCCAATCAAAATCGTCAACAAAGCAACCAAACAGGAAGTTGGATCAAATCTCAGCAAATCTTTGAAATATCAACACCAAACTTGGTAAGATGACTCGGAACCGTCTTCTGAGGATGTCCAATCAATTTGGTGTCATGTGATCGTGTCATGTGATCGGCGTGGCCGCAGGAACCAAAAATGTTTTTTGGCCAATAACTGTTGATTTGTTTGCCTTTAGTTCATGAAAACTCTTGAGAATGTTTAGTACACAAATCTCAGAAAAAGTTGACTGTAAGATGAAAAGTTGAATTTTGGTGAATATTTGAAAAATGCATGCTTGGCTAATTGTTAAGGAAATTTCCAATGAAACGTCTCCCTCTGCTCCTCAGCGCGCGCGCTACACATTCTCACACACTCAGCCTTTCCCTTGACACACGCCCAAGCTTGACGAGACGCATACACAACATTTCAGGCAATTGTGGGCTGACCAAGCCCCCACTCATTGCTTGGTCTTTAGCAAAGGCCCATGTGGATCTTGATGGTATTGCATTTCCGATTTTGTATGCAATGGTAAAAGTTCTCAAAATCCTGAAACATTTATAGTATAGGCCAAGAGTAACTACCACACCACAAATGGCCCAATATCACCCATAAGTGACGCTACAGGCCACGCCCTGATACACAAAGATACAAGGCTTTCTGGAATGGGTAGGCTCAACCAAGCCCCCTCCCTTCACTCCTTGGCTTTAAATAAAAGCCCTTGTGGATCTTGATGGTATTGCATTTCATATTTGGTATCCCATTGGTAAGTCTGCGGCATGGAATTTTACAGTGACTATTTGTAAAGAATATACATTTTTCAGTGGTTTGCAATGTTTGGAGGAATCCGCCATTGCTGCTTGCAGTTATATTTAGGATTCCTCCGTAAGGAGGAAACCTATTGTTATTGTTAGTTTTATTATTAGGATTCCTCCGTAAGGAGGAAACCTATTGTTATTGTTAGTTTTATTATTATTATTATTATTATTCTAGTTCCATGGGAGTCAATGGCAGCCCCTAGAACCCTTGGATAACTTTTTGTTAAATTTGGCACACTCATTAAGGACAGTTCCTTCTATACCTACACCAAGTTTCATGTATCCCATCAGACCACTCTAGCGCCACCAATGGGTCAAAGTTGGACTTGTGTTTACACACGCAACTTTTGAACCGTATGACTGATTTACAAAAATGAGGTACCATTGGATTCCCTGGATGAAGACGAGTTCAACGCACCCTATGACGTCAATTTCCGGTTGTATAGATTTTCCGCTATTTCCGGTTGTATCAAAAACCTTTGAAAGCCTACTCCTCCTACAATTATTGTCATATCTTCTTCAAAATGACCATAGATGATCTTCAGACCAAGCCTCACAAAAGTTATCCCATGGCGTTTTGATTTTCTAAACCGTTTGTCCGGCACAACCAATCAAAATCAGCAAAAAAGTAACCAAACAGGAACTTGGGTCAAATCTCAGCAAATCTTTGAGATATCAACACTAAACTTGGTATATCGGTGGACGACACTACAACATGTTACCATGTGCAAAGGCAACTTCATATCTCAAAAGATGATTGATATAAAGCAAATCGAATTTATCGCTAACGCTAAAATAATGCTTTACACATCCGCCGGTCAAAAACTGATACTTTGATTCAATCACAAGTTCATATGAAGACTCTTGAGAATGTTTAGTACACAAATCTGAGGAAAAGTTGACTGTAACATGAAAAGTCGATTTTATGTGAATATTTGAAACATGCATGCTTGGCTAATTGCTAACGAAATTTTCAATGAAATGTCTCCCCTGCTCTTCAGCGCGCGCGTGCTCCACATTCTCACACACTCAGCCTTTCCCTTGACACACGCGCGGGCTTGGCGAGACGCATACACAACATTTCAGGCAATTGTGGGCTGACCAAGCCCCCACTCATTCCTTGGCTTGAAGTGAAGGCCCTTGTGGATCTTGATGGTAATGCATTTTAGAAAAAGTTCTCAAAATCCTGAAACATTGATAGTATAGGCCAGGAGTAACTACCACACCACAAATGACGCACCATTATCCATAGGTGGCGCTACGGCCAAGCCCCAATTTTCCATTTACAAAGTGATGCCATTCGCATCCCATTTGTCCCAAAATTCTGAAATTCATTAGATATGCCTTATTTCTCATGAGGAACAAAAAAGCCTCAATAACCTATAACGGCCGCCATATTGGATGTTTTTGTACAATAAAGATTTAGGAAACACGTTTTTTTGCTACTTCTCCTACAATTCTTGTCCAATCTTCCCCAGAATTGGCAGGTATCATCGTCAGAGCAACCCTCACTGAATTCTTTAACAGATTTTTGAATTTCAAAACCGTTTGTCCGGTACAGCCAATCAAAATCGTCAACAAAGCAACCAAACAGGAAGTTGGATCAAATCTCAGCAAATCTTTGAAATATCAACACCAAACTTGGTAAGATGACTCGGAACCGTCTTCTGAGGATGTCCAATCAATTTGGTGTCATGTGATCGTGTCATGTGATCGGCGTGGCCGCAGGAACCAAAAATGTTTTTTGGCCAATAACTGTTGATTTGTTTGCCTTTAGTTCATGAAAACTCTTGAGAATGTTTAGTACACAAATCTCAGAAAAAGTTGACTGTAAGATGAAAAGTTGAATTTTGGTGAATATTTGAAAAATGCATGCTTGGCTAATTGTTAAGGAAATTTCCAATGAAACGTCTCCCTCTGCTCCTCAGCGCGCGCGCTACACATTCTCACACACTCAGCCTTTCCCTTGACACACGCCCAAGCTTGACGAGACGCATACACAACATTTCAGGCAATTGTGGGCTGACCAAGCCCCCACTCATTGCTTGGTCTTTAGCAAAGGCCCATGTGGATCTTGATGGTATTGCATTTCCGATTTTGTATGCAATGGTAAAAGTTCTCAAAATCCTGAAACATTTATAGTATAGGCCAAGAGTAACTACCACACCACAAATGGCCCAATATCACCCATAAGTGACGCTACAGGCCACGCCCTGATACACAAAGATACAAGGCTTTCTGGAATGGGTAGGCTCAACCAAGCCCCCTCCCTTCACTCCTTGGCTTTAAATAAAAGCCCTTGTGGATCTTGATGGTATTGCATTTCATATTTGGTATCCCATTGGTAAGTCTGCGGCATGGAATTTTACAGTGACTATTTGTAAAGAATATACATTTTTCAGTGGTTTGCAATGTTTGGAGGAATCCGCCATTGCTGCTTGCAGTTATATTTAGGATTCCTCCGTAAGGAGGAAACCTATTGTTATTGTTAGTTTTATTATTAGGATTCCTCCGTAAGGAGGAAACCTATTGTTATTGTTAGTTTTATTATTATTATTATTATTATTCTAGTTCCATGGGAGTCAATGGCAGCCCCTAGAACCCTTGGATAACTTTTTGTTAAATTTGGCACACTCATTAAGGACAGTTCCTTCTATACCTACACCAAGTTTCATGTATCCCATCAGACCACTCTAGCGCCACCAATGGGTCAAAGTTGGACTTGTGTTTACACACGCAACTTTTGAACCGTATGACTGATTTTCAAAAATGAGGTACCATTGGATTCCCTGGATCAAGCCGAGTTCAACGCACCCTATGACGTCAATTTCCGGTTATATAGATTTTCCGCTATTTCCGGTTGTATCAAAAACCTTTGAAAGCCTACTCCTCCTACAATTTTTGTCATATCTTCTTCAAAATGACCAGATATGATCTTCAGACCAAGCCTCACAAAAGTTATCCCATGGCGTTTTGATTTTCTAAACCGTTTGTCCGGCACAGCCAATCAAAATCAGCAAAAAAGTAACCAAACAGGAACTTGGGTCAAATCTCTGCAAATCTTTGAGATATCAACACTAAACTTGGTATATCGGTGGACGACACTACAACATGTTACCATTTGCAAAGGCAACTTCATATCTCAAAAAATGATTGATATAAAGCAAATCGAATTTATTGCTCACGCTAAAATAATGCTTTACACATCCGCCGGTCAAAAACTGATACTTTGATTCAATCACAAGTTCTTATGAAGACTCTTGAGAATGTTTATTACACAAATCTGAGGAAAAGTTGACTGTAACATGAAAAGTCGATTTTATGTGAATATTTGAAACATGCATACTTGGCTAATTGTTAAGGAAATTTCCAATGAAATGTCTCCCCTGCTCCTCAGCGCGCGCGCGCTCCACATTCTCACACACTCAGCCTTTCCCTTGACACACGCGCAAGCTTGACGAGACGCATACACAACATTTCAGGCAATTGTGGGCTGACCAAGCCCCCACTCATTCCTTGGCTTGAAGTGAAGGCCCTTGTGGATCTTGATGGTAATGCATTTTAGAAAAAGTTCTCAAAATCCTGAAACATTGATAGTAAAGGCCAGGAGTAACTACCACACCACAAATGACGCACCATTATCCATAGGTGGCGCTACGGCCAAGCCCCAATTTTCCATTTACAAAGTGATGCCATTCGCATCCCATTTGTCCCAAAATTCTGAAATTCATTAGATATGCCTTATTTCTCATGAGGAACAAAAAAGCCTCAATAACCTATAACGGCCGCCATATTGGATTTTTTTGTACAATAAAGATTTAGGAAACACGTTTTTTTGCTACTTCTCCTACAATTTTTGTCCAATCTTCCCCAGAATTGGCAGGTATCATCGTCAGAGCAACCCTCACTGAATTCTTCAACAGATTTTTGAATTTCAAAACCGTTTGTCCGGTACAGCCAATCAAAATCGTCAACAAAGCAACCAAACAGGAAGTTGTATCAAATCTCAGCAAATCTTTTAAATATCACCACCAAACTTGGTGTGTCACGTGAAAGACACTACATCATGTTCCCATGTGAGAAGGCAAATTAATATCTTAAAAAATGATTGAAATAAAGGAAATCTAATTTATTTCTATCTAACGCTAAAATAATGCTTTACACATCCGCCAGTCAAAAAACTCTGATTCAATCACAAGTTCATATGAAGACTCTTGAGAATATTTAGTACACAAATCTGAGAAAAGGTTGACTGTGAGATGAAAAATAGATTTTTGGTGAATATTTGAAACATGCATGCTTGGCTAATTGCTAATGAAATTTCCAATGTAATGTCTCCCTCTGCTCCTCAGCGCGCGCGCTCCACATTCTCACACACTCAGCCTTTCCCTTGACACACGCGCAAGCTTGACGAGACGCATACATAACATTTCAGGCAATTGTGGGCTGACCAAGCCCCCACTCATTGCTTGGTCTTTAGCAAAGGCCCATGTGGATCTTGATGGTATTGCATTTCCGATTTTGTATGCAATGGTAAAAAGTTCTAAAAATCCTGAAACATTGATAGTATAGGCCAAGAGTAAGTACCACACCACAAATGGCCCAATATCACCCATAAGTGACGCTACAGGCCACGCCCTGATACACAAAGATACAAGGCTTTCTGGAATGGGTAGGCTCACCAAGCCCCCTTGCTTCACTCCTTGGCTTGAAATAAAAGCCCTTGTGGATCTTGATGGTATTGCATTTCAGATTTGGTATCCCACTGGTAAGTCTGCAGCATGGATTTTTACAGTGACAATTTGTAAAGAATATAAATTTTTCAATGGTTTGCAATGTTTGGAGGAATCCGCCATTGCTGCTTGCAGTTATATTTATTATTATTATTATTCTAGTTCCATGGGAGTCAATGGCAGCCCCTAGAACCCTTGGATAACTTTTTGTTAAATTTGGCACACTCATTAAGGACAGTTCCTTCTATACCTACACCAAGTTTCATGTATCCCATCAGACCACTCTAGCGCCACCAATGGGTCAAAGTTGGACTTGTGTTTACACACGCAACTTTTGAACCGTATGACTGATTTACAAAAATGAGGTACCATTGGATTCCCTGGATGAAGACGAGTTCAACGCACCCTATGACGTCAATTTCCGGTTGTATAGATTTTCCGCTATTTCCGGTTGTATCAAAAACCTTTGAAAGCCTACTCCTCCTACAATTATTGTCATATCTTCTTCAAAATGACCATAGATGATCTTCAGACCAAGCCTCACAAAAGTTATCCCATGGCGTTTTGATTTTCTAAACCGTTTGTCCGGCACAACCAATCAAAATCAGCAAAAAAGTAACCAAACAGGAACTTGGGTCAAATCTCAGCAAATCTTTGAGATATCAACACTAAACTTGGTATATCGGTGGACGACACTACAACATGTTACCATGTGCAAAGGCAACTTCATATCTCAAAAGATGATTGATATAAAGCAAATCGAATTTATCGCTAACGCTAAAATAATGCTTTACACATCCGCCGGTCAAAAACTGATACTTTGATTCAATCACAAGTTCATATGAAGACTCTTGAGAATGTTTAGTACACAAATCTGAGGAAAAGTTGACTGTAACATGAAAAGTCGATTTTATGTGAATATTTGAAACATGCATGCTTGGCTAATTGCTAACGAAATTTTCAATGAAATGTCTCCCCTGCTCTTCAGCGCGCGCGTGCTCCACATTCTCACACACTCAGCCTTTCCCTTGACACACGCGCGGGCTTGGCGAGACGCATACACAACATTTCAGGCAATTGTGGGCTGACCAAGCCCCCACTCATTCCTTGGCTTGAAGTGAAGGCCCTTGTGGATCTTGATGGTAATGCATTTTAGAAAAAGTTCTCAAAATCCTGAAACATTGATAGTATAGGCCAGGAGTAACTACCACACCACAAATGACGCACCATTATCCATAGGTGGCGCTACGGCCAAGC
The DNA here is from genome assembly GCF_038355195.1 of Osmerus mordax. NCBI lineage: Eukaryota > Metazoa > Chordata > Actinopteri > Osmeriformes > Osmeridae > Osmerus > Osmerus mordax. The sequence continues at coordinate 14,611,552 of NC_090055.1, forward strand.
CCCAATTTTCCATTTACAAAGTGATGCCATTCGCATCCCATTTGTCCCAAAATTCTGAAATTCATTAGATATGCCTTATTTCTCATGAGGAACAAAAAAGCCTCAATAACCTATAACGGCCGCCATATTGGATGTTTTTGTACAATAAAGATTTAGGAAACACGTTTTTTTGCTACTTCTCCTACAATTCTTGTCCAATCTTCCCCAGAATTGGCAGGTATCATCGTCAGAGCAACCCTCACTGAATTCTTTAACAGATTTTTGAATTTCAAAACCGTTTGTCCGGTACAGCCAATCAAAATCGTCAACAAAGCAACCAAACAGGAAGTTGGATCAGATCTCAGCAAATCTTTGAAATATCAACACCAAACTTGGTGTGTCACGTGAAAGACACTACGTCATGTTCCCATGTAGGAAGGCAAATTAATATCTTCAAAAATGATTGAAATGAAGGAAATCAAATTTATTTCTAACGCTAAAATAATGCTTTACACATCCGCCAGTCAAAAAACTCTGATTCAATCACAAGTTCATGAAGACTTTTGAGAATGTTTAGTACACAAATCTCAGAAAAAGTTGACTGTAAGATGAAAAGTTGAATTTAGGTGAATATTTGAAAAATGCATGCTTGGCTAATTGTTAAGGAAATTTCCAATGAAATGTCTCCCCTGCTCCTCAGCACGCGCGCTCCACATTCTCACACACTCAGCCTTTCCCTTGACACACGCACAAGCTTGGCGAGACGCATACACAACATTTCAGGCAATTGTGGGCTGACCAAGCCCCACTCATTGCTTGGTCTTTAGCAAAGGACCATGTGGATCTTGATGGTATTGCATTTCCGATTTTGTATGCAATGGTAAAAAGTTCTCAAAATCCTGAAACATTGATAGTATAGGCCAAGAGTAACTACCACACCACAAATGGCCCAATATCACCCATAAGTGACGCTACAGGCCACGCCCTGGTACACAAAGATACAAGGCTTTCTGGAATGGGTAGGCTCACCAAGCCCCCTCCCTTCACTCCTTGGCTTGAAATAAAAGCCCTTGTGGATCTTGATGGTATTGCATTTCAGATTTGGTATCCCATTGGTAAGTCTGCAGCATGGATTTTTACAGTGACAATTTGTGAAGAATATAAATTTTTCAGTGGTTTGCAATGTTTGGAGGAATCCGCCATTGCTGCTTGCAGTTATATTTAGGATTCCTCCGTAAGGAGGAAACCTATTGTTATTGTTAGTTTTATTATTATTATTATTATTATTATTATTATTATTCTAGTTCCATGGGAGTCAATGGCAGCCCCTAGAACCCTTGGATAACTTTTTGTTAAATTTGGCACACTCATTAAGGACAGTTCCTTCTATACCTACACCAAGTTTCATGTATCCCATCAGACCACTCTAGCGCCACCAATGGGTCAAAGTTGGACTTGTGTTTACACACGCAACTTTTGAACCGTATGACTGATTTACAAAAATGAGGTACCATTGGATTCCCTGGATGAAGACGAGTTCAACGCACCCTATGACGTCAATTTCCGGTTGTATAGATTTTCCGCTATTTCCGGTTGTATCAAAAACCTTTGAAAGCCTACTCCTCCTACAATTATTGTCATATCTTCTTCAAAATGACCATAGATGATCTTCAGACCAAGCCTCACAAAAGTTATCCCATGGCGTTTTGATTTTCTAAACCGTTTGTCCGGCACAACCAATCAAAATCAGCAAAAAAGTAACCAAACAGGAACTTGGGTCAAATCTCAGCAAATCTTTGAGATATCAACACTAAACTTGGTATATCGGTGGACGACACTACAACATGTTACCATGTGCAAAGGCAACTTCATATCTCAAAAGATGATTGATATAAAGCAAATCGAATTTATCGCTAACGCTAAAATAATGCTTTACACATCCGCCGGTCAAAAACTGATACTTTGATTCAATCACAAGTTCATATGAAGACTCTTGAGAATGTTTAGTACACAAATCTGAGGAAAAGTTGACTGTAACATGAAAAGTCGATTTTATGTGAATATTTGAAACATGCATGCTTGGCTAATTGCTAACGAAATTTTCAATGAAATGTCTCCCCTGCTCTTCAGCGCGCGCGTGCTCCACATTCTCACACACTCAGCCTTTCCCTTGACACACGCGCGGGCTTGGCGAGACGCATACACAACATTTCAGGCAATTGTGGGCTGACCAAGCCCCCACTCATTCCTTGGCTTGAAGTGAAGGCCCTTGTGGATCTTGATGGTAATGCATTTTAGAAAAAGTTCTCAAAATCCTGAAACATTGATAGTATAGGCCAGGAGTAACTACCACACCACAAATGACGCACCATTATCCATAGGTGGCGCTACGGCCAAGCCCCAATTTTCCATTTACAAAGTGATGCCATTCGCATCCCATTTGTCCCAAAATTCTGAAATTCATTAGATATGCCTTATTTCTCATGAGGAACAAAAAAGCCTCAATAACCTATAACGGCCGCCATATTGGATGTTTTTGTACAATAAAGATTTAGGAAACACGTTTTTTTGCTACTTCTCCTACAATTCTTGTCCAATCTTCCCCAGAATTGGCAGGTATCATCGTCAGAGCAACCCTCACTGAATTCTTTAACAGATTTTTGAATTTCAAAACCGTTTGTCCGGTACAGCCAATCAAAATCGTCAACAAAGCAACCAAACAGGAAGTTGGATCAAATCTCAGCAAATCTTTGAAATATCAACACCAAACTTGGTGTGTCACGTGAAAGACACTACGTCATGTTCCCATGTAGGAAGGCAAATTAATATCTTCAAAAATGATTGAAATGAAGGAAATCAAATTTATTTCTAACGCTAAAATAATGCTTTACACATCCGCCAGTCAAAAAACTCTGATTCAATCACAAGTTCATGAAGACTTTTGAGAATGTTTAGTACACAAATCTCAGAAAAAGTTGACTGTAAGATGAAAAGTTGAATTTAGGTGAATATTTGAAAAATGCATGCTTGGCTAATTGTTAAGGAAATTTCCAATGAAATGTCTCCCCTGCTCCTCAGCACGCGCGCTCCACATTCTCACACACTCAGCCTTTCCCTTGACACACGCACAAGCTTGGCGAGACGCATACACAACATTTCAGGCAATTGTGGGCTGACCAAGCCCCACTCATTGCTTGGTCTTTAGCAAAGGACCATGTGGATCTTGATGGTATTGCATTTCCGATTTTGTATGCAATGGTAAAAAGTTCTCAAAATCCTGAAACATTGATAGTATAGGCCAAGAGTAACTACCACACCACAAATGGCCCAATATCACCCATAAGTGACGCTACAGGCCACGCCCTGGTACACAAAGATACAAGGCTTTCTGGAATGGGTAGGCTCACCAAGCCCCCTCCCTTCACTCCTTGGCTTGAAATAAAAGCCCTTGTGGATCTTGATGGTATTGCATTTCAGATTTGGTATCCCATTGGTAAGTCTGCAGCATGGATTTTTACAGTGACAATTTGTGAAGAATATAAATTTTTCAGTGGTTTGCAATGTTTGGAGGAATCCGCCATTGCTGCTTGCAGTTATATTTATTATTATTATTATTCTAGTTCCATGGGAGTCAATGGCAGCCCCTAGACCCCTTGGATAACTTTTTGACAAATTTGGCACACTCATTAAGGACAGTTCCTTCTATACCTACACCAAGTTTCATGTATCCCATCAGACCACTCTAGCGCCACCAATGGGTCAAAGTTGGACTTGTGTTTACACACGCAACTTTTGAACCGTATGACTGATTTTCAAAAATGAGGTACCATTGGATTCCCTGGATCAAGACGAGTTCAACGCACCATATGACGTCAATTTCCGGTTATATAGATTTTCCGCTATTTCCGGTTGTATCAAAAACCTTTGAAAGCCTACTCCTCCTACAATTTTTGTCATATCTTCTTCAAAATGACCAGAGATGATCTTCAGACCAAGCCTCACAAAAGTTATCCCATGGCGTTTTGATTTTCTAAACCGTTTGTCCGGCACAGCCAATCAAAATCAGCAAAAAAGTAACCAAACAGGAACTTGGGTCAAATCTCAGCAAATCTTTGAGATATCAACACGTAACTTGGTATGTCACAAGGAAGACACTACAACATGTTACCATGTGCAAAGGCTATTTCATATCTCCAGAAATGGTTGATTTAAAGCAAATTGAATTTATCGCTAACGCAAAAATAATGCTTTACACATCCGCCGGTCAAAAACTGATACTTTGATTCAATCACAAGTTCATATGAAGACTCTTGAGAATGTTTAGTACACAAATCTGAGGAAAAGTTGACTGTAACATGAAAAGTCGATTTGTGGTGAATATTTGAAAAATGCATGCTTGGCTAATTGCTAACGAAATTTTCAATGAAATGTCTCCCCTGCTCTTCAGCGCGCGCGTGCTCCACATTCTCACACACTCAGCCTTTCCCTTGACACACACGCGGGCTTGGCGAGACGCATACACAACATTTCAGGCAATTGTGGGCTGACAAAGCCCCCACTCATTCCTTGGCTTGAAGTGAAGGCCCTTGTGGATCTTGATGGTAATGCATTTTAGAAAAAGTTCTCAAAATCCTGAAACATTGATAGTATTGGCCAGGAGTAACTACCACACCACAAATGACGCACCATTATCCATAGGTGGCGCTACGGCCAAGCCCCAATTGTCTATTTACAAAGTGATGCCATTCTCATCCCATTTGTCCCAAAATTCTGAAATTCAATTAGATATGCCTTATTTCTCACGAGGAACAAAAAAGCCTCAATAACCTATAACGGCCGCCATATTGGATTTTTTTGTACAATAAAGATTTAGGAAACACGTTTTTTCGCTACTTCTATTACAATTTTTGTCCAATCTTCCCCAGAATTGCCAGGTATCATCGTCAGATTAACCCTCACTGAAATCTTCAACAGATTTTTGAATTTCAAAACCGTTTGTCCGGTACAGCCAATCAAAATCGTCAACAGAGCAACCAAACAGGAAGTTGGATCAAATCTCAGCAAATCTTTGAAATATCAACACCAAACTTGGTGTGTCACGTGAAAGACACTACGTCATGTTCCCATGTGAGAAGGCAAATTAATATCTTAAAAAATGATTGAAATAAAGGAAATCTAATTTATTTCTAACGCTAAAATAATGCTTTACACATACGGCAGTCAAAAAACTCTGATTCAATCACAAGTTCATGAAGACTCTTGAGAATGTTTAGTACACAAATCTCAGAAAAAGTTGACTGTAAGATGAAAAGTTGAATTTAGGTGAATATTTGAAAAATGCTTGCTTGGCTAATTGTTAAGGAAATTTCCAATGAAATGTCTCCCCTGCTCCTCAGCGCGCGCGCTCCACATTCTCACACACTCAGCCTTTCCCTGACACACGCGCAAGCTTGACGAGACGCATACACAACATTTCAGGCAATTGTGGGCTGACCAAGCCCCACTCATTGCTTGGTCTTTAGCAAAGGCCCATGTGGATCTTGATGGTATTGCATTTCCGATTTTGTATGCAATGGTAAAAAGTTCTCAAAATCCTGAAACATTGATAGTATAGGCCAAGAGTAACTACCACACCACAAATGGCCCAATATCACCCATAAGTGACGCTACAGGCCACGACCTGATACACAAAGATACAAGGCTTTCTGGAATGGGTAGGCTCACCAAGCCCCCTCCCTTCACTCCTTGGCTTGAAGTGAAGGCCCTTGTGGATCTTGATGGTAATGCATTTTAGAAAAAGTTCTCAAAATCCTGAAACATTGATAGTATAGGCCAGGAGTAACTACCACACCACAAATGACGCACCATTATCCATAGGTGGCGCTACGGCCAAGCCCCAATTTTCCATTTACAAAGTGATGCCATTCGCATCCCATTTGTCCCAAAATTCTGAAATTCATTAGATATGCCTTATTTCTCATGAGGAACAAAAAAGCCTCAATAACCTATAACGGCCGCCATATTGGATTTTTTTGTACAATAAAGATTTAGGAAACACGTTTTTTCTTTACTTCTCCTACAATTTTTGTCCAATCGTCCCCAGAATTGGCAGGTATCATCGTCAGAGCAACCCTCACTGAATTCTTCAACAGATTTTTGAATTTCAAAGACATTACATCATGTTCCCATGTGAGAAGGCAAATTAATATCTTAAAAAATGATTGAAATAAAGGAAATCTAATTTATTTCTATCTAACGCTAAAATAATGCTTTACACACCCGCCAGTCAAAAACCTCTGATTCAATCACATGTTCATAAAGACTCTTGAGAATGTTTAGTACACAAATCTCAGAAAAAGTTGACTCTAAGATGAAAAGTTGATTTTTGGTGAATATTTGAAAAATGCATGCTCTGCTAATTGTTAAGGAAATTTCCAATGAAATGTCTCCCCTGACCCTCAGCGCGCGCGCTCCACATTCTCACACACTCAGCCTTTCCCTTGACACGCGCAAGCTTGGCGAGACGCATACACAACATTTCAGACAATTGTGGGCTGACCAAGCCCCCACTCATTGCTTGGTCTTTAGCAAAGGCCCATGTGGATCTTGATGGTATTGCATTTCCGATTTTGTATGCAATGGTAAAAAGTTCTAAAAATCCTGAGACATTGATAGTATAGGTTAACAGTAACTACCACACCACAAATGGCCCAACATCACCCATAGGTGACGCTACTGGCCACACCCTGATGCACAAAGATACAAGGCTTTCTGGAATGGGTAGGCTCACCAAGCCCCCTCCCTTCACTCCTTGGCTCGGAATAAAAGCTCTTGTGGATCTTGATGGTATTGCATTTCAGATTTGGTGTCCCATCGGTAAGTCTGCAGCATGGATTTTTACAGTGACAATTTGTAAAGAATATAAATTTTTCAATGGTTTGCAATGTTTGGAGGAATCCGCCATTGCTGCTTGCAGTTATATTTATTAGGATTCCTCCGTAAGGAGGAAACCTATTGTTATTGTTAGTTTTATTATTATTAGGATTCCTCCGTAAGGAGGAAACCTATTGTTATTGTTAGTTTTATTATTATTATTATTATTATTATTATTATTATTCTAGTTCCATGGGAGTCAATGGCAGCCCCTAGAACCCTTGGATAACTTTTTGTTAAATTTGGCACACTCATTAAGGACAGTTCCTTCTATACCTACACCAAGTTTCATGTATCCCATCAGACCACTCTAGCGCCACCAATGGGTCAAAGTTGGACTTGTGTTTACACACGCAACTTTTGAACCGTATGACTGATTTACAAAAATGAGGTACCATTGGATTCCCTGGATGAAGACGAGTTCAACGCACCCTATGACGTCAATTTCCGGTTGTATAGATTTTCCGCTATTTCCGGTTGTATCAAAAACCTTTGAAAGCCTACTCCTCCTACAATTATTGTCATATCTTCTTCAAAATGACCATAGATGATCTTCAGACCAAGCCTCACAAAAGTTATCCCATGGCGTTTTGATTTTCTAAACCGTTTGTCCGGCACAACCAATCAAAATCAGCAAAAAAGTAACCAAACAGGAACTTGGGTCAAATCTCAGCAAATCTTTGAGATATCAACACTAAACTTGGTATATCGGTGGACGACACTACAACATGTTACCATGTGCAAAGGCAACTTCATATCTCAAAAGATGATTGATATAAAGCAAATCGAATTTATCGCTAACGCTAAAATAATGCTTTACACATCCGCCGGTCAAAAACTGATACTTTGATTCAATCACAAGTTCATATGAAGACTCTTGAGAATGTTTAGTACACAAATCTGAGGAAAAGTTGACTGTAACATGAAAAGTCGATTTTATGTGAATATTTGAAACATGCATGCTTGGCTAATTGCTAACGAAATTTTCAATGAAATGTCTCCCCTGCTCTTCAGCGCGCGCGTGCTCCACATTCTCACACACTCAGCCTTTCCCTTGACACACGCGCGGGCTTGGCGAGACGCATACACAACATTTCAGGCAATTGTGGGCTGACCAAGCCCCCACTCATTCCTTGGCTTGAAGTGAAGGCCCTTGTGGATCTTGATGGTAATGCATTTTAGAAAAAGTTCTCAAAATCCTGAAACATTGATAGTATAGGCCAGGAGTAACTACCACACCACAAATGACGCACCATTATCCATAGGTGGCGCTACGGCCAAGCCCCAATTTTCCATTTACAAAGTGATGCCATTCGCATCCCATTTGTCCCAAAATTCTGAAATTCATTAGATATGCCTTATTTCTCATGAGGAACAAAAAAGCCTCAATAACCTATAACGGCCGCCATATTGGATTTTTTTGTACAATAAAGATTTAGGAAACACGTTTTTTCGCTACTTCTCCTACAATTTTTGTCCAATCTTCCCCAGAATTGGCAGGTATCATCGTCAGAGCAACCCTCACTGAATTCTTCAACAGAGTTTTGAATTTCAAAACCGTTTGTCCGGTACAGCCAATCAAAATCGTCAACAAAGCAACCAAACAGGAAGTTGGATCAAATCTCAGCAAATCTTTGAAATATCACCACCAAACTTGGTGTGTCACGTGAAAGACACTACATCATGTTCCCATGTGAGAAGGCAAATTAATATCTTAAAAAATGATTGAAATAAAGGAAATCTAATTTATTTCTATCTAACGCTAAAATAATGCTTTACACATCCACCAGTCAAAAAACTCTGATTCAATCACAAGTTCATATGAAGACTCTTGAGAATGTTTAGTACACAAATCTGAGAAAAGGTTGACTGTGAGATGAAAAGTCGATTTTATGTGAATATTTGAAACATGCATGCTTGGCTAATTGCTAACGAAAATTTCAATGAAATGTCTCCCCTGCTCTTCAGCGCGCGCGTGCTCCACATTCTCACACACTCAGCCTTTCCCTTGACACACGCGCGGGCTTGGCGAGACGCATACACAACATTTCAGGCAATTGTGGGCTGACCAAGCCCCCACTCATTGCTTGGTCTTTAGCAAAGGCCCATGTGGATCTTGATGGTATTGCATTTCCGATTTTGTATGCAATGGTAAAAGGTTCTCAAAATCCTGAAACATTGATAGTATAGGCCAAGAGTAACTACCACACCACAAATGGCCCAATATCACCCATAAGTGACGCTACAGGCCACGCCCTGATACACAAAGATACAAGGCTTTCTGGAATGGGTAGGCTCAACCAAGCCCCCTCCCTTCTCTCCTTGGGTTGAAATAAAAGCCCTTGTGGATCTTGATGGTATTGCATTTCATATTTGGTATCCCATTGGTAAGTCTGCAGCATGGAATTTTACAGTGACTATTTGTAAAGAATATACATTTTTCAGTGGTTTGCAATGTTTGGAGGAATCCGCCATTGCTGCTTGCAGTTATATTTATTATTATTATTCTAGTTCCATGGGAGTCAATGGCAGCCCCTAGAACCCTTGGATAACTTTTTGTTAAATTTGGCACACTCATTAAGGACAGTTCCTTCTATACCTACACCAAGTTTCATGTATCCCATCAGACCACTCTAGCGCCACCAATGGGTCAAAGTTGGACTTGTGTTTACACACGCAACTTTTGAACCGTATGACTGATTTTCAAAAATGAGGTACCATTGGATTCCCTGGATCAAGCCGAGTTCAACGCACCCTATGACGTGAATTTCCGGTTATATAGATTTTCCGCTATTTCCGGTTGTATCAAAAACCTTTGAAAGCCTACTCCTCCTACAATTTTTGTCATATCTTCTTCAAAATGACCAGATATGATCTTCAGACCAAGCCTCACAAAAGTTATCCCATGGCGTTTTGATTTTCTAAACCGTTTGTCCGGCACAGCCAATCAAAATCAGCAAAAAAGTAACCAAACAGGAACTTGGGTCAAATCTCTGCAAATCTTTGAGATATCAACACTAAACTTGGTATATCGGTGGACGACACTACAACATGTTACCGTTTGCAAAGGCAACTTCATATCTCAAAAAATGATTGATATAAAGCAAATCGAATTTATTGCTCACGCTAAAATAATGCTTTACACATCCGCCGGTCAAAAACTGATACTTTGATTCAATCACAAGTTCTTATGAAGACTCTTGAGAATGTTTAGTACACAAATCTGAGGAAAAGTTGACTGTAACATGAAAAGTCAATTTTATGTGAATATTTGAAACATGCATACTTGGCTAATTGTTAAGGAAATTTCCAATGAAATGTCTCCCCTGCTCCTCAGCGCGCGCGCGCTCCACATTCTCACACACTCAGCCTTTCCCTTGACACACGCGCAAGCTTGACGAGACGCATACACAACATTTCAGGCAATTGTGGGCTGACCAAGCCCCCACTCATTCCTTGGCTTGAAGTGAAGGCCCTTGTGGATCTTGATGGTAATGCATTTTAGAAAAAGTTCTCAAAATCCTGAAACATTGATAGTAAAGGCCAGGAGTAACTACCACACCACAAATGACGCACCATTATCCATAGGTGGCGCTACGGCCAAGCCCCAATTTTCCATTTACAAAGTGATGCCATTCGCATCCCATTTGTCCCAAAATTCTGAAATTCATTAGATATGCCTTATTTCTCATGAGGAACAAAAAAGCCTCAATAACCTATAACGGCAGCCATATTGGATTTTTTTGTACAATAAAGATTTAGGAAACACGTTTTTTTGCTACTTCTCCTACAATTTTTGTCCAATCTTCCCCAGAATTGGCAGGTATCATCGTCAGAGCAACCCTCACTGAATTCTTCAACAGATTTTTGAATTTCAAAACCGTTTGTCCGGTACAGCCAATCAAAATCGTCAACAAAGCAACCAAACAGGAAGTTGTATCAAATCTCAGCAAATCTTTTAAATATCACCACCAAACTTGGTGTGTCACGTGAAAGACACTACATCATGTTCCCATGTGAGAAGGCAAATTAATATCTTAAAAAATGATTGAAATAAAGGAAATCTAATTTATTTCTATCTAATGCTAAAATAATGCTTTACACATCCGCCAGTCAAAAAACTCTGATTCAATCACAAGTTCATATGAAGACTCTTGAGAATATTTAGTACACAAATCTGAGAAAAGGTTGACTGTGAGATGAAAAATAGATTTTTGGTGAATATTTGAAACATGCATGCTTGGCTAATTGCTAATGAAATTTCCAATGTAATGTCACCCTCTGCTCCTCAGCGCGCGCGCTCCACATTCTCACACACTCAGCCTTTCCCTTGACACACGCGCAAGCTTGACGAGACGCATACATAACATTTCAGGCAATTGTGGGCTGACCAAGCCCCCACTCATTGCTTGGTCTTTAGCAAAGGCCCATGTGGATCTTGATGGTATTGCATTTCCGATTTTGTATGCACTGGTAAAAAGTTCTAAAAATCCTGAAACATTGATAGTATAGGCCAAGAGTAAGTACCACACCACAAATGGCCCAATATCACCCATAAGTGACGCTACAGGCCACGCCCTGATACACAAAGATACAAGGCTTTCTGGAATGGGTAGGCTCACCAAGCCCCCTTGCTTCACTCCTTGGCTTGAAATAAAAGCCCTTGTGGATCTTGATGGTATTGCATTTCAGATTTGGTATCCCACTGGTAAGTCTGCAGCATGGATTTTTACAGTGACAATTTGTAAAGAATATAAATTTTTCAATGGTTTGCAATGTTTGGAGGAATCCGCCATTGCTGCTTGCAGTTATATTTATTATTATTATTCTAGTTCCATGGGAGTCAATGGCAGCCCCTAGAACCCTTGGATAACTTTTTGTTAAATTTGGCACACTCATTAAGGACAGTTCCTTCTATACCTACACCAAGTTTCATGTATCCCATCAGACCACTCTAGCGCCACCAATGGGTCAAAGTTGGACTTGTGTTTACACACGCAACTTTTGAACCGTATGACTTATTTTCAAAAATGAGGTACCGTTGGATTCCCTGGATCAAGACGAGTTCAACGCACCCTATGACGTCAATTTCCGGTTATATAGATTTTCCACCATTTCCGGTTTTATCAAAAACCTTTGAAAGCCTACTCCTCCTACAATTTTTGTCATATCTTCTTCAAAATGACCATAGATGATCTTCAGACCAAGCCTCACAAAAGTTATCCCATGGCGTTTTGATTTTCTAAACCGTTTGTCCGGCACAGCCAATCAAATTCAGCAAAAAAGCAACCAAACAGGAACTTGGGTCAAATCTCAGCAAATCTTTGAGATATCAACACGTAACTTGATATGTCACAAGAAAGACACTACAACATGTTACCATGTGCAAAGGCAACTTCATATCTCAAAAAATGATTGATATAAAGCAAATCGAATTTATCGCTAACGCTAAAATAATGCTTTACACATCCGCCGGTCAAAAACTGATACTTTGATTCAATCACAAGTTCATATGAAGACTCTTGAGAATGTTTAGTACACAAATCTGAGGAAAAGTTGACTGTAACATGAAAAGTCGATTTTATGTGAATATTTGAAACATGCATGCTTGGCTAATTGCTAACGAAATTTTCAATGAAATGTCTCCCCTGCTCTTCAGCGCGCGCGAGCTCCACATTCTCACACACTCAGTCTTTCCCTTGACACACGCGCGGGCTTGGCGAGACGCATACACAACATTTCAGGCAATTGTGGGCTGACCAAGCCCCCACTCATTCCTTGGCTTGAAGTGAAGGCCCTTGTGGATCTTGATGGTAATGCATTTTAGAAAAAGTTCTCAAAATCCTGAAACATTGATAGTATAGGCCAGGAGTAACTACCACACCACAAATGACACACCATTATCCATAGGTGGCGCTACGGCCAAGCCCCAATTGTCCATTTACAAAGTGATGCCATTCGCATCCATTTTGTCCCAAAATTCTGAAATTCATTAGATATGCCTTATTTCTCATGAGGAACAAAAAATCCTCAATAACCTATAACGGCCGCCATATTGGATTTTTTTGTACAATAAAGATTTAGGAAACACGTTTTTTCGCTACTTCTCCTACAATTTTTGTCCAATCTTCCCCAGAATTGGCAGGTATCATCGTCAGAGCAACCCTCACTGAATTCTTCAACAGATTTTTGAATTTCAAAACCGTTTGTCCGGTACAGCCAATCAAAATCGTCAACAAAGCAACCAAACAGGAAGTTGGATCAAATCTCAGCAAATCTTTGAAATATCACCACCAAACTTGATGTGTCACGTGAAAGACACTACATCATGTTCCCATGTGAGAAGGCAAATTAATATCTTAAAAAATGATTGAAATAAAGGAAATCTAATTTATTTCTATCTAACGCTAAAATAATGCTTTACACATCCACCAGTCAAAAAACTCTGATTCAATCACATGTTCATAAAGACTCTTGAGAATGTTTAGTACACAAATCTCAGAAAAAGTTGACTGTAACATGAAAAGTTGAAATTTGGTGAATATTTGAAAAATGCATGCTTGGCTTGTTAAGGAAATTTCCAATGAAATGTCTCCCCTGCTCCTCAGCGCGCGCGCTCCACATTCTCACACACTCAGCCTTTCCCTTGACACACGCGCAAGCTTGACGAGACGCATACACAACATTTCAGGCAATTGTGGGCTGACCAAGCCCCCACTCATTGCTTGGTCTTTAGCAAAGGCCCATGTGGATCTTGATGGTATTGCATTTCCGATTTTGTATGCAACGGTAAAAAGTTCTCAAAATCCTGAAACATTGATAGTATAGGCCAAGAGTAACTACCACACCACAAATGGCCCAATATCACCCATAAGTGACGCTACAGGCCACACCCTGATACACAAAGATACAAGGCTTTCTGGAATGGGTAGGCTCAACCAAGCCCCCTCCCTTCACTCCTTGGCTTGAAATAAAAGCCCTTGTGGATCTTGATGGTATTGCATTTCATATTTGGTATCCCATTGGTAAGTCTGCGGCATGGAATTTTACAGTGACTATTTGTAAAGAATATACATTTTTCAGTGGTTTGCAATGTTTGGAGGAATCCGCCATTGCTGCTTGCAGTTATATTTATTATTATTATTCTAGTTCCATGGGAGTCAATGGCAGCCCCTAGAACCCTTGGATAACTTTTTGTTAAATTTGGCACACTCATTAAGGACAGTTCCTTCTATACCTACACCAAGTTTCATGTATCCCATCAGACCACTCTAGCGCCACCAATGGGTCAAAGTTGGACTTGTGTTTACACACGCAACTTTTGAACCGTATGACCGATTTTCAAAAATGAGGTACCAATGGATTCCCTGGATCAAGACGAGTTCAACTTTCAAATATGACGTCAATTTCCGGTTATATAGATTTTCCGCTATTTCCGGTTGTATCAAAAACCTTTGAAAGCCTACTCCTCCTACAATTTTTGTCATATTTTCTTCAAAATGACCAGAGATGAGCTTCAGACCAAGCCTCACAAAAGTTATCCCATGGCGTTTTGATTTTCTAAACCGTTTGTCTGGCACAGCCAATCAAAATCAGCAAAAAAGCAACTAAACAGGAAGTTGGGTCAAATCTCAGCAAATCTTTGAGATATCAACACGTAACATGGTATGTCACAAGGAAGACACTACAACATGTTACCATATGCAAAGGCTATTTCATATCTCCAAAAATGGTTGATAGAAAGCAAATCGAATTTATCGCTAACGCTAAAATAATGCTTTACACATCCACCGGTCAAAAACTGATACTTTGATTCAATCACAAGTTTATATGAAGACTCTTGAGAATGTTTAGTACACAAATCTGAGGAAAAGTTGACTGTAACATGAAAAGTCGATTTTATGTGAATATTTGAAACATGCATGCTTGGCTAATTGCTAACGAAATTTTCAATGAAATGTCTCCCCTGCTCTTCAGCACGCGCGTGCTCCACATACTCACACACTCAGCCTTTCCCTTGACACACGCGCGGGCTTGGCGAGACGCATACACAACATTTCAGGCAATTGTGGGCTGACCAAGCCCCCACTCATTCCTTGGCTTGAAGTGAAGGCCCTTGTGGATCTTGATGGTATTGCATTTCCGATTTTGTATGCAATGGTAAAAAGTTCTCAAAATCCTGAAACATTGATAGTATAGGCCAAGAGTAACTACCACACCACAAATGGCCCAATATCACTCATAAGTGATGCTACAGGCCACGCCCTGATAGACAAAGATACAAGGCTTTCTGGAATGGGTAGGCTCACCAAGCCCCCTCCCTTCACTCCTTGGCTTGAAATAAAAGCCCTTGTGGATCTTGATGGTATTGCATTTCATATTTGGTATCCCATTGGTAAGTCTGCAGCATGGAATTTTACAGTGACAATTTGTAAAGAATATACATTTTTCAGTGGTTTGCAATGTTTGGAGGAATCCGCCATTGCTGCTTGCACTTATATTTATTATTATTATTCTAGTTCCATGGTAGTCAATGGCAGCCCCTAGAACCCTTGGATAACTTTTTGTGAAATTTGGCACACTCATTAAGGACAGTTCCTTCTATACCTACACCAAGTTTCATGTATCCCATTAGACCACTCTAGCGCCACCAATGGGTCAAAGTTGGACTTGTGTTTACACACGCAACGTTTGAACCGTATGACCGTTTTCAAACATGAGGTACCATTGGATTCCCTGGATCAAGACGAGTTCAACGCACCCTTTGACGTCAAATTCCGGTTATATATATTTTCCGCCATTTCCGGTTTTATCAAAAACCTTTGAAAGCCTACGCCTCCTACAATTTTTGTCATATATTCTTCAAAATGACCAGAGATCATCTTCAGACCAAGCCTCACAAAAGCTATCCCATGGCGTTTTGATTTTCTAAACCGTTTGTCCGGCACAGCCAATCAAAATCAGCAAAAAAGCAACCAAACAGGAAGTTGGGTCAAATATCAGCAAATCTTTGAGATATCAACACCAAACTTGGTATGTCACGTGGAAGACACAACAACATGTTACCATGTGCAAAGGCAACTTCATACCTCTAAAAATGATTTATATAAAGCAAATCGAATTTATCGCTAACGCTAAAATAATGCTTTACACATCCGCCGGCCAAAAACTGATACTCTGATCCAATCACAAGTTCATATGAAGACTCTTGAGAATGTTTAGTATACAAATCTGAGAAAAAGTTGACTGTAAGATGAAAAGTCGATTTTGAGTGAATATTTGAAACATGCATGCTTGGCTAATTGCTCCCCATGCGTGCTCCAAATTCTCACACACTCAGGCTCAGCCTTCCCTTGACACACACATGCTTTCTTGAAAATGTGTGCTGACCAAGCCCCCACCCTCGTTTTTTAACCCCTGTTTCATTTCGCTTCCAATCGCAGCTCGCGTTACGAATATAAATTCTTTTTCGGCGGCCATTGTTGTTTTCAACTGGAATCAGGTGATAGCCCTGTTAGAGGCAGCCACTTTCGGTAAGTCCTATTTATACATATTTTAAGCTAGAATTAATGATTGGGTTTGTGAAAGTACACTACTCATGAATTATGGTGAAGTAAGTCTAAATGTTTAATCCTGTCCATGTCCCAGTATGCCAAGCTGCTGACTTTGAGTGTCTTAAAGGTCAGACATGCTGTTTTTGGATGCTTTTATATAGGCCTTGGTGGTCCCCTAATACTGTATCAGAAGTCTCTTTCCCGAAATTCAGCCTTGGTGCAGAATTACAGCCACTACTAGCAGCCCCACAAGGAGCTTTCCTCAGAATGCGCTGTTTTGGTGACTGTAGCTTTAAATGCTAATGAGGAGCGGAGGGGTGGCACCATGCGCTAATGTTTACAATGGATGTATCGCAATGGCTGTAACCCCGTTGCTGTAAGATGCCTCGAATTTGCCCATTCTCATCTCATAACCCTGGTTTGCAGAGGTACACACTCAGTCATTTCAATGAGGGGAAAGGCGGATATCGCACGCGCCATAACACCAACAGCAGAACGGTTATCCAAATAACAAAAAAGTGTACAAGACTCACGTTACAGCATGTGTATTCACACACATACTTGATGCTATCTACCTTTCCATTAGCGACAGTAACTCAGCTGTTATCTGCAGAGCTAATGTTACAGCTACATTCTGAGGGTAGCAAGCTAGGTAACCGTAAAGTAAGTAAGTAAGTAAGACTTTATTTATATAGACTGTATTTGTAAAGCTACAAAATGATATAGCGTTAGTTAACTTACTTGTCCGAGGTTAGTAGCTGGACGAAGGAGAGTTAGTACTGATCCAGAATTTAATTTCAGCAAGGGCGGTTTTGTATTAGCTCAAGTTGAGGAAACAGTCGTGGCTTGGCACAGACATACAAAACAAATGCGCCTACAACAGAAGTTGTGTAGGCGCATTTCCAGAGAAAATTAAATTAAGACACTGGGTCTTCAGAGGCTCGGATGAACTGTAAAAATATTTTTGTTTTCCTTTGTACATTGTAGTGGAAATTTGGAATACAGTTATAATGTGTGTTTTATATATGAGGAATGTTTTTTAAGGGAAGTCTAAAGTTGGTTAAGAAGCTTGATACAATGAATGTTGAATCAACTCCATTTGGTAGAGATGCCATTTACAGTTTATGACACCTGGGGAGGATGAGACAGCTGGTCTGGAGACAATGTGGATTCAATTGTATTGTTATTGTGACCTGAGGGAGTAGTTTAAGATAGATGAACTGATCAAGCTGCTCTGACCCTTCCTGTTGCATGGGTGGTGTTAATTAAATACTTGTTTGAAGATGTCCACACAAAGGACAGTTGACCATTTGACTGGTGAACTCCTGTGGCTTTAGTATCTACTGGTTTGGGGAGAGATGAACTGTGGGACACTTGGTATGGAGTCAAACTGTCACTGAGCAGTGCTGACCAATCACAGAGTTTGCTACATTGATGGATTGACCATCAGAAGAACCATTTGTTCTAAGTTTATATAAGGCAGGGTTTTAGGGTTGTTCTTCATCACTCTTGCGAACGATCTGTGGCTAGCACCTCCTTCGTTATGACTGATCACAAAGTACTTTGCTAATTCTTAATTTGTACAAGCAAAATAAATGTATTGAAACCGCCATCTCTTGACTATTCAAATCTACACAGTGCCACTAGAATTTTTCCACAACATCTTGGTGGCCAAGTATGGGGATCCTCGATTAGTCTACGGCGTTCAGCAGGCGGCTACCCTCTGCGAATTAATCTTCCGGCAAAAAGCCGCCTTTCCTTCCGCCATGCGTGAGACAGCAGGGCCAGGGGGGCGCCCGTTGGACGTTTTGTGGCTGACGCGGGATCCTGAAAGAACCGGTGAGATATTCTTTTGGTCGCTGTGTGATTTGAGCTGTCTAACAGTGTGTTGTTTAGACTATTGTCAATAATTCGGTTAAGTTAGTAATTGGGCAGAGACCGGAGGAGAGCTGTGTCCTGTACGTGCAAGTCGTACAAATTGGGAGAACGTTGGAACGTTGGTCCCGTTACGTTAGAGTCGTACAAAAAGCATGCAGGAAATGTGCTGACGAGCGCATAAAGGGTAATAATTCACACGTGTTATCGTGCTGTGTGTCTTTAAGGCCCTGGGAAATTGGGTCAGGAAATGTATTGATTTCTGAGTCCCTAGAGTAAAATGGTAAAAAGTATACTTTAGAGGATTGGTAAAGATTAAATTGGTAAAGAGTAAATTGTTAAAGATTAAAGAGAAATTGGTAACCAGCTGAGAGTGTTTTATAAAAAAAAAAAAGGAAAGGAGGCCTGATCTATGAAATTTCAAAATTAGTAAACGCGCCTGTTCATTTTTTGTTTTAATTGCAAGTTATGTTTTTTGAGGTTAAAAGAAGTATGAGTAACTAATGGTGTCTACTATTCAAGCTATATACAAATGACAAAAATCAAAATTTTAATTATTTTTCGGTTTGGATATTTGTAATTTATGATTGTGTAGTTGGGGTATATTTTCATTGAAAGTTGTGAAGTCGGAATTTAATTGTTTTTAGAAAAGAAAAGGGGTAATTGTGTCTGTATTTTCCGTCGTTGGTTATTGTTGGTTTATGGATTGTAATTCTAAAAATGAATGGTCTGGAGGCAGAATTGACCTGTCCAAACATCGATTACATGAAGCAAAAGTATGGTAACGATAGTTTATTGCAAATGCAAATATGGATTGATAAATGTGGATTTTCGAGTGTGGGGTCGTTTTGTTTTAAGGACCTTATTGAATTGCGAAATAAGTTTAAGTGGAGAAAATAATGGATTTTAGCCTGATTGGAGAGCTTTTCTGATTGGGTGGAGGCAGGTAGAGTTAGAGATAAAGAAATATTAGGACAGAATAGCGTGGGGAATTTTTCATCTATTTCCCCACAGATTCACGATTGAGATTTTCCGGCTGTTCCGCAAACAAATTTCGCCGTGGTTCATCCGCAGCCAGAGGTTTTGCGGCAGGATGCGCAGGCGCATGAGGTTTTGCGGGAATGCGAGAACAGAATACGAACAGGTCAGTCATTTGCCATTTCTCTATGACTCAGATGTCTTCTGACAGCCGGTTATATCTAGGAAAAGTCAAGGAAGTAGGATCCAGGAATTTGTTTATAGATTTGCATTGGATTCCCGCAAAGATTGCGGCTTGTGCTTTGACTTGCAATTGCCTATACTTATTATTGTGCATTTCAAAGAAGGAGAGGTTAAAGTCCTCTCCGGTACAAAGGGTTTGAGTCCCTGTTGTGTTTGGAATAAAGAATGTTGTGGGCTATGTTGGTCAAAGCTAATGCAGAGCGTGTTGACATGCTGTTGAAAAACATGTAGGCCAGCACGAATTGCTAGGTATGGTGAATCCAAAATGCGTGCTTTGATTGTGGGAATTTTAGCAGAATGTACGTGAATGTCCGGAGATGTGTCATCACTGTTGAAAGTTTTCTGGAAATTGGGGGCGAACTCTCGCAAATCAGAGGGGTTCGTGACCGGAAGTTGAGTTCCGAACTGGTGAAGTACAATGTTTATCGGTTATGACACTGTTGGTAGAGGAGAGACGATTGACTTGTTATATTGTTTTACAACTTTGTTTTAACCATTATATATTTGATGTTAGACTTTACATCGGTCTGATTACCGCCAGAAGGCATTTGTTTTTGAAGATGGAGACATTCTTTGACTGAATTCTCCACTTGAAAAGAGGCGCATGCGCTTGAGCCTAACGGAAGTTGATTCTTTCATTGAAGCTCATTCTGCGTGCAGTGGCCCACACCCGTCATGAGTGCAAAAAAAACACAAAAAAAACCCACTCATTTTAGAGAGAATTTGACGTTGAATTGAGAAATGTATTGGTTGGAAAACAGATGTGTGTTTCAGTTTCTTTGTCAATCTTAAGAAAATATTGTGAGTTGCCATACTCTTGATTTGGAAATTATGTACAGACCGATTTTCTATATTATGAGCTTGATTCGATATTGAATAATGCGCTGGAAATTTCGTTTTTTGGGTAGGATAATTGGTAAAAGGCCAGTTTTGGCAACAAAAGCGGTATTCATTTGAAGAATTACAATCCTGGGGTTATTGAAACTTTTATGGAAAGTTATGTGTTCAAACGGAAATGTTATGTTGTTTAAGGAATATTTTAGTTTATGTCTGGAAATGTTCGATGGTTTTTATTTTAATTTTGTGGGAGTTCACAGATGTTACTGTTGTTTAAAGAAATATGTAAAGGGTTATGAAGAAGTGATTAGAAAGATTGAGCCAGTCCGAGGGACTGAAGTGTATACAAGGGGAACTAGTTCGAGAGACTGAATTGCGATTGTTGTTAAGGGCAAAGGTGCTACATATGTGTGTTTATTGCTGCTGAGATGATTTGTTGAAATGTGTTGGGTTTGGTGGTATTCATATTTACCTATTTAAATGGACTTGAAGTTGAAGCCTTGTCCAACCAGAATGCTAATACATGTGTAAACTGGCATTCTCTGACGAGTGATATTAGGTGCATATATTACGGTGGCCGAGAGGGGCAAACCAACATTACAAAATCTGAAACACTTTTACAAAGCTTGAGACAAATTTACATTTTGGAAAACATTTTTACATATCATAAAACAAAATTACATTACCAAAACACATTACCAAGTCCCGAAACAAATTTACATTTCAGAAAACAAATTAACTAGACGCGAAACACTTTTACAAGTCCCGAAACAAATTTACAAGTGGCGAAACAAATTTACAAACGACATTAGCCGGAAAGGGAATGTACCAATTCCAAAGTTGACGCGGAAGTGATAACGGAAGCGCTCAGTTTGAGTTGATGGCGGTTGATGGAGTTCATGGTGACCCAAAATGGACAGCGATACAGTGGTGTTTTGCCCGTTTTGTGGCATACATATGAAGCAATTAACAAGATTTTGTTTTTCGTGTGGTCGGTCTTTGGAGTTTTTAAATGGCGCAGACCAGAGTGAAGGACCAGATGTGTTGCAGCAGTGCATACCATATTTTAATGAGGGACACTCGTACGCTGTAATCGTGGACATGATGTCATGTTTACACGGTGTGCACATCAGCTTGAGGTCTCTGAAAAGCAAACTGAATGATGCTGGGTTATATCGCAGAAAGGATTTCTCCTCTACAAACGTCATAATTAGGGCAATACGACTGGAACTTCGTGGACCTGGACAGCTGTTTGGATACCGCATGATGTGGCAGGTGCTCAAACAAAAGTACAATCTGCGAGTGAAGAGGGATCATGTAATGAATTTGCTCCGGGAGCTCAATCCTCGAGGGTGCGAGAGGAGAGCACGCAGAAGGTTTATAAGGAGAACCTACCACTCCATGGGGCCGAACTATATTTGGCACGCGGATGGTTATGATAAACTCAAGCCATTCGGTTTGGCTCTTTCAGGGTGTATCGATGGATTTTCGCGTAAAGTACTGTGGCTTGTATGTGGATCAACAAATAATGATCCAACTGTGATCGCTCACTATTTCCTGTCATGTGTGCGAACCTCGGTGTCATCCCCATGAGACTGAGGACTGATTGCGGCACGGAAAACGGGACCATGGCCGCAATTCAGTGCACCCAACGCCACCAAGCTTGTTCCCTGTAGAACTATGGCTTGTAATGACTGCAAACAACTTACTCAGAGGATAGTTGAACTGGAGCTAAGAGTCAGAACCCTCTTAGATATCAGAGAGACCGAAGACTTCATAGATTCCATGCTACCTAGCCCGGAGGCTAAGCTACCTGCCAATGAGCCACCCTTGGAACCAGCTTTCTCTCCACCGGCCGTTGGACCGGATGAGTCATGGCCTGCTCTCGGCGCTAAACCAAAGAGGCCTAGCGCCGCTTCTACCTTCATCAGAGATGGGACTGTCACCAAGGATAAACAGCAAAAAAAGCGAGGCAGAAACTCTTCCCGCATCACCTCTCCTCCTGTCACACTCAGAAACAGTTTTGAACCACTGAGAACTTTCTCTCCCTTGTGTGTGGAATCCAAGGCGAAGAGGCACAGGAGTGCTAGCCACGCAGCTAACAAACATGAAGGGCCCAGATCGCCGACACACCATGATGGTAGCTACTACACACATGCAAATCCAACACATCATCGTCTGCTGCGACCGGGAGTCCCCCATTTCACTCCAAGCCCCTCTCGGACCACTCGGGGCGCTGTTCGACCCCCTATCAAGCCTAATCAGACAACAATATCACAGGATTATCAAGATCCAAGGTATGCTAAGACTACCCACAGCCCATCAACACTTAGAGGACCTAACACTGCTAGCACTATAGAATCTACTGCTAGCACTAATGCAGTGTCTAACCTTGGTCTAGCACAAGGTCCTATCATTGCTAACCCAAATAAGATAAGAACTGGCCCCGCAGCTACTGATAAGGCAAACGTTAGAAATGCAAACACAACACCACATATGGCCACTATCTTGATTGGAGATGCCATGACAGCACATGTTAAACTGGCAAAGACAGAAAATATTTGTCTTAGCAACACATCTGTCGAGGAACTGTCCTCAGAGGTACAAACAATCCTCAACAATAAACCAAACAACCCTAAGATTATCATCCACACTGGCTCGTTTGATATCCTACACAAGAAAACTGGCACTGAGATACTTAAAAAACATTTCACCCAGCTACTGAACACACTTAACAGATATCAAGATGTATTCATCAGTGGACCGATTGCATGCTTTCGCAGAGGAAAAGAAGCCTTCAGTCGACTACTATCCTTCAACACATGGTTGGCATCTGTCTGTCTGACACACAAACTGAGATTTATCGATAACTTCAATGTGTTCTGGAACTGTGCAGACCGTTTTCAAGCTGACGGACTCCACCCAAACCGTAGAGGATCTCGACTACTAACAGCAAACATCAATCACGTGCTCCTGACCACAAATCAAGCTTCTCTCCCTATCCCTGTTGTGTCTAAGCTGACTGACGCATCCCAAACAACCTCCCATGGAACAGAACAGAACATTCAAACAGCCTCCTGCAAGGACATGGGCCCTGCACAGATCTGCACCCCCCGTATGAATTCCCTTGTGATGGAACAGCTCAGTGACAGAGACTTTCCCAAAGAAAAGCTACGCTAGGACAGCCACCATGCTATTTCATTGGACATACCGGTCATCATCACAAACAGAAAATGGCATGGTAAAATGCATGGTTACAAACCTGAAACTAGTGTTAGAAGTCACAGAACTATCCATATTCTTCCAACAGATTTATCTACCCATGTTTTATCTGTTCATACCCCACAGATGAAATTGGCCCTTCTAAATGTTAGATCACTAAATAACAAAACATTCCTAGTTAATGATCTGGTCAAAGAAAACAACTTAGACTGCATCTGTCTAACAGAAACCTGGCTAAACAATGACACGGCAACAGCAACTTTGATAGAAGCGTGTCCGCCTGATTACAGCTTTCACCAAGTTTCAAGGACATCAAAAAAAGGTGGAGGAGTCGCAGCTATTTTCTCCTCTAAACTGTTGTTCAAAATCACTGAGCTAGGTGAATTCACATCATATGAATATCTTGCTATAGAGCTCAAAACCGAATCAATACTTTTGTTATTATATATCGGCCACCCAAGCACTCGCCAATATTCATACAAGAATTATCTGAACTATTATCACTATGTGTCACTAGATATGACAAAGTAGTATTAAACGGAGACTTACATATCCAAGTAAATAAAAAAGCAGACCCAAGAACTATTGAGCTCTTAAATCTCCTTGACAGTTTCAATCTAACTCAACACATAACAGACCCAACACACCGGCACGGAAACACACTATATCTAGTGATAACAACTGGACTAAATATCAATAATATTTCAATAACTGATCTACCCCTCTCAGACCATCATTATATACTTTTTAATGTGGAAATTATCCTAACAAAAACCAAAAAAGAATTCTTAGTCCATAGAAGATATTTAGACGATACAGCTATGATGACATTTTCTGAACAATTTGCTCTATATGAGCCGACTTACCATGATTGCTCTCTGAATGAAATGGTAGAGAACCTCAATGATGCACTATTATCTGTGTTAGACTCTGTTGCACCACTGAAAACCAAAAAGAAGTGCACAAGCAGAACCTCCCCATGGCTGAGAAATAAAAATGTTAGTGAAACGAAAAGAAAATGCCGTGCAGCAGAGAGAAAATGGAGGAAAACAAAGATCACTATCCACTACAATATCTACAAAGATACACTAACCACCTTTAACAAAACCATCCGTCTAGCAAGGAGAGAATATTTCTCCAACATTATTACAGAAAATGCCAGAAATTCCAGAGTTCTTTTCTCCACCATTGACCAGCTGCTAAACACTGTCCCTGCCCCACCTCCATCCTCAGCAGTTAAATGTGAAGAGCTTGCTTTGTTCTTCAAGAACAAAATAACTTTGATTAGAGCGAGTATTATTAATAGTGGGGTCGAAACTGACATCAGTAGATTCTGCAACATAACCATGAGCACATTTACCTGTATCACACTTAGTGAACTTTCCAAAATTGTCGGCGAATCTAACTCCACAACCTCAGATATTGATCCTATACCCACAACATTCTTTAAGCGAGTGTTTGATAGTGTCTCAGGTCCGGTGCTAGAGATTATAAACACATCCCTCAGAACTGGCGTCTTCCCAGATGCCTTCAAAACAGCTGTTGTAAAGCCCCTATTAAAGAAACCCAAATTGGATAACAGTCTACTTGCAAATTACAGACCAATATCAAACCTCCCATTTATTAGTAAAGTACTGGAAAAGATAGTTTTAGTCCAATTAAATTCTTTTCTTGAAGAAAATAACATCCTGGAAGTCTCGCAGTCAGGTTTCAGGAAATATCACAGTACTGAAACTGCTCTCACCAAAATAATTAGCGACCTCAGACTAAACTCTGATGCAAATAAAGTCTCTATCCTTATCCTGTTAGATCTCAGTGCAGCATTTGATACAATTGATCACGACATCCTAATCAATAGACTGGAAAAGCTTATTGGGTTCACGGATAATGTATTGAACTGGCTGAAATCATATATCACAGGAAGGAAGTTTTATGTTAGTTTAGGTGACCATAGGTCCAAGAAACATGAGAACTGCTACGGGGTTGCTCAAGGAAGCTGCTTAGGTCCATTACTTTTTTCTCTTTATATGTTACCACTCGGCGACATAATCAGAGAACATAACATAGATTTCCATAGCTATGCGGATGACACACAACTATATATATCCACTGAACCCAACGATGCAACGGCCATCAATTCCATTACAAACTGCCTGTTGGCAATAAACAAATGGATGAATGATAACTTTCTTAAATTAAATGAAGACAAAACCGAAGTCCTACTATGTGGCCCCAAATCCAAAAGAGAGATGCTTATTAAGAATCTTGGAGGCTTAACCCCCTGTCTTAAACCAGAGGTGACGAGTCTCGGCGTAATCCTGGACTCAGATTTGAATTATAACTCTCACATTAATAAAGTGACCAAAACAGCTTTCTTTCACCTGAGGAATATAGCAAAGGTACGACCATTCATAAACCAAAATGATGCAGAGAAGTTAATTCATGCTTTTATATCCAGCCGGCTGGACTACTGTAACGCACTTTTCACTGGTCTTCCCAAGAAAACCACTGAAAGACTACAGCTCATTCAAAATTCTGCAGCTAGATTATTAACCAAAACTAAAAGGAGAGAACACATTAGTCCTGTCCTAGCTACTTTACACTGGCTCCCTGTTACCTTCAGAATTGACTTTAAGGTCCTTTTCCTCACATACAAAGCTCTACACGGACAAGGACCTAGCTACATTGCTAACTCCTTTATAAACTACACACCAGCTAGAACACTGCGATCATCAAATGCAGGCCTATTAGAGGTCACCAGAAGCAGTCATAAGAAGATTGGTGATTCGGCCTTTGTCAATTACGCCCCAAAACTATGGAACAAATTACCCATAAATATTAGGGAAGCTAACACTCTAGACATTTTTAAAAGACAGCTTAAAACCTACCTTTTTACCGAAGCATTTAAGTAGTTTTATCTCAAAAGGGTTTTCCTACTTTTTAAAGTTGTTTTCTCTCTTGAACAGAGATCTTATTGGGATTTTTATTATTGTTTGAATTATTTATCACTTGTATTATTGTTTTTATTGATTTTATGTAAAGCACCTTGAGCTACAATTCTTGTATGAAATGTGCTATATAAATAAAGTCTTACTTACTTACTTACTTTACCACCACAATGACTACTACTCTGGAGCGTCCAGCCACATGTATGGCTCATCCACAAGCAACCAGAGGATTGAGTCATGGTGGTCCATATTCAGAAAGGGAAGGTAAGTGGCCTTCATAAAGTCATTTAATTATGTGTAACCTTCATTCATTCAAACGTGTATGCTTAAAACTTTAACTTTTTTATTATTTATCGATTTCTATAGGGCTCAGTTCTGGATGGAGCTATTTGCAGACCTTACAGATGCCGGATACTTCAACGGGAGTCACGAGCATCAGTGTCTACTGAGATATTGCTTTGGTGATGTTCTTCAGAAGGACTTGGATGAGTGTGTGAGACTGTGGAACAGTCACAGGATTCGCCCCTCCAGAACAGCATCATGTCCAGGAGGATTGCCCAATGAGCTCTACTACTTACCACACAGGTAAGTAAGTAAGTAAGACTTTATTTGTATAGCACATTTCATACAAGAATTGTAGCTCAAGGTGCTTTACATAAAATCAATAAAAACAATAATACAAGTGATAAACAATTCAAACAAAAATAAAAATCCCAATAAGATCTAAGGTAATACTTTGGTGATAGATGGTATTTGTTTTGCTTTTATCTTAAATTTAAATACTTTTTATTATATCTTCTGTTTAACATAGGTTTGGCTCCAGAGACTGTGGATTTCAAATTGAGCAGGCTGATGCCTTTCCTGAGGCTCACCTGACAAGAGCTCCATGTGGGGACCCAAACATTCAGGAGTACTTGGACTTAGCCATGGAGCACAATCATTTACAGAATCCAGAGTACTGGCAGTCTTCAACTGAACTGTATCTGAGATTAAAAGAAATTGCTCAGCTATGAATTGATTGATTGGGAGATTTATTGTAATAGGGGTGGAACATGTACACAAAGTGTCTTAATGTGTCATCCACAGCTTCAATATTTCAAAGTGGGAATAAAAATAATGGGTCATGGATCACAATCTAAAACAATTGTCAAAATGCTAACTGAGAATGCTCACATACCCTTACATTATAAAAGCCTCCTTAACAAATGCAACTATAACCTATAACAGCAACAAAGAAACAACATTTTTAGAGTCAGAGCTCTAGGGGTTATCCAGTCATAGGGCTTATAGACAGCCAAATCCTGGACTATTTTGAATTCCAAAGTCCATTTGTGATTTAAACACACTATATGTGTCCAGGAGTGGTAATTTCAACAAGTTTGAACATGTATTTGCCATTGGGAATGGGGAGCCATCCAGGAACTCTATTTGTGGCAATGGTTGCAAGCCAGATGGGGGAAGTGATGTCAGCCCAGTTGCAAACATCAAAACGTCCTCCACAGACACAGCAGCCGCGCCTTCTGCAAAGAAATAAATGTTCAGATATACCATGGTAATGTGGTTTTCCAATTAGTTACAAAAAACCTTACAAACCTTCACAGTCAAGGAGATAGTCTGCCCAGTAGGCCACAGTTTGACTTTCTTTTAGTCTCCTATTACTCCCTGAAGGGCTGAGGTCAGTTTTTCGAGCTCAAAGCCAGTGAGTCGCTTTTCAAAGTGGCACAGGACAGGGGTCAGCAAAGTAGGGTGTTGCTGTAGTGTAGTCAGAAACTGAAGGGCTGAAAGACCATCTTTGAATCTACAAAGTGAACACAAACACTGTTTCACTGCTGTGTAGTGCCAACTGCATTTAAATTATCTAAAGAAAACTTTTTGAGGTTCTCTTCACGACAATTACTATCCACCTAAAAAAAACATTTGGGGAAAATGGTTGTGTGATAACATTCTTTTGATTTGCACATGGAAAGGTGTTACAAACTGCAAAAAAAAAATCACACGGAGGAATGACACAGAGGGCAGGTTGGCAAGGAATGGAGAGACAGACATCACATAGTGTATTACAACTGAAAGCCTAAGGCAAAACATTTGTCACAGTGGCTAACTAATAACAGATACACATGCCATGAAGCATTTTAAACAAAAATGTCATACATAAACATAAAAAAGAAAATCACCATCATAATTCAAAATATTATCTTACTTGTCAATTACAGATGAGTTGCGGTCAATAATATACCACTGGAGGTAGTCTGCCACAATTTCTTTCTTTTCTTCCACAGCAGCCACATGTCTCAGACAGCCTGCTGTCTGTAACATTGTGCTGTGTCTCATGATACATTCTTGCAGAGCATCCAATGAAGCAGCATTCTCAATCTTAAAGACAAAGAGGCATAAACACCCCAGTAAATAACTATGTACTATCCTTGCCCATTTTTATTCTGTGACATGCAGTAACCCTACCCTATCAAAAACTAATACATTCTGCAAATTCTGTGTATGCAATATAGGAAGTAAACATTGTCTTAAAACAGTGCAGGAACTATGTCAAACTCTGTCCTACCACATTGTAGATTTATGCTATTCTCACCTCTCGCAAAGCTTTCCCTATTTCTTCATCAGTTATTAAATTAACTGTTGATTTGAATGAAGGCTGGCCGGCAAGATAATGTACAAGATCTTCTGACAGGAAATGGGGTCCTGGACCTCCATGTACAACTGACACTGCGATCATCTTTCCTGCCATGAAGTATTCATCCTCCCTAACAGCTATGAATGAATTCATATTGCAAAATGAAAACATACAATACATTATATACTTTAAGATATTGAGGAAAAAAGCATATGCTGTGTCATCTATTTGTTTAATGATCATTAACCAACCATTAGTATAGCACACTTCTAACCCCATACATACCATTTGCATTGTAGACCAAGAACCGATGTCCTTCTGGTCCATCAAAAATGGGCCGGTCTTTCAGGTGTTTCATTAGCAGAGATAAAAATTCTCGTCTTGGACCACCAGTGTCAATTCCCTCCTCAAAAATACCAGCATCATCAGTAAATCTGACCAGCATGTCACAGGTTTCTGAATATGTTGTACGCTTGAAACCTCTGACGGCTCCATCCCAAACATTAGCCCTTGAGATGTTGAACCTGCTGACTCTTTTGTGATCAATAGGAAGCGCCAGGTTTGCTACAATGTCAGGTAGTGTAATGTCCATCTCCTCCCTGTAATGACAAAAAGTGATTTAATTAATGGATATCCCAGACAGTGCACACTTTTACAACAGTTATTTAAATACCGGAATGCCACACTCAAAAGCTAATTTTACACTGCCGTGTGTTGGAAATTCTCCACATTGACTGCAACCAGCTCCTCATCCTCTTCCTCAACACCTGGTGCATACAGGTCCGTGTATTTACTGTTGGGAAATTACAATTTCCATGTTAAAACATCTTACAAACACAAATTTCTTCCCCATGAATTAAATTGAAAGTATGTGAGTCACTATCCTTTTTTTAAAAAAAATTTTACCTGTAGCAAGTCTTGTCTGGATTTGTTTCAGATGGATCCATATCCTCAGCATCAGATATTACTATCTGAAAAACAAGTTAAAATGTCTGAAGCATTTACATTACATTTAGCAGACGCTTTTGTCCAAAGCGACGTACAAGGGAGAAACAACAACTCTAAGAAACGTCAGGCTGCCACAGTCTGCCCTATTACCTGTCCAGGCCGAATTGTTGCTGAATGTCCCGGTGCATCTCTAAAACATGATACAAATAATACAATTACTACATTAATTATTACTGTTCTTCAGGCCTACAATAGTCATGTAAGAATGTAAACAAATACAGGCAAGATTCCTATTGTTTGATTACCACTAGAAAGGATAAAAAATGTTGACTGTGTGACAAAGGCTAGATGTCAAAATGTACCTACCTTTCATCTTTAGGTTTGAGTTTGGGAGTACTTCGGTTTTGTGGTTCAAAAACCTGAGAGGAAACGCATTAATTTATCAACAATTTGTAATAGCTTCGATAACTGTTCCCTTACCCCATACAGTATATATATAATGGTGAAAGGTTGTCAGTATTGTCATAGATAAATCAATACATGCATTCATAAATAAATAAGTATTAAAATAAATAAATAATTACATTTAGTCATTTAGCAGACACTCTTATCCAGAGCGACTTACAGTAAGTACAGGGACATTCCCCCGAGGCAAGTAGGGTGAAGTGCCTTGCCCAAGGACACAACGTCAGTTGGCCTGACCGGGAATCGAACTGGCAACCTTCGGATTACTAGTCCGACTCCCTCACCGCTCAGCCAACTGACTCCCTAATTATGTACACAGTAATTGATGTACCACTGTGTCAGCTCGATTGAATTCAGCTGTGCTCCTTGATGCGATGACAATTTCAGAATCAGAGTCTGAAGTATTATCCGTTGCTGTAAAAACAAACAAACAGATCATGTAGATAATGCAGATGCATCCTTCAGTAGAGTATCTAAAATATGTAAAAATTTTGAATCCTGAGATCCACTAACCTCCTCCTTTAAAATGTGTTTCTAGGCAAATGAAAAATGTGATCCTGCAATATGGCCTTCCTAGTTCCTTTTTATATTCTGCCAATTTGAATGGCCTTTCTGATCCAGGCACATGGACCACCTCTGAGCAGTCTGGATACAAAAGGATGTACGGTCCTTCTGGCATGTCCTTGTTAAATGTTTTCATTTTCTGGACAGCTTGTTTCAGTACATCAGGTGCTGCTACCTCTGGGTCTACAAATAACGGGAGTGTTTTCCCTCTTAGAGGTTTTAAATCAGTTCCATTTGGCACCATCAATCCAATGTTTATCTAATAAAATGACAAAGATGTATTAAACATAGGTAAAATAAAAGACTATACATACATCTGTGTTTCCCATTAATTATGGAGAATGTGTTGTCCCTCCATGGTCTAATTGGTGCCAACACAGATTCATAGTGAGCCGAACATGTCAATAAGCTGCACTCTCCAATTCGATGCAGTGTTTGCCCAATTGCTTTAGCAAAGCATCTCGCCCTGCACGAGAGCTTCTGTTATTCTGCCTAAATCTACGCAAAGATACCCTCTTCAAAGATGTTAGTTTTTCTTTTTAACTTAATTCAATCTGTACAATAAATCTACTATGATACAGATCCATTTAAGAGTCACCTCGAGTCAGACAGTCGAGTTATAAGCTAACAGTCAGTACAATTTACCTGGACGTGTTTTCGTTCTTTAGCCCGATGTCTTCCTCTCGGCCCGTAGTTAAAAGATTGACGCTCTATGGACTTTGAACTTCTGTACTCCATGAACTGTTTGTATGATGTGCAAGGTTTTTCTGCTGAAATTAGCAAAGCTCAGTTTCAAAATAGAAAGTTAACGGCCACTAACCAAAAGCGCTATTCACTTTCATTCAGGTAGCGAGCGTTATGCTGCACTTACTTTGTTTAGCATTATCCGGCTGTTGAGATGTCCCCTGTGTGTTTGGTCCTTCTGTCTGGTCTGCGCCATTTAAAAACTCCAAAGTCCGACCACACGAAAAACAAAATCTTGTTAATTGGCTCATATGTTTGCCACAAAACGGGCAAAACACCACTCTATCGCTGTCCATTTTGGGTCACCATGAACTCCATCAACCGCCATCAACTCAAATTGAGCGCTTCCGTTATCCCTTCCGCGTCAACTTTGGAATTGGTACATTCCCTTTCCGGCTAATGTCGTTTGTTAATTTGTTTCGCCACTTGTAAATTTGTTTTGGGACTTGTAAAAGTTTTTCGCGTCTAGTTAATTTGTTTTCTGAAATGTAAATTTGTTTCGGGACTTGTTAATGTGTTTTGGTAATGTAATTTTGTTTTATGATATGTAAAAATGTTTTCCAAAATGTAAATTTGTCTCAAGCTTTGTAAAAGTGTTTCAGATTTTGTAATGTTGGTTTGCCCCTCTCGGCCACCGTAATATATAGATTTCGGAGCCTAATTTTTATGTTGAAATTAAAATAGTACTAATGGTTGATAGAATTGTAAAGGTTCTGTTGTAAATATAACTATGGGTAATTGGTTTACATGTTGTAAGAGGGTAGAATTGTCCCTAGAAAGAAATCCGAAGGCTGACATGATTCTAGCGAATTTGCCAGTCCACTGTCTGTTGAACCAAGTCTTTTACAAATTGCTAGGATTGCTGGGATCTGAGGAAAAAATCCAGGCTGTGACTTTCTTGGCTAATGGTGAAAACGTGGAGGAAGTGCATTCTGCTCTGTCCTGAGATAAAGGAGAGTCCAGGAAGTTGAATTTGCAACTATGGCAACTATATTTGTAGATAACAAACTTACAGACAGACTCAACAGCGATGGCGGCGGGTAACAGGCTAGTAAAGGAATTGCAGCTTGACATTTGAGATCCAGGATGAGTAACCGAATGACGCATGCGCAGACGGAAATTGAGAAATTGACTAAGACGCAAATTTAGAGAAATAGATAAATTTGGAGCGAATTTTACATATTAATTTGGTTATTTTTGAAATATGTTGGGTGATGAGTATTTTGAGACATTTGCTAACAAGGTTTTTGTTTGTTTGAGGACATTTTAAATGAGTTTCAGAAATTCCGAGGAAAGGTGGGGGCTAAAAAAAAAAGAGTCCCGTTACGTTGAGTTTTACAAAGGTGATCCCAGAGGGTGTAATTCTGCATAATTATGTGAGTATTAATGGTGAAAGACGTGTCCGTTTAGATGAGTTCGAAGTTTGGTGGTTAACAAATGTGTAATTAACATTTGTTCTAATTCCTAGCCAAACAGGAGGTTTTAAAGCCTTTCAGACCAGAACTTGTATTTACGAGCAGAAAATCTGTGATGTGTGATGGTACTCGGTAAAATGCAGAAATTAAACCCCTGGTTCATAAATTAGTTCTAATTGGATTGGAAAAGTTATACTTTAGCAAAACTAGAGAGGGTCCAATTTCTGGGGAAATTGTAGGGTGTGCTTGCTTGCGTCGGTTGTACAGGGATTTTAATGCCATTTACAACTGATATTCCTGTATATTTTATATAAAAATGCATAGGGACTACTTATTATGCATAAATATTACATAGATTTAAAAGCATCTTTTTTTTGCTGCTCATTTACAACTCAAAATACGAGTGAAGTGTAAAATGAAATATGATGTCTTCTCATTTCCCCTGCAAGAGGCTCATAGCTGAATCAAAACGAATACATTTGGCAGACCGGTGTAAAAATGGACCTAATCTCTATGACTTAAACGTCCTTTTAAGTTTTCCCATCTCGTGATATTTTCAGGCATTTAGCCTACTCATATTGCATTCATTCATTAATAAAGAACCCCCTTTGAAGATTATTCTACGACGTTACCGGCAGAAGATAGAATCGCGATTCAAACAGTACCATCTGCTAACTGAAAATATGCCCCCAAAAACGTAAATAAGCTTGACATTTATTTAGTGGAAAATCGCTCATTCATAAAAAGCTCACTGGTAGCGATCATTGTCAGTAACAACGCAAAATGCGATATAGCCCTGTGTGGAGAAGCTGCCCCGGTAAATTCTACTACTACAGTACAGTACTAGACTACTGCTGTGTTCGTCTTGGTAGCGATTGCGTTGGTTGAATTCAATTAAACGTTCCGTTGTGCGGTTTAGGCTGAAATAAATTATTTTCATGAACAGATTGACAAAGTTTAGGCTGTGGCAATGAAGTTCAGGTTAGTAGTCAGATAGTTTCCCTATTGAAAGACTTTTGAGTAAGGGGAGTGCCGAACATGTTCTGTCGCCGTTTGACTTAAACAGCTGAGGAGTTTTTGTTAGCTACTCACACTAGTGTCTCGGGTAGGCTACAGCGTTGCAGTGAGCTACACTGGTTTGAAACCGCAGGTAATGGTAATTTCACCAACAAATCGTTTACTAATGTCAGAATAAATCATACAACGAAAATGTATATGTGAGGAATGTTTATTTTAACGATTGAAAACAGATACATCATAGACCACTGTAGTATGTGTTGCCCGGGCAACACAGGCTAATGTCATGATGCTAATACTTCAGTGAAATAGTAGACTACTGTTTCCGAAAGTAGATGTACTTCCTTAATAATATCAGCTTATATTGTACATTACACATCACAATTGTGTGTCATATCACAAAGTAAAATGAGTAAATAGTTATCACCCTGGCCTCTTTTCTTGTGGCGTTTCTGCAGCTGCCTTGCAGTAAAGCTATAGTTAGCCTAGCTATCCCCCAAGTTAACAGATGCGAAACGAATGTTCTGCCAAAGGTAGTCACGCGTGTTTTCGTGACGTTAGTGACGCAGTGACGTTAGTAACGTCAGTGACTGTGGCTAGCAAATTAGCCACCGTTAGCTTCACTTTTCGCCACAAAAACTTAACTGAAGCCTAAACCATGCAACGGAACGTAAATTCCAATAGAAGCAACTCAATCGCTACCAAGACGAAACTTTTGACATCTACGTTGTCTATGTAGGCCAAATATTGACTGAGTTTTAGGGGGGTGATGAAGAAAGTGTTTGTCCGTCTCTTCATAAACGGAGTGACTAAGTTCAGTTGAGTTCTGGATTTTAATACGTATTTATCAATCTGCAGATTGGGAGAGAAAACCAGTCTTCTGACCATAAATGACAACACAACACCAAGCTTAGGTCTCAACCAGGTCTCTCTCCGCTCCGAAAGCCGAAGGACCCTCTTTAATAGGGCACAAGAATGTAAACATAGATTGTGACAGTCAGACAGGAATGACGTTACAACAGTCTCAGGGAAAGATTCACTGCTGCCAACACATGACAACTCTCACACTAGAGAGTTCATAGTTGGAGCTCTCCTTGTAGTCATGACAAGGACCGTTTAGCCAGTACTTTCTCCTGACCCCGAACATCTATTAACCTGACACATAGACACAATATACTGTTATTAATAGCAAGCTTACATGATAAACGTAGTAACTAGTATCCAATGACTAGTTCTATTGATTAGTGATTAATGTAAGCACACAGGAAATCCCAATTTCTTCCACAGGGGCAAAAATAAATAAATAAATAAATAATAATATGTATGTGAGAGAACAAAGGTTGTGCCCTTGCCGAAGGCAAAGCACACCCAATTAAGTGAATAGATGGTAAACGCCAACCATCTGTGTTGTTTAAAGAGAAAAAAGAGGTTGAGAGTTTTTGCTTTGTTCCAGAGCGTGCTGTTTGTTTGATTCAAGTATGAAATGCGCGCTGGTAGACATTGTTTATTTGAGTTGATTCATTGAGTACTAACAAAGAGTAATAGAGATGGCTGGTAAATATGGGATTACTCAAAGGTGTATACATTACATGCTTTGATAAGACTTTTGAGGAGTTAAAGAATAAGGTTTTGTTTTACGGGTTTATGTTAAATTGTGAATTTAACATTGAGATTAAAATCTCTTTTTCTTGGCCAGGTCTCCCTCGAAAAAGAGATTTTAATCTCAATGGGACTTCCTGGTTAAATAAAGGTAAAAAAACAACAAAAAAAACCAAACTATTTAAATTAAATTAAAGGTTTAAAAAGAAAAAGGGAGAGTTTATATTTTCTTTTGTCGTAAGGGCATTGTTTGCTTGATGTGATTGCGAGTCGTAGCGTAATTCTTGCATGAATGGCTTGTTCTAAGAGCAGTTTTAAGTGTGTGAACATGGACTTAATGAAACAAGAGAATGTTTTGTGGATGTGAAGAGATGATTGGTTTAAACACTTTGATGTTCTGAAAAGGGAATAATTTGGGAAGACTCATTAAGTCTGATAAATTGTGGTTGTGATGGTTGGAACTAAGTAGCTTGTTCTGGACTGCAGCCAAAGCAAGTTATGAAGTTCTACCTATCTAACCTATATAGAAATATAGATGGGGTATAAGTTTGGCTAATGGTTACATTAAGAACATTTTATGGTCTATGTTTCATTTTGGAATCATACAGATTAAATTCTGGTTTAGGGTAGTGATGCTAGTTTTCTACATGTCTTGGAAAAAGAGAGATTTGATTTGGTGAATTTAAATACAGGAAAAATAAAAAGGGAATCTGAAATATAAAGGTATTCATTTGAACTGTTCCTAAAGGTTATTCGTAATTTGGTTGTTTTCTAAAATAGTTTTATTCTATACAAATTGGTTCAAAACTTGGTTGCTTCAGTGTAAGCTTGTTAATTCATAAAAGGGAAAAGAGTTAAAATATTTACTGATAGTTAAATACATAATTGGTGTTACATATGATTTTGGGAAAGGTATGTAAACAGGAAGTTTCTTAGTTTCATCTGGGACACAACTTGCTCTATGCAAATGTGGGGCTCACTCTAACAATGATGATTATACCACAGGGAAAATGCTAGTGCTGATACTAGCTGGAGCAGTTTCTAGATTGCCTGCATGCATTGATGAACTAACTAGAATATGTTTTTGATGTTGATATGTTTACAGGAAGTGATGAGATGATGTTGCTATGTCCGGATGAGCCTAACTTGACAAATTTGGGCTTACAGGACTCTTTTGAGGAAAATTGTTGTGTGACCTTGATACAACATTTGTTACAGATTCTTTAAGGGAAGCGCAGGCTTCTTAGAGAGGAAGAGATGACATTTTTTGGAATTTATGACTGACTGATGACTGACTGATCCAAACAGAAAGTGACTATGGGGATTTATGGTTTTATTTAGCTTTTGTAGTTTGGATTTGTGGTAGGACTGTGAGGGTTTGATATAATACTGCTGAGTTGAAAATATTGGACTGTATTTAACCCAGAGTGAGAATTTCGTTTTTGTTTGAGTATATTTGACAATAATTACAGAATACAGCGGACAGATGGAGAAAGGAATGGTGGAATGGAGATTCGAACTTGGACTAATCCACAAGAAAATGCGTTTTGGAAAAAGGAAGGATATGAGAATAAAAATGGAGGTTGTATGGTCTGCATAAAACATTTATCTTGAGATTTTGCTCAGTTAACACATGGAAAGATCATGCCTCTACAATTTGTGTGATATAAAGAATGCATTATTTTAGCATACAAGAGGATTTGTAATGGATGCATAGTCATTTTGTCAGTACTTCATATGTGGGACAAGTATTATGAGAAAAGGAATTTAAACACGATAAGCTTCACAGTTAAGGTTAGAGAAACCATTTGAGTATTGATAGATGGATTTTGTAGAGTTACATTTTTGGAAAAGTGATACTGTTTAATGATTGTTGATGGTTGTTGGATGGGAAGAAGTTTTAGACTTCTCAGGGGCTCAGTGGTCAAGTTTTGTTAATTTAGATTATTCTTCGATGGGATTTTTTCTTTGAGGATATGTAATGATAATGGGTCACACTTGTTTATGGAAGTTATTTTGGTGTTGGTAGGATTCAACATTGTGTTAATCACTTCAGTTGAATGAGAGAACAGAACCTTGAAGACTAAGTCAGACGACAAGAAGTCAGTTACCTTTAACTGACCTCTGTGAGAATGTGCTTGTTTATCACTGTGCAACCTTTTGGAGTCTACTTTGTGTGAGATTCACAGGCAGGCGAAGGAGGCTATTCCTATGACTGGACCGCTGCATGATTTGATACCAGGATGACTGGATCGTGGTGAAGGACCTGAAACGCCTGGTAAAACCCAAGGTGGACGGGGCCATACCAGATTCTCCTGACGACTAATCCGGCGGTTAAGATCGGAGGGAAGAGCAACGTGGATACACGCTAACCATTGTAAGCGTGCACCTCCCAGAGGAAAATTTTATTGCTCAAAGGTTGCTATTCTACAGCTCATGAGACAAAACTGTGACTCTCAGTTCAGCCTCGTTTTAATTTCAATTTTATCTGAACCATTTCTCAAGTGTTGCTCCTAAAATTCACTAGGAGCAATAGGTGAGACAGAGCAACATTAGCAGGAGTCATAGTTGAGACTTGATGGAGATAACTTGCTCAGTCTCATTAATGGCTCATTTTGTTCTCATTAGGAAAGAAAATGAGCAGTACCAGAGCTAATATTGAGCAATATATGAGTCATGTATCCATTTCTCATATGTTGCTCCTAAAATTCACTAGGAGCAATAGGTGAGACAGAGCAACATTAGCAGGAGTCATAGTTGAGACTTGATGGAGATAACTTGCTCAGTCTCATTAATGGCTCACTTTGTTCTCATTAGGAAAGAAAATGAGCAGTACCAGAGCTAATATTGAGCAATATATGAGTCATATATATTTATATATTAATGGAAAAAAATCAAGGAAACTTTCAACAAATGCATGCAAATGGACCCTTTATTTAATGTTAAACAAAAATGATCACTTTGACAGAAAGGGCCATCTCTGTAGGGATCCTTATATAGATATATACAGTATATCTGAGCAAAAACAAAACTTTTAGTGGAAGCTGAACATTAGCAGAAGAACAATCTGAACTTAACATATAAAGAATGTATATCTATTAGGGGTGGAACGGTACACTGAAGTCACGGTTCGGTTCATACCGCGGTTCAGACATCACGGTTCGGTACGAGTTCGGTAAAACAGAGGGAA
This sequence comes from Osmerus mordax, assembly GCF_038355195.1. Lineage (NCBI taxonomy): Eukaryota > Metazoa > Chordata > Actinopteri > Osmeriformes > Osmeridae > Osmerus > Osmerus mordax. The sequence continues at coordinate 14,650,692 of NC_090055.1, forward strand.
AAGCAAAACAAACCAGGTTCCTCTGAGTGAATACGGGCGCATTGAAGATGACATGTCAATTCCGATTGCGTCACAGATTTTTTTGGCCCTATTTGTATGTGTATCTAATGGCTGGTTAAGCACTGTAGGGAGAAGTAGGACAGTTTTTGTCTCGTTCCAGTGATTGGCACACCTGGGTGATGGCGTCGGATATTTTTTGTCATTTAGCACACGCCAGATACGTTATATGCGTTAGCATGTTAGATGTATTTCCACTCACATACCCCACAATCAGTGACTTGCGGTGATGTCAGTCTGTGATATCGGCAGACACCGCTGCTGTCATTTTGACTTGAATTTTGAAGGGATTACGCTTACAATGTAGCTGGTGTAATGACATTAGCTGTGTAAATGTCCAGTAATATCTCAATTTTAATTGGTCCATGTTGGATACGTAACGTAGGTGATTACTGGCATAACATATTTACGTGCAAAGGCACAGCAGAGTTGTGCTTTTCAACGTACATGTTGAAGAATACAGGATGGAAGTGCGCAAGTGAGTTTTTCGCTTGTCATCCGCAGTGAACGGACAGTAAAAGCACTGCTTATTCTACAATTGTTTTTGTATTTGATTATGCGTAACTGCTACATTTGTCATCGTAACGTCTAAACAATTGGAATAACACACATATTATATATATAAATCACAAGTAGGCAGTGCCTACCCAGACTGCACGTCACTGCCCACAACTGCTGAACAACGCAGACACACAGTGCTTGTCTTATCCACCACTCTCTCGCCTGTACTACTGTAACTGAATGGGAAACCAAAGTTTTCCCAAACTTTAACTTAACCCTTGTGTTATCTTCGGGTCATTCTGACCCATCAGTCATTGTGACCCACCGTCGTATTGCGGCAACTTTAACGCATACAAAAACAAAGTGAAGCATTTTCTTTTAACCGTTGGGCTGTCTCAGACCCCCGACATTGCGAAGGTTAAAAGACAATTATTTTTATTTGTTTTTGTATTGGGTAAAATTGGGTAAACACAACGATGGTTCGTTATGAACCTTTGGGTCATGTGACCCGAAGGCAGCACAAGGGTTTTAAAGAGGCCGGCGGGTTCTCTATCTCTCGTGGGTCGCCACCACTCGCCATACTCGTCCTTAGTGCTGCTAGCTATCTCTGACTCACGGCGGCGCCAATCAGAGCTTCAGAGCTACATATTAGATGTCCCTAAAGAACACGAGTATCTAACAGTAGTTCTGTATTACATTAATTAATTAAGTTTAAATTAAGTTTTATTCATTTTTATACCGTGTATTCTCCGTGTAATTTCATGCACCGAACCATGACGCCCATACCGTACGGTTTAATACGAATACATGTACCGTTCCACTCCTAATATCTGTGTATTTTCGACCCTCAGACGGCATTTGTTGATGAAGGCTTTTTTGACCCTGGCCTTCTCCACAGGTGTCCATCCACCGAGAGTTCCACAGCGCATGATGTAGGCTGCAAGAATAAAAGAAAGCACAAATTTAAGATAAATTCCCCTTGCGTACTGTAACCATGGTGTGGAAAATCCTGACTTAATTGTTACCAGGGAAATAGTCAATGTCCAGTTTTTGCCCTGATCACACACAAAACACCCCCCTCCTTTTAGGGATCAACAACTAATCGCATTTGCAATAATATTGCGATATGTTAAAACATGGCAACGGCTGCGATTTGGTCATGTGACTCGCGAGAGCAAAGCAGTCTGCACTCCGCAGAGAAGGCATCAACTTGGCATGCTAGCGCTACGCTGTACCTTGACTTGTTGTACAATGGCCTCAGTCCCAAAAAGGAAGCTGTGTGGGACTTTTTTTGGTTTAAACACCCCCAGACAAAACCGTTGCAGGGTGGAAGGTAATGTTTTCTCTCCCGTGTGTGTGTTTGAATGTTGGTCTGTATGTGTGTGAACAGGATTACGCAAAAACTACCAGCCCGATTTGTATGAAACTTGGTGAAGGGGTTAAGCATGGGCCTACATAATTCTGACCATAATTCGTCATTAGGCTCCTTGACGATCACTGCAAAAGAGCTGCAGTTCCTGTGCAGAGACAGGAGAACCTAGCAGAACAACCATCTCTCCAGCGTAGCCAAAGCCCACCTGAGAGGTCACGACAGCTAGTCAGACTCGTTAGATCAGAGAGGTATATTAACATCGCATCGTTTGAGTATCGTAAAAGTCGAGACTTCAGGACCCCGGGTTCTGGACTGGATGGAGTGCTACAGAGAAGGTGTTCTGTCAGAGTCTCCCATGCATGCACAGGAACACTGAAGCTATGTAAAAGTGTCTCTTTTTAGTACAGGTTTACTGTGCAACACTAGTTCACTCCAATGTTAAAACTTTGTTTTAAAAATACCACTCCAAGAACCAAAATAGTCAAAATAACAGACAGAATACACCATCTTAATTATGAACTCATGATTACCATGATCAGATGTTTTTCACCGCAGTAGGTTTTGTGTTTTTGAAATACATGCAAGTGAATGTCTGAGACAGAAAGAACCTCCATCAACGGTCTTGACATAAACAGTCCATACAACAATAATGGCAATTGCAACTTCATGTAATACTCACCACAAAAACTAGAGCCCACGGTTGCAGAGCTGACGCCAGGTGACAATGTAGTGAGAAAATGTAAATCTGCTGCAACAGAAAAACACTTGTATTATGCATGCAATTAATACATTGTGTAGCCTAAGTTCTAGAGCAGGGTTTCTCATAAATATATTTAGTGGAACGACGTTAGTCTCCAACCACTCTGAGGCGGCAACGTCACACAAAAACGTAAATGTAATAACAACAGAAAACGTTTGGTAATAATAATGTACCTTCATTTGTAGCATTTTGTTATGTCGGTTTAAAACGTGATTGCTAACTTTGACTATAGCACTGCAATTCCCCCCTCAACTGGGGTGCATGAGTGTTCGACCATCTAATTGATTTTACAGTAGATCGAATTCTTATCATCATATCCGGCATCGCCTAGCAATAATTTGAGGCTTGCCGCTCAAATTGCTAATGTTGCTAATTTGAGGTCGTTTTTATACAACTAAAAAAGCACATGAAAGCTGAAAATTTGGATTTAGACTGTCTTTGGTATGTATTTGTAGGAAAGTCACATCGCGTGGTCGGAGACTTATGTGGGCTCCACATGGTCGGAGACCCATGCCATGCACATACGCTCAGGTGGCCCGCCAGTTTCATGTGGGCACCCCCACATAGCTAAGTTAAGGGGGCTAACACACAAAAGTATTACACAAGTTCAGACAAACCTACTCGGTTCCCAGGTTTGACACAATATAGTGTCACTAGCATGTAAATTATAGCAAGCTAGTCTCATGGTGTGTCGGCTATCTAAGATGGTGGACGAAGGTTCGTAGCTACAGTAGTTGCCTTGCATGTGATAGCCAAAGGTAATCCTAATGCTAACATTAACTTATTTCTTTAGAAAATTGTGAAAGTCAAACCCCAAATCACCAGGTAGCTATTGTTAGCCATGCATACTTACATAGTTGAGATGAGTGATGGCTGGAAACACATGGATAGATAAACGACAAATTTCTTCCACTGAGTTGAGCCATGGAGTGAGTGATGACTGAACCGTTGAGTGAGTGATTTGCGCGCAATGCGCGATTGCACGGCTATCGCGAGACAATTTTAAAGCTGAGAGGTTACTTGATTGATTCACTTTATCACAAAATGACCTAAATAATTTCATGTAGGCCTACACTTTCTGCATTCTACACAATGCGATCACATTTTGCTAAAGAACATGACACAATTGTGTAAAATACACAAAAGATGCTTAGTTTAATCCAATCCAGGCCAGTCTAATTGTTTTCAGTGTATATTTAACTAGCATTTTTTGTGCTGGCGTAAAATTGCTATTACACACATGTTCTTGTTTCTTTACAGTGTGGTTATCCTCTCTACTGTTTTCCATTTCTATTTGTCCTATTCAAGTGCAAGTAATATTGATAGATTATTGATTTTGAAATATCCAGTGAAAACATATTGTTAAATTTGCTTTTGTCTGCATTATGTTAACCCCAATTTTCGCCATGTAAATATCAACACATCTGTTTAAAATGTCATGGGAATTTTTTTATTTTTTTTCTCGAGACCAGAATGGGATTTATTCGCCATGAAAGTTTGCACAGACAAGGAATTTGCTTTGGCAGGAAGGTGCATACAATAAACCTGAAGGGGGCTAAAATTTAAATATGTGGACTATCTATACTAAGGGTACATAAACTAGCAGTACTAAGTGGGATTAGAATTGAATTAAATATACAATAAAAAATATAAGTTGCCGTAAATTACAATATAAAAATACAAAAATACAAATATTACAAAAAATACAAATGTACAAGATACAATTTTGTAATGCAGTGCAAAAAGCAGTGTGTTTTAAGCAGGAAGTCATTGTGGTCCCTTGGCCTTGTTGAAGACAGCGGAAGGGAAGAAACTGTTTTTGTGGCGTGAGGTATTGGTCCTGATGGACCGCAGCCTTCTGCCGGAGGGGAGTGACTGAAACAGGGAGTGTCCAGGGTGGGAGGAGTCGGCCACAATCTTCCTCGCTCGCCTCAGGGTCCTCGAGGTCTGCAGGTCCTCGAGCGTAGGCAGATTGCAGCCAATCACCTTCTCAGCAGTGCGGATGATACGCTGCAGTCTGCTCTTGTCCTTGGCAGTGGCAGCAGCGTACCAGACGGTGATGGAGGAGGTGAGGATAGACTCAATGATGGCTGAGTAGAAGTGCACCATCATTGTCTTTGGCAGGTTGAACTTCTTCAGCTGCCGAAGGAAGTACATCCTCTGTTGTGCTTTCTTGATGAGGGAGCTGATGTTCAGTTCCCACTTGAGGTCCTGGGAGAGGATAGTGCCCAGGAAGCGGAAGAACTCCACAGTGTTGACTGGGGAGTCACCCCCATCACCCTGTGTGAGTGGGGCTGTGTTCTTCCTGAAGTCCACAACCATCTCCACTGTCTTAAGAGCATTGAGCTCTAAGTTGTTCTGGCTGCACCAGGTCACCAGGTTGGCCGCTTCCCACCTATAATCAGACTCGTCTCCACCAGAGATGAGCCCAATAAGGGTGGTGTCGTCCGCAAACTTCAGGAGTTTGACGGACGGATGACTGGAGGTGCAACTGTTGGTGTACAGGGAGAAGAGCAGAGGAGAAAGGACGCAGCCCTGAGGTGATCCGGTGCTGATGGACCGGGAGTCAGAGACTTGTGTTCCCAGCTTAACGCACTGTTTCCTGTCAGACAGGAAGTCTGTGATCCACCTGCAGGTGGAATCAGGCACGTTCAGCTGGGAGAGCTTGTCCTGAAGCAGGGCGGGGATGATGGTATTGAAGGCAGAGCTGAAGTCCACAAACAGGATCCTGGCATAGGATGCTGGGGAGTCCAGGTGCTGTAGGGTGAAGTGGAGGGCCATGTTAACTGCATCGTCCACAGACCTGTTGGCTCTGTAAGCAAACTGCAGGAGGTCCAGTAGAGGGTCAGTGATGGATTTAAGGTGTGCCAGCACCAGGCGCTCGAAAGATTTCATTACCACAGAGGTCAGGGCGACGGGTCTGTAGTCATTATGTCCTGTTGGCCTTGGCTTTTTGGGCACAGGGATGATGGTGGAGGACTTGAGACAGGCTGGCACATGGCATGTCTCAAGGGAGGTGTTAAAGGTGTAGGTAAACACCGGAGACAGCTGGTCAGCGCAGTGCTTGAGGGTGGCTGGAGAGACAGAGTCCGGCCCAGCTGCTTTGCGAGGATTCTGCCTTTCGTCATGGACAAGCATATAAACGACATTACAATGGGCAAGTTGAGTTAATTTTTAAAGAAAACAATACATTTGGATGAGAATTCAGAGAGTGCTTGTGGAGAGCTCTTTGGTTGTTGTGTCTGAGCTCGGCATGAGATGCATGAATGAGACCAGGATGTGAATAGATTGAGATTATAAAGAGAGCTCTCTGATATCTCTGCCTGAGATCAAAAAGAGGCACACAACTTGAGAAAATCTGAGACTTATTTCAGAGCTTGATGAGATCTATTATGAAACCCAAAATGAGACTAATTTGAGATTTTGTGAGGCTTTTTCTCAGGAGAAAAACATGAGAAACAGGAGAAATAAGCCATAATCTCGTTTTGGTTTCATACATACCTCATTCTTGTCTACGAGAAATGCATGAGACATTTTTGAGAGCTCTTTGCTAGTTTTATTTTCCTCTGGGCTTGTCTGGAGACGGAAACAGAGGATACGCGTTCTGTGTAGTACCAAGGAAATTTCCGAGCTGTACGCAAAGTGCAGTGTCGTTGAAAGTTGCCCTGAGCAATTTGATCGTCGTTTGCAATTGGTTCGACTCGACTACACTGACTGAAAGATGTTTGCCTACAGCTAACTGAAGATGGTCACTACAGATGCACAATCATGGCATCCGTTCCGACAACATGGGTTTTGTCTTGGGACTAGTATTTCTTATGTTATTGTTTGAATTTTATTTTTCTTAATTAACTGTTTGGGTTGATGGTATTGTAAAAAAAAAAAAAAGAGTGGAATTGTAGTGGAAATTTGGAATACAGTTATAATGTGTGTGTTTTATATATGAGGAATGTGTTCTAAGGGAAGTCTAAAGTTGCTTAAGAAGCTTGATACAATGAATGTTGAATCAATTTGGTAGAGATGCCATTTGCAGTTTATGACACCTGGGGAGGATGAGACAGCTGGTCTGGAGACAATGTGGATTCAATTGTATTGTTATTGTGACCTGAGGGAGTAGTTTAAGATAGATGAACTGATCAAGCTGCTCTGACCCTTCCTGTTGCATGGGTGGTGTTAATTAAATACTTGTTTGAAGATGTCCACACAAAGGACAGTTGACCATTTGACTGGTGAACTCCTGTGGCTTTAGTATCTACTGGTTTGGGGAGAGATGCCACATCAAAGAACTGTGGGACACTTGGTATGGAGTCAAACTGTCACTGAGCAGTGCTGACCAATCACAGAGTTTGCTACATTGATGGATTGACCATCAGAAGAACCATTTGTTCTAAGTTTATATAAGGCAGGGTTTTAGGGTTGTTCTTCATCACTCTTGCGAACGATCTGTGGCTAGCACCTCCTTCGTTATGACTGATCACAAAGTACTTTGCTAATTCTTAATTTGTACAAGCAAAATAAATGTATTGAAACCGCCATCTCTTGACTATTCAAATCTACACATGATTATTCATCTGAATAAAAACCACTCAAGAGAAGTACTGCTTCTTTATTAATAGTATTTATGTATATATAATTGCGCAGCTCCCCCTGTCAATGATCTAGCACCTCCTCAGCACCTGTATTACAAATTCTCTGTCGCCGTCCCTGCCCAGGGTTGATTGTAACTGGTGTTGGAAAACGCATGTAGTAGGCCAGAATAGAGGGACTGGGCAAAGGGTGCTGGTGTGGAAAGTCCCCAAAAACTGTGCAGAATGGGCAGAAAATATTAGATGACATTGTATTGAGGCCCAATTGGAGAAGAAGCCATAGGATATTTACAATTGTATTAGGCCATTAGATCTGTTCAGGGGTGTAATTTGTTGGATATGAAGCCCCCACCCTCCACTCCAGAGTCAGTTGGTGACAGAGAGGTGCAGACATTAAGTTAAACATAGTCATGCGTTAAGAGTAGAGTAAAAAATACACATCCCCCCCTTTCTGAATAAAGTTCGACTGATCTTATTTGTTGATTTCTGTTGCTATGAAAACCAGTTTAGCCAAGCTAACTAACATTGTTTTTAGCTAGCTTGCATTACCATTCAATAGCTAACAAAACATTAGTAAAAATAGCTTGCTAATTGAGCAGAACTTGTTAATGCAGGAGACTCGGAGACCTTAGCACGTCACTAGCATCTCGTCATATCACGCAGTCGGCGCACAGCTAGATAATCAGCTGTCAGCGCTCTTGAGTACCCAGCATGCAGTGCGGCATGTCAAAAAACGCAAAGACTTGTGGAAAATAGTTTGGTTACAACGGCCATGCGAGGGATTTCAGTTGTTGTGTTCGTTCAGTTAGATGTTTGTAATGTTATTGTTTGTTAGTTAATATAATCTTGTTGGTCACCTGTTACCTGCTACCAGCTAGCATGTCGTGTAGTTTAATGGGAACAGAGAGTCGGCTACTTTACTATCAGAGGCTACACTCGCAAGGAGCTGCACGTGGGCTGTACCCTAGCCAGTTGCCTATGAGGCCAGACATCCCAAGTCTCCAGGTCCGGGAGTCTCCTGCATTTCAATAGCGGCTCCCTGACGCCCGCAAATGCTGTACAATCTCCCGGATATCGGGGATTTTGTATTTCGAGCGAGCGAGAGACTGTCTAATGGTCATTTCTGGTAGAGATAGGTGCATATTGCGCGTCCTGATTGCGTCTGGGGGGGGGCTGGGGTGGGTACGTGCAGGTTGAGGGGGTACACCATGTGGTCCGGATTGCGTCCTGGGGGGGGGGGGGGGGGAGCTACCTCCCGGAAATGAGTCTCTGCAAGTTGGGATGTCTGTGAGGCTATTCTTGAGATCTACTCAAGAAGAAAGTGAATACCCGTGGTTTTCAAGCAATCTTTGAGAAAGTTTGAAAACAATGTTGCGGTTGATATGTATTGATTGTGGGAGGTAATTTTTGGACTACATCTAAACCTCATGTGGCTGCTGCAGCATTTTTGCTTTGGCCATGACCTGCGCTGGGAGAGAGGGAAACATCATGGATGGGGATAGTGTGCGGGCAGATGTGTCTTTATATAGGGTGAAATGGAATGAGAAATGCAATACAAAATGTCTGAGAGGGGTGTATTTATGTAAGTGTCCACATTGCCTCAATATCTTTGTGTCAATAAATCAGATATAATTTTGACTGATGGTTTTTCAAACCTTATTGGCTTCAAGGTGACATCATTCTGATGTACCATGTGCAATTTCATGCAATTTTTCCTTGAAATGTCAACCGTTTCTTCACCTTTGTCCCAAAGCTGACCAAAGCTCATACTCTGCCCTTTCTACTCATACAAGTTCAACAGTTGGTGTGTAGCAGAGAGGATAGACAGACTGACTTGTGACCTTATGCTCATGAGTTCAAATCCCCATTCAGCCTATTGTTGTTGGCCAAACATGAAGTAGTTTTGGTCTCTTGTTGTCCAACTCTCCATCTTCAACAGTGTATTTTGAAAGGAACCCGCATCGCTGCTTGCAGCTATATTTTGTTGTGTATTCGCTTTACAAAACATAGGCTACTTCATTTTACCATAACAATTATTGTTGCTGCTAATGTCATAACATTGCGCTTACCTGTCTACACACAAATGGCTATGTAGTGAAGCAAATGAACTTCATAGAATTCAATTAAAGTTGTCATAATAGGCTACATAATTTGCTATAGCCTACATATAAATCTTAGTTAGTTATAACCATCTTTACATACTTGTGCAAGAGAGCCCTTCCGATATCTAGCTGATAGAAAAGCGAATCGCAGCCTTGAAAAAATAGCCGTATGCGCAGCTGGCAGCAATTGAACAGAAACAGGAGGAAAATTGCTTTAAAGGGGTGATTGACTGTTTTTTTGGGGGGTATTTCACACTGTTCCTTAAGGTCTCCGAATAGGGTATGTAACATTGGTTGGGCTGAAAATGGCCCGGGTGCTGTTCTATGCCCCCTGATGTTGTCGTCGTCATCGTCATCTGCCGCTGCCCCCTTGGGTCGGGTCGCGGGGGCAGCAACCTAAGCAGGGAGGCCCAGACTTCCCTCTCCCCGGCCACTTCCACCAGCTCTTCCTGGGGGACCCAGAGGCGTTCCCAGGCCAGCCGAGAGACATAGTCTCTCCAGCGTGTCCTGGGTCTTCCCCGGGGCCTCTTCCCAGTGGGACATGCCCAGAACACCTCACCAGGGAGGCGTCCAGGAGGCATCCTGATCAGATGCCCGAGCCACCTCAACTGGCTCCTCTCGATGCGGAGGAGCAGCGGTTCTACTCTGAGCCCCTCCCGGATGACCGAGCTTCTCACCCTATCTCTAAAGGAGAGCCCGGACACCCTGCGGAGAAAACTCATTTTGGCCGCTTGGATTCGCGATCTCGTTCTTTCGGTCACTACCCACAGTTCGTGACCATAGGTGAGGGTAGGAACGTAGATCAACTGGTAAATAGAGAGCTTCGCCTTTTGACTCAGCTCCTTCTTCACCACGACGGACCGATGCAGATTTGGAGGTGCCGATTCCCATCCCAGCCACTCTGCATTCGGTTGCGAACCGATCCTGAGGTCACCAAACCAGACCCCCTCAACGCCCTGGCTGCGCCTAGAAATTATGTCCGTATAAGTTATGAACAGAATCGGTGACAAAGGGCAGCCCTGGCGGAGTCCAACCCTCACCGGGAACAAGTTACTTCCTGCCGGCAATGCGGACCAAACTCTAGCACTGGTCGTACAGGGACCAGACAGCCCCGATCAGGGAATCCGGTACCCCGTACTCCCAGAGCACCCCCCACATAAGCCCCCGAGGGACATGGTCGAACGCCTTTTCCAAATCCACAAAACATGTGTAGACTGGTTGGGTGAACTCCCATGCACCCTCCAGGACCCTGTCGAGGGTGTAGAGCTGGTCCACAGTTCCAAGGCCAGGACAAAAACCACATTGCTCCTCCTGAATCCGAGGTTCGACAATCCGAAGGACCCTCCTCTTCAGAACCCCTGAATAGAGTTTCCCATGGAGGCTAAGGAGTATGATCCCCCTAAAGTTGGAGCACACCCTCCGGTCCCCCTTTGTAAAGAGGGGAACCACCACCCCGGTCTGCCAGTCCAGAGGCACTGTCCCCGATGTCCACGCGATGTTGCAGAGTCGTGTCAACCAAGACAGCCCTACAACATCCAGAGCCTTAAGGAACTCCAGGTCAACCACATCCACCCCAGGGGCCCTGCCACCGCGGAGCTTTTTAACCACCTCGTGACCTCAGCCCCAGAGATAGCCCCCCCCCCCACCCCCCCCGATGTCCCCAGACTCTGCCTCCACGTCGGAAAGCGTGTTGGTGGAATTAAGGAGGTCTTCAAAGTATTCCTTCCACTGATCCAGGATGTCCCCCGTCGAGGTCAGCAGCGCACCATCCCCACCATATACAGCGTTGACAGTGCACTGCTTCCCCCTCCTTAGTCGCCGGATGGTGGTCCAGAACCTTTTCGAAGCCGTTCGGAAGTCGTTCTCCATGGCCTCGCCAAACTCCTCCCACGCCCGGGTTTTTGCCTCCGCAACCGCCAAAGCCGCATTCCGCTTGGCCTGCCGGTACACATCAGCTGCCTCTGGAGTCCTACCAGCCAATAAAGTCTGATAGGCCTCCTTCTTCAACTTGACGGCATCCCTCACCTCCGGTGTCCACCACCGGGTTCGAGGGTTACCGCTGCGACATGCACCGACCGCAGCTCCGGTCAGCCGCCTCAACAATGGAGGCCCGGAACATGGCCCATTCTGACTCAATGTCCCCCCCCCCTGACGTCCTCCCCCACCATCGTAGCCAACTCACCACCAGGGGCCGGTATTTCAAAATGATCCCACAGGATTAATCCTCCTGGATTGGATTAAATCCTGATCAGATCCTAAAAACTGGTATTTCAAAGCAAATTTGATCCTGAAGATTCAGATTCAGGAATCTAATCCTGCCTTTGATCCGGATTAAAAACTGCTGTTGAGTATTTCAAAACTCTAGTGGGAAATCTGGATCAGTTTGATCCTAAAAATCAGGATTACCCTGATCCCACTTTAGAGGTGGATTTGAGGGAGATTACATGTAAAGGTTTGAACAGCCTCAGTGTAACTGCTTCCAAAGTTATTTGTTTGATACAGATATAGCCACGCTTCACTGCTGTTTGATCAATGTTTATTTTCTTTGCATGTTCCTTTTTCAGCAAACACCGTGAAAAACTGAAGTAAAAAAACACAACATATTCGTTGCCAAAACAATTAATTCACATCAACATAATCATCCGGCAGCACATGAGCCAATTTACCATTTTATGCTGTTCACTGCAATGCGCTAAACAATCAATGAGCCTATTTACAATAGGCTATTACAAACTCAAAATAACACGAAATTATGAAAGAAAAACATTATTGCGACAGCTACACTAATTATTAAACATTAATCTTTTAACTGTTTTTCCAGCAACTGAATTCTTAACTTAACTTCTTCTTGTTTAAGCAGTGTCAGTTTAATTTGTTCATTTGTGAGAATTATTTGTTGTTGAGCCCGTTATGGTTCCACCTTTAATAAATTATTGTAGGCATCCCCTTTCTCAGCTTGCCTTTTGCGCTTACATGGTGGTGGTGAATTCCCCATCTCTTCCAAGACAGGGCTCTGACTTGTGCAGGGCTCTTCAAAAGCAAGCTCCACAGGGGTGAGGGTGATCATTTCAGCCGACAGGTTCAATGGTTCAGTGGGGTCAATTGATTCCCCTGTACCAGCTGGCAGTATACCAACCAAAGCTTGAGAACTCTCACCTCCAATGATGTCCAAAACTGTTTCTGTGAATTCCCCACTTTTCTGGCCTTGTTTCCTGTTTGGGTTTTTTTTGCCTCGGAATGGTCCTTGGTAGCCTTCTGCTTTAGGTTTTTCCACCTAAGCCGCACCTGTTCCACATTCCGCCGTTGGCCACTACCAGTGGCATTAACTTTGTAATGTCAGCCCATATTTCATTTTTACGTTTGGATGACAGAGAACTCTGTCCAGGGCCACTAAAAGCTCCAAAAAGGGCCTGCTAATTTGCACGAACACCGTCCAGAAGTGCTGTTGTCTCTGCTGTAGTAAAATTGCTTCCTTTGTTCTTCTCCATGTTGTCTGAGAAAGCCCTATCACTAAGAAAGGCCTTTTATACCATTCAACTAAATTGAAAGCAGGTGTTAAAGCACAGGTCAGACTTTAAAACTGGGCTCGTTAAGGTCAATGACCTTTGTTTCTGCAACATGACATCCATGTTGTTGCATGTTGTGCGGCACCGTCAGAGACGATACAAGCCTTGTCAGTATGTCCAACGAGCTAATCTTCTTGAGCAGTACTCAAATGATGAGCTTTATGCACGCTATAGATTCAGAAGAGAAGACATTTTGTATATATGTGATATCCTTCGCCCACATCTACAACGTCTTACTAGAAGGAGTCATGCCTTAACTGTGTTGGAGCAGGTGCTTATTGCCCTATGTTTCTTTGCTTGTGTATCTTTTTACGAAGTGATTGCAGATGGCCTGGCTGTGACAAAGTCTACAGTGCGACACGTAATCCATTCAGTGGCCTCAGCCCTGGCTGGTCTAATCCATCAGGATGTGAGATTTCTGTATAATGAGGAAGAAATAACTCAAACCAAGAGAAAATTCTTCTCAAATGCCAGGATGCCTAATACTATTGGTGTCATTGACTGCACACACATACACATTCAGGCACCCCATGAAAGAGAATGGGAATTTGTGAACAGAAAGGGACGTCATTGTATTGCAGCTCATAGGAAATGCTGACCTTAAAATAACTAACTGTGTTCTGAGATGGCCTGGTTCTGTACATGATGCACGGATTTTAAGAGAAAGTCATCTCTACAGAAGATTTCAAAAAACTGCTCCAGATGGTATCCTCCTTGGTGACAGCGGCTTATGACCCCCTTTGCTACTGTCACATGTGACTCACAGAAGAGGTACAACAATTCGCACAGCGCAACAAGGGGAACAATTGAGAGAATCAATGGTGTTCTAACACGTAGATTTGCCTGCCTGAATTATCTGCGTGTGGAGCCGAAGCAGGCCTGCAATATAATATGTGCCTGCATTGTTCTTCACAACAATGCACAAATGAGAAGAGTTCCACTTAACGAAGAAATCCTGGACAGACCGCGACTTGAGGCAGAAGTCCCACAGCTGCAGCCACCACCATCACCACATCAAGCTGATGAACCAGCAGGAAGAGCAGTTAGAAATGCCATGGTCAATTTGTATTTCTCATGATGGTTTATAGCTCATAACATTTAACAGTTCACTAATACTGTTTCTGAAATCAGCATTGGTGATTAATGATAAGGCCTGGTGCTTTTGTTTGACATAACTGTTATTTCTATGTTTAAGGTTGAATATGAATGCCTTATTTAAGTAACAGTTTTTTGTGAAGTTATACTCACTGATAAAGACCTTCACTGAAAATCAGTAAAATTCATTTATTAACATGCATTCAGCACACACACTCATAGCCAAAGCTCAAGGGTTATGCCATTTGGAGCAGTTCTGTGTTAACTGGCTGTCTTCTCCTTCCACAAACATCTGTAAAGAAAAATAAATATTGAGGTTTCAGGGCTATCCCTTTTGTTGACAACTGTTTCCTAAAAAGATATGTACAACACATTTTAAAATCTACACACAATGCCTTGCGAGTAAATACATTAAAATGTAGACTGTGGACCGCAACATACAGACGCTAGCCTATTTACTAACTTGTTAGCTCCTTAACACAGAAGTCAATGGAGCAGCGTTAGCTCGCATTAGCGCGAACCCGGCTTTATTTGACTTCGCCGAGCTCTTCTTTCAACTTTGTGCTGATTTACAAAATGTGTTAACTTAATATAATTATTGCCTTTCATCTAGTCTTAGGACGCATCAACACAGACCAAGATTATACTTACATTAAGAGACAATAGTTATGTCAACTTTCCTTTTTTCTGTAAAATGTTCGCTCCATTTCCTGTTTCCTATCTGTGATCCAGGGGGCGGGACGGATTTGGACATCCCAATCTGCCGGTATCAGGATCACTCTGATCCAATCCGGCAAAGTTTTGAAATACCGTGATAGATCAGGTTGATCCGTGGCTGACGAGAGGGGGATTTGGTTATCCGGATCATTCTGATCTGGATGGATGGATCCGTCTTGAATTGTAGATGTACATGACAACACAGGTTATTTATTTGAAATCATCACACATTCTACAGATGCTAGATACAGGCAGGATATGTTAGCATTGCTAATAACTGTTAGCGACAACATCATACTACAGCTTGCGGCTGTGATGAACATAAGGTCGGAACAGCACCTCTTTTCAGCAACAGCTTCATAGCACATCCTGCTTTACATTGTCCCAGGTTTTCAAAACTGGATGCCGTTTGGTGCGTAAGCACAAACAACAGTGAGGACCCGTCCCCCCACCCAAAGGCGAAGGGAGGCTACCCTCTCGTCCACTGGGGTGAACCCCAACGTACAGGCGCCGAACCAAGGGTATTCCCACCCCAGCTCAACGCCTCTCACCAAGAGCAACTCCAGAGTGGAAGAGAGTCCAGCCCCTCTCAAGGAGACTGGTTCTGGAGCCGATGCTATGCGTCGAGGCCAGGCCGACTATATCTAGCCGGAACCTCTCTACCTCGCGCACCAGCTCAGGCTCCTTTCCCGCCAGCGAGGTGACGTTCAACGTCCCTTGAGCTAGCTTCTGCAGCCGAGGATCGGACAGCCAAGGCCCCCGCCTACGGCCGCCTCCCGTCTCACACTGCGCCCGAACCCAATGATCCCTCCTGTAGATGGTGAGCCCACTGGAAGGGGGTCCCACGTTGCTTCTTCGGGCTGAGCCTGGCCGGGCCCCATGGGAAAAGGCCCAGCCACCAGGCGCTCGCCATCGGGCCCCACCCCCGGGCCTGGCTCCAGGAGGGGACCCCGGTGACCCGCGTCCGGGCAAGGGCAACTGAGAACCATTGTTGTGTTTCTTCATGGTAGGTTTTTTGAGCCACGCTTTGTCTGGTCTTTCACCTGGAACCTGTTGCCCTGGGTGACCCTACCAGGGGCATAAAGCAGCTGACAACATAGCTTCCAGGATCATTAGGACACGCAAACCCCTCCACTGTGTTAAGGTGGTGACTCAGGGAGGGGTGCCCCCTGATGCTTCCTGTGAATTTGTCCCGGGAAAAAACGATAGGTTTTCTCCTTTTATGGGATGCTCATGAATATATAGATGAGCTGTGCGCTGATTGGTTGGTTTACAACGAGTGAAGCTGCGGAGCAAAGACGCAACACGGCCAACAGCACTCACTGAAACAACTAAGGTGGAGACTTGAAATAAAAAGTACAAATAAATCTATTGTCTACACAACACTGTTTTCAACAGATTAACTAGATATCATTTGAAATGATTACGTTAGTTGTTTCCCCTTCTGTTGTCGAAGCAAACAGGATCGCCTTAGGTGGGTAATGTTAGTACTGAAGCTTAGCAAACAAACTATTATGATTCAACTCAGCTTCAGTTAGCTCTAGCTATCTTGCTGAAAATAGATCTGGACAAACATGCGTCTTGAATTGTAGATGTACATGACAACACGGGTTATTTATTTACATTTAGTCATTTAGCAGACACTCTTATCCAGAGCGACTTACAGTAAGTACAGGGACATTCCCCCCGAGGCAAGTAGGGTGAAGTGCCTTGCCCAAGGACACAACGTCATTTGGCACGGCCGGGAATCGAACTTGCAACCTTCAGATTACTAGCCCGCTTCCCTAACCGCTCAGCCACCTGACTCCTTATTTGAATGAAACAGTCAGGAACATGAAATAACGTTAGCCCCATTGCCAATAAACTAAATCATCACACATTCTACCTATGCTAGATACAGGCAGGATATGTTAGCATTGCTAATAACTGTTAGCGACAACGTTATACTACAGCTTGCGGCTGTGATGAACATAAGGTTGGAACAGCACCTCTTTTCAGCAACAGCTTCATAGCAAATCCTGCTTTACATTGTCCCAGGTTTTCAAAACTGTCCTCGGTGAAATGGTTCGAGCAAATGTGTAATTGAGGGTCGAACTGCACAGGGATCTTCTCATAGACAAACATCACAGCCCGTCGAGTGTTTGGTTCCTTGGGAAGACTCTGAAAAGTGTCAGCATTACCTGTACAGGCTGGAACACTGCATGTACAACTGTAGTACATTTTCAATATCCTTGAAAAACAGATCTTCTTTGTAATTCCGTGGAAGTACACAGAGCAGTGCGCAGCAAATTTTGGGGCGTGACAAAGGTACAGACCAGAACCAAAAAAGGTTGAGGCTTTTCAAAACCTAATGTTTTACAGCTACATTTTTTTATTGTGAGATTTGCATTGGAAAGAGGTGTCAATGGACTTTGGGGTTCACTGTATGTCCATTTTACCCACTGAACTGTCGTTATTCAACTGTGAAAAGGTAAATTTGGTTCTGCAGTCAATGAATGACCCCTTTAAACTAGCTTTTCCAGGTGTGATTTAATATATATAGATATACTGGGTGATAAAACATACATATCTAGGATAAGTCAAGAAAGCAGGATCCTGAAATTTGATAAAGTGGGAAGATATATATTTTTCTCTTCACTGCGGTGAAATGACCGGCGCTTGATGCTTCTAATGATGAACAAAAAAACAATCACACCCTGTGTGAAGGCGAGAAAAGGTCTAGAATCTTTCAAGGGGGATTTCTCTGGTAAAGATTACACAGAGTAACACAGACAATTCCAGGTTTACCAACATTCATATAGGCGTAACTGTTTTGAGATTTCAATGTATGACATCATTTTAAAGTTTACAATTTGCACTTTCATAATCTGTAAAAAACTTGAGAAATTACCTTGGCCGACAACAGCCCATATTCACCAGAGCGTGTCACATATTTAAAGTGGATACTTTATTTCAGCAGGTATAACTGGAAGGTTATTAGCTACAATTGTTGCTGTGTAGACTACACAAACTCACAACGGTTCAGCCCTTTATATAGACAACAGGGATTTGCTTACTGCTTGCATCATCAAACTTGCTGGTCAAGGTTTCAATTGGCAATTCATAGGCTTTTTTGGGTAGCCTATATTTCATTTGGAAGCGAATTTGCTTTGAAAATGCTAAAGTGAGCAGTGCTGACTGCTGGCATTACATTCATCTTCTTTCAAAGAGTTTTCTTTATGGATGAAATGCTGGCTAGCTAACAAAAATACAATATAAAGTGAATAGCCCTACTTTATTTCAGTATAGATCAGTGAATTTTGTTATATGAATTACTTTACTGATGCAAAAAACTCTGACTGCACATTTCAAATGTGCACAAACTCCAATTAAACTGACACCAAATCAACTATGGTGCACTTCTACTCAGCCATCATTGAGTCTATCCTCACCTCCTCCATCACCGTCTGGTACGCTGCTGCCACTGCCAAGGACAAGAGCAGACTGCAGCGTATCATCCGCACTGCTGAGAAGGTGATTGGCTGCAATCTGCCTACCCTCGAGGACCTGCACACCTCAAGGACCCTGAGGCGAGCGAGGAAGATTGTGGCCGACTCCTCCCACCCTGGACACTCCCTATTTCAGTCACTCCCCTCCAGCAGAAGGCTGCGGTCCATCAGGACCAATACCTCACGCCACAAAAACAGTTTCTTCCTTTCCGCTGTTGGCCTCTTCAACAAGGCCAAGGGACCACACTGACTCTGATGACTTCCTGCTTAAAACACACTGATTTTTGCACTGCATTACAAAATTGTATATTGTACATTTGTATATATATATATATTTTTTTTTTGTATTTGTATTTTTGTATTTTTATATTGTAATTTACGGCAATTTATATTTTATTGTATATTTAATTCCATTCTAATCCCACTTAGTACTGCTAGTTTATGTACCCTTAGTATAGATAGTCCACATATTTAAATTTTAGGTCCCTATATGTTTATTGTATGCACCTTCCTGCCAAAGCAAATTCCTTGTCTGTGCAAACTTTCATGGCGAATAAATCCCATTCTGATTCTGAACTACCCAACTTTATAATCACCAGCTGAATCACGGGCACTATCTATAATTCCAGGGGCTGGTTGCACAAAATACCTTAAGTTACGATTTTCAGAGTTAAGGTTTCCTTAAAATATAATCGGTTGCACAAAGCACCCTTAAGTCTTTTCCATAAGGTTTCCTGAAATGTTCCCTTAAGTATTTAAGGTTTTCTATTTATCTTGGTCTTATACTTAAGGATTCCCTTAAAGTTCGTTAAAGCGTTGCACGAAAGCCCTTAGCAAAGAAGAAGTAAGGAAGAAAACATAAGGTACCTCTGACTTATTCTTTACCGCAACATGGCCGAGTTTATGGAGATAAATTAACCCATCCCACACCTATAGCACTGTTAGGCTATTGTGCTGCAGTCTAAACATGAAGGCTATTTATACGTTGGCTACCGCTGTAGCTAGACTCACGCCGGTAAATGCAAAGATCTCATTTTGATCTACAGTTAGAAGAAGTAGCTCTAGCTCTCACTTAAACGTTACTGTGTGTAGGCTAGCAACAAGACCTACAAGTAAAGTTGATATCACCAGTTTTATTGGACTCCCTCCTGTAATTGGTTATCTCTTTTTTTGACATAACAGTCCATATCATATATATTTTTGATTTCTTGAATTGACCGCTTCAACAAACTTCTTGAGTTAATTGGGTGTGCTTTGCCTTCGGCAAGGGCACAACCTTTGTTCTCTCACATCTTATTATTGGGTGTGCTTTGCCTTCGGCAAGGGCAAACCTTTGTTCTCTCACATATATATATATATATATATTTTTTTTTTTTGCCCCCCTAAAACTCAGTCAATATTTGGCCTACATAGACAACGTAGGTGTCAAAAGTTTCGTCTTGGTAGCGATTGAGTTGCTTCTATTGGAATTTACGTTCCGTTGCATGGTTTAGGCTTAAGTTAAGTTTTTGTGGACAAAAGTGAAGCTAACGGTGGCTAATTTGCTAGCCACAGTCACTGACGTTACTAACGTCATTGCGTCACTAACGTCACGAAAACACGCGTAACTACCTTTGGCAGAACATTCGTTTCGCATCTGTTAACTTGGGGGATAGCTAGGCTAACTATAGCTTTACTGCAAGGCAGCTGCAGAAACGCCACAAGAAAAGAGGCCAGGGTGATAACTATTTACTCATTTTACTTTGTGATATGACACACAATTGTGATGTGTAATGTACAGTATAAGCTGATATTATTAAGGAAGTACATCTACTTTCGGAAACAGTAGTCTACTATTTCACTGAAGTATTAGCATCATGACATTAGCCTGTGTTGCCCGGGCAACACATACTACAGTGGTCTATGATGTAACGTTATCTGTTTTCAATCGTTAAAATAAACATTCCTCACATATACATTTTCGTTGTAGGATTTATTCTGACATTAGTAAACGATTTGTTGGTGAAATTACCATTACCTGTGGTTTCAAACCAGTGTAGCTCACTGCAACGCTGTAGCTTACGCGAGACACACTACAAAAACATCTACACTACACAGCTGTTTAGGAAGTCAAACGGCGACAGAACATGTTCGGCACTCCCCTTACTTACATCAAAAGTCTATCTAACTACTAACCTGAACTTCATTGCCACAGCCTAAACGTTGTCAATCTGTTCATGAAAATAATAAATTTCAGCTTAAACCGTACAACGGAACGTTAAATCCAATTCAACCAACGCAATCGCTACCAAGACAAACACAGCAGTAGTCTAGTACCATCTGCTAACTGAAAATATGCCCCCCAAAACGTAAATAAGCTTGACATTTATTTAGTGGAAAATCACTCATTCATAAAAAGCTCACTGGTAGCGATCATTGTCAGTAACAACGCAAAATGCGATATAGCCCTGTGTGGAGAAGCTGCCCCGGTAAATTGTACTACTACGGTACAGTAGTACTGTACCGTAGTTCCACTAAATAAATGTCAAGCTTATTTACGTTTTGGGGGGCATATTTTCAGTTAGCAGATGGTACTGTTTGAATCGCGATTCCATCTTCTACTACCGGGTAACGTCGTAGAATAATCTTCAAAGGGGGTTCTTTATTAATGAATGAATGCAATGAGTAGGCTAAATGCCTGAAAATATCATGAAAAGGGAAAAACTTAAAATGACGTTTAAGTCATAGAGATTAGGTCAATTTTTACACCGGTCTGCCAAATTTATTCGTTTTGATTCAACGATGAGGCTGCCTCTTGCAGGGGAAATGAGAAGACATCTATTTCATTCTACACTTCACTCGTATTTTCAGTTGTAAATGAGCAGCAAAAAAAATCTATGTAATCTTTATAAATAATAAGTATGCATTTTTATATAAAATATACAGAAATATCAGTTGTAAAAATGTCATTCAAAAACGGACCCCTGTGCAACCGACACAAGCAAGCACACCCTACAATTTCCCCAGAAATTGTACCCTCTCTAGTTATTATTATTTTCCCACCCCTAAGGATCAGTCAATATTTGGATTACATAGAAAACGGCGGTGTCAAAATGTTCGTCTTGGTCTTGATTGCGTTGCTTCTATTGGGATTTACGTTCCGTTGCACGGTTTAGGCTGAACTTAAGTTTTTGTGGCAAAAAGTGCCTTGTGTCAACAAAGGGTACTCAGTGCTAGCCTACGTCACAGCGTCAGCACACGTTAGCAACGACGCATGGATACAACGTGCATAGATGTGCTGTTGCACAGCGAGTATCGTGCCGTGGTGTACTAACAGCATCATACATGTACATTTAAGCAAATCAAGACTTGCATGTACAGTAAGTAATGTAATATTAAATAATGTATTAAACTCAAGCTTGTGTGGTGCGTCGCTGGCTTCAGTGCCACAGCCTAAACTTTATGTCAAAAGAAACATTCTCATTTCCGGCGCTTTCAAACAATCCCCTCACTCAGTAGTTCAAGTTTGGCTAGCCACCGCAACTAGCTTGCTCGTAGCAAACCTCTTTTGAATTAGCCAATTCTCCCTAAATAGATGTCAAGCTTAATTACGTTTTTGGGGGCATATTTTCAGTTGGCAGATGGTACTGTTTGAATCGCGATTCCATCTGACATACTGCCGTTGACAGTGTTATTACAGTTGTTTGTTTCAAAGTTTTTTATTTTTATGAATTACGCAATATGAGTAGGCTAAATGCTTGAAAAATGTCACTAGAAGAGAAAAACTTAAGGGGACGGACCCACCTGCAACCGACGCAAGCAAGCACACCCTACAATTTCCCCAGAAATTGTACCCTCTCTAGTTTCTGTTGCAATTTCGTCCTACATTCGTTGTTTTTTGTTTGTAGTTATTTGTGGATCAAATTAACTTTTTAGTATGTGCTTTCTTTTGTTGTATTCCTGTAGAAGCACACGTAGGTCTATAAACTAGAGCTAAGATTAGAGCTAACTTTTAATGTCAACATTACAAACGCCCCTTAGGCAGAACTGTACATGCAGCGCTGTATTTTGAATTGGGCCCACTACAATTATGACAACCAAGCTGGTTGTCATAATTTTAGTGGGCCCAATACCATAGTTGATTACATTGTCATTACATGCACAAAGTGCCTAGATGTTTGTGGGGGTAAGACAACTGAATCAATATAATACATTTTGATCAACATGACAATTGATAATGTAGGACACAGCAGACAATTGTAGGCTACATCATCATTTGCATGAATGTACCAGAGCATTGTCAATTTGTTTAAAATAAAGAGATTTTATGATATGCATATGTGAATAGATGATATGGAGTTCGAACAATAATGTTCTGAGAAGTTTAGGTATCAAAGCCATTGAGAAAAACTGTCATCACCAGCTGCATCACGGTCACTGCATTATATAATTCCAGAAAGCTCAGTGTGTCATTGACATCTTACTCATTCCAGGAATTTGTATGTGTGCGTGTGTCACCTACTTCATCACAGGAACTGTGCACTATCTATAGTTCCAGGAATTTATGCGTGTCTCATCGTCATCTTAAATCACTGACTGCATCACGGGCACTGTGCACTACATACAAATACACACCCACAACACTTTAAATAGTAATTACCACTTTTTATATATAAATATCCTTACTCTACTTTCTCTTTCTCAAACAGGGGAGTTGTGACAGTCTTTTGTCATAGCCCAGTCATGTTGTGACACCATACGGCGTAAAACTCCACTGAATTTTATTTGCCTGGCACTATTTGTGAGCAGGGCCATCGTTTAGGGGGGAAAGGTGATGACAATTCTAGGGGCCCACAGCCCAGGGGGGGGGGGGCACAAAAGCCCCAGTAGCCTATTATGTAGGCTTCCCTTTCTATGACTAAATTATTATGCATAGGCCTAACTACTACTCATGCATCAGAGTTAAAACAAAGCCACAAAATCAAGCAAAATGTAAAGAAATTTTTTCCGAGCAATAACACCCTTTAAAAAAAAAATGGTTTGGTCCATGGTTCGCTCCTCTTTTGAAAATTTGCACATTAACGTTATTGTTCACGAACTTCAGCAGCAGCCAGCTGTTTATCAATAGAGAACTGACCAAAAAAGAGAGGAGAGGAAGAAAAGAGAGGCATTATCACATTATCACATGATAATGTGAGTTTAGGTGTGTTGCACAATACCCAGTGACTCTTTGTTGAGTGGTTAATTGAAAAAAATAAACGAATTGGGTGCATTGCATCAGGCACTGTCAAGAACATAGAGAAACAGAAACTTAAAGAAAAAATTATAATACGTATAATCTAAAACAAAAAGTGGTGTAAAATGTATCTTTGGCGATGAAAAATTGGGGGGCGGGGGCCCACACCAATATTCCTTCAGGGGGCCCAGAATTCTTAGCAACGGCCCTGTTTGTGAGTACTACATACAACCAGGATTCAGATCTGAACTTTACTGCCTAAAAATATTTATTCTTTCCTTTTCCTGTGTAGACCGTTGTAGAAAGTCTAATGTTGGGGTCAGTCACAGTGTAAGTACTGCATTGTATATTCTAATAATAAATTGTCTTTACTGATGTAGACTGTAACAGTTTGGGGGGGAGTGAGCACCACATTTTTATTTTATGAAAATATATCCTACTATTCTTTCATAAAGACCTTTGTGTGACATTAGACAGAACGTGCTCTTAGTGTCTTTGACATGCAATCTAAAGTAAGCTCAGTGTAATGTGAGTGCAATGTTTGATTACATGTTTAGCTGTCAGTTCTGGCTTGCTCTTACTTTCCTTCTCTTGTTTCTTTTCATCTTTGGCACTGTACTATTGCCTGTATATCCACACCGATATCCACACCGATAAATATGATAATGATGCTTTCTGTCACATGATGACAGTGCACATTATAACCCAACTGCACTCTGTAAATAACTGTCTCTCTTCCAGTGGGATTTAACCTAACTACTGGCTCTATGTGGGGTATTGGCTGGACACTCATATCCTTCGGTCTGCTCTGTGCAATACTACGTTCCCAGATAAATCTGTAAAATCAGTTTCCCTTGATGATTATCTTTTCAATGCATCAAATGGCCACCAGTCAAATAAAATGCAATTATGCTTTCCTAAAGGGACAAAAACAGATCACAAAAAAAACAGATTGATCAATTAGATCAATTATAGTGGTTTGTTGTAACCCTTATTAGTAAAAGTTACACAAGATTTTAATTGTGTAATTTTGTATTTATAATATAGAAATTAAATAAAACACGATTTCTCAAAATATACTCCCTTTTATTCAGTTATTGACTGCTTATCAGTTTCTCGTTAACTGTTTAGTTTTATGTATTACTTATTAAACTATTTGTTATTATTTATTGAACTATTGCTTATTAGTATGTATTAACTGCTATTGACAAACTATTACTCTTTCTCTTTTATTTTGTCTATTGTTATGACCCTCCCTGAACTTATACGGCTGAAGGGTGATACCCGATGTCTAGGGGCAAAATGAGGGTCTAACAACTATAGCCAACACAAAGCAGACAGGGTGTCGATAACCATGTGTTTATTTACAAAGAAGGCGTCACAGGAGAACAAGGGAACCATGAACGGTCCCAAAGACAAGAAAACAATAAAAGTGTTAAATACCCTGCTTAACCCAAATGATGCCTCTCTATCAGAAATTACATTGGGTGGCACCGTTCCTTGCCTAGTGAGGTAACAGGGAGTAAGCTGCGTGATGGTAGGGTATACCCATGGGCGGCTTACCTGTCCCTTGTGAGCGATCGAACGAACCAAAAGAAACCATAAAACGACTTAGATTTAACACACAAAGCTTGTAAGCAACTTCAAAATGCACCAGTTCCAGCTTTTAAAAGGCAGCGGGGCAGACGGAGGGCTACATGATTGGGCGGAAACTGGAGTGAGCACGCCGATCCCGGCCAGTCGCGGACAGACACCTGCGGAGAGCAACAGGGAGGAGAACGAGAGGGAGGGGCAAACACAACAGGGGAGACAACACAAACTGCAAGGCCTTAGGCCGTAAAACTATTAACTCGTAACTTGCTTTAACTTAGTCACTCTTGTTTCCATTATTAAATGTTACCGGGGTAACCAAAGCAAATTAAAAAATAAATTAATTACAGTTTCAATGATCCAAAAAACAATGGGCTTTATTCACTAATATCTTTCCTAAGTTATTTCTTACATTTGTTACATTTGCGGTCTTGGAATGGTGAATCCCAATATGAAACGTTTTTCAGAAGTGAAAAAGAAATGGTTTGATCTAAAAACATACAAGACAGATGCTGGCCACTGGAGGGGGGAAGGCTGGGCCAGAGCTATCTGAGCTGGACCAGCGCATTGGGGCCTTAGTTGGACAGACAGCCCTCACGTATGTGCCATCGGCCAAGGATTTAGATACAGACCTGGGCCCTGTGTCGGCGGTTTCATCTCCTAGACCATCTCCTATCTCAGAATTGGAAGATAAGCTGTTTGTTTTTCCAGAATTGATACAAGTTAGAAGATTCATTCAAAACACTAATGTGTATTTTTGTATGTGAAGTGTTCTCCTCAACATCTTCAAACACAGTCAGTTATTTCATTTATGTACAGATGAATTCCTGCTAAGGCAACAGCAACCACCCTCTGAAGCTGAACCTGAAGCTTCCACCAGCACATCCACATGTGCCCCCAGATCCGTTTCAACTTCTCCACGTTTGATCACCGATGCGGTCCTGGACAACCAAGAGAGAATAGGCCAAGCACTTGCACAGATAGCCTCAACACTGACCACCATCTCCCAGACACTTAAAAAAATGTAATGCCTGCACTTAAACCTGTGAGTGACTCCATTTATTTCTTGACATTATTATAGCAAACAACAAAACACTCATCAGCACCTCGTGCTCTCATGGGAGCGAAAAGGACTAAACTTGGACCAGTTTAGTCCTCATTGCTCCATCTTGGTACCTTAACCCTTGTGTTATCTTCGGGTCATTCTGACCCATCAGTCATTGTGACCCACCGTCGTATTGCGACAAATTTACCTCATACAAAAACAAAGTGAAGCATTTTCTTTTAACTGTCGGGCTGTCTCAGACCCCCCACATTGGAATGGTTAAAATAAAATTATTTTTATT
The DNA here is from genome assembly GCF_038355195.1 of Osmerus mordax. Lineage (NCBI taxonomy): Eukaryota > Metazoa > Chordata > Actinopteri > Osmeriformes > Osmeridae > Osmerus > Osmerus mordax. The sequence continues at coordinate 14,677,087 of NC_090055.1, forward strand.
TGTTTTTGTATTGGGTAAAATTGGGTAAACACAATGATGGTTCGTTATGAACCTTTGGGTCATGTGACCCGAAGGCAGCACGAGGGTTAACCACAGGAATTGCCGCCGCCGTCATAGCAATACTAGGCCTACTTATGAAACGTTTTTCCCACGTGTTTTCCCTGATGAATCCTTCTCAGCTTCATAATTCTCAGTCACAGGCTCCGTTTGACATGGCGAATTGACATCAAATGATGGTTCGGTTACACTTGAACGTCCCTTCTTAAAAAGGAATCAATTGTCTGCTTAATTTTAATACGTCAGCTTTGAATATATATGCGATTGCTGCGTGCGTCTTGACGAGAGTAAAAAAAAAAAAACAGATCAACGTTAGGCTACACCATTCCGGGAGGGGGCGGGGGGGGGGTTCGCCGGGCTGAGGCCAACTTGATGTGTTGAATGCTCAGAGTACGTTATAAAACGTATTCTTAAAATACACATTACTGTTTTAATAAATGCTCATAACAAATCATAGCATATTGCCTAACACCTAAATAATACAAAAATAATCACTGATACATTTGCGACCCATTAAAAATGATGGTCGCAATGGCATTTCAAAAGGTCGCAAATGCAACCATTTCGGTTGCAATGTAGTGCCCTGAATTGAAGGTTTATTTATGTAGGCCTAGCACAATTCATACACAATGGCATTTCAAAGTGCTTTACAAATGAGCAAAAGTGTAAGCGTAGTGTGTATTTATTAAGACAAACATATAATTACGTGTAAAATAATGAAAATAATGAGTTGCAAAATGATAAAGGAGAGAAATATTCAATTTTAAATTAGAACGGATGAAAACGGTATAACAACTTCTACTTATTTTGTGCAAACATGTCAGCTCTCAATTGTGTGTAAGAGTGCTCTTGAGTGTGCGTAAATTCTGTTCTTACTGTAGCAAACCAGGGGAATCAGACCAGCCAATCCGGCACCGAAGGCGGGTCCATAGACTTAAATTAGGGGAGGTGAGCCCGCTCTGAGTCCTATTTTCATTGTGAATCGGGCCTTCAAGTCCCCTGGGTTGCTACATTACTTAAGAACAAATCCCAAATAAGAAAACATTGGTGAATGCCAGAATCATCGGGAAAACTGCGTAAGTGGGGTTTAAGAACAGATTTGTTCGTAAGAACATTTGTTGAATGAGGCCCAATGTAGCTAACACACAAATCTCAGAACTACTTGATGATCCTGAAGAACACCTTGGACTGGTATGCACATCCTACCACACCGCAGAATGGACTAGTTGTATAGCAACAAGGTCTTTAAGATCCAAGGTTTCAATCTTTCTGCATTCAATTAGCTGTTTAGGTCTTTTCCATTGGGTTGTAGCTTGCCATCGAACATCCAATCCAGGATCAACTCGAAGTCGACAAAAAAAACTGACCTACGTGGGAAAGGTCAGAACTTGTGTTCAAGCTCCTATTTACAATGAATAATTATAAAACAAAAGCAAGAATATATTCTAAGTTTGACATATACTCAGTACTAACTGGTCACATCAATACTAAGTATATGATCTTGTGCTTTGCCACGTGTGACAGTAGCTATGTAGCATAGCATAGCTATGGCAACCTAGCCTGCAGTCTCTGAGTGTTTTATGTATTAATTACTTTGTCTTTGCATCGTACCAGCTGAGTAACAGAATGCAACCGTCTGTGATCTGACGTAGATAGGTTGCTGTGACGTAGATCGGTCGGGTTTTGGCTACGCCTATATAAACCCTGAGCTGAAAACGGAAGAGAAACTGTTCAACGGTCTAACTGCACATTTCAGTGAAACAACGTTTTTTTTGGGTCATTTAGCAGACGCTCTTATCCAGAGCGACTTACAGTAGGTACAGGGACATTCCCCCCGAGGCAAGTAGGGTGAAGTGCCTTGCCCAAGGACACAACGTCATTTTGCACGGCCGGGAATCGAACTGGCAACCTTCAGACTACTAGCCCGATTCCCTAACCGCTCAGCCACCTGACGCACATGCTTTCAGGATCTCATTTCACATGTAATGTACTGAGAAGCAAATCATGGAATTTGCTTTACAGGATCTTTAACTTCCTTGAATGCGGGTACTCTGTTGAAGTGTAAACTATTGGATCTGCCCAGAGCCACTCTGGATCTGCCATAACCAATCACTAGCGTTCACCTTAGCCAACACCTTCACCACTAACGGAGCTGGCTGGAAAATCAAACATTTCCCGAACCCCGTGGGGAGGAGAGCCACAACATCATGGCCACCAACAAAACTCAGCAAAGATTGTACTTGCTCCGGCTTTAACTTTTGGATGCTCGCATATTTCTCCGCCGCCATTACTGAACTACAACTTAAACTAGTGCAAGACATCAACGTCATCGTTCTCGCTCTGTTCGCTGATTGGACCGGTAAAAAGTTGATTAGAAAAATCCGACTAATATGACGAAATCCCAGACTTAGTACAGAAGCAAAATGAAAATTGAGCGGAAGTACGTAGGAGAACCAGGCTAGCTCTCATCCTCGTTTTGGTATGAAAAGGAAGACGCAAGTTTTATTAGGGACCTGTTTCTGATTGCTTGTTTAATTGAAGGTTTCTGATTAGTTCTACAAACAATGCTAACCAATTGGAAAAATAATTGATAAAAAACAATTACTTTTATTTATTTTCTTTCAAAACTAAGTCAAAACATCACTCCATTTTAGACCAACATCAAATACAAATATTGTGTGTAAATCAAGTGCATAGGTATCAGCTTTTAACCTGGGTTACATTGTTCTTTGGAAAAGATACCTGTATTAAGAAATCAATTTGTTGTGTCTTAAATCCCTTTATGTTTCTCATTAACAGTATGTCTACATAGTCTATGCTTGCCTTGGAACCTTGGTCTTCTCTGTTGTAAGTACAATACAGAAGCTTCCAGGAACAGTTTTACAAGAAAACATGCTAAACTAGTCCTGCACAGAAAAGGGCTCAGTGCTTTATTGTCTTTTGTTATGTTTCTTTCTCTGATAAATAAGAATAGGATTAGTTTGGATTAGGGCTTGAGTTATAAGACACTGAATAGGTGCACACTCTGGACAAAAGAGCAGAACATTTTAAATGTATTCAGTAGAGACTATCAATTAAAAGGGACTTTCTAGAGTAAGCTTATCACCCAAGCCATTAGCACCTACAAAATGTTCTTACCTGCCACAAATTAGGGTTGTAACACAAAATATCTGAAGGGTCAATTGTCCTGTCATCTCAGTCTTTGACAAACAGTGTAACATTGTAATTTTGTCAGTTTCATCTAACATGTAACTTTTTTACTCTTTCCATCTCACTCTGTCTATTACTTGGGGATTGATACTCAGCTTATTCTGGGTGGGAAACATGCTTATAGCATCTCTCCAGAGGAGTAATCTTTGCTGCCCTCAACCTCTATCTGGACATCATCTCACTCTTCCTCCTGTTGCTGCAATTTATGAGTCGTTGAATTCTCTCACCAGATTCAACTAAAACACTACCACCATACAGAGGACAGCGTCTTTCCTCAAAACTGATTACTGACAATGTTTGTCAAAATGCTTAACGATTTACTATATTCACAGTCTGTAGATATGACATAAATGATCCAGTATGACTCATGAAGGTTTTATTAATATGTTCTGAGTAATGCAGTATCACACTCATGACATATGATTTGACCCCCTGGCACCAGACAGTTTAGGCTTAGGACTCTGATTAATCTTGGTGTTATGCTTGATGATTATACCATACCCAATCTTGAGAGATTAATACTGTCAAGATGAGAATCCTCTGTCGAGACTGTAAGAAAACCTCACAGTGATGTGTCATTGTGTGTTGGTGAACACACAACTATGATATCTGTGTACTATGATTTATTTTTTAGACTTGTTAGCAAAGTGTATGTAGTATTGACTTGTCTTGTCAAGAAGTACAACGTAGCCATTGTTCTTCATAACACGTCAACAATGTTCTATGAAGAAATTATATCATAAAAGTAGTAGGCTATACCCTGATAGTATTTTTATTTATATGGCACCTTTCACAAATCAACTTCACAAAAGAGAGAAATCATGTTAATAAATTCTTAAATATCGGTCTTGTCTCTGACATACTCAGTATGGTGAGGCCACCACGCTGCTCCTGAGCTACTGCTCCAAACTTTTCCCAAGCTTTTGTTCTTGCTCCCTGTTAATCGAATATATATATTACTTACTTTATTCATTTATTTTGTCCTTCCCGATTTAACCTATACATTTACTATCTTACTTATAGGTTTACTCGGCGCGGCTTTCTTCGCGGATTTCTTCCTTGGAGCCCGACACTACTGTTCCTGTTGAACTAGCCAACTCAACGCTCTTGACGGATTTCCCTGGCTGGCATAAACTATTAACGTAAGTTAACTATAATGTCTCACACCCACTCACATTGTCCTACATGTGTCATTTTGCTCGAAAAGTTGACTCTGTTAGAGAGTCGCGTTCAGTCGCTTGAGGAAGAACGTATGCTAGTAACTTTAGATGCGACTGGCGCAACATCACTGGCAGGGAGTCCTAGCGCTAGGGAAGACTCAAGATCAGCCCCACCGGTTTCACCTTTGCAGCATGGTGGGAGTGGGATTCCTCAGACGTTAGTGATCGGTGACTCCATCACTCGTAACATTAGATTGGAGCAACCAGCGACAGTTTACTGTGTACCTGGGGCCATCTCAGGGTGCTGGCTAGCACTAGGGCTAAGGCAAAGGCCCAAGCTAAGGCACATGGCGCACGCACTGATGATAGGTATGAGAATATTGTCATTCATGTCGGCACCAATGATGTTAGGCTAAGGCAGTCAGAGGTCACGAAGGTTAATATAGCTTGGGCATGTGACCTTGCCCAAAAGATGTGTCGGCATCGAGTAATAGTCTCTGGCCCACTACCTGTTAGGGGGACTGACTAGATCTACAGCAGACTTGTCTCTCTTAACCACTGGTTGGCTCGCTTCTGTTCAGAACAGGGTTTAGGATTTGTAGATAATTGGTCTAGTTTCTGGGCCAAACCTGGCTTGTTGAAAAGTGACGGGCTCCATCCGAGCTGGAGAGGTGCTTTCCTATTGTCTAGGAATATTGAAGCTATTTTAGAGCAGGCCTGACACTCACTAGAACAAGCCGGGCCACAGTCTCTTAGAGAGTCTGATAGGTATGCTGTGAGCTGTTGGGGGCCCGATAGCCTAGCTTGTAGTGTAGTCAGTGAGGTTGCTGATGTCGTTTCTCCCATTGAGACGGTGTCGGTCCCCCGCCCTTTCTCTAAATTTCGGCCTTCAAGTATTAGGAATTATACCAATTTAATATGTATTCAGCCTTGCTCCCCCGTTCGCTTCCTACTAAGTTTTCTGATGACAGTGCCACCTTCTCAGAAGAATTATCTACGTCTAAATCTGCCAAAAACCCATACTGGAATGTTGGGCTCCTAAACATCAGATCTCTATCCACAAAGGCCGTTTTGATTAATGATCTAATGTCTGAATACAGCCTGGACTTGATTGGACTCACCGAAACCTGGTTAAAACCTGATGAATATTCCCCCCTGAATGAAGCATCGCCTCCGGATTTTGCGTACTCACACATGATATATAAAGCTAGCTTCAACCTCAGCCTAAAATATGTAAATACCTTTAAATCATTTGAAATAATTAGCATGAAACCACCAACTATTTTAAAAAGGAATAATGCTACTACTCCTGGCCCCCCTCCCTCATTTTGTATAGTTACTCTATACCGGCCCCCCGGCCCGTATTCCCTCTTCCTGGAGGAATTTACAGATTTTAGTGCTGATCTTGTGACATATACTGATAACGTCTTGATTATGGGTGATTTTAACATTCATGTGGATGACCCAAAAGATCCTTTAAGTAAGGCCTTTACTGCTCTAATGTATTCCACAGGTCTCACTCAGGTGGTTTCCAAACCTACCCATCTTCACTCGCATACATTGGATTTAGTTCTCACGCGGGGAATTAAGATTAGTGACGTCATTGTCCACACCCACAATCCTATATTATCAGACCATTGCCTGGTCACCTTCAAAATGGACCTCTGCCAGAGCCTTGGAGGCACTAAGAATATTTTTACTAGCCGCTGCATAACCCCAAACACAGCTCTGGAACTGGCTAATATTCTACCCGCTGCACTAGAAGTCCTTGACGTCCCAAATAAATCATTAACCCTTGTGTTATCTTCGGGTCATTCTGACCCATCAGTCATTGTGACCCACCGTCGTATTGCGACAAATTTACCTCATACAAAAACAAAGTGAAGCATTTTCTTTTAACTGTCGGGCTGTCTCAGACCCCCCACATTGGAATGGTTAAAAGAAAATTATTTTTATTTGTTTTTGTATTGGGTAAAATTGGGTAAACACATTGATGGTTCGTTATGAACCTTTGGGTCATGTGACCCGAAGGCAGCACGAGGGTTAAATACTAAAACGAGGGATCTGAATTTGGTTCTTCAGCTATCCCTAGACTCTGTTGCCCCTCTCAAACCAAGGAAAAGAAAGGACAAGAAACTGGCTCCATGGTATTCAGAGGAAACCCGCACTCTTAAGAGGTCCACTAGAAAACTAGAACATAAGTGGCGTACCACTAAATTGCAGGTTTACCGCCTGGCCTGGAAGGACAGCCTAATGGAGTACAAGCATGTCCTCATCAGGTCCAGATCAGATTATTTCTCTAGGTTGATTAGTAAGAACAAACACAACACTAAGTTCCTATTTGATACTGTTGCAAGTCTCACTAAGAAAAGTACACTCTGTGTTAGTTCAGATTTCTCTCCCAATGATTTCTTAGATTTCTTTGACCAAAAAATCTATGCAATAAGGGACAAACTACAGACTAGTCCTGGAGGAGTGGCCATCAACACTGAACTTTCCCCTATACCAAGCATGCTGCATGTTGAGGCTCTCACTCACTTTAACCCTATTTCTATGGAAGCGTTCATCGAGCTGATAGACTCCTCGAAACCCACTAGCTGCCTTCTCGATCCCCTCCCTGCTAAACTCTGTAGGGAACTTCTCCCTATTATTGGACCACCCATGCTTAGTATTATTAATGAATCTATTGTAATTGGCCCCCTCGATTTCAAACAAGCTATTATTAAGCCCCTTCTAAAAAAAGAAAAAACCTGGATCCAGGTTATCTTAGCAACTACAGGCCAATTTCAAATTTGCCATTTCTCTCCAAAATTTTTGAGAAGGCTGTGGCACAACAGCTCACTGAGCACACCTCTCCTGAAATCAGCTTTATGAACCTCTCCAGTCTGGATTTCGTCTCCACCACAGCACTGAAACTGCATTAGCCAGGGTAGTCAATGATCTACTGTTAGCCTCTGATGTGGGTTCTATCTCTGTCCTGGTTCTTTTAGACCTAAGTGCAGCTTTTGACACGGTGGATCATGAGATTCTCTTGGAACGTATGGAGAACTATGTTGGGATTTCTGGTACGTCACTTCAGTGGTTTAGATCGTATCTATCTGATAGATCACAATATGTCCACTATGATGGCTGCTCATCCAGGAGCTCCACTGTAAAATACGGAGTACCACAGGGTTCAGTTCTAGGCCCTCTGTTATTTTCTCTCTATATGCTGCCTTTAGGAAACATAATTAGAAGCTCTGGGGTAAATTTTCACTGTTATTCAGATGATACTCAGCTATATATGTCTATAAAGTCTGGAGAATTTCCACATGCTATGGAAAAATGTGTTTCTAGGTTGAGAGCTTGGATGACTGCAAATTTCCTTCTTCTAAATTCGGATAAAACCGAGGTTCAAATTTTCGGTCCTAAAAAATATAGAAATAATTTTCCCAATCTGACCTTAGACCTAGACGGCGTCAAAGTCTCTCAAAGCCAGCTAGTAAAAAATGTAGGGTCACAATGGACCCAGACCTTTCGTTTGAGTACCATATTAAGCAAATTACCAGAACTGCATTTTTCCATCTACGTAATATTGCCAAAATACCCGATTGGACTATTGCAATGTGTTGTTCTCTGGCCTCCCAATTACCCACCTAAAATTTTTACAGCGGGTGCAAAATGCTGCTGCTAGACTATTGACCAGATCAAGAAAGTTTGATCACATAACATCTACTCTTGTCTCTCTACACTGGCTCCCTATCCAAGCCAGAGCTGACTTCAAAGTTCTACTACAAACATACAAATCTCTGCATGGATTGGCACCACTGTACCTCTCCGGTCTCCTTGCACCCTATTGCCCCGCAAGGACACTTAGATCTCAAGATGCCGGCTATCTGGTGGTTCCCAAAGTTAAGAAAAAAACAGCTGGAGGTAGGGCGTTCTCATATAGAGCACCTCTTCTCTGGAACAAATTACCCGTCTCAATTAAGGAGTCTGATACTGTTTCGACATTTAAAATTAGGTTAAAAACGTTATTGTTTAGTCAATTCTACGACTGTTAAAGGTAAGTATGTTACTAGTTGGAGGCAACGGGGGACGGGTTGCTTCCATCCTTATTCTATAAGTATAACTTATTTTAGAGTTCTCTTCCCCTGGAACAGATTTCATGTTCCAAATGGGGGGGGGGGGGGGCTGTCGCTGTCTTGGTGTGTGGGGTTGCACCAAATTCCCCTTTTTTGCTCTGTTAAATTGCTGCACCAGTCCACACTTGACCGGTGGGGATCTCATTCTATTATGACTGTAACTGTTAGCTGCTCCTGGCATCCTCTAATCCCTGCTCTCCTCTCTCTGTCCCCCCCCCCACACATCCCTTGTGGTGTGGGGGGTTTGAGTTGTCAGCACCTGCCTGGTCGTCGGTCAGCCAACGCTGGACCTGGTCGCGAGTCTCCCGGTCCTGTCCTACATCTATAAAGTTGAACAATGGATTTTGGTGTTTTAAAAACCCACCGACACTGTATGACTATGTTTAGCCTGTGTTCTGCTCCTCTCTCTCACCAACCGTCTCTGGAGGAGGGGATCCCTCTCTGAATTGCTCCTCCCAAGGTTTCTTCCATTTTTTCTCCTGTTGAGTTTTTTGGGAGTTTTTCCTTGTCTTCCTTGAGGGTTTAGGTTGGTTGAGGGGCAGTTCTATGGGCGTATGTGAAGCCCTCTGTGACATGCTTGCGTGTAAAAAGGGCTATACAAATACATTTGATTTGATTATGGTGGAATTTTACTAAAACTATGAAATGGTAACAGCCAACTCTTTAACCATGCAACTTGAAACAACCATGTCTTCACTTTGTTGTTCACTCTTAACTAAGAAACATCTAAACATCTACTGATTGCCACAAATGAGATTCAACACAAAAGTGAAACTCAACTCAGTTTATTGACCACACATCAAACATTATTTCATATAAAGAGGGAATGTATCAAGTATAGACTATGAAAGTGCAAACAGGATTCAAGGATTAGTTGCTTTACAATACAAAATCGTAATGGGTTAGAAAATGTTTGCTATTTCTGAAGTCCTTTGCCTTGGCATTTGAAATTAGATATCAAGGAAAATACAAATTCCAAGTATTTTTACGCCCTATTTCATGCAGAGCATACTGTTATATAAAGAGACAATAGTATTTATTACTCCACAGCTTATCCATTCGACATTACTTAAGTCCAACATAGTTCACTAGATCAGTATATGGCACTTTCTGCTTCTCAGACACATTTTAATCATCTTTCTGTGGTTTCAGTAAAAATTACTATTACTTTAATACAGTCAGACATGAGGTTGGAGAAAGACCAACTCAAGAAGTACATTTTCTGTCATATATTTTTTATACTGAACATTGTACTTTATAGACATTTAATCAACATATTTTGTATCAAATCTCCAATATATCTTGATAAAAATATTAATTTCTAATGTGACAGACTTCTGATTTCAAATAACTAGTCTTTAACACACAGATTATGCTTTGCTTAACTAACCTTCCTCAATACAAGCTTTTATGCAGGACTGCTTTACAAAGTTAGGAGAGTAAATAATTTTTGTAGCCAGACAAAATGTATACTGCAATAGTGTTTTCCTGCAGTAGAAAATACAATACACAATCTTTCGTCAAATAAAGACTTAACTCTGTACTTCAGTTGCTTGGCTATAGATAAAGCTGTATCTACCAACAGGCCCACACGTTAGTCCCCTGCAACACAAATTCAACAACAAAAACTTTTAATAAAAATATGTATTTGGAGATGAGATGTGGTTCAAAACCAAAATGTTCCATAATACAAACTTTAAATCATGTAAAATCAAAGGGTTATATTTCAAGGCATTAGACAAACAGACTGGAAACACAGGGAGGCTACAAATGTGTATTAAAAAATCATCAAAAATGACAGGTTAGGACACTTGTTTTGTGTGAAATTGATCAAACAGATGTTACAGGTGTCTTTATCCACACTGTTAACCTACTATAAGCACAATAAATAATAATAGTTTGACATAAAGGCACTGTAATGAATTGCGTAGAAATAACTGTTTCAAGACAAGTTGACATGTTTCTGAGGTACGATACATGTCATGTCCATGTACTGTAGCCCTGGAGTTGGAAAGCCCTATTGAGGCTCAACGTACATTTTTCAATGACCAGTGACAGGTTACAGTGATTAGGTTTAACGATTCATTCACAGAAAATATCTGATTGCAATTCTACCTGCTGCACTCTCCTGCTTTGCAGCCAGACAGCAGATAGTCGGATCTCCATCCAAGGCTGTCTGTCAACATCAGGTCATACGTTATACAATAATGGTCAGGGACAACCACCTCGGCAAGTGGACAAAATTTGCTTTAAAAATCACTTGGTGATAGCTAACAGCTAACTGTGCTTTTGCTAATCAATGTTTAGCCACTAAGCACAGGCATATAAGGATCTTAGAAGTGGGTGTTACTCCAACTAAGTTTGTTTATACTGGGGTAAATCTACAAACCAGCTGTGCAGCCATCCTTCACAGGAGAGAAACCCTCAGATTGGATCTACACTTACAGTAGGCTTTAACTCCAGTGGAAAACATCAACAATAATTACAGACTTGCAAATGTACTAAATGCACTTCAGTGCTGTCCATAAGTCTTTGGACAGTGACATATTTTAGCCTTTTCTCTACTCCAGCACATTGTAAAGTGTAAACTGTCAACTTTATTTACGTCCTATAAACTGCAAACCAAGATGAAATCACGGTCTTTTTAATAAATAGCTTGTAAAGTAATGACAGTTTTAAACTAACAGGAGGTGGATAATCGTGAAGTATCCCAGACTTCAGGCAGTCATTGCATATAAAAGATAGGCCTAAGAAACCAGAAATATGTACTTTATATAACTTAATTTGGGTTCCTGCCAATTTGTCCAATTGCTGAAATGGCAGAACCATGTATTAAAAGAGCTGTAATTTCTACACTATTCTCAGTTCAGGGATGTAATTACCGTCAAATTACATCTAAAAGTCTGCAATCCCAATCTGTAGTTTAATTTCAACTGAAATGAAAATAAAACCAATTTCAAAATGTTTGAGTCAACAAAACGATGACCCTGTACTTTATATAGTTTCACGTCTTTATCTAATCTAAAACTCATTTTAAAGAAGCAACATGTTCATAACCGTTTCAGGCCATCCATTTTATGTAATACCCTTCCCATTAAAGACAACCTTAACTCGACTGAGGTGGCATCATATACCTAGCATCGGCTTCCAAATGTCTGGTGTACTGAGTAAACACACCTGTAGCTAAAACTGTTCACATCAGTGAATGTTTTTCCAACTAGCAAGTCCTCTCCTAATCCATGAGCCTTTGTCATGAGCCTACATTGTTTTCAGTGGTTTTGCCTTCGGAGAGTTGTTTTTCTTGTGAAATCTCGGCCAGCCAAACAAATTAGACTAGGTGCACTTGCTCCTCCCACTCAGATGAGCTGGTGCTGGGCTGGAGGTCCGAGGCAGAGTCACATTTTGGGGTGTCAGTGTGAGAGATGTTGAGGTCATCCCCAAGCTCTGCTTCTATGTAGGGGAGAGCAAGGGGCAGGGCTTCGACATCCACAAGGTCTAGCTGGGTAGGCCTCTCCGCCTCCTTTTCCTCTGAGGGGACTTGGTGAGGGCAGTGGCCAAATTGGTTAGCCTGCTCCTCCAGTTCCTCTTGTGGCTTGCTGTTAAGAATCTGAAGGAGAGGGCCTTGGTCTGAGCTGCAGGCCGTCTGGACCAGGTCTGTGTCTGAGGAGGGCACCAGTGTGATGCTTTGGGGGTTCATGTCATGGAACCAAGCCATGATGTTGCCAAGCAGGTTGGCGTTGGCTGCAGGATCATGACCTGCGGAGTCTGTGTTACTCGACGACGAAAGGATCATGCCCGGAGGCTCAAAGGTGAACAGGTTGTGGAGATTGTCACAGTGTTGCTGGGCGTTCGCAGCAGTGGTGCTGGACGTGACAGCGTAGTGACTGCTGAGTGTGCCCAACCTCGCCAGACTGTCCCCCAGTTCCAATAGCTCAGAGCTGCTCAGTGACGCCCGAGGCACCTCCAGACTGGTGGGAGTTGAGTCCAGTCTGGAGGGCAGTGATGTACCTATGGCCCCCAGTGATGCCTCATTGACTAAAAACTCCTGATTCTCCTCTCCCATTGCAAATCCTGACTCTTGGAGTGACAGCTGTATAGCCAATAGGATATTAGGATCATCCTCATCTAATGAGCTCAGACCCTGGTACAGGAAGTACAAAAGAAGAATAACTTTGAGGGAAGTTAATACTGCCAAGAGAAAGTTGAACAGTCAAATATACCATTCTACATTTTTTAAGAAATGCAAGGCTCACAATTTACATGTACTACTGTTGAAACTCAAAATGTATTTTGTTTGACAGCAAACATAAGCAGGAAATCTTGACAAGATATGAACAGATATCTGAGAACTCACCATGGAGGTACCTTGTCTCCTACTGCCTCCGATGTCCTGGCCATCTAGGGGATAAAAGAATGTCAAAAGCTCTTAACCACACTGAATGAAACTTTGCCTCACAATTACCCAAACATCTATTATTTTTAGGTCATACTAATGGCCAAAAAATTACTGTTTTTTATTACTGCACCTTTTTAAAGAATCTTCCAGAAAATGGTTATAATCAATATAAAAATTAAACTTTGGTGATGACATTTGCATTGGTCATAATTATTCTATTGTGTGTACTACTATGCACTGAAGTCAACCAGAGAACTGCCTGACACAATATTGTAGCCAAGCATGGACAATCTCAAGGCTCAAAGTTTTAGGTTCCTTTTCTACCATACAATATGTCAAACTTGAGTTGAGGTTCATGGCACTGTAGCCAATCACCTCAGAATTGGCCTCAAAAGAAAACGTCATTGAAGATTGACACAAACGACTTATGGTGGAGAAAAAAAAAAGGAAACAGGAGATTCAACTCACACCAACTCAATAAAGGCGGGTTATTTGTTAGAAGACACAAAAGGACCCCATTGCTGAAACCAACAGCGAGGGAAATACACCCTTTAAAACTACGAATAAAGTAGCTTAAACCGGAAAAGTGGGCCAAACTGCAAAAAGTTAGGTGCAGGAACTTCATCCATGGCAAAAGAAAGAACTTGATAGTTCTTGATCAGATTTTTATTTGATAAACTATTAACAGACAACTACAAAATAAAATAGAAATGTGAGTAAAATTGCCCCTTTTCTATCATTTTCAAAAGGCAGAAAGCACACAGATGTTTTGTACCTAAAGTGCTATCACTGGGGTCTTCTGGTTCAGGAGTGTTACTGCGCAAGCTGGACATGTCGCCACGTCGCCTTTGCCGGTGTCTCCGTCTGTACTGGAACTCTGCATACTCCTGAAACAACAACATTAATAACCATCAAAACATTAACAAACTTAAGTTCTAACAAGCACAATATCCGTATTTACAGACACTTCCTTTCATGTATTCTCAAATCCCCAAACAGCTATCAGGACATAATTAACTAGTGCTTCAGGGTTAAGTTTTCCACTTCTCCACCCAGCAGACGACTTCTCCTCCTTCTTTGAGAAAAAAGTTGCTGACATTAGCAGTCGGTTCCCTGAACCCACCTTTCCTACCCACTCACCCTCTATGACTGACCCAATTAAATTTCTAAACTCTTTCTCTCCCCTGTCCGTGGCAGAGATCTCTGACCTCATTCTCTCTCATCGCCCCACCTCCTGTCCCCTTGATCCAGTCCCCTCCCCTCTCTTTCAAACTATCTCTCTCTCCATCAGAACCTTTCTTCTCCATGTCCTTAACTCATCTCTTACTTCTGGCACTTTCCCCTCTGCTTTCAAACAGGCCAGAATTAGCCCTCTACTCAAAAAACCCTCCCTTAACCCAGCCGTCCTCCAGAACTACAGACTGGTATCACTACTACCCTTCTTTTCTAAAACAATTGAACGCGCTGTATCTAACCGTCTAACTGTCAAACTTCCTCTCTCAAAACAACCTGCTTGACCCCAACCAATCGGGCTTAAAGACCAAGGCCAAGGCCACTGCACAGAAACTGCCCTCCAGTCTGCCAGAGCGGCATCAAGGTCATCCGTCTTCATTCTGCTGGACCTTTCTGTAGCGCTTGATACGGTTAACCATCAAATCCTGCTGGCCAGACTTTCTGAGATGGGCATCACTGGCACTGCACTTCAGTGGATCTCATCCTACCTGTCGGGAAGATCCTACCAGGTCTCATGGGGAGGCAAAGTGTCAGGCCCCTGCCAGCTATCCACTGGTGTCCCACAGGGCTCCGTCCTTGGACCCCTCCTCTTCTCCCTCTACACCACCTCGCTTGGACCAATCATCACCTCCCATGGCTTCTCCTACCACTGCTATGCTGACGACACGCAGTTGTACCTGTCGTTCCCCCGACTGATCCGGGGATCTCAGCTAGGATCGAGGTCTGCCTCACAGACATCTCCGCCTGGATGACCGAGCACCACCTCCAGCTGAACCTCGCCAAAACAGAACTCCTCATCATCCCGGCCAAACCCTCCATCTCCCACAAGCTTTCAATCACCCTGGGGACGGTGACCCCTTCATCCTCTGCCAGGAACCTCAAGGTGACCATGGATGACGAGCTCTCCCTCACAGACCACATTGCTGCGGTCTCCCGGTTGTGTAGATTCACCCTCTATAACATCCGGAAGATCAGGAGATACCTGTCTGAGCATTCTACCCTGCTGCTAGTCCAAGCACTTGTCCTCTCAAAGTTGGACTACTGCAACTCGCTGCTCGCCGGTCTCCCAGCATGCGCAACCCGCCCTCTCCAGAGGATTCAGAACGCGGCGGCCCGTCTGGTCTTCAATCTACCCAGACGCTCCCATGTTACCCCGCTCCTCATCTCCCTCCACTGGCTTCCCATCACAGCCTGTATCAGATTCAAGACTCTGGTACTGACCTTCCGAGCGGTGAACGGGACTGCACCCGACTACATCAAGTCTGGTCCCACCGCTCAAGAGCGCCCTGTCCCAACCCAAGCTCTTCTCCTGTCTGACCCCCCAATGGTGGAATCAACTCCCCACCTCCATCAGGGACACTGACTGTCTCCCCACCTTCAAGAAAAGGCTCAAGACGCACTTGTTCCGGGACTACAACGACACTTAGGAATGCTGGCTGGACCTGATGTTAGTTTCCTCCAGGATCACAATGACTCGTATTGAGAGAATTGTTGCTCTCGTTGGTTAGTTGTAACGGTTTCAAATTATTGTACTCGCTGTGAAATATTTTACTGTTGATTGTTTTTTCTACAGGTACACTCTGGCACTCTTGTGGGGAGTTTCATGTTGTTGAATTGTAACTTGTTTAACTGCATGCTCTTATGGTTCTTCCCTTTGGCATTTATTTGGTTTTCCACAATGTATGCTTCATGTTTTGGCCATTCGCAATGTTTGGGGCTATCTCGTTGTTATGATCAGTGACCTATGCTCTTTTGTAAAGCTCTCTCTTGGAAGTCGTTTTGGATAAAAGCGTCTGCTAAATGCATAAATGTAATGTAAATGTAAGTTGTTCATGTGATCGAAGGTCAGTCAGTGATTTTATTCTCAGAATGATGGTGATCTAGCTGGAACTATATCAGTGCCTGGGACCCTTGTGGTAGCCATGAGGCTGTGGGGGGCATACATATAACTTCTTGGGCTTGACAACTGTCAGCAGAATGCTTTTATATGTCTTGACATTCACAACTACCACTGAAAGTTATGTTTGAAATAAAAACTTAATTATGATGATTGACAGCCCTACTGGCATTTATAAAACATTTCACTTTAGGGAGTTAGACCACAGCTGTTTTGGTGTGGATCAATTCTAGAATTCAAACATTGATCTCACACATTGCAAGCATCACTGTTTAATGCATATGTAAAGAGAAGACAATTCTAGTCATGTGTCATATGGAAATGTAGAGATGACATTAATTCAATTCCAAAGGTCAGGTTCATTAGCAACACCAAGGGCAGAGAAAGTCTGCTGAGGGATAAGAGGAATGTTTCCTCCACATATTATGTGCCACATTCCAACTTTAGACAGAATATTGATGCCTGGTGGGTATTCTGGGGGACAGGAGGTGTTTTGGGACTATGTGATGATAGACGTTTGAGTTAGAAATGTTACAGCAGTCTATCAAATCTCAAATACTTTACAAAACAATTTCATATAGCTTCATATAGCTTAGTACATCCTTTGAAAAGCAGAATTTGTATGAGGTTTTGTTGAGCTGTGCGCAATATTGTGAAACAACAACTGCGGAAATCCTTATAAACAAGGTCAGAATAAATGACTTATGAATATTATGTCCCAACGTAGTTGACAGCAAGAATTTTCATTTAGCAAGAAAAAACATGATTGGATGTGATCAGTGCTTAATTTGTAAAGTGGGAGGTCCCGGAACGTAGAAGGGGGGGTGGATCCGGCGACTCAAAATGGGGTTGGAGGTAATGGAACTCCCCCAAAATTGCACTGCGCAGGCATGCAAACAGGTCAGGGGTAAGGTGAGAACGATGCTGCGAATCCGCAACCCTCTAGGGCAGGGGTTCCCAAACATTTCAACCCACGACCCCTACAATAATGGTGCCAGTGACTCGCGACCGCCGCATGCTAAAATACATGCACATTTTGTGTCTGACGTGATGCTAGTTCGGGAGTTCGATAGTCAATGCGAGCGAGACAAATGTTTGGGCCTTTATTTGAACGCAAAATCGGTTTTGAGCTTTCTGTAAAATAAACATAGCCTTTTTCAATTCCCGCGGCCAAGGTATTCCCTCTCCACTGAAATCCAAAACTCAGCCAGTGTCTTGGCTGAGAACGCTGCCTTTAACGTTCGGTCGCTTGACAGTTCAACTAGTACGTCCTCCTCTTGTCGGATGTCAGATGGTTTGCCGTACTTACAGTGAATAGAAAATCTAAAGGCTGATGGCTTTTATATTTGCATGCATTAATTGAACTACATTTTTCAACTTGTTAACATTTTGGCTAAAATATGCTATTTCTAATTGTTTTAAAATGTTCCTTGATTTCTGGAAATCATCTCGCCACCCCCACTTTGGGAACCACTGCTCTAGGGGGGTCCGGGGGCATGCTCCCCCGCAGGAAAATTTCTCAAATTTTAAACGCATCAATCTAGTGCACTTTGAGAGCAAAATTAAGAGGCTAGATCAATGTATAAAACTTCTCCCCACTCTACCCCTGCAATTATACAAACGAAACGAGGCTAACAGCTAGCCCTCTCAACCAGAACAAGCGCAAGTGTCACTTGAAGTGCCTCCCCCTCTGTCTTACCCTGAAGATTCACCTCAAAATGCATCGAAAATGCAAACACAAGATTTTTGTGGAACTTCAATGGGGAATAAAGACTAACAAGACAGATAACAACATCGAACACTACAGAGTAATTTATTTTTTTCATTTAGGCAAATAATTTTTCTTAGTGACACAGGAGGTGCCGGATCCAATAAAAAAGGTTCCGGATCCAACATCGGAGGTGCCGGACGTTGGATCTGGATAAGCACTGGATGTGATACAAGATTGAAATGATAATCTTGAAAACTAAAATAAACACTAACATGACTTTTTCAATCTGCAGCAAAAATAAAAGCAGTCTGATGCCAGAATCTTCAGAACAGGTTAAAATTGGCCTTTTTGGGGCGTGCAAAAGGTTTTTACACTTTTCCATAAAATCCAAAATGGCGGCCGCGTCAATTCGGTTGTTATGAAATAATATCGATGGTCAGGCTTGGGATCAAGAGACAAAGAAATGACTTTATTAAGGTAAAAACTTCAACAGTTATTAGCCAAAACAAGTTTATGCTTCCGGCCACGCCCCCTTTTAGTCACATGACAACATTTTTGGTGGACATCCTCAGAATAAGGTTCCGAGTAGGCATAACGAATTTGGTGACACTGCCTCAAAGAACTACTGAGATATGACTTCACTTCCTGTTTGGTGGCTTTTCTGCTGAATTTGATTGGCTGTCACGGACAATTGATATTTCTGTATATTTTATATAAAAATTCATACTTATTGTAAGGCAGAGTTTCTGGATACATGTACAGCTTGTGTCTCTATAAGGTCAAGAGGTCATGCCAGGGCCGGATTAACCATTAGGGCAACTGGGCACTTGCCCAGGGGCACATGACATCTAATGGGCCCTGGACAATGTCAACTAAAATTTTACATCACGTTATGAACGCAGTCCTAACTTTCCTTAATGTGAGTACTTTATTACAACTTCGATCAAAATGTTATGTTAAAATCACGTCAAAAACAGTGTTTGTGTAGTCTAGTAGTAGCCAGTGCCGCCGCTCCCATAACGCTCACTACGCGCTGTGCGTAGGGCACCAACTCCTGAGGGGGCACCAAAAAATAGCCAACTGAAAAATCATCATAGTTATAATACCGATATTATTTTAGTATAGAAATATTAGAGACCCCCCCCCCCCCCCCCCCAAAAAACAAAACAAATAGGCTACACACAACTTCCCAAGCTCGCTGTGGGTGCCCTTCCCTCAGTGGGCTGACGAACTTTGACAGTAGGCTAGGTCAACTTTTCTAAGACGGGCTTAAAACGATAACAGGAGTCAGGAGAAGGAAAAAAGAAAGAAAGAGACTGCGAGATGGTGCCCGTGCATCACTTTCAGGTAAGTCCATGTTTAATCATTGTTAAATACGGGAAATGTGCTGCTAATTTAATGGTTAGCCTATGCATACACCTCAAACTTGCTGACGTTATCGCTAATGTTAGCGGACTCAAATATGTTAATTTAGTTAGGTGCAAACTAGATTGAGATTTTACTGTTAAACATTATCTATGCATTTTACAAGTAACTGCGCCAGCTAGCTGTTACTTTCTTACCTACTGTCTGCCAAGATTTTACCAATTGAAAAACGGCTTGTAAAATGTTTATTTTACATAAAGCTCCAAAAACTATTTTGCGCTCAAATAAAGGCCCAAATAAAGGCGCTTTGCACGCGAGCATTAATTTTGGACATCCGTATCTAGCATCACATCAAACACAAGGGGGGGGGGGGCCTTAAGCCTTGTTGCCCAGGGCACAGAAAATTGTTAATCCGGCCCTGGGTCATGCAGCGAGGCCCCCTCTGAGCAGAATATAGCATGCAGTCCAGACAGTGGGGAGACAGTGAGGAAAATCATGTACAAATAGGGCTTATGTGATTAACTACCACTTCACCTGTTGAACGTTCTAGTGTATCAGTGTACTGACCACTGAAGACCCGTTAAGGAAGCGATTCTGTGCATTCTATGTTTGAACATGTCCAGATACTGTATTTAAGCACTCTTGTAAGAGAGTCTTCACTCATGCTAGCCACTCTGTTGTGGATTGGTGGCATGATCCGACGCTGAGATAATAAAACCGAGTCAACCCTTTTTATAATTGTCGTGACTCCTTCCGGCCTGCCTTCTCCAGAATTTACATCTTATCACTTATTATTTATAAAGATTACATAGATTTAAAAGCAGTTTTTTGCTGCTCATTTACAACTCAAAATACGAGTGAAATGTAGAATGAAATAGATCTCTTCTCATTTCCCCTGCAAGAAGCAGCCTCATCGTTAAATCAAAACGAATAATTTTGGCACACCGGTGTAAAAATTGACCTAATCTCTATGACTTAAACATCCTTTTAAGTTTTTCCCTTCTCGTGATATTTTCAGGCATTTAGCCTACTCATTGCATTCATTCATTAATAAAGAACCCCCTTTGAAGATTATTCTACGACAGATGCATCATAGACCACTGTAGTATGTGTTGCCCAGGCAACAGAGGCTAATGTCATGATGCTAATACTTCAGTGAAATAGTAGACTAGCTACTGTTTCCGAACGTAGATGTACTTCCTTAATAAAATCAGCTTATATTGTACATTACATTTCACAATTGTGTTTCACGTCACAAAGTAAAATGAGTAAATAGTTATCACCCTGGCCTCTTTGCTTTTGGCGTTTCTGCAGCTGCCTTGCAGTCCCCCAAGTTAACAGATGAGAAACGAATGTTCTGCTACAGGTAGTCACGCGTGTTGTAGTGACGTTAGTAACGTCAGTGACTGTGGCTAGCAAATTAGCCACCGTTAGCTTCACTTTTCGCCACAAAAACTTAACTTGAGCCTAAACCATGCAACGGAACGTAAATCCCAATAGAAGCAATTCAATCGCTACCAAGACGAAACTTTTGACACCTAGCTTGTCTATGTAGGCCAAATATTGACTGAGTTTTAGGGGGGCAAAAAGAATAATAATAATATATATGTGAGAGAACAAAGGTTGTGCCCTTGCCGAAAGCAAAGCACACCCAATAATAATATGTGAGAGAACAATGGTTGTGCTCGCCAAAGGCGTGAGCACACCAAATAATAAGAAAAGGTAGAAACACAAGTGGCTTCGCAGCTTCGCTGCTTGGCCACCAATTAAACCAATCATCCAACTTCCTGCTTTTCTGTTAATCCATCACTGACTACCCCGAACTGCCAAATGCTCGACCTGACAATACAGTAGACATGATTCAACAGTCCCAGAATGTCTTCAGATTTCAGATTCAAGCTTGTGAGCTGGGCAGTTCTATAACTCGGAATTGAGTAAACAAATTAATTAGACGTTTCTGGATAATACAGTGCACACAAAGTATTCACAGTGCTTCACTTTTTCCACATTTTGTTGTTACAGCCTTCTTCCAAAATGGATTCGATTCATTTTCCCCCTCAACATTACACACAATACCCCATTACGACAAAGTGAAAAACATTTTTTATAGATTTGCAAAAATTAAGAAAGAAAATATAACATGTATTCACAGCCTTTGCTCAATACTTTGTTGAAGCTCCCATTCTTCTTTGCAGGACCTGTCAAGGTCCATCAGGTTAGATGGGCAGTGTCGGTGCACAGCCATCTCTCCAGAGACGTTCAATCGGGTTCAAGTCTGGGCTCTGACTGGGCCACTCAAGGACATTCACAGATTTGTCCCGAGGCCACTCCTTTCTTATCTTCGCTGTGTTTAGGGTCATTGTGTGCTTCGCCCCAGTCTGAGGTTCAGAGCGCTCTGGAGTAGGTTTTCACCAAGGGTGTCTCGGTACATTGCTGCATTCATCTTTCCCTTGATCCTGACAAGTTTCTCAGTTCCTCCGCTGAAAAACATCCCCACAGCATGATGCAGCCACCACCATGCTTCACTGTAGGGATGGTATTGGGTTAATGTTAGGGGATGGTATTGGCCAGGTGATGAGGTAGGTGATGGTACCTGGTTAGGTTTAGCATTCAGTCCAGAGAATTTTGTTTCTCATGGTCTGAGAGTCCTCCAGGTGTCTTTTGGCAAACTCCAGACAGGCTGTCATGTGGGTTTTACTGAGGAGTGGCTTCTGCCTGGCCACTCTACCACACAGGCCTGATCGGTGGAGTGCTGCAGAGATGGTTGTCCTTCTGGAAGGTTCTCCTCTCTTCACAGAGCAACCTGGAGCTCTGTCAGAGTGACCATCGGGTTCTTGATCAGCTCCTTGACTAAGGCCCTTCTGCCCCGATCGCTCAGTTTGGCCAGGCAACCGACGTTAGGAAGAATCCTTGTGGATCCAAACTCTTTCCACTTACGGATGATGAAGGCCACTGTGCTCATTGGGATCTTCAATGCAGCAGAAATGTTTCTGTACCCTTCCCCAGATATGTGCCTCGATACAATCCTTTCTCTGAGGTCTACAGGCTTGGTTTGTTTTCTGACATGCACTGTCAACTGTGGGACATTATAGACAGGTGTGTGCCTTTCCAAATAATGTCCAATCAACTGAAATTACCACAGGTGGACTCCAATCAAGTTGTAGAGACATCTCAAGGATGATCAGTGGAAACAGGATGCACCTGAGCAACACTTGTGTTGTAACACTCACAGCCTTTGCCATGAGTGTCATGGCTAAGGCTGTGAATACTTATGTACATGTGATTTTACCTTTTAATAGATATGCTAAAATTTCACAAAAACGTTTTGCACGTTATCATTATGGGGTATTGTGTGTAGAATTTTGAGATTAATTTTTTTATCCATTTTCGAATACGGCTGTAACATAACATGTGGAAAAAGTGAAGCGCTGTGAATACTTTCCGGATGCACTGTTGGTACTCTATGTCAGGGGTTCCCAAACTTTTCAGCCCACGACCCATAAAATAATGGTGCCAGCGACTCCCGACCCCCGCATCCACGGAGGTGGTTTACGTATACGTGGGAGTAAAAATAGGCCCTGGACTTTGGTCCAGACCGGCCCACCAGAACCGGCCCCCATATACGCCACCACAGCTAACCTGTTAATGCATGCACATTCTGTGTTTGATGTGATGCTAGTTCGGGAGCTCGATAGTTAATGCGAGCGCACTGGGCTAATTTTTTGTCCTTTATTTGAGCGCAAAATAGTTTTTGAGCTTTGTGTAAAATAAACATCACCGTTTTTCAATTGGTAAAACCTTGTCTAGTGAAGGTCTTTTTGTCTCTTATTTTTTCAGCCCCACCCTTACGTTTCTTTAGCCTGGTCCTAACCAGACTCTTGTACATTTCATTTGTACAGAGAGTCTGGCCTCGCTCCATTGACAAGCGTTGACTTCCTTGTAGACGGGTACTCTTGAAGTTTAAAACTATTGGATCTGCCCAGAGCCACTCTGATCTGCCATAACCAATCGCTAGCGTTTGCCTTAGCCAATTCCTTCACCACTACTGTAACAGAGCTAGCTGCCGTAGCTGGAAAATCAATTTACAACTGAAAATACGAGTGAAGTGTAGAATGAAATAGATGTCTTCTCATTTCCCCTGCAAGAGGCAGCCTCATCGTTGAAGCAAAACGAATAAATTTGGCAGACCGGTGTAAAAATTGACCCAATCTCTATGACTTAAACGTCATTTTAAGTTTTTCCCTTCTCATGATATTTTCAGGCATTTAGCCTACTCATTGCATTCATTCATTAATAAAGAACCCCCTTTGAAGATTATTCTACGACGTTACCCGGCAGTAGAAGATGGAATCGCGATTCAAACAGTACCATCTGCTAACTGAAAATATGCCCCCCAAAACGTAAATAAGCTTGACATTTATTTAGTGGAAAATCGCTCATTCATAAAAAGCTCACTGGTAGCGATCATTGTCAGTAACAACGCAAAATGCGATACAGCCTATAGCCCTGTGTGGAGAAGCTGCCCCGGTAAATTGTACTACTACGGTACAGTACTAGTAGACTACTGCTGTGTTCGTCTTGGTAGCGATTGCGTTGGTTGAATTGGATTTAACGTTCCGTTGTACGGTTTAGGCTGAAATTAATTATTTTCATGAACAGATTGACAACATTTAGGCTGTGGCAATGAAATTCAGATTAGTAGTTAGATAGACTTTTGATTTAAGTAAGGGGAGTGCCGAACATGTTCTGTCGCCGTTTGACTTCCTAAACAGCTGTGTACTGTAGATGTTTTTGTAGTGTGTCTTGCGTAAGCTACAGCGTTGCAGTGAGCTACACTGGTTTGAAACCACAGCTAATGGTAATTTCACCAACAAATCGTTTACTAATGTCAGAATAAATCCTACAACGAAAATGTATATGTGAGGAATGTTTATTTTAACGATTGAAAACAGATACATCATAGACCACTGTATTATGTGTTGCCCGGGCAACAAAGGCTAATGTCATGATGCTAATACTTCAGTGAAATAGTAGACTACTGTTTCCGAAAGTAGATGTACTTCCTTAATAATATCAGCTTATATTGTACATTACACATCACAATTGTGTGTCATATCACAAAGTACAATGAGTAAATAGTTATCACCTTGGCCTCTTTACTTGTGGCGTTTCTGCAGCTGCCTTGCAGTAAAGCTATAGTTAGCCTAGCTATCCCCCAAGTTAACAGATGCGAAACGAATGTTCTGCTACAGGTAGTCACGCGTGTTTTCGTGACGTTAGTGACGTAGTGACGTTAGTAACGTCAGTGACTGTGGCTAGCAAATTAGCCACCGTTAGCTTCACTTTTCACCACAAAAACTTAACTTAAGCCTAAACCATGCAACGGAACGTAAATTCCAATAGAAGCAACTCAATCGCTACCAAGACGAAACTTTTGACACCTACGTTGTCTATGTAGGCCAAATATTGACTGAGTTTTAGGGGGGCAAAAAGAAATAAAAATAATAATATATATGTGAGAGAACAAAGGTTGTGCTCTCGCCGAAGGCTTGAGCACACCCAACTAGCGCACAAGATCAACGTCATCGTTCTCAGCCACTCCCTCTGTTCGCTGATTGGCCGGTTGAAAATCAACCTGGAAAATCTGACTTACGTACCGAATGGCCAGACCTAGTACAGAAGCAAAATCAAAATTGAGCGGAAGTACGTAGGAGGGCAGAGCCAGGCTAACGTTTCTTAGCCTGGTTTTCTATCGTTATTCTTCTCCCGGTGCTCCCAATGGCCAGTCCGCTACTGCGGGGCTGTGTCCGCGGTGGTGGATTTTCAAGTCATATTATTTTAAATTCTCGTGCTGTCAGGGGGTGCTGCAGCACTCTCAGCACCCATAGTTCCCGTGGCCATGGGTATTCCCTCTCCACTGAAATCCCAAACTCAGCCAGTGTCTTGGCTGAGAACGCTGCCTTTAACGTTCGGTCGCTTGACAGTTAAACTAATGCGCCCTCCTGGTCGGATGTCAGATGGTTTGCCGTACTTACAGAGAATGGACAATCAAAAGGCTGATGGCTTTTTTATTTGCATGCATTAATTTAAGTACTATTTTTAACGTAAAAAGTTTGGCTAAAATGTGCTATTTCTAATCGCTTTAAAATGTTCCTTGATTTCTGGAAACGATCTTGCGACCCCCGAGATCAATTGTGTCCCACTTTGGGAACCACTGCTCTATGTAGTCTGTGCTGGTACAGATTAAAGTAGTGTATTTGCAGGCTTGTCTGACCTATAACTATGACTATGGTTACAGATTATCTACAGTATGTTAGCAAGTCAGGGAATTAGTTGCTTCGTTATTTAAATAATTACCTCAGGAGATGCAAAACCTAAATACTCCCAGTCCCACGTTCCACCAGCAAAACTGAAGAAAAAAAATCAATTAGTATTCATAGAAACATAAACAATTGAAAAGTGAGCTTGTGTGTGTGTGCGTGTGTATAAACACATGCACATATGTACATGGGTGTGCAAGTCTCACCTGCGCCGTGGGGCCTCTGGCGAGTCATTGGGAGCCACCCCACGGGCCACCGAGGCCAGGAACTCCTGCCTCTTCTGCTGCACCAGGCAGGCGGCACGGATGATGTTATGGCGGGGTGTGCGGAGGTAAGGCCGGTTGACTTTCTGCGCAAGATCCTCCGTCACCATCTCCAGGTCAGTCTGAGGAGGAGAGATGACCGATGTTCAAAAGACCGATGTCAAGCATTGGTTATCTGTCAACGCTGCATGGTACACACCTGCATGAGCTCGAAGATCTCCTTCTTGGTGCTTTTGGGTCCCAGGAAGAAGCCGTAGGGGTAAGAGCACTTGAGGATGCGGCGAGTTTTGAGGAGTTCCAGCACAGCATCCTCAATAAAGGTTGTGTCTGGAGGCCCTCCATCTCCTGGGTTTATAGATACCAGATTTTCACTCTTTACATTCTTTTACACAGCAAGTTAGCCAACTCATGTAGACATATGTAGAACCGTGTCCCAATAGTTTCTGTGATGTTTTAGAAGTGCTGCTAGTTGCAAGCTTGTGTTGCAAGCACTGAGCGTGTGTGTGGAGCATGGATTGGGCAGTATTCACTGACGTCTGCTTAGAGCTCTGCTCAGCTGTTCCATCTTTTCTTTGGCTGTTTTTAACAGGCGCTGTTCCAGCTACATGGGAGAACAGACAGGGCTTTAGCTTCAGGACTAAACCCTGTCATCAGGCCCTATCAGGGCATTTACCTGGTGCATCGCTGCAGATAGAGCCCTGCTCACCTGGTAGCTGTGTTCATGGTTTTTGAAGCGTGTGTAGTAGTGCATGAAACGGTCCAGTTCCTGAAAGCTCTGGTGCTTCCTTTCCGCCTGTAAAGTCAAGTCAGTAGTATGCGTTACTACACTGAGGATGTACCCTCTCAACACAAGAAGCGCCAAGCCATTATTCCGTACTTATTGCGCCGTTAGGGGTCAAATTGACCAGTGAGTCAACAGACAGGGACGTTGTTATTGACATGTAACCCTAGCCCTTTAATCATTCAGAATGTTTTTTTTTATTGGCTAAAGGATGTCAAACACGATGCGGGTTAGGCTAGACTGAAAAAGAAAAGGGGGACTTTGATTGTGAAGGAGGGAGTCATGTGCGAGTGGAGATAATAAAGGTTGCCCGGCCGAATCAAGTCACGGAGCCCCGTAGTCTGTCCGTGTCCCAATTATTATACATTATAAGCTATCAAGAATGATGGGTTACAATATATGAATCCAATAATCATAACAGCCCCCGCCCATGCCGCCATCTCCTTTGATTATTCCTTACTTATTTTATTCATAAATGGATTAGCCTACTATTTGAAAAATAGTTGCAAACTCTCAAAGCGGAGAGCGTGAGCGGGGAGCGTGAGCGGGGAGCGGGTGGATTTTGGACAGAGACCAGAGCGGGATTTATAGTAGGGTTGCCCTATGTCCCACTCCAATTTCGCTCCAGGAATGCTCACGCCACGAGTCTGAAGCATGCCCAAGCCCGACCCAGAATCCATCTGTGTCATATATTGGGGGACGACGACACATCCCCCAATATTCAAATCTGGTCAAAATGCCCCCCCAATATATTGATATAAAAATAAAAATATAAATGTGCTACGCTACGACAGGCAACCACGCACGCTGTCCGAAATTATCATAACATTTTTAATTAGTCCCCCCCAATGTTGACTCCATGGCTACGGCCTTGGAACCCACTGTGTTATAAAGTGTTCTGTTTCGTGACATCTACAGCTAGTTAGGAAGAACAAGTCCAAATGCACTTGCTTTCAAAGCCGCAATCTTCAGCTCCGGTGTGGAGCTGAAGCCGAATGAGATGAGAGCCAATTGGGTGATTCTCATGAAACTAACCTTGAACCATGGTGTTGATGATTTGAATATAAAAATCATTATGAAATTACATGGTAAAACCTTAATCCAATAGATATACTCATATTCTGTCTTGCACATAAAGATATTAAAACACTTCAATTGGTTATTTAAGATTTTTTATGCATTTTCCAGTTAATTTCTCATTACCGCAATGTGTCCCGATTCAAAATTATGGTCATCTAATGTATTACAAGTAAACAAAGCTCTTAAATTTAAAAACAATCAATATATGTTGTGGATAATGTTCAATAATCTATAAAAATTATGAATTAAAAAATCTAGAAATCATCATATGGATAATATAATGAAAAAACATGGTGGCCATCAACCCATTTCTCATTAATTTGTTCGCTGCCCTGTCAAAATCACAACAATAAAGTCTTATTCTCCCATGATGCATCAGCAAGAAGAGAAGTTCAAAGATGGACACAAGGTATGCTAATCTCCTCACTTTTATTCACAAAAAATGTTCTACTTGTATCTTTACCCCCTTTTCCCGACACTATAGATTCTCATTACCACTATTGATGATAAATTGGTATCAAAATGATTTAGATTATCAATTTTTGATCAATATGAAGTCTTTAAATTGCTCTACAAGATGATGTAATATTTTTTGCTGAGTCATAATGGCTGCCCGTATTGTTAGCATTTTTCACTAGGCCTCCTCATCACCGCAATGTACTTTCTCATTACCGCTATTTTATGATACCCATTTCGGTAATGAGAACCTCAGTTTGCGGTAATGATAAAAGGCATATTTCTAAGTATTTTAACTTTAACTTATCTTTTTATCTGTAATATGAATGTATAATATTATTAATATTAATGTATTATGTTTTGCCCAGGTTGACAGGTAGTGATAAAAGGAGAGCTGCTGCAAAAGCTAGCTTGGCAAAGCATAGGGAGAATATATCTATAACAACCCAGAACTGTTGGAGGAATATAGAAGGAAGGAAAGAGAGAGGTAGCTTGAGAGAGGAATTTCAAGTTGTTTAGCTGGTATTAACATATTTGTGCACAGTTCATTCTGACATGACGTTTTACAAGTCAGTGAGTGTTAAGGAGGCTAGGCCTAGGGAAAGAAAAAGTATTAAGGGTAGGCAGGTAGGCAGACGGCTGGTAACATACTTTAGGTGGATAGGCATTGGTTAACAGTAACTGTCCTACCTCTAACCTCTTCTTTGTTGCACTCAGTCAGGTACCAAAAAAGGAAACTAAATGAGAAACTTAAAATGGCTGACAAGATGGGGAAAAAGGAGCATGAAAGAAAAAAGCAGAAATGGAGACAGAACTCTGCCAGGTACTACCAGAAGAGAAAATCTGAAGCCGCAGTCCTGGACTTAACCCCTTCATCATTTGAAGAGCCAGCCCTACTTTATCCAGCAGTTGATCGACCCAGGCAGCCATTAGCACCACTAGGCCTAAATGAATCAAATCCAAACCTCACATCCACACCCAAGTCGAAAAATAAAAGAAGGCGCACAATCTCAAGATTGAGGATGCAGAGGCGAAGCTTCAACAAAAGAACAAAGAAATGAAAAAAAAAAAAAAAAAAGAAAGCTGAACAGACAGGAGCACAGAAAACAGAGAAGAGAGCCGGTACGTGTGGCGGAGCCAGGAACGCGTCCAAAACGTCAGAGAAGAGGACCAATGAACCACAAGAGAAATATGCCAATGAACAGCAGGAGGAGACTGATGGAAAGCTTGGTGTGGAACTTTCTACAAAGAGACGATATCAGCACTGTGATCAATGGGAAAGCTGGGGAGATCAGAAGAAATGGTCAGATCTACCGAAAACGCTCCCTTGCAGAAAATGGAGCACCTTCATATGAAGTTTGTTGGCGAAAACCCCCAGCATAACATTTATAGGGCCCAGTTTTGCAAACTGCGGCCATTTTGGATCAACAGACCAAAAGTGTCGTGATCGTGAAACTTGCCTATGTAGGACACATGAAAACTTTGGCTCGAAGGTCAAGACACTGCACCAGATCAGCATCATCTCCATGCCATCTGTGCCAGACTTGGTTGTCATGGCTGTGTGTGACCAAAAGAAAATGGACTGTATGTATGGGCAATGCCCACATTGCAAAGGCAAAGCATTCCCGTACTCTTTGGACCCAAGCACCAAAAACAATGTAGTAGGCTGGAAGGAATGGGTCACACAAAGCACACCAATGACCAGGAAGACAAAGGATGGCACAGAGGAGTATGACATGAAAGTGACAGCACTGGAGAAAAAGTTTGCAACAACTGAAAAGCTGTTGGACTTCACCAGGGTCAGTCTTCCCAACTTCTGTGTCCACATCTATAACATTGGTCATCAGTATGACAGAATAAACAAACTTAAACAGTGCCTGGCAGACAAACAAGCTATTAAACATATAGATTACAGTGAGAATTATAGCTGCAAGTACTATAAGGAAGTCAAAAGAAATCCACTTTGGAGGGTCACACCAGCCGGTCACCCTGCACACCGGTGTCCTTTATCTGAGTGGGGGGAGAGTCGAATCCTTTGCCTCTCTCTCATCAAGCCTAAAGCACGACGCCATTGCCACTTGGGCACACCTCGAGCCAGTATTAAGAGATTTAAGAGAAAATCACCCAGCTGTCACCGACCTGCACTTCTTGTCTGATGGCCCAACGTCACAATACAGACACAAAAACAACTTTTACCTGGCCTCCACCATCCCCTTTAGGAAGGGATTTAGCTACATCACCTGGAACTTCAGTGAGGCGTCTCATGGTAAAGGAGCTCCTGATGGGTTAGGGGGTGCTCTCAAGAACTTAGCCGACAGGATCGTAGCCTACGTTACCAATGTACCAAATGTGGAAACCATGTTCGACCAACTTAGTGCGCAGTCCTCTGTAAAACTATATAAAGTGATGGAGGAGGACATCACAAATGGGAGTGAACTGATTCCCCCATCATTCAAGTCAGTCCCAGGGACCATGAAAATCCATCAGGTTAGTCTAGAATTTATCAGCTCTACTGTTAAATGTACCATGAATAAATCACACTTGTAGATAATACATATCTTCCTATCTGTAGCTGACTTCAACCAGACCAGGGATCATCCGGACCAGGGCAGTTTCTTGCTTCTGCAAGAAAGCCTGTGGCTGTTTTCTCCCAAAGGAGTTCACCCTCACAGAGCCTGATGAAACTGTCAGAGTAAAGGACAGCCTCTTGGAGCCAGAGGTAACAGCCGTACAAGTGGGGATGTGGGTCCTGGTCGAGTATGATTCCGATCTTTTCCCAGGCATTGTCACACAGGTGTGTTGGACTGAAAATAATTAATTTATACTTTTTAAAAAGGTCTGAGGTCTCATTTATAAAGCTTGTGTACGCACAAAACGGGGCTGAAAATGTGCGTACGCCACTTTCCACGCAAAGGTTGTGATTTATAAAAAACTAACTTGACGGGAGAATGTGCGGTCCTCCACGCAAACTCTGACCCTCCCGTAGGCCTACGCACATTTTGGAAACAGTTGGAATTGGCGACGCAGATGACCGTACTGTAGTCAGACTGCAGAAAGTAAATGTGGGAAGAACGATTACTCGTAATATTTAGCTATATATTTTGTTTTCCTCACACACTTTTTTCACTCGATTTCATCATTATCATGAAGATTTAATCCAGCAGTATTATTTTAGTTTAGCTGTGATAATTGTTCCATAAACACCTTGTACAATCAACTCAAATTTTAAATCAAAATTCAGCGCTGTCTCACCATCATATTGTCCACTACCGGAGTGCAGGAGGGGGAAATGCCCGACTGCATGGAATGCAGATAACATCACATATCCTACCTTTAAATAACTGCAGAATACAGTGTATAACTAAATATATTTATTTAATACTATGCATATATAATCATATGTCAAAAACTGGAAATAAAGTCGTTAAGCTCCCGTGCAATCGCTACACTCCACGTCATTAGTCCAGACTTTAATAGATTACTGTTCAGAACAAAACGCTTTTGTTTTCAAATTGTATCTCGACTCGCGGTATCACTGGCACAGTTGACGCCACTCGCACAGTTTTTGTAATTGGTGATCTACCGGCCACCACATTTTCGGAGTTTTCGGGCTCCACCAATAGGCTAACAGTGTCTGAGAAGTTGTCATGCGCTATGATTCACCGTAAAGAACAATCGCATGCCAGGGTCATGATGAGATACTAGATTAGCATTCATGAGGTGCTTTGCATTGACTATTTATGGTTAGAAATGGGCGTGTTCAGGGAGGGGTACAATGCTGATTCACGTATGCACACTTGTGGGTAATCTGTGATTTATAAAAGGAACATTGCGTACAGGTGTGCGTATGCACGGTTTTATAAATCTGAATTTTTGTGAGCGTACGCCATTTTAGGCTTTTGGGCGTACGTACACTTTTAGTAAGAATCCTACGCACAGTTTTATAAATGAGACCCCTGGTATCGTATGTTTTTAACTTTTTAATGTCCTTCAGGTTGTTGGTGATCAATATGAAGTTGACACTATGAGCAGAGCTGGGGAGAATAGGTTCTTCATCCCATCAATAAAGTTCCCGGGTGACAAGATCTGGTACTTCTTGAATGACATCAAAGACATAATTCCTGAGCTATTTCCAGCAACATCCTCAGCCAGACATTTCAGTGTTCTGCCAGAGATTTGGACGAAACACACCAAGAGGCACACATGAACTGCGATTGTGTGCCATTACTTTAGCATTTTACCATTAATTAATTGAAATCAGTTTTATTGTTTTGATAGCAATGATAT
This sequence comes from Osmerus mordax, assembly GCF_038355195.1. Classification (NCBI taxonomy): domain Eukaryota; kingdom Metazoa; phylum Chordata; class Actinopteri; order Osmeriformes; family Osmeridae; genus Osmerus; species Osmerus mordax. The sequence goes on from NC_090055.1 coordinate 14,709,427, forward strand.
GCCAATGTGTCATTAATATCTGCTGTTATGGTGCAATATTGAATTGTAATTATTTAATACGATTCCACTGTTCTAATGTGGCAAGATTCTGCTGACCACGGAAAAAAATGATTTGTTGGATAAATTATTTAAAAGTGGTTAGACCCAAATTAGTTATGTTTTTTGAGGTTAAATAAATATTAAAGATGGACAGTTACATTGTTATGATACTTGATACTTATATTATCTATGTTTCTAAAGTCATATTATCATCTATGGATATTATGTTGCCTTTGATATGAAACATTTCACTTCCCTACACAATGGTCTTTTCTGTTTCTTTTTTTGTTATTATAGTAGTACTATTAATTTCAGGCTGTTACTTTTATAGTGCTCTAGTTGAGATTTTGGATTGGCAACCCCAAATACAAACTTTGACCCTTGTGTTATCTTCGGGTCGTTCTGACCCATCAGTCATTGTGACCCACCGTCGTATTGCGACAACTTTACTGCATACAAAAACTCAGACCCCCCACATTGCGAAGGTTAAAAGAAAATTATTTTTATTTGTTTTTGTATTAGGTAAAATTGGGTAAACACAACGATGGTTCGTTATGAACCTTTGGGTCATGTGACCCGAAGGCAGCACAAGGGTTAAGTAAAGGCGTGGAATGAGATTTATTATGTGAGTCAATGGTACTGATTATGGGTCCTCAACTTCTACATCCATTATCCTGTAATTATACATATTTAAATACATTCAAAAGTCGGCAATATTAGACATAAAATCAAGAAATATTTTAAATCTCAAACCATCTGGATGGATGTCGGCCTAGGTGACCGCCTATAGCCTATGCCTGGAGCCAGCCCTGATTAACTTGAATAATATATAATATAGGCCAACACTATGAGTCACGCTGTTGTAGGAACACAAACATTTTTAATTAAATAAGTAATTAAACATGAATTATCCCAAATGTTCTGATCGCATTCTTGAGGTATATTTCAGTAATGAGAAAATCTTGAAAATAAAATATATTAATAAAGTAAATAATTCTGTTTGTCCATTACTAATAGCTACCTTAGAGCTACTTATTATCATAGCAATTTAAAAAACATGTGAAAAATAATCACATCTTCCAGTCTTGGTGCTTGTGAAATGTTATTACGGTAATGAGAAATGTCATTCAATTGGTATGAAAAAAGCATTAAAATGCATAATAATCATTAAATAGTCTCTTTGAAATCAACATGTATAATGACTTTAAACCCTACTAAGCATACTCTGAAAAAGAATTGTTGGTCAATATCTTAAAAAAAAAAACACAAAGTAGATCACTCTGAAATTAGAATTTCGTGAGAATCACCCAATTAGGCTAACGTGAACAAGCCGGTATGTCGACTTTGTTTAAAAACAGTGGCAACATAACTAACCTAAAATCTCACAACCTGGGAACAACAACTGCAGCTGGAGCTGGAAAGGGGTCTTCCATACAGTTATCTGTTACAGATGCGTTTTCACGACAGTGCAAATATTAACGTGACAACGCGAAATGGCGCACACTCACGGATAGGGTAACTCGCTATATAGCCAAAGAGATGCAACCATTAAACATGGTTGAAAAACCAGCATTTACAAATATGCTGCAAACCTTTGACAAACCGTACTACGAATTGCCAAAGAAAACGTACATCTCTCAAACTGCCATTCCAGCCTTGTACAAATAAGTAAAAGACGACATTCTGAAGGAGATAAAAGACATCTCCTTTTACTCTGCCACTACAGATATGTGGTCAAGTTCAAATATGACGCCTTATATGAGCTTGGCCATACACTTAATAACTGCTGACTGGACTTTGCAGTCCAAGTGCTTAGAGAACAGATAGGGCTGAGGTATGTAGCCTGTCATTATGTAATCAGTGGCTTCAAATGGTCTGAAAATTACAATAATATTGTTTGTCGCAATAGATTTTGGTGCAATATATCGCACAACAAAAAGTAGTTATCGTGACAGCCCTACCGCTCATATGCTCTGTCTCAAAGTCATATTTGTTTGCTCATATGTGAACATGCAAAATGTATTTATTAGTCATGTCAATGTATACACTTTACAATTACAATGATTGTTCTCGCTATGTCATAACATAAGAATTGCACTTACCAGTCAACACACAAACGCCCATGTGAAGTGAATGCACTTCATAGATTTCACAAAAAAAAAATATGCACATAATTATAGACTATATAGGCCTGTAAAGTATACATATTTTGTTAGACATATCTTATTTAGGCTATAAAGGCCTAACCTTTGTCTGAATGACAGCCATCTGCTGATAGAAAGGCGAATTGCAGCCTTGAAAGGCAGGGAAAAAATGGCTGAATGCGTAATGAAACCAAAACACAAGCAAAATAGCCTTAAATTAGCTTTTCCCTGTGTGATTTTGAAAATGTACAAATAGTAGGTGAAAAAACACATATCTAGGAAATTCAAGAAAACAGGTTCCTGGAATTTGATTGAGTTCGAAGAAGAAAAAAAATGCCTGAGCCCAAATGACCCCTCTCGGCACTTATAGCGTTAAGTCTCCCAAATAGCCACGCCAGTAAAAAAGGAGTGTTTTGATATCTGTGTGAATATGACCCTGATAGCATGTGAATGTAGAATGTACAGCTGTCTTACCTCCACAGTCATGTCTTTGGCCTGCTCCTCCACCTGCTGGATGACCTCGTAACGTGTGCACCGGTAGTAGCCTCCAGTGGATGAGCTGTGCTTCTTCCACTCCTCCAGGCAGATCCAACAGAAGTCGTACTTGCACTGCACACACAGAGGGTAGTCAGCAAAGTGTGGTTACACTTGAGGAACAGAGTTCAACTAAAAGAATAACTAATAGATTTGTCTTTCTTTCTTTTTATTTATTTCTTTTTATTTATTTTCACGTCAATTGACGTGACAATTTACAATGTTTACAGTTTCTGGAATGAATTACACTCAGCTGTGTTTCTATGACTTTCCACGAGTCGCCACTCTCCAAAACCCCAAATCTAATTAGGATCAGTCTGACCTTGCACTGCAGAACAACAAAATAAATTTTTGCCAACGGCATGAAGGGAAAACTATAAGTCCCAGTTAAAGCTTAAGTGGTTTCTACAAATAACACTGCTGGGAAGTGACAAAAACAAACTGCTGTGACACACTGAGGACTTCTTAGAAAACCAATACAGAGAAAGGGAAACGAGAAAGAGTGCAAGTGTAAAATAGGGCCACTTTACACTTTGTCTCACCGATGATGGTGAATGTGAACAGATCAGTTACCCACGTCAACCCCACAAAAAAATCCACTGCACATTACAGAAAGAAATGAGGCCAGTACTTTGCCAACATAAGGTTGCAGACGCTCAGAAAGACAGGCAGAGAGACAAAAGGAGATATCTCTTGGCAAAAGTGAGTCTTGTGTTTCTAAGCAACGGGAGGGAAAAAGCCATTTCGCCACAGGTCAGGTGCTGCCCTTTCCTGCGCTCCCTCTGCTGCTGTCCCAAGCTTCCTCTCCTTAGGGGACGCCTGTCTCTTTACAGATGCAAAGAATGGGCCCTACTGTCTGAGGGAATCAACAGCCCAGTACAGAAGCCTATAAACCACACGCTTTACTACTCCTTGCCCGACACACACACACAGTAGACATTCATCTTTATCGTCCTGAGAGCTCTGAGAGATAGATACAGGATACAGTGACAACTTCCACCACTGTCGGTGTCTTTGGTAAATTATATCCAGGCAACTAAGAGGTGATTGGCTGCAACGACCACAACACAGGATGACTACGACAGAGAACAAAAAATATCAGTAATTCAACTTCCTGCAGAAAAATACATTTAAGTCTGAAACATTACACACAATTATTTTGGAAGAAAGTACAATGCAAATATTAAAGCCAGATTTTGAACCTTTCTCCCTAGCAGCTTGAAGAATGTAGGCCTAAATTAAAGTTTCAGATTCACAGTGTTATTAGAACCTTGCTCTTAGCCTGGAAAACGGTCTCAGAGCCGGCCTACTTTCTATGAGTCATGAAAGTGTATTTCCTAGCTATGAGACAGTCACTCCTCCGAGTCTCTTAACCGTACTGCCTGGACAGACAGCCTGTCACAGGAAATTTGCTGCGCTTAAAATGGACAAGAGAATATATTACTGAATATGCACATATTTGATTAGAGGGCAAACATATTGACACTTCTTCTAGCCTTGTCGCCTCTGAGATAACTAGACAGACTAAACATTGGGACTCTACATAAGATGACATTCACCGATGGTAACTCACAAATGGCAACGGGTGACATGTGCATAAGTGATTGGACATTTGAATGATAGACATTCAAAGACTTGTTTTCTTTCTTTTTTTCATATTATCAAAGTTAATGTTGCAGAAGTCACTCAATATAAAAAAAACTTGTTTTAGGATTACTGAAGGGGCGTGATGGGAGTTGATTGATAAGCGCTTTTGGTGTCTTTACATACCAATTTCAATCAAGTCACCACCGATAAACAAAGACGCATATGTTTAGTTAATTAAACTAATTATTAATAGCCAATCCTATTAACAAACATATTGCTGCTGATAAGACAACGGAAATCTAATAGATTATCTTGGAGTACGTGTCATGTATAATGGAAGTGAAACAATGTACAACACCGTTGTCTGCCGTGAAATGTTTTGTACTTAAATAAGCAAGTCAAATATAGCTGCAAGCAGCAAATAAGGGGCCAAGCACATAATACACTAAATAAGGAGCTAAACAAGCATAGCAGGACAAACTGTAAAAAATATCAATTTTAGACAGTTGTAAATGTTTTTGGGCAAACTTTTTGGTTGAAAAGTTATAAATACAATCCATTGTTATATGATTTAATTACTTATATTTGACCAATAGCTGGCACTGTGACCAAACTGAGGTGGTCTGGTCAGTGTGGGGTCACAATGACACACACATTTTGGGGTCAATATACCAAAGCAGGGCTCCAGGCTAACTTTATTTTACTAGGAGCACAGTAGCCCCTGATTGAACATTTTAGGAGCACAAGCAGAACATTTAGGGGCACACCTTAAATCGACTTGCAATGCAATTATTAATGTAACTAGAGAGGGTACCATTTTCCGGGAACATTTTGGGGTGTGCTTGCGTCCGTTTTTGATCTTGAGTTTAAATACATTATTAAATGTGACATTACGTACTGTACATGCAAGTCTTAGCTAAATGACTTAAATGTATGATGCGCTTGTCGATCAGTCCTCCTACACCACGACACGATACTTGCTGAGCAACAGTGCAAACACAAGCAGGGATACCGTAGCAACGTTACTGCTAAATAAGTATTTAGCTGCTCGGCCCCATGACGCGGGGTAAGAAGGGCTCGTAAGTACGGTGTCCCTGAAGTGCAAATCACACCCACTAACATGAGTGCATCCCCCAAATGAAAACACTACTCCCAAATACGAGTCAACTCCCCCCAAATAGGATGACTTGCTCACCTCCCCCCAATACAAGGACACGCTCCCCCAAATGGGAAACGACATTACATTAACTCAAAAACACATTACATTAACTCAAAACGGAAAGGGTTGGTACTACACTTTGTTGCTGAATGGATGCAGTAACTAACAAGAAATTGATCGACAGAAGTACAAAATGCAATAGCCTGACAGAGTTACGTGCACCAGGACATTTGTTTGGCTATCGAAGCATGTAGCAAATAGTACGCTACTTATGCAAAAGTATATATTGCGTGTTAAACGTAAAAATCGATAGCCAAACAATTATCCTGGTCCACGTAACTCTGTCATTACCATGAAATTGATCGTTTTGGTCCCAACGGCCACAATATTAACTTTTCAAGCTTAATTTTGGAACAAAACGATGCCGTGCTTGTGCTGGTCGGACTCATGGGTATGGAAACCCACAGTTATTTACTTTTTGCGTGAGGAGCCCGAGAGTGAGACAAAGTCTGTCTCAAGCCCCATAGAGACTAATGCAAATGTTGGGACAAATTCGTCAGAGAAAGCAAAAAGAACAAGATTTTGAAACTGCCGGTAGAGTCGTATTTCTGCACATACATATAAAATACATCTCCGGTTTCGGCAGAGTCTTGGGTCTCGGAAAATATCCTTATTTTTTGGATTGGACGTATAGTTTTGCGTCTAGGTTAACTTGTTTGAGGTGTGGATTCTAGCAACATTTCTGTTATTCTCTGCCCTTAGCGCGTTAGCAATCATAGCTGCACCATCACCGTGGCAACGACAGACACGCACCGCTCAGTCTCTCACACAGGTGATTTGTATTAGCTGATTAGTGGAGTCACAAGACAGAGCTATTCAGTCAACTCGTCTCATTAAAAGACTAAGAGCACTATAATTTCAGCTACTAAAACGAATATACTACGTCTACTACTTCTACAGTTTAACAGTTCATCTTCTCCCGCATTGTATTTAAGCACTTAGCTTTGTTAGATGATGCAGTTCAGCTTCCACACTGCCTCTTTTGTGTGACTCACACATTTTTGAAATTCATTTCAGCTTTCAGCTTGCGGGTATTTTCTCATTCTGTAGCCTATTTTCAGCAATTTAAAAACAAATAATTCATCTTTCAGCATTCCACTTTCTAGTTTTTTTTTTATTGTGAGAATGCTGTTCAGCATTCTCACTATATGTTTTTCCAACTTCTTAGTTCTTCCGCCGTTTTTTGTCCTTTAACTAGTCCTGCATACTTTCACCGATTCCTACAATTTTTGTATCAAAACATTCAGCTCCTTCAGGAGATGTGTGCTATGTCTCACTTTTATACTTTTTAAGATATTAAGGTTTTTGTTCAAATTATTCTCCCATTAAAAGTAATGGTAAATCCTTTCAAATAATTAAAAAGCTTCCTCTTTCAAACGTAACTACTTCAGCACACAAGACATTCAGCTATTCCCAAATGATTCAGCTGTTTTAAATATTCAGCCAATTTTGAATTATGACCATTTGAAATACATTAAAATGTTTGCTCCTTCTTGATTTTTATGAATGAGCAGCTGGCTGTTCTTTTTCTGATATTCAACTAAATTGTCAAACAAATTCCTCTAATTTTCATATAGTTTAACTTACAGAAACAAGTTATACCTTAAAATGTAGGAAAAGGTGTCCTCTTTCAGCCAATGTAACTACTAACGAGCTCACATTTACAGATTTTCAGCTATGAGCCTTGAAGCGAGAGCAGCCTTTCAAATTCTCTCACTACCTTCAATGGAGAGGTCGGTAAAATTCGTCAGAGAAAGCAGAAGGAAGAAGATTTTGAAACTGCCGGTAGAGTCGTATTTCTGACCGCACAGACATATAAAGGACATCTCTGGTTTCGGCAAAGTTTTGGGTCTCGGAAAATATCCTCATTTTATTGATTGGACGTGTAGTTTTGCGTCTAGGTCAACTTGTTTGAGGTGTGGATGCTAAGTAAATGTTCGTTTTTCTCTCTGCCTAGCTCGTTAGCTATCACAGCTGCGCCATCACCGTGGCAACCAAACAGACACGCACCATGAACGTTTTTGAAACTGCCAAAGGAGTTGTATTTCTGACCGCACAGACACATAAAGGATATCTATGGTTTCGGCAGAGTCTTGGAATGAAATATACGTAATTATGTGGGCAATGTAGAACAGCGGACAAATTCGATATTTGATCTTTTGTTAGTTATGGCCATTCTAGTGACGCTACTGTCCTCATGGCTGCTAATAGAACGGCGAAACCAGGTCACATACGGTCTAATAACTATCATTCATTACCTAGCTACAAACAAATGCTTCGTAACTGAAGAGTATTTACTTTTTATTGGCGATATTGACAATAGAGGTTAAGGAACTTGTCTTTAATCAAAAGATGGTCTCCGTTTTCAATTTGAAGCAGTAGATCTAGCTTACGTAGGACATTTTCCATTGCTTCCTCTCTAGCTTCACGCCTTCGGTTATTATTCAAGCCTACGGTGTTAATACAGTCTGGAAAAATACCACTTTGACACACTTGCAAGAAATGATCCTGGTTAGATGTAGCATGATCTTATTATTTAAGTATAAAAAACTCACCAGGGACAACGACAACATTGGCAACCCTGCACTATGAATTATTATTTTGATGTCATCTTAAATTAAGTGTCTGAACAAGACTGGGTGTCCAGGCACACATGATTAGTTTCTCCTCTGTCTTGAACCTGAAACCTAGATTCTAGGTTAGAAATGTTGCCAGTCTGTTGCCAATGACCAACGGTTGCTACGTTTTTCCAGCCTTCAAATTCGTTCAACCCAGACTTCAGCAACTGGTTTTCTGCTAAATTTTCACATTTTCCTGAAGCTCATCTTTCTGAATTTTTGCCCTTATTGTTTTGCATTTTTCTTCTTCTTTTCTTCTCTTTTCTTCTGTTTTCTGCCTTCATTTTGCTCCAGGTCCTTTAAAAAATACCTTTCACAGCAGTACCTTCCAACTGCCAGTACTTTTGCATTTTCTTATCATTTCTGTACTTTTCTGCCTTCATCTTGCTGCAGGTCCTTTCTAACATACATTTCAGGCCTTTTGAAACTCCAGCAAATAATTTTCAGCTAAATTTTCAAATTCTTCAGAATTATTTATCTTTATGCATTTTTCTTCTCTTTTCTGTAGTTTTATACCTTCGTCCAGCTCCAGCCCCTTTCAAAAATACCTTACAGGCGCTTCAGCTTATAACTTTCTACTAAATTTTCACAATCTTCCGCTTTTTTAGCATGGTCAGCTATCCCCATTCAGGTTTTCAGCATTCTCACTGCTGTTTCGCAGGAACAGCCGTTTGTAGTTATTGTTTATTTTCGCCCCCCTAAGGATCAGTCAATATTTGGACTACATAGACAACCTAGGTGTCAAAAGTTTCGTATTGGTAGCGATTGCATTGGTTGTATTTTTATTTACGTTCCGTTGCATGGTTTCAGTAGAAATTGCGTTTTTGTGGTGAAAAGTGAAGCTAACGGTGGCTAATTTGCTAGCCACAGGCACTGACGTTACTAACGTCACTAACATCACGAAACCACGCATGATTACCTGTAGCAGAACATTCGTTTCGCATCTGTTAAGTTGGGGGATAGCTAGGCTAACTATAGCTTTACTGCAAGGCAGCTGCAGAAACGCCACAAGCAAAGAGGCCAGGGTGATAACTATTTACTTATTTTACTTTGTGATGTGAAACACAATTGTGAAATGTAATGTACAATATTAGCTGATATTATTAAGGAAGTAGGCCCACATCTACTTTCGGAAACGGTAGTCTACTATTTCACTGAAGCATTAGCATCATGACATTAGCCTCTGTTGCCCGGGCAACACATACTAATGGATTCCTCGTCGGAGAGGGCGTTCCCTGTGTCCGTTTCCGTAAAAACGGATAAGTATAAATCGGACTTTAGGCACTCCCCTTACTTAAATCAAAAGTCTATCTAACTACTAACCTTAACTTCATTGCCACAGCCTAAACTTTGTCAATCTGTTCATGAAAATAATTAATTTCAGCCTAAACCATACAACGGAACGTTAAATCCAATTCAACCAACGCAACCGCTATCTAGACGAACACAGCAGTAGTCTACTGTACTGTAGTAGTACAATTTACCGGGGCAGCTTCTCCACACAGGGCTATATCGCACTTTGCGTTGTTACTGACAATGATTGCTACCAGTGAGCTTTTTATGAAAGCGATTTTCCACTAAATAAATGTCAAGCTTATTTACGTTTTCAGTTAGCAGATGTTACTGTTTGAATCGCGATTACATCTTCTACTGCCGGTAACGTCGTAGAATAATCTTCAAAGGGGGTTCTTTATTCATGAATGAATGCAATATGAGTAGGCTAAATGCCTGAAAATATCACAAGAAGGGAAAAACTTAAAAGGACGTTTAAGTCATAGAGATTAGGCCAATTTTTACACCGGTCTGCCAAATGTATTTGTTTTGATTCAACTATGAGGCTGCCTCTTGCAGGGGAAATGAGAAGACATCTATTTCATTCTACACTTCACTCGTATTTTGAGTTGTAAATTAGCAGCAAAAAAATATGCTTTTAAATCTATGTAATCTTTATAAATAATAAGTATGCATTTTTATATAAAATATACAGAAATATCAGTTGTAAAAATGTCATTAAAAAACTGACCCCCTGTGCAACCGACGCAAGCAAGCACACCCTACAATTTCCCCAGAAATTGTACCCTCTCTAGTTAACCATTGCTGCTTGCAGCCATATTTAACCGTGTAACCGTTAACCGACAATACGAATGTTTAGTGGGTAATACTATTGTTTAAACTGTGTTGCCAATTTAGCGATAATGTTGCTAGATTTAGCAACCTTTCACCTTCCCTAGTGACAAAAAGTCACATCTAGGGCTAGTGACAAATCTCTGTATTCGTTGTTAAGCAGCAGCAAGATAACTGTAATTGTACTTTCCTGTTGTCATCGCCGACCAGCCAGCGCTCTCTGCTCTCTCGGATTCAATGTGTTTTCATTTTGTAAATCTGTTTTTGTTCTGTTGTTGTTTAAGCCGCTATTTAAAAAATCAACCCCTTGAAAAAAACATTTGTTGTATTGTTTTTTTTTTTTTTTTTATGGGTCACAGACACATCCGTTCAACATTTTTTATCTTGTAGGTTAACGGTTAATTGTCATCACCGAGCGTTGGTTATCCCTATCTAGCCGGCCCATTCAAATATGGGTCGAAAAAGACCCATAAGACCCGCCTTAATATCTTTGCCGTCCAATCACCGATTTTATTTCTGAAAACTGCCAGATACTCATGACAAGTTAAGCTCAAAGTACATATCATTGGTTAAGGGGTTACTGGGAGGGGGAAATAAATGTATCGTCTGCAACGGCAGCCATTGTTTTTCGAGGCGGAGCCAGAGCGGAGACCATGGGAGATTGCCTACAGTGTTAGATTTACAGCTTCGAATTGAAATCTGAGACGATATTCTGAGTAAAGACAAGTTTATTAATATGTGTTGTCAATATTGTCAAGTAAAAGTCTAAACTTTTTACATACGAAGAATTTGTTTGTGGGAGTGATGCGAGTTTTTTCCAGAAAAAAACTCGCGTTCTGCCGTGTCCGGCAGGACAGGCAGTAATGACGTTAGTAGCACTGTTTAGCCTCGATTTGAGCAGATTTCTAAAAAACTTAGAAAAACAACATTAACTAGCTAGATTATATACACTGTAAGCTAAATGTACATGCCTTGTTTGGCCAATTCGGTCGATTGTGGAAGAAACTCCAACGTTTTTTAGTTATCGAGAGGAGTATCCAGCCATAGCGCTAGCTACTTTTGGGGCAGAGAAATGTAGGTTTCCCCCATGTTTCCACGTGTTTCCATGTAGTCACTAGAATGGTCATAACTTTTAATCAAAATATGATATTTCTAATCTGTCTTCTGTTCCACATTGCCCACAGATGTGTGGATATTCCACCTGCTCAAAGTTTTCCTCCATCTTGTAATTAAAGTGGTTAAAAATGAAGTTGTCTGATGAGGTATGGTGGATGGAGAAGTTTTTGTAAAAAATGGCTGCCTGAAATCACCTTGATAAAATATGATTTGCCTTAAGTAATCATATATTTATTCACATCATAAAAATCCCCTAGTTCTGTTCTTCAATATGGTGTCAACAGTTAAGGTGTATGATTTAATATGAAAATTCATAACATTTGCATATTAATATGAATATCATATTTCAACAGCATATGGAATGTTTGGAATGTTGGCTTAGGCAGCAAAAGGTTATCTGTGAATTTTCTCTCCAAAATGAGCATCCCTAGTTACAACCCTACCTTAGCGCACTGCATGTGGTTACAGCCCTCATTCTTCTGAATGGGAGACTTGCAGTTGGCACATGGCTTGGAGTTAGAGAGTAGCCATAAGCAGTTGGCCGCATCTTCATACGCCTCACTCACACCAGCCACTTAACAGGGAAAACACACAAAAATTATTCTTACAATTAAAATACAAATAACATGGCATAATTTCACAATTTGTCTGAGCATTTTTGGAGGTTGTTCTGTGAGAATAATACAATTTTAAAAGAAGACTTAAAACAAAAAGTTCAGTACAAAATATTGCACTTCATCATTGTCATTACAACCTAGAGCTAGTAACTCAGCTATATAAATAAATGTAAATCTACTCACATTCCTCTGGCTTCATTTCAGTAACTTTATGGAGCCACATCCTCCATATCTCACAGTCACATGGTTCATGGGCCTCACCCTGGCACTCCCTTGAAACACAGAGATGAGCACTTAGTTTGGCCCAAAGTTACAAGCAGTCATTATTCTTACCCGCACATATTTCCCACATGCCATTAGGTACATTTCCACTACCTTGGACTACCTCGTTTGTACCTACAGTTATATTACTTGACAAAGCAGGAGAAAGTCACTTGTGTAGAGTATAAGTGGATTTTATAGCATTGAAGGAGAACTGAACGAGCGACGAGAGTGGGTTGTTAAAGACCTGACAGAAGGTAAAACGCTACAGGCACCTGGTCCCTTTCATCCTGTTAGCATGCCAACACGCAGAGAGGGTACATTTGCAGACGTGCAAGCATGCGTGCACGCAATTGTGTGCGCGCACACACGCACATGCAGGACCAGTTACATAGAAACACACAAGCATAGTGCCATGGAGACACAACAATTAAAACATTTCAAATTTAATTCATAATCCTTAGGGGTATCCCATCTGATGCAAAAACTGTTGTACCATATGAACAATGAGAGGCACTGCCTCATATACTGCTCGCCATATCAAAAACACAATGTGTAATAAGGAATTTCCTCTCTGCGATAAAGTGTTTGGAATTGACTGGCTACTGACCAACAGAAAAGATGTCCCTTGCCACAATCGACGGCAGGGGCCCTTAGCAGAGGGAAACTTAGAGGGTCAGACGAGCTGTTGCCAGGATCCTGGATGGAAAGACGTACTGCCCGCTCACAGCCTGCCCTGGGGCACCAGCGGATGGCAGGGTTGTTATCCACAAAAGCCTAAATAACAGCAAAGTTAATGTCAGCTTTGTGTCTGTCGATTGTTTAATCAATGATGGATAGCTCTCTTCCACCAAATTAGCTCTGGATTTTGAACTGTTCAGAATGTCCAGACATGTTCCTGACAACCAAAAACCATACATAGGGTCTTATTTAGAAGATCAAGGCAAAATAACATTTAACCAGGCTGCACACATACGGTGCAAGGATTGATGACATATGCCAAGTCACTGACAGAGGGCTGATATTGCTATGGAAACCTGAGGAGAGGTTGGTACATGACTTTAATACCTGTCACTCACAGACATGTTGAGATAACGGAGTACCACTGTAACTGTCAACCAGGATACACCCACCAGAAATTCTGTATACTGACAGTACAGTTGTGGCCAAAAGTATTGCCAGGGACAAATTTTGGGTTTTGCAAATTTGCTGGTTTGTAGATTATTTTGTATTTGTAGATTATTTTTTCACATTTCTATGGTATACTGGAAAACAGTAGGCATTTCATAAGTTTTAAAGGCTTTCATTGGCAAAAACATTTGATACAAAGAGTCCCCCCTTTTATAGTAATCAGAATGATAAATGATCGGTGGTGGTGTTGCCCGTGAGGTAGCAACGTTAGCCAGGCAGGTTTTGCACAACACCTGTCGAGCCTGAGGCCATCGTATATGGAACGCCGTGTTAGTCACAATTAAATAAATAGATCGGTAAATAAATAGATAAATACATAAATAAATAAGGCTGTGAAATAAACCATGAAATTACAAAAGATGGCAATAAATATAGCATCATATAATTATATAGCTGAATCCATTTACCTACATCGATAAATAAATACATTTATTTATTTCAAAATGACTTTGTAAAAATGTTTTTGTAAAGACAACATTTTATTTCCTAATGCCACATTTATTTACTTTTTGAGACTTATTTCCTAACGCCACATATATTTCCGAGCACCACATTTATTTCTGTGCTGTATTTATTTCCAGTCTCACATGCAAACGAGAGGGGCGTGGTTATCTTCAGACCAACGCAGACCAACGCAGCTGCACAAGATCGAAGGCAGCTAGGGACACCTAGATTCTAGAGATGATGGAAGGCCTTTAGTAGATCAAATTGATCAGCATGGCTTGTCACAGGTAGTATGGGGGGTGATTAGTGCCAGGTAATGTTAGCTAACAAAGTTAGCAACCGTTGCTACGCCTAACAAAGAAGACCAACCCTCTAACTCCAACTCCAATGCGAGTAAATCACTCGCATATGCGACCAAATTTCACATTAGGCGAGTAAAGATGATAGTCACTGGATAGTTTATTGTTTGATTTCACTCGCCTGTGACTGAGTTAGAGGCATATAATAAGTTTAGCGTAGATTTCAATGACGCATTTGACTGCGAGTTAACATGATTGGCTGCTATGAAAACAGATGTACAATTAGTTATTTTTCTGCTGCTCAATAACGAAAACGGAGATTGCCAAAGTAACGGAAAGTCGCTAGATTTGTTGCTCGTCGCTAGATAAGATTTTGTCGCTAGGGAAGGTAAAACGCTACACTGCCTCAGTCGCGTTCTCTCACAAAAAGATCGACTTGCTTTTTACGGTACTCGTCACGCACAGAGATGGACGCAAAAAAATCTACAATTCCAGTCTGAGCAAAAAATGCTTAATAGTTCTTTTTGTTATCAAGACAATTTAAGATTACTGTTGCTTGTTCAGATTATTCTTGCTCTGCTAATCAGCACTGCCAACTGCGAAAGCGCCTTCAGTGACCAAAAGAGAATAAAATCAGATGTCCGCAGCAGTCTCACATCCTCACGCCTTTCAGACCTGATCTTCATTTAAAAAGGCCAGGGGTCTCATTTATAAAGCTTGCCACTTTCCACGCAAAGGTTGTGATTTATAAAAAACAAACTTGACGGGAGAATGTGCGGTCTTACACGCAAACTCTGACCCTCCCGTAGGCCTACGCACATTTTGGAAACAGTTGGAATTGGCGACACAGATGACCGTACTGTAGTCAGACTGCAGAAAGTAAATGTGGGAAGAACGATTACTCGTAATATTTATATATTTTGTTTTCCTCACACACTTTTTTCACTCGATTTCATCATTATCATGAAGATTTAATCCAGCAGTATTATTTTAGCTTGTACTGAGTGATAATTGTTCCATAAACACCTTGTACAATCAACTCAAATTTTTAATCAAAATTCAGCGCTGTCTCACCATCATATTGTCCACTACCGGAGTGCAGGAGGGGGAAATGCCCGACTGCATGGAATGCAGATAACATCACATATCCTACCTTTAAATAACTGCAGAATACAGTGTATAACTAAATATATTTATTTAATACTATGCATATATAATCTATGTCAAAAACTGGAAATACAGTCGTTAAGCTCCCGTGCAATCGCTACACTCCACGTCATCAGTCCAGACTTTAATAGATTACTGTTCATAACAAAACGCTTTTGTTTTCAAATTGTATCTCGACTCGCGGTATCACTGGCACAGTTGACGCCACTCGCAGTTTTTGTAATTGGTGATCTACCGGCCACCACATTTTCGGAGTTTTCGGGCTCCACTAATAGGCTAACGGTGTCTGAGAAGTTTTCATGCGCTATGATTCACCGTAAAGAACAATCGCATGCCAGGGTCCAGATGAGATACTAGATTAGCATTCATGAGGTGCTTTGCATTGACTATTTATGGTTAAAAATGGGCATGTTCAGGGCGGGGTACAATGCTGATTCACGTACGCACACTTGTGGGTAATCTGTGATTTATAAAGGGAACATTGTGTACAGGTGTGCGTACGCACGGTTTTATAAATCAGAATTTTTGTGTGCGTACGCCATTAGGCTTTTGGGCGTACATACACTTTTAGTAACAATCCTACGCACAGTTTTATAAATGAGACCCCAGAGCTTCAGCAGTAGCCTATGATCCATCATCAGCTGTGGAGAGGTGGCTGAAGTCAAGTGACAAGAGAAAGCCATTTGCTAAAAAATGGTGGATTAAATCCATATGCAACATAAAGACTAATTCAGACAGATAATGTGCTTTTTTTCCAGTTGCATTGTTCATGCATTTCATGTTAAAAGTCTGGCGAGTAAAATAAAAGAAATTACTAGCCAATGGCGACTCAAGCTTCATTGTGTCCGTAGAGGGTTGAAGAAGACAATCACTGCCACCGCTACGTCGCTCTGCCATTATGTGGATAGCTAGGTCGATAAGAAGGCAGCTAGCTATAACTATCTAGCCTCACCATTATGCCATGCCAGTATTACCATTTAGTGAGACGAGACCTGAAGTGAAGCCAGACCATTCAAGACATTACTTTTGGATACCTTTGGATTTACTGCTTCAAATTGAAGTCAAGTTTCTTAACGTGTTGTCAATATTGGCAATGAAAAGTTGCAACTAACCAAGAGGTGTCCAGTAGGGATGGGAAGATTCACCGGTTCGCATCGATGCATCGGCATAAAAGCTCATGATGAGATGGCCCAGATCAAAAAAAGTGTGCACTGGATACAATGTGGGATGAATGGCGATGCATCGTTTCTAACATTTTTGCGTCGGTATAATCTGATGTATTTATATAGAATCGTGTGTAGGCAAACACCATTTACTATTTAGAAATGTGACCAATGATTTGTGACCAATAATTTTATATTTATATAGAATCCTCCTCTATAACTGTTTCTTAAGCGCGCTCTCATCTCCACTGCTGTCAGTGGACGATTCTCGTCAAGTCTTTCTGCCAAGTTTCGCGCGAGTTGGAGGCGTGTTCCGGCGAGTGTTATCATGGCGAATTACACGTTCCTATGAATTGCAATAAATCCAAGGTTTGGCAACACTTCGGATTTTACAAGAAAGATGGGCAATTTGACAAGACCCATGCAATTGGCAAGATATGTCGTGCTGCTATAAAGTACACAGGGAGCACGGCTAATTTAGGTAGTCACCTGAAGAGGCTACATGGTATTTCTTTGTGTGGAGACGGCTGCCTCCCCCTCGGATTCAGCTATGGCTACAGTGGACCTGATGTTAGTTTCCTCCAGGATCACAGTGACTTATTGAGAGACTTGTTGCTCTTGTTGGTTAGTTGTAACGGTTTTAAATTCTTGTACTCGCTGTGAACTATTTTACTGTTGATTGTTTTTCTACAGGTACACTCTTGCACTTTTTGAGTTTCATGTTGTTTGATTGTAACTTGTTTAACTGCATGCTCTTATGGTTCTTCCCTTTGGCACTTATTTGGTTTTTCACAATTTATGCTTCATGTTTTGGCTGCTCGCAATGTTTGGGGCTATCTCGTTATGATCAGTGACCTATGCTCTTTTGTAAAGCTCTCTCTTGGAAGTCCCTTTGGATAAAGCGTCTGCTAAATGCATGAATGTAAATGTACAGTCAGTGGCTAGCTCCTCCGGTACCCCTAGCAAGAATAGGAAGCTATTCTCCGGAGAAACAAATCCCTGTTGTGTACGACAAAGTAAGACGAGAGATAGCTGAGTCATTGAGAAAAACCTTAAGGTAGGACGTACAAGTTCAATTTAGTGTGTGGTGTTATGACAGTGTTTACAGCAGCTTGTGACTGCCAGTAATAGTTTACCCTTTTTTACATTCAGAGAACACATACAACAGGAAAGAAGGACTGGTTTAAGGCAAGGTCCAGGCCTGATGTTATTTTATCTTTTGTCAGAGACTTTGTTTAATATGTGAAGTAAACCTTTCACTTGTTTAGTTAATTGATGTTTGATATTATGTACCATATTAAATTGCATAGCATCATATTATTTTGCATCGCATCTCATTGAATAGCATCGTGTCGAATCACACTGCATCGCAATAGGGGTGAATCGTATCTTATCACATTAGTAGTTGTTTTTATGTATCTTTAATGTATCGGATCGTTGGCAGTGCATCGAGATGTGTATCGCATCGTTGTCAGTGATGGAGATGCACATCCCTAGTGTCCAGACCAAGACCCAAGGGCGTAGGTTTGCATAGGGTCCATAGGGACTAGTCACGACCAAAGTTTGGGAAAGACACAATTGTCCCCACCAATATTTTGTTAATTTTCCCCAAAAATATTTTGCACAATATATTTGCAAAACTCTCTCGTATTATTATCTATACTCTGTTTGTCGCCCAGAAAAGTGAAAAATAAATTTCTAAGTTAAACAATGCGCCCTCGAGCCTGCTGATGATGATGATGTCATTTAATTGGTTGAAGTGGCAGAGTCAGAAACACTTTGTGAATCGTGACTTGCAGAAAGAGCTGGCAGTAGTCTGACTCGGTAATCTACTAAATACGCCAGGAAATAAAAGCCTCATTTTGTTTGGTCTCAGCATTGATATTTTTGACCCTTTTGTGCTTTCTAGATAGGAAAATGTCACCCATCAGACATATCAGAAGTTTTTTCACCACCCAGAGAGTAAGTAGCTATCAAGAAGGTCGTTAGTTAGCGCAAACCTGTAGCCTTACATTGCCACC
The DNA here is from genome assembly GCF_038355195.1 of Osmerus mordax. Taxonomy (NCBI): domain Eukaryota; kingdom Metazoa; phylum Chordata; class Actinopteri; order Osmeriformes; family Osmeridae; genus Osmerus; species Osmerus mordax. The sequence continues at coordinate 14,727,971 of NC_090055.1, forward strand.
CATTCTACAATGGAAACATGTTTTGAAAGTTGTTAGTGTAGTAGAGCATGTAACTTTTGCTTGTATTAAATCTATCCCTAGCGTCTGCAATCTTTCGACCAATGTGTTAGCAGCAGCTGGTCTTGCTGAAGCCAGAAGGATAAAGCTAACCTACCAGAAAAGTAATTTCTGAACAAACAAATGTATTGCATGTACTTCTCATTAGGTCATTTTGTTAATGAAGGCATTATTTTAAAATGCATTCAGGAAACTCAGAAATCCAGTGCAGATATAGTGCAGACTGAGGAAGCACCAGCTGGGCCATCAGGGCTTCAGGTGAGGTCTTACTCATGGCATTTCGTTAAGAATTTCCATGCATTAGCAATGAAATTGAAGGACGTTGAGGGAATCTGACCTTATGTCAGCACTTTTTGATTTGAATTATGTGATGTTGAATAAAAAAAACAAGGCTGTTCCATAAAACCGGGCAGGGAGCCGGGCAGTGTCACTACCAAAGCTGAGACCAAACCTACGCCCTTGCCAAGACCCATTCAACACGGTACACAATACCCAAACCCAGATATTATAATTTATGTAATTCTTCAAAATTAAATCAAACCACTACTACTGGTCTCGTTTTAATGACCAGTCAGTGACAAAACGGGTTTGGCTGTTCAGGTCTGTGCCAATACAGCACAACACTAGTTAGCTGAAATGGCCACACTGATGTCATCTTTTTAATATTTTTCCCATTGATAGCTAGCCGGCCACTTAGCCTACAGTTGCCGACTTGAGACCGGTTATAGCCAACATACCACCTTGGAAGACGTAGTGGTGGCAGTGAATGTTAGCTTTGCAGACGAGTTACACGTAACACGAACTAAAGCAATGTTTACAAAGGTAACTTCAGCGCTACGTCGCAGCTATCAAAGACAAAGTCCCCACACGTACTAGGTCGCCGCCATCCCTCCTATTGGGAACCAATGATAAAAAGGCAGAGACGACACGGACATTGTGGGAAAAACTTGTCTACATTGTATGATCCAAGATGGCGCCGATGAAGGCTGCCTCGGTCGTTAGGTGCGCTCTTTTTTGTTTTGTTTTGTCTGTTAATTCAGTGTTCTGCCAAGATTTCCAGGGTTCTCTAACAAGAGAAGTACTTCTAAACATCAGGACTACAACTCCTGTGGATTTATTTCCCACTTTTCTGCTTCCAGCGGCAGAATTAGTGGGAATTATAGTCAAAGCCACCCTCGGCTTTGTCCTAGCAGCGAAGTGTTGTAGGAGAGGCAAACGAGCCGGTGCACTGGTGCGACTCCGTCGGTGTGGGGCACGCACAGCGTTACTGGGGATATTTCTCTCCAACATGCGTTCACTGAGCAACAAACTGGATGAACTTCAGATACTGGTGTGGAAAAACAGAGACTTTCATTCATCTTCCGTTTTGTGCTTTACGGAGACATGGCTGAGTGAACTGATCCCAGACTCTGCGCTACAGCTAGCAGGTATCAAACTGCTGAGAGTGGATTGTGACCCTGTGCTCTCTGGCAAAACGAAAGGCGGTGGTATTTGTTTTTTACATTAACAGTGGCTGGTGTGAAGATGTGACTGTGAATGTGATTCTGCAGCACTGTTCTCCTGATCTGGAATCATTTTTTATTAACTGTAGATCTTTTTACTCTCCACAAGACTTTGCATCATTCATTCTGGTTGGCGTCTACATGCCTCCGCAGGCTAGCATCAATGAGGCTCAACGTGTGCTCGCCAGCCAGATACTGAGTGTGGAGCATGAAAATCCGTATTCCCTGGTTATTGTGCTAGGCGACTTTAACATCATCAAATGCCCTACCAGAGAAGGAAACACCTCAGATCACTGCTACTTTACAATCAGAAAAGCATACCATGCGGTCCCCCGAGCAGCACTGGGTCACTCTGACCACGCCATGGTCCACCTGATTCCTGCATACAGGCAGAAGCTAAAGCACTGTAAGCCTGCTGTGAGGACATCGAAACAGTGGACCAGTGAAGCTATGGAGGATCTGCGGGCGTGCTTGGACTGCACTGACTGGGACATGTTCACGACTGCTACCAATAGTCTGGATGAGCTCACAGAGGCTGTGACATCATACATCAGCTTCTGTGAGGACTTCTGTATACCAACAGGCACCAGGGTGACAGCTGACCAGCTGTCTCCGGTGTTTACCTACATCTTTAACACCTCCCTTGAGACATGCCATGTGCCAGCCTGTCTCAAGTCCTCCACCATCATCCCTGTGCCCAAAAAGCGAAGGCCAACAGGACATAATGACTACAGACCCGTCACCCTGACCTCTGTGGTAATGAAGTCTTTCGAGTGCCTGGTGCTGGCACACCTTAAATCCATCACAGACCCTCTACTGGACCCCCTGCAGTTAACCTACAGAGCCAACAGGTCTGTGGACGATGCAGTTAACATGGCCCTCCACTTAACCCTACAGCACCTGGACTCCCCAGCATCCTATGCCAGGATCCTGTTTGTGGACTTCAGCTCTGCCTTCAATACCATCATCCCCGCCCTGCTTCAGGACAAGCTCTCCCAGCTGGACGTGCCTGATTCCACCTGCAGGTGGATCACAGACTTCCTGTCTGACAGGAAGCAGTGCGTTAAGCTGGGATCACAAGTCTCTGACTCCCGGTCCATCAGCACCGGATCACCTCAGGGCTGCGTCCTTTCTCCTCTGCTCTTCTCCCTGTACACCAACAGCTGCACCTCAAGTCATCCGTCCGTCAAACTCCTGAAGTTTGCGGACGACACCACCCTCATTGGGCTCATCTCTGGTGGAGACGAGTCTGATTATAGGTGGGAAGCGGCCAACCTGGTGACCTGGTGCAGCCAGAACAACTTAGAGCTCAATGCTCTTAAGACAGTGGAGATGGTTGTGGACTTCATGAAGAACACAGCCCCACTCACCCCCATCACCCTGTGTGACTCCCCAGTCAACACTGTGGAGTCCTTCCGCTTCCTGGGCCCTATCCTCTCCCAGGACATCAAGTGGGAACTGAACATCGGCTCCCTCATCAAGAAAGCACAACAGAGGATGTACTTCCTTCGGCAGCTGAAGAAGTTCAACCTGCCAAAGACAATGATAGTGCACTTCTACTCAGCCATCATTGAGTCTATCCTCACCTCCTCCATCACCATCTGGTACGCTGCTGCCACTGCCAAGGACAAGAGCAGGCTGCAGCGTATCATCCGCACTGCTGAGAAGGTGATTGGCTGCAATCTGCCTACCCTCGAGGACGTGCACACCTGAGGCGAGCGAGGAAGATTGTGGCCGACTCCTCCCACCCTGGACACTCCCTGTTTCAGTCACTCCCCTCCGGCAGAAGGCTGCGGTCCATCAGGACCAATAACACATGCCACAAAAACAGTTTCTTCCCTTCCGCTGTTGGCCTCTTCAACAAGGCCAAGGGTTCACACTTACTTCATGACTCAATGCCCTTAAAACACACTGATTTTTGCACTGCACAATACAATCTTGTACCATTTGTATTTTTTTTATATTTGTATTTTTTGTATTTTTATAATTGTAAATTACTGCAACTTATATTTTATTGTATAGTTTATTTTAATCTAATTCCACTTAGTATAGCTAGTTATATACCCTTAGTATAGTTAGTCCTCATATTTAAATTTTAGATTCCTATATGTTTAATGTTTGCACCTTCCTGCCAAAGCAAACTCCTTGTCTGTGCAAACTTTCATGGCGAATAAAACCCATTCTGATTCTGATGCTTTTCGGCCGTGCGTTGGCAATTGTCACCCCCCATACAAGTAGAGCTATCCCCCTAACACAGGTGCTGGACACCCGGTGTTATCGCCCTGGATTCCAGACTACCTGGTTTCCGTAAACATGCGAGCTGTGCGTTCACCTAACAGCAGCAGCTGCCGTTGGCCCCGTTGGATTCGTCACAAATTCACTCAACATTCAACATTATTGGCGATTTTCAAGTCGCATCTCATATTTGCTGTTGTACGATAAGAAAATAAAACAGTTGCAAGCTGGCATGAAGTAGGATTCAATCGCACTAGAGCAAAAACACATGATTGTTGGTCCGTTGCTATACAATGCGAGCTTTTCAGGCTCATGAAGGAAAGGAGCTTTCAGTCATGGGTTAGGGTTAATTTATTGGCATTCAGGCAACATTTTGTATGGGTTCATCGAAAACAACTGGTTATCGTGGGCACACCAGAAAATACCCGAATGTGTAGGCTAATCACGTATTTGGGGTTGTCTTGAGGCAATAGTCTAATTTCCAACGATACCACAGCCCCTTATGAAACAAAACATCTTACAAATTAATACATAAATCGTCACTGTGAACCCAGACAATAGGCTACGATCAAAATACGCTTAACTCTTAACCGTAAAGGAAGATTATTTTTTGCCCCATGGTGGCTTTCTACACTTGCCGTCTTGCACACAAACACAGTGCTCGATAAGTCTCAAACTATTTAAGACTTCAATGTCTATGTTCTGTAGAGCACTTATCCACCCAAGTACCTCTACAAAATCTACAATGTGTGCAAAAATGATATCCCCTGACAAGCCATGCTGATCAATTTGATCTACTAAGGCCAGCATGCCAACACTGACACGACTATGTTTTCCATCATCTCTCGAATCTAGGTGTCCCTAACTGCCTTCGATCTTGTGCAGCTGCGTTGGTCTTAAGATAACAACGCCCCTCTCGTTTGCATGTGAGACTGGAAATAAATCCAGCACAGAAATAAATGTGGTGCTCAGAAATATATGTGGCGTTAGGAAATAAAAGTCCCATCAAAAAAAATTCTTTACAAAAACATCATTTTGAAATAAATACATGTATTTATTTATTGATGTAGGTAAATGGATTAAGCTATATTATTATATGATGCTATATTTATATATTTATTGCCATCTTTTTTAATTTCAGTGTATTTCATAGCCATATTTATTAGGGTTCATCCGGTAGGAGGGGACCTATTGTATTTGTTAGTTTTATTATTAGGGTTCCTCCAGTATGAGGGAACCTATTGTTTTTGTTAGTATTCCTATTATTATTATTTTTCCTCTTCTCCGCTAAATGGCTTAATAGCTCAAAAAGTCCTTGACCCGTTTTTTTTTTCAAATTTGGCCCAATTTAACAACAGGTCACTCACTACTCCCAGACGGCTAGTGGCCCATGTACGTCCATAGGTGACGCTATAAGCCACGCCCAAAGCTTACTTCGCCCCATTACTCCAAAATGCCTGAAAATTGGTATACTTGCCATATTTCTCATGGGGAACAAAAACGCCTCAAGGACCCATAAGGTCCGCCATGACAGATTTTGCTTTACTGTCCAAATTTGGTACAACCTTCAAAACCCTTCTCCTCATGAACCATAGATCCAATCGACTTGAAATTTGTTACAGATGTGTAGAATACATGTCTTTATATAGGGTGAAATTGAATAAGACATGCAATACAAAATGGCTGAAAGGGGTGTATTTATGTAAGTGTCCACATTGCCTCAATATCTTTGTGTTAATAAATTCAATATCATTTTGACTGATGGTTATTCAAAAATTATTGGCTTCAAGATTACTTAATTCTGAAGTACCATGCGCAATTTCATGCAATTTTACATAGAAATGTCAACCGTTTCTTAACCTTTGTCCCAAAGCTGACCAAAGCTAATACTCTGCCCTTTCTATTCTTAAAATCTCAACTGTTGGTGTGTAGCAGAGAGGATAGAAAGACTGACTTGTAACCTAATGCTCATAAGTTCAAATCCCCATCCAGGCTATTGTTGATGGCCAGTAGTAGTAGTAGTAAGAGAGCAAAAGTAGTTTTGCTCTCTTGTTGTCCAACTCTCCATCTTCAACAGTGTACATGTCTATAATATTTTGCCATTTTGCGGAGGAACCCGCATCGCTGCTTGCAGCTATATTTAGTATTATTATTATTAATCTTCTTCTCCTTGCGCCACAATAACTCAACATGTTATTGGTAACACATTTTCCAATTTGGCACATTGATACTACATCCGAGTGTGTACCCCCACACCAAATATGGGACACCTTCGACTGTAGGGGGCGCCACAGGCCACGCCCTAAAGTCAGATTATCAAAGTGATGGCATTTCCACCCCATTGCTCCAATTCTTCTGAAACTTGGTGTACATGCCTCATTTTTCATGGGGATCAAAAAAGCCTCAAGGACCCATAAGGTCAGCCATGATGGATTTTCCTGTACAGTGAAAACTTGGGGAAATCTTTAAAATGCATCTCCTCTTAAACCAAAGATCCAATTGACTTGAAATTTTGAACAGATGTGTAGAATTGATGTCTTTACATAGGGTGACATGGAATACGAAATGCAATTCAAAATGGCTGAAAGGGGTGTATTTATGTAAATATCCACATTGAGTACCACGTCTTTCTGATTGACAGAAAGAAAATGTCTTATTTGTACTGAAATAAGTATATTTCCCTGTGCAATAGATTGGTGTTACGTTTGACAATGTGAATACCTTGATGTCAAACTGGAGGTAACGCTTATCCATCTCCCTGGAAACCACGCTTTCAATGACCTCCACAGGCACTAGCTGGAAGCAGTCGTAAGCAGGGCAGAAGATGTTGTGGGCTTCCCCCTCCTGAATCTTAAGGTTCAGGAACCTTACACGTACCAAGATACAGACACACATTTTGGTGACCACTCCTGAGTTATTGCTCACAAATGAATTACTAAGAAACAAACAAGCAACTCACCCTTCCCAGCATGCCCGGCAGAACTCGTGACCACATGACATATCAATGGGTTCCTCAAAGATGGAGATGGTGCTCATGCAGATACCACACTATCAAAAATACAAGACAAAAAAAGATTGAGAGATTATTAAGAATCAAAGCATAACATGGTAGTTGATCATTAAAATACCTCTCCCACAGATGTTTTGGGGGCAAGACCTGTGCAAGACTTGTATAAGGTCATTACCTTATACAAGTCTTAAATCTTATTAAATCTCTGTTTAAGGCTCACACTTTAATAAAGTTAGACAAACTCAAAACTAGTCTTTCCCTCATCTGTCCATATTTTAGTGCCTTGAGTTTGAGAAACGCTTGCGGACAGCAAACTAATGAAGACAATGTATAGCCATAGTGATATATTTGGTTTGACTTCTCAAAAGTAAAAATCAACTACAAAAGCTAATAAACTGTCCCTCTAACAGTAATTACATTTTGTGCTAGCCTTAGTCTTTGCTGGCTAAATTAACTATTGCATACTACTGTAAACCAGAGCGGGACCGGGTCTGGGACCTCATAGGATGTCAAAAGATGCTGAATATTCACCTATGCAGTTTCCAAACAAACCAAATCCCACTGCATTGAACTGAATGACGTTATCTAGCTAATCGAAAAAGTTGGAGCAAATTTAGAAATGAGCAGTTTCTTGAAAAAAAATATAAGCCTACTACACTTCCCATTTCTCGTCACATTTTTATTCAGATGCTGATTTACAGGTACAGTTTACCTGAAATAAGAAAATTTCAAACACAGTTGTGAAGTTTTTCCAGTTCTCCTAGCATCTCGTAATGACTTGTGGGATATCAGATGCATTCTCGCTGGTTAAGTCACCAACTGATGCATCTCGATAAAAGGGGCAGATCAAGAACACATCCGGGAATTTTAGGCGTTGTTGGTGACTTGTGTTCTTTGGACTGGAACCGTACTTGGGCAATGAAAGATGACATCAAACGAGTTCACAATCACACAAGAACGGAAAAAACGTAGACTGATAAACCACCAATATCTGCCATGGTCCACATGCATGCAAAGAAAAGGACTACCGAAACCAAGGTTTGATGAACTTATCAAAAGCCTCATCTGATAATAATCAGCTGTTACACATGAATACACACTCACATAAGGAAGGGTTTTTGGCTCAAAATAAGGCAGAGGTGGTAACCTAATTACAAGTAGTAAATATTCCTTCTAATAATTATTATTAAAGAAAATGATCATCGTGTTATGGCATATTGTATTTATTATAAATAACTTTGATTTACACATAACCTGCAAAATGTGGCTTTATTACAGGGTAGTTGAACATCTCTCTATTAATTCCAGGAATCTGGGTGTGTTTGTTCCACTTTAGTTTCTCACGATTATCTGGAGAACTGGAAACTCTCGTGATTGTTCGGATCAGCATTTAAACATTTTTTTTAACTAATTCTTGTCTTTCACGTGCGTCCATGGGCTTCATGGGAACTCATTCCAGCCCCTTCACTCTGATTAGTCCTCTCGTCATCCCTTTCCCCTCACGTTACACAGCAACTTTTGCAACAGATTTTTTTCAGACATGTTCAGCTCACTAGCATGTGCGCTAGGAGGGTATCGGAGGCTATATGATAACTTCAGTGAATTTTGTTTTGTTAATAAAATAATGCATTTAACTAAGGCATTCGCAATTAAATGAAACTAAGCTCTGAACACACCGGAGTTCATAGCAAGGAAAATAGGGATATTCTGTTTTGTTATTTAGAAGCGAATTCACTTTCACAACCAATATGGCCATAGTGCTGACTGTTGGGGTGACATTGGATCAGCTGCTTTCAAATGGGTTTGCTGACAATATAAAGTGGATATACTTTCAGTACAGATCAGTGAATTTTGTTACATAAACTTATGTGTTTACTGATGTCAAAACTGCCTGCACATTGCAAATGTACATGCAAGCTGTATGGCAAATTAGGCCAACAAATATGACTGGCTCAACCATTGTGCATGTAATGACTTATGTTATGAACTAAATGTCTAGATGTTTGAAGTGGTAAGACAAATGAACAGAGAACCGATATAATACATTTTGATAAACATAAGCAATAATTAACGTAGGAAACAGCAGACAAATGAAGGCTACATAATAATTTGCATGAAACCACTGAGAATAACTGTAATCACCAACTGCATCATGGGCACTGGGCACTAGTGGCATTAAAGCCATTGTTTTTCCACACACAGTACCGTATTTTGCGGAAAATAGCTTTGTGTTTGTAAATCTGAGTATAAGCCACACTGGAATATAAGCTGCACTTGATACGGGAACAATGATACCAAGCAATGCACGAGTCTCTGGAGGAGGGGATCCCTTGAATAGCTCCTCCCAAGGTTTCTTCCTTTTTTTTTTTCCTCTTGTGAGTTTTTCTTGGAGGTTTTCCATGTCTTCCTTGAAGGTTTAGGTTGGTTGAGGGGCAGTTCTGTGGGCGTATGTGAAGCCCTCTGTGACATTGCTTGTAAAAAGGGCTATACAAATACATTTTGATTTTTAGTATACAGGCAGAACATTTTAGCCTCCTATATTCATTTAAAAAAACTTCTTCATGAATTCCTTGTAGTCCAAGGCCTCCTTGTCTGGTCCATCGATGGGCAACAAGTATCTCTATAACAAGTAAGCCTATCTGTTGCACACAAGTGTGCTAAAGTTTTTTTTTTTTACATTCATGTCTTAAGAAACTCTGTTGTAGTCTGATACATACTGTAAATGAATTGTGATAGTGTTCTCAATCATTTAGTACAATCTTGAGTGCAGAAATATTTATGATTGGAAGATGTTAAAGAAACTAGTTAGCGTCTTTAAATCAACATTTTCATTTTATGCCGCTAGCTAGCCAACTTTACTAAACAAAAAGCTGAATACATTACACTGATGTGATGTAATCTTAATTTAGGAAACCCTTTCATAAAATAATGACTGGCTTGGCTCCAAAAGACACAATATTCACCTGTATGAACTACCATGAAATATCAGGGCGCCACTTGAAACATTCTCAGAAGGCAGTTTTGGCAGCGCTTTTCCCGATGCACTTTTCTTATTACTATACAGCTCTACCATATCGGCATAATGCCGCAATTGCAGTTATAAACAACAGAAATGCACCAATAGCATCGCTTTTTAGAAAATTGTGTTTTCCATGAAGACACCCATCATAGTTTTGTCAAGAGCTGGAGGCGGCACAAAATTTGACTGAGGTGACTGCCTCTTAATTCTCTATGCAGGAAAAACCCTACATAAAGACTTGAATAACAGATTTTTAAAAAATGGTGTGTATTTCATGACTGATGCTTACCTTGAAGGGATACCCTGTGCTGCCTTCGGGTCACATGACCCAAAGGTTCACAACGAACCATCGAACCACCAATCGTGTTTACCCAATTTTACCCAATACAAAAACTAAATATAGCTGCAAGCAGCAATGAAGGGGCCAAGCCAGGGCTCGACAATAATGATGGCCCGATGGCACGGGGCCAGTAAAAAGTAACGTCGGGACAGTTAAACTAGCAACTCACTGGCCCGATCGGGCCACTGCAAATTATTGATTGAAAACAAAATTCGCATTGTAAAAGTTAACATCCTTCATATGTTTTGCTAAATGCATAAATAATTTCAGCTTGTGGGGCGCACATTTTGCAAATCAAGAGTTGAGTGACGAGTGGTTGTCAAATTGTAATTCTCTATTCTCGATACATTTTTTAACAACTGGCGCGAGACAATAAAGTTAAGATGGCAGCGAAGTAGAGCTACGAGCTCAAACGCAAGCAATTTTTTATGGAACGAAGATGCACTGTGTCGTCTGTCGTATGTTCCCGTCTAAAGCAGACAAAAGTGGATCTTTTTACACAGGCACCGACTATTTTTAGTTTTTTTTTACTACTTTCAAAAACAATCCCTGACCAGCCATGCTAGCAGACAGCACCTGGTTTGCGTGACAGCTAAGCGGATGGTTGACAATTCATCTTCCAGGCCGTTGACCATGCTGGTCAGGAATTTAAATGTAGATGCCCATCGTGTTATTGCACGACTTATAACAACGGCATATCATGTAATTAAGACGAGCCAGCCGTTCACCTCGTTCCCCCAGGCTATTGAACTGCAGCAGAAGAATGGTGTCGACTTGGGTACTTAGTATCATACTGATGAAATGCTATGGAAGCTTTTATATATTAGCATTGAGGGACCAGAGGTTTCAGTTTCAGCCTGACAGAGCTGTGCAGAGATGGCTGTCAGCAGGGAAGAGAGCACGTCATGTTTGAGGTTAAAAGTCAATTGTTTGGCTGACAACCTTTTTATTTTTTATCACTAGAAATGTGATCTGTGAGAATTGTTCTTTTTATATCCAGGATGTGTTTAATAAATGGTTAAACATGTTAACAGAATAACACAACTTAGAAGTCTTTGGTTTTGTTGTAACAATGATAAATTACAACTTTTGGAGGGGGGGGCCAGTAAAAATTGTCTTGGGGCCAGTAAGTTTCAAACCCACTGGCCCAGTGGGGCCAGTGCCAAAAAATGTTAATGTTGAGCCCTGCAAGCAGTCTAGAGCAGGACATGGTCTACATGACACTCGTGCAACAAGCAGGTCACAACAAGCTATTGCACTCATGCAACACACCCAGTTTGGTTGAAATATCTGTGTTCAGAAAAAGCCATCATAAATAAAATAAAAAATGTGTCTGTGACCTGTAGCACTACCTACAGTCGAAAATGAGTGCAGAAAAAGATTTTCCAAGCCATTTAGTTCGATAGCTTTCACATTTAGAGTGACTGACAACTACCCAAGCCAACAGCTACCTCCAACACAACAATCTAAACACTACCTCAGCAATACACAATTAAATAATGTTTTTTCAAACTACATAAATCCCCGACAGTATCCTTTTTGTCCTGCAGCAAGGCATGTTGGGAACCAATAGCGTCTCCACTACAATGCTGTAGGGTTCTCTTAGTGTTGCACATACCAAGTACATATGGTTAATGTAACAATGATCTTGTTGTCAAAAAAGTTGTAAATTGTTTGTGTATGCATGTTTAAAAGGTATAAATTGTATTTATGACTATTTTTATGAATACAAAATTATGTGGCAGACTAGGGGATCAAACCTACAACCTTCTGACTTGAATACATGCGTCTTATCCATTACACCACTGACTTCACTCAATCATGTCAGGTTTCCTAAACACAAGATGCAAGAAATCCGATGCGCTGACTAGCAGCATCTTATCTACAAAGCAAAAGAGTTCTGGCTCTTCTTGAGTAGAGATCCCCTCAGAATGAAACATTACCATTATGATTATACTGCTATGACCACTACTGTGATGTACCTGGATTCCTGTTTCACTAAACAGATAATCAGTATCATGACAGACTTGAAGGCTATGGCTGGATTTGAACCTATGACATTGCACTTCACAGGAGACCATCTTATCCCAGTGAGCTATTGTCAGTGCTGTGACTTCCTGAAGATAATTTGTGTCAAAGACGGTGAAGATTGGACAAACTTTGAAAGGAGGGGTAGCGGAAAAACGTTTTTTAATTTCTTGAAAATGGCAGCTGCATAAATTTGGCTGGTATCACAAGTTAACACGTGTCAGACATGGGATCTCCCAAGTTATCACAAGACACCGGAATCACTTATTTAAGGTAAACAAATCAACAGTTATTGTCCAAAACGCATTTTTGCTTTCTGCGGCCCCTCTCAGTGGTAACATGATACCAAATTGTTTGGACATCCTCAGGAGAGGGTCCCATGTCACTGTACCAAGTTTGATGTCAATGCAGCAAGGATTCCCTGAGATATGACCTCACTTCCTTTTTGGAGGCTTCGTTGCCATCTTTGATTTGCTGTAACTGAAAAACTGAAAAAATCTGGGGATGATTGAACACAAAAAACACAAACCTGTGAAACATTTCTAAGCTTTTTGATAAAACCGGAAATAGCGGAAATTCCAAATAACCGGAAATGACGCAATTGCGTGCATTGAACTCGTCTTGATCCAGGGAATCCAAAGGTACCTCATTTTTGAATATAGGACATAAGATTCAAAAGTTACGTATGTAAACACCTTCAACTTTGCCCCATTGGTGGCGCTCTAGTGCTTGAGACACTGGCATGACACTTGGTGACAAGAGCCACTGTACTATCCCCAACCACTGTGCCAAATTTCAAAACTTTCTCACAAGCGGTTCTACGGGATGCCATAGACTCGCATGGCAGAATAAGTATAACTAGAGGGTACAATTTCTGGGGAAATTGTAGGGTGTGCTTGCTTGCGTCGGTTGCAGAGGGGTCCGTTTTTTAATGACATTTTTACAACTGATATTTCTGTATATTTTATATAAAAATGCATAGCCTTATTATTTATAAAGATTACATAGATTTAAAAGCTTTTTTTTTTTTGCTCATTTACAACTCAAAATTCTAAGAGTGAAGTGTAGAATGAAATAGTTGTCTTCTCATTTCCCCTGCAAGGGCGTCAGGTGGCTGAGCGGTGAGGGAAGCGGGCTAGTAATCTGAAGGTTGCCAGTTCGATTCCCGGTCATGCCTATGACGTTGTGTCCTTGGGCAAGGCACTTCACCCTACTTGCCTCGGGGAGAATGTCCCTGTACTTACTGTAAGTCGCTCTGGATAAGAGCGTCCGCTAAATGACTAAATGTAAGAGGGAATGGTGATCAGCAGTCTCATAGTTGAATCAAAACGAATACATTTGGCAGACCGGTGTAAAAATTTGCCTAATCTCTATGACTTAAACGTCCTTTTAAGTTTTTCCATTCTTGTGATATTTTCAGGCATTTAGCCTACTCATTGCATTCATTAATTAATAAAGAACCCCCTTTTAAGATTATTGTACAACGTTACCGGCAGTAGAAGATGGAATCGCGATTCAAACAGTACCATCTGCTAACTGAAAATATGCCCCCAAAAACGTAAAATAAGATTGACATTTATTTAGTGGAAAATCACTCATTCATAAAAAGCTCACTGGTAGCGATCATTGTCAGTAACAAGGCAAAATGCAATATAGCCCTATGTGGAGAAGCTGCCCCAGTAAATTGTACTACTACAGTACAGTACTAGACTACTGCTGTGTTCGTCTTGGTAACGATTGCGTTGGTTGAATTCGATTTAACGTTCCATTGTACGGTTTAGGCTGAAATTAATTATTTTCATGAAGAGATTGACAAAGTTTAGGCAGTGGCAATGAAGTTCAGGTTAGTATAGACTTGATTGCCGAACATGTTCTGTCGCCGTTTGACTTCCTAAACAGCTGTGTAGATGTTTTTGTAGTGTGTCTCGCGTAGGCTACAGCGTTGCAGTGAGCAACACTGGTTTGAAACCACAGGTAATGATAATTTCACCAACAAATCGTTTACTTGTAATGTAATGTCATAATAAATCCTACAACGAAAATGTATTTGTGAGGAATGTTTATTTTAACGATTGAAAACAGATGCATCATAGACCGCTGTAGTATGTGTTGCCCAGGCAACAGAGGCTAATGTCATGATGTTAATGCTTCAGTGAAATAGTAGACTACTGTTTCCGAAAGTAGATGTACTTCCTTAACTCCTTCTGAGATCACTGAACCTGGTTTTCCACTGATTAGGTGTTTTGGAGGCCCCAGACAAAGATACACTGACGGTTCAAGACGTAGAAATCCATGTATTTGGGTTGAATGCCTCCATAAATAAAATAATCTTATGTCTATGTTGGTAAATGTCCATCTCAGACATGGACATGTCCATCTTCACATGAAAAAAAAAAAAATACTCCTGCCTCATTCATGATGCCCACAACCTGATGTGCAGGGTAGGAGTTTCTGTAACATGTTGTGCCAAATACAAAATCCACTGGCCCTGGTCCCAGCACTAATATGGAAGCAAAGTAAATAATGGACCCTTATTATTTTTATTTCTGAGCTAATGTAAACATAGTGTGGTTTACTACTTGGGGGCTTACTAGGGGGGAGTCCTCATCCCCGGGAGTGATGCTGATCTCGTCCGGTGAGGTGATGGAGGAGCGGGTGGTACGTGGAGTCCTTGGTGAGGGCAGAGTGTCCCAAGCATTGTACCCACTGGGGGGAGGATTGGGCATCTGCACCCCTGAACGCTGGCAGCAGTCCTCTGCGTTTGACATCCAGGCCTCCAGCAGCTTTTCCCTGTCCCAATCTGTACCCCAAGAAAGAACGAAAATATTTGGCACAGTTATAATTATAGTAACTGACAAAGGAAATGAACGTGACGAGTAGACAGGTCAATTTAACCTCAAACCAAAATTGACAGCCCCAAAAGGTTGTAGCACAGGACTTGAAATAAGGAGATACGAATAATTGATACCGTTTGAAAATGAAACCCTGTAGTTTATGAAGAACAAAACTATAGAAAAGTATAACAGTTCATGTCTGACAAAGGGAACCCCAAAAAATTTATTGTCATTGCAAAAATATTAATCCCCCATTGCAAATCAGATTTATTGTAAAAATGTACAGATTGACAGCTGTTTGTAATGAAATAAATCTAACAAAAGCTATTGAAATAGCTCAACACAATGGATGCGTCAAGTGGTTTCCCCGAAATCAACAGAAAATGCAACTTATACAGTAGTGACTTCTCCAGTCCAAAAATGTTTCAACGCCTTCATGGCATGCATCTTTAGTACTTATTAGAGTACCCTTTTGCTGTTATGACCTGCAGCAAACAAGATGCATTGCCAGACACCATCTTCTGGCAGCATTCCTGAGCAATCTTAGCCCATTCGTCATGAGCAATGGCCTCCAGAGTGTGTGTGTGTGTGTGCGCGTGTGTATGCGTGTGTATGCATACATACATATATATATATATATATACACACACAGTGAGAGAACTGTATTTGATCCCCTGCTGATTTTGTACATTTGCCCACTGACAAAGAAATGACCAGTCTATAATTTTAACGGTAGGTTTATTTGAACAGTGAGAGACAAAGCCTCCATGGTGGAGGGTTTGGAATCTGATTGATTGATTGCTTCTGTGGACAGGTGTATTTAGTCATTTAGCAGACGCTCTTATCCAGAGCGACTGCCAGTAAGTACAGGGACTTGTTACCTGTACAGGTTACCTGTATAAAAGACACCTGTCCACAGAAGCAATCAATCAATCAGATCCCAAACCCTCCACCATGGCCAAGACCAAAGAGCTTATTCGTAAATGGAAGAAACACAAAAGAACTGTCAATCTTCCTCGGTCTGGGGCTCCATGCAAGATCTCACCTCATGGAGTTGCAATGATCATGAGAACGGTGAGGAATCAGCTCAAAAGTACACAGGAGGATGTTGTCAATGATCTCAAGGCAGCTGGGACTATGGTTACCAAGAAAACTATTGGTAACACACTACGCCATGAAGGACTAAAATCCTGTAGGATCCTGTCTGAAGTTTGCCAATGAACATCTGAATGATTCAGAGGAGAACTGGGTGATGTGTTGGTCAGATGAGACCAAAATCGAGCTCTTTGGCATCAACTCAACTCCTCTTGGAGGAGGAGAAATGCTGCTGCCTTTGAGCCCAAGAACACCATCCCCACCATCAAACACAGAGGTGGAAACATTATGGGGGGTGTTTTTCTGCTGAGGGGACAGGAAAACTTCACCGCATCAAAGGGACGATGGACGGGGGACAATCAAATCTTGGCTTAGAACCTCCTTCCCTCAGCTAGGGCATTGACAATGCGTCGTGGATGGGTATTCCAGCATGACCATAACCCAAAACACACGGCCAAGGCAACAAAGGAGTGACTCAAGAAGAAGCACATTAAGGTCCTGGAGTAGCCTAGCCAGTCTCCAGACCTTAATCCCATAGAAAATCTGTGGAGGGAGCTGAAGGTTCGAGTTGCCAAACGTCATCCTCAAAACCTTAATGACTTGGAGAAGATCTGCAAAGAAGAGTGGGACAAAATCCCTCCTGAGATGTAGTACTTGGTGGCAAAACCCTTGTTGGCAATCACAGAGGTCAGACATTTCTTGTAGGTAAAGAAATGTCTGACCTCTGTGATTGCCAACAAGGGTAAAGAAATGTCTGACCTCTGTGATTGCCAACAAGGGTTTTGCCACCAAGTACTAAATCATGTTTTAAAGTTTGGTCAAATACTTATTTCACTCATTAAAATGCTAATACATTTATAACAATTTCGACATGCATTTTTCTGGATTTTTTGTTGTTATTCTGTCTATCACTGTTCAATAAACCTACCATAAAAATTATAGACTGATCATTTATTTGTCAGTGGGCAAACATACAAAATCAGCAGGGGAACAAATAATTTATTCCCCCTCACTGATAGTCAGGTCCATAAATATTTGGACATTGACACAATTTTCATCATTTTGGCACTGTATACCACCACAATGGATTTGAAATGAAACAATCAAGATGTGCTTTAAGTGCAGACTTTCAGCTTTAATTTCAGGGTATTTACATCCAAATCAGGTGAACGGTGTAGGAATTACAACACATTTTATATGTGCCCCCCCCTTTTTAAGGGACCAAAAATAATTGGACAAACTAACAATCATAAATATAATTGTCACTTTTAATACTTGGTTGCAAATCCTTTGCAGTCAATGACAGCCTGAAGTCTGGAACCCATAGACATCACCAGACGCTGGGTTTCGTCCCTGGTGATGCTCTTCAGGCCTCTACTGCAACTGTCTTCAGTTCCTGCTTGTTCTTGGGGCATTTTCCCTTCAGTTTTGTCTTTAGCAAGTGAAATGCATGCTTAATTGGATTTAGGTCAGGTGATTGACTTGGCCATTGCAGAACATTCCACTTCTTTGCCTTAAAAAACTCTTTGGTTGCTTTCGCAGTATGCTTCGGGTCATTGTCCATCTGCACTGTGAAGCGCCGTCCTATGAGTTCTGAAACATTTGGCTGAATCTGAGCAGATAATATTGCCCGAAACACTTCAGAATTCATCCTACTGCTTTTGTCAGCAGTCACATCATCGATAAATACAAGGGAACCAGTTCCATTGGCAGCCATACATGCCCACGCCATAACACTACCTCCACCATGCTTCACTGATGAGGTGATATGCTTTGGATCATGAGCAGTTCCTTCCCTTCTCCATACTCTTCAGAATCAGAATCAGAATGGGATTTAATCACCATGAAAGTTTGCACAGACGAGGAATTTGCTTTGGCAGGAAGGTGCATATAATAAACATATACCTAAAATTTAAATATCTATACTAAGGGTACATAAACTAGCAGTACTAAGTGGGATTAGAATAGAATTAAATATACAATAAAATAAAATATAAATTGCCGTAAATTACAATATAAAAATACAAAAATTACAAAAAATACAAATGTACAAGATACCATTATTGTAATGCAGTGCAAAAAGCTGTGTGTTTTAAGCAAGAAGTCATTAGTCAGTGTGGTCCCTTGGCCTTGTTGAAGAGGCCAACAGCGGAAGGGAAGAAACTGTTTTTGTGGCATGAGGTATTGGTCCTGATGGACCGCAGCCTTCTGCAGGAGGGGAGTGACTGAAACAGGGAGTGTCCAGGGTGGGAGGAGTCAGCCACAATCTTCCTCGCTCGCCTCAGGGTCCTCGAGGTGTGCAGGTCCTCGAGGGTAGGCAGATTGCAGCCAATCACCTTCTCAGCAGTGCGGATGATACGCTGCAGTCTGCTCTTGTCCTTGGCAGTGGCAGCAGCGTACCAGACGGTGATGGAGGAGGTGAGGATGGACTCAATGATGGCTGAGTAGAAGTGCACCATCATTGTCTTTGGCAGGTTGAACTTCTTCAGCTGCCGAAGGAAGTACATCCTCTGTTGTGCTTTCTTGATGAGGGAGCTGATGTTCAGTTCCCACTTGAGGTCCTGGGAGAGGATAGGGCCCAGGAAGCGGAAGGACTCCACAGTGTTGACTGGGGAGTCACACAGGGTGATGGGGGTGAGTGGGGCTGTGTTCTTCCTGAAGTCCACAACCATCTCCACTGTCTTAAGAGCATTGAGCTCTAAGTTGTTCTGGCTGCACCAGGTCGGCCGCTTCCCAACTATAATCAGACTCGTCTCCACCAGAGATGAGCCCAATAAGGGTGGTGTCGTCCGCAAACTTCAGGAGTTTGACGGACGGATGACTGGAGGTGCAACTGTTGGTGTACAGGGAGAAGAGCAGAGGAGAAAGGACGCAGCCCTGAGGTGATCCGGTGCTGATGGACCGGGAGTCAGAGACTTGTGTTCCCAGCTTAACGCACTGCTTCCTGTCAGACAGGAAGTCTGTGATCCACCTGCAGGTGGAATCAGGCACGTCCAGCTGGGAGAGCTTGTCCTGAAGCAGGGCGGGGATGATGGTATTGAAGGCAGAGCTGAAGTTCACAAACAGGATCCTGGCATAGGATGCTGGGGAGTCCAGGTGCTGTAGGGTGAAGTGGAGGGCCATGTTAACTGCATCGTCCACAGACCTGTTGGCTCTGTAGGCAAACTGCAGGGGGTCCAGTAGAGGGTCAGTGATGGATTTAAGGTGTGCCAGCACCAGGCGCTCGAAAGACTTCATTACCAGAGGTCAGGGCGATGGGTCTGTAGTCATTGTGTCCTGTTGGCCTTGGCTTTTTGGGCACAGGGATGATGGTTGAGGACTTGAGACAGGCTGGCACATGGCATGTCTCAAGGGAGGTGTTAAAGATTCTCTTCCCATCATTCTGGTACAAGTTGATCTTGGTCTCATCTGTCCATAGGATGTTGTTCCAGAACTGTACAGGCTCTTTTAGATGTTTTTTGGCAAACTCTAATCTGGTCTTCCTGTTTTTGAGACTCACCAATGGTTTACATCTTGTGGTGAACCCTCTGTATTTACTCTGGTGAAGTCTTCTCTTAATTGTTGACTTTGACACAGATACGCCTACCTCCTGGAGAGTGTTCTTGATCTGGCAAACTGTTGTGAAGGGGTTTTTCTTCACCAGGGAAAGAATTATTCTGTCATCCACCACAGTTGTTTTCCGTGGTCTTCCGGGTCTTTTGGTGTTGCTGAGCTCACCAGTGCGTTCTTTCTTTTTAAGAATGTACCTAACAGTTGATTTGGCCACACCTAATGTTTTTGCTATCTCTCTGATAGGTTTGTTTAGATTTTTCAGCCTAACGATGGCTTGCTTCACTGATGGTGACAGCTCTTTGGACTTCATATTGAGAGTTGACAGCAACAGATTCCAACTACAAATACCATACTTGAAATGAACTCTAGACCTTTTATCTGCTCCTTGTCAATGAAATAACGAACTCCCTTTATGAGGGAATAACATACACCTGGCCATGGAACAGCTGAGCAGCCAATTGTCCAATTACTTTTGGTCCCTTAAAAAGGGGGGGGGCACATATCAAATGTGTTGTAATTCCTACACCGTTCACCTGATTTGGATGTAAATACCCTGAAATTAAATCTGAAAGTCTGCACTTAGAGCACATTTTGATTGTTTCATTTCAAATCCATTGTGGTGGTATACAGAGCCAAAATGATGGAAATTGTGTCAATGTCCAAATATTTATGGACCTGACTGTATATGTAGATATGCAGTAATTTGCCATAAAATGTGATATTATCCTCATTTAAGTCAGAATAATACATTTACATTACATTTAGTCATTTAGCAGACGCTCTTATCCAGAGCGACTTACAGTAAGTACAGGGACATTCACCCAGAGGCAAGTAGGGTGAAGTGCCTTGCCCAAGGACACAACATCATTTGTCACAGGGAATCGAACTGGCAACCTTCTGATTACTAGTCCGATTCCCTAACCGTTCAGCTACCTGACTCCTAATAGACAAATGTGATTAAGATGTAAAGAAAAAAAAATCTCAACTCTATCGAACGCACCCATTAAACATTCACAATGCTGGAGGAAAAAGTATGTGAACCCAAAGACTATTTACTTCAACAAAAACGGTTTGGGCGGTAAGGGTACTTTTTTCAGGGGTTCATTCATAGAGGGGGTGAGTCTAGGAGTGAACACCTTTTTGTTGACCGCACTCATGCAGTGTTTAGTCTCTCGCAGCCTATTTTTATGGATGGCCTACATAAGCCTAAAGCCGCTACAGGAGTTCTCTCAAGACATACGATCGAGAGTACTTGATCTGCATATAGCTGGAAAGGGATACAAAGCTATCTCAGTATCCATCAGTCGACAGTTAGACAAGTTGTCTATAGAGACATGTCCTTGGAGACTGGCTACTCTTCCTAGAAGTGGGTGCCAAGCCAAAATGACTCCCAAGGCACAATGCAGAATCCTCAATGAGGCAAAGAAGAACCCATGAGTAATAGCTAAAGCCTTTAAGACATACCGTAATTTTCAGACTATAAGCTGCGCTTTTTTCAAATTTTTCGACCCTGCGACTTATATAACGGTGCGGCTAATCTATGGATTTTTACAGCTAACGGACACTAAGATATCAGTAAATGTTCGCTTTAAAAAATATATAAATATTCAAAGATGTGCACACTTTTTCAAGGTTTTTCAAAAATAGCCAAAGTTAAGTGGTTAAATGATTGTGATGCAATTAACTAATTTTGATGGGGAACCCCTAGCACTCCCTCAAGGACCACTGGTTGAAAACCACTGCTGTAGATCACTGCCGGTATGTGCGCTGGGAGCGAACCGTTTAAGTTTGAAAAGTTGCATGAAAGTTTGCATGTACATTCTTTTTTTGGGGGGTTTGATGTGATGCTAGTAGGGAGCTCTACAGTTAATGTGAGCGCGCATGGCGCGCGAGCCAATTATTTTGGCTGATTTGAGCGAAAAATTGTTTTTGGAGCTTTATGTAAAATAAACATGGCGCTACCGATGGTCAGTCCGCTACTGGCAGTAGGTATAACATTACAGTAACTATTTTATGGATGCAAGCCAAGACAATCAGTCTATAGCCTACATGACAACACACACACACTTAACTATTTTTGATAATCCGATATGCTATTATTCTAGTATTCTACAATCTACAACTATATGGTAGGCTAGTATTCGTAAAGCAACACTGACATAAGAGGTTGCATTGGCTAAAGTTGTTTAGATGCATGTTGTTTTATAAGAGGCAAAGTTGTGCATTACAATGCAGACATGACAATAATTGGCACCAATCTGGCGCACTTACAAGAGCAATTAAATGAATAAATGCCAGGTATAGCCTATCGGAGACAGTTGCGGTCTTTCCATGCGCCCACCTGCTTCGTTGACCAACCAGCCGGCAAGTCACTTGTGCTAGCAGCAGTAGCAGCTAACGTTACCTTAGCACCTGCTGCGTCTTCGGAGCACTCGGCCTCGTTTCTTCTGGGGAATCACTGGGTGGGAGATGATCCTCTGTTCTGGTAGTGAGTGGGCCCACTGTGCTAGCTGCAACAGCATTGTCATTCGGTGCCTCTTCATCTCTGAGTGCCACCTTTTAGGATGTGAACCCAAAGTGTGTGAATGATTGACACTCTGGTTAGCTTTCGCTTGCTAGCCATTGACTTCTCAACGTTTCTGTTTGACGCACAGGACAGGCTGGCTCCGCTTGGCAAAATAAATGGTGAATAAATGTTTTGATTTCTGAATACTGAACATGGTGAGCTTCAAAAAAATTTGTGACCATTAGTGACAATATTTATTTATTTAGAAACAAATTGAGACCGCCTTCAAATTTTGCTTTTGAGGCTTTCAGGGGGGCTCATGGGTTAATCGGGGGGGTCGAGCCCCCCCGGACCCCCCCCGTATTTCGCACACTGGTAACACTTGAATACGTTATGCAAATATGCAACTTGTTTGTTGAAATGTTAATAAATGGGAGCTTCCTCAAGCAGCCATCTCTTTCCCGACAATCCCCTCTGTGCACGAACCCTTACATATGGTAATTAAACATTAAAACACCTGCAGCTTATAGTCCAGTGCGGCTTATATATGTACACATCATTCAATTTAGCTGCTGCGGCTTATATTCAGGTGCACCTTATAGTCCGAAAATTACGGTAATTGGAACTGGCAAACATCCCTGTTCATGAGAATTTCAGTGCCCAGTCTGACCGTGTTGTTCTGTGCATCTGACAATAAAAGACGAACTTGAACTTGAGATGCTGTTGAATGACATCAATAGACCTGATCCTGAGCTACCAAAAGCTCTTGTTTGAAGTCCTTACTGCCAAAGGATGTTTAACCAGCTATTAACTTTAAGGGTTCACTTACTTTTTCCTCCAGCACTGTGAATATTTAATGAGTGTTTGATAAAAACACAAGAAATTAAGCATATAGTGTTTGTCTATTGTGTGACTTGGATGAGGATCACATTTCGTCAAATAACTGCAGAAAACCAGTTAACTCCAAGGGGTTCACATGCTTTTTCTTGGCACTGTATTTTAATTTCACGTTTCAATTTCAAATGCTATAGAACAGGACTCTTCAATAGGTGGCCAGCGGGCCGAATCCGGCCCCCGAGCTAATTTGGACTGGCCCCCGGAGTGTGCTCCGGTAACCTCATTCAGTTTGTGACTATGACAACAACAACAACAAAAAATATATAGCTGCAAGCAGCAATGGCGGATTCCTCGTAACATTGCGAACCATTGAAAAATGTATATTCTTCACAAGTTGTCACTGTATAGAAAAATCCATGTTGCAGACTTCCCCCCAATGGGATACCAAATCTGAAATGCAATACCATCAGGATCCACAAGGGCCTTTGCTTCAAGCCAAGGAATGAGTGGGGGCTTGGTCAGCCCACAATCTCTTGAAATGTTGTGTGTGCGTCTTGCCAAGCTTGCGCGTGTGTCAAGGGAAAGGCAGACTGTGTGAGAATGTGGAGCGCGCGCTGAGGAGCAAGCGGAGACATTACATTGGAAATATCCCTAGCAATTAACCAAGCATGCATTTTTCAAATATTCACAAAAAATCTATTTTTCATCTTTTTCTCAGATTTGTGTACTAAACATTCTCAATAGTTTTCATATGAACTTGTGATTGAATCAGAGTATCAGTTTTTGACTGGCGGATGTGTAAAGCATTACTTTAGCTTTAGCGATAAATTCGATTTGCTTTTTATCAATCATTTTTGGAGATATGAAGTTGCATTTGCACATGGTAACATGTTGTAGTGTCTTCCTTCCACCAAGTTTGGTGTTGATATCTCAAAGATTTGCTGAGATTTGACCCAACTTCCTGTTTGGTTGCTTTGTTGCCAAATTTGATTGGCTGTACCAGACAAACGGCTGTGAAAATCCAAAATCTGTTGAAGAATTGAGTGAGGGTTGCTCTGACGATGATGTGTGCCAATTCTGGGGAAGATTGGACAAAAATTGTAGGAGGAGTAGGCTTTCAAAGGTTTTTGATAAAACCGGAAATGGCGGGAAATCTATATAACCATAAATTGACGTCATAGGGTGAACTCGTCTTGATCCAGGGAATCCAATGGTACCTCATTTTTGAAAATCAGTCATACGGTTCAAAAGTTGCGTGTGTAAACACAAGTCCAACATTGAACCATTGGTGGCGCTAGAGTGGTCTAATGGGAGACATGAAACTTTGTGTAAGTATAGAAGCGACTGTCCTTAATGAGTGTAGCAAATTTCACAAAAGGTTATCGTATGGTTCTAGGGGCTGCCATTGACTCCCATGGGACTATAATAATAATAATAAAACTAGCAATAATAATAATAGGTTTCCTCCTCACGGAGGAATCCTAATAATAATAATCATTCGTGACTATGTATACTCTCACGTGCAGTAGGTGGTGGCAGGGTAGGAAATTTACATATATTTTTCAATTCTTGCCCCCACTGACTGAAATCCAGGGGCATTTAAAAAAAATTGGGGGCACTTTTTGAAAATTGTGAAATAACATTTAACCTTTGTTCAAGATAATAAATATGCTTATTTAGGCTAACAGTATACGAGCAATTGTCACCAAATGGCAAAAATAAGACTTAAGCAGTAGTCTACAGATTCAAAGTGTTTTCTTAGATTCTTTTTACAAAGAAAGAAATCAGACAATCATATTTGTTTTGTTTTTTTACAACTATTAAGTTATATATATTTTTTTAAATAATTATAACTTATTATATTTAGAAGTAATAAGTAATGAAGTAAGTTGGAAAATCGGACTAATATAGGCTACATGGTAATTATAATGTACAACAGTTTGATCGCACATGCAGCGCATCTTGTTTATAGGCAACATATGGAAAGGGCATTAAGGCGAGAAAGATTTGTCCGTCATCGCACAAATCCACTGTTAATTTGATTGGTGATCGATTTCCAAACTGATTATTTCTGTTTGTTTGTGTTGATAGCCTATTATTAAATTTCCCCGTGAGCACGCTTCTATTCTGAGTAAACAACTCTAGAAGTTTTCTAATTTCTCTATCAGAAATTTATTTTCTTTTGTTTTGTTTTTTTAACCCATGGCTTGTTTTGAAGGGAGATAGGCCAGCTATAGAGTGCGCTTTGGATAGGCTCTTAAATGGGTTGCTTGGCAACGATCGACGCTTTCGCATTTTCAACAAGGACGTGCATCTTAAAACCAGGCGTAGCTACGACCGTGGTCTGTCAAGCTTGGTGCACTTGGTGTAAATTCAAATCACAAAGTCGGACGTAGCTAAGACCGACCTAGGAGTTAAGACCAACTTTTTTTACGCCCAGCTGGTGCACTCGGCTTATCAGCCGGGGCTGCGTTTCCCGATAACGATGGATCGTAGCAACGATCGAGCAAAAAACGAAACCATCGATATTTCTTACGTGCGTTTCCCAAACATGCTCGTAAGGAGTAGGCTAATCTATGCACTTTCAAGAGTTACGAATTTCCAAGAGACACTTTAGCTACGATGTCTTTAGGAACGGCCAGTAAAACTAAGATTCGTCCTACGATGGATTCTACGATCAACTTAGGCTTACGACGCTTTCGGGAAACGCACCCCTGGGCTCTCCTCCGTTGAGTCCCTTGCTTTGTGACGCGTTTGACGTCAAATGCGGCACAAAGCGAGCAGTAAGTGCTGCTGCCTATGGCAATGAGCGCTTCTGCCTCCGGAGCAAACATCGCATTTAAGTTGTTTTTGAAGCAAATACTGGATAGATTAAAGAAATTACAAAACGTTTGTTTTGGGGGCAATTTTTGCCCCTCTCCTAGTGATATCAGTGGCAAAATGATATTTCTTAGGTGCATTTTTGCCCTTTGCCCTCGTGTATTTCCGACGCTGGGTGGTGGTATGGTGGCGGTATGCACCCGTTTAAGCCAAGTAAACAGGCACTGTTTTGGCCCCTTCGCGCTCTAGAGTGCATCACTATGAATATTCTGACTCATACCTTTCCACCTGCGCTAACGAAAAATTTCTCTCTCCACCTTAAAAAAAAAGGAAAGTTGACTCAGAAAATAGGCAGTTCAAAAATGAATGTAAAGAGAAATAGGTTTTTATTACTGTGGATAGAAAGAACCCAGTATGTTTAATCAGCAATGAGTACCTTGCCGTGTGTAAAGAATACAATTTGAGAAGGCATTTGAAGACGGTGCATGCTAATTTTGATGCAACTTTCCCACTGGGCTCTGCTGCTCGGAAGCAGAAGATAACGAGCCTTAAATCCTGTTATGAGCGAAGATGTCAATCTTTATTTCGGGCCTCTACGGATCAAGAGAGAGCAACGGTGGCATCATTACGAGTGGCATGGATATTGACTAAAAAGAAAAAGTCGTTTACAGACTCCGAGATGGTCAAGGAGTGTATGCTAGCATCCATTGAGGAGTTGGTAGCAGATGAGAAAACACGAAAAAGCGTCATCGATTCCATCAAGCAAGTTCCGATATCTGACTCATCAAATATGAGAGTGGAGTCCCTTGCATCGGAGGTTTTCAAGACGCTTTTGGAAAATCTGAGGAAGGCCGAAGTGATGTCTCTCGCCGTGGATGAGTCCACCGATAACAATGATGTTGCACAGCTGTGCCTCTGTGCGATTTTTTGATGGGGAATGTTTTCGTGAGGATCTGCTTGGACTAATTCCCATGGAGGGACGTACTACTGGTGAGATTCTTTTCACCAAAATCGTTTCATTCTTTGAAGTGAACAACCTGGATTTGGCGCGCGTCAACATGTTGGTGACTGATGGTGCACCCTCGATGGCCGGCAGGGAGCACGGATTAACTGCGAGGATGGCAGCTGTGGCTCCGCAGATGAGATCACTTCATTGCCTCATCCACCAGAGCCTCCTGTGTGCCAAGCTCAGAGGTGATTTGAAAGAGGCCATGGACTCTGTCATGGCAATCATAAATTTTATCCGGTCAACTTCCAGTTTACAGCACCGTCTTTTCCGCAAGCTATTGGCTGACATGTCTGCTAAATATAAAGATTTGCTCATTCACAATGACATTAGATGGCTTAGCAAAGGAAACGCATTGAAACGTTTTTGTGAGCTTAGAGAGGATATTCTGGTGTTTCTCCGGTCTTCAAAGTTGAAAAAATATGGCAAGTTTCTGTCTCTGATGGAAAATTATGAGTTTAATGGCACTGTTTGTTTTTTGAGCGACGTTTTCCACCATTCGAACCAACTCAACTTGGAGTTGCAGGGCAGGGATAAAACAGCCGCGGAGCTTGTAGAGAAGCTTCGTTCTTTTCAAAAGAAGGAAGCTCTTACTTTTCTCTGTTGATCTTTGTCCTGGGAGGATGCTCCACTTACCCATATTGAGGAGTTCTGGCATAAAAATTACAGAAATGATGTCAAGCTTCATTGACTCGATGAAAAACTACTTTGCCACAAGGTTTCATGATTTTAGCATCCCCAGTGGAGTTATGACATTTGTAAAGGATCCTTTCTCTGTGAACGTTCAATCTGACTTTGCTTTGAAAGGAACTTTTATCCTCTGTGGATGAGGGGTCTTTACTATGGAAGCAAATCGTTACCAAAATTCAAATGCAAATGCATTTCCAGAAATTCATTTGCATTTTAAGAATGTGGCTGCATTATTTGAATATGAAATTAGTAATCAATCATCCTATTTGCATTTTAATTTTCTTCTTTAAGAGTGCTCAATCTTTCACTTAATTAAAATGAAAAAGAAAGACATTTGAGATATAATTTTCAAAACATGCCCCAGCAAATAGATACCAAAATTCAATTTGAAATGTAAAATTTGAAAATTAAAATGCATTTGCAGAAATGCATTTTCATTTTCAAGAACGTGGCTGTAAAATTGTGACCACAATTCAAATTCAAATGCATTTGCAGAAATGCAAAATGAACGAAAAAGCATTCTGAGCGGCGCAGCAGAGTGACGTCAGTAGCCGTTCTTCTTCAGCTCCCTGCTGACCGAGCTATCCATCTTGTTCGGTAGGGGGCGGTGTGCACATCTGCATTGCATTACATTGCAAATGTGCCAGGAAATTGATTGAATTGCCGGGTCTTTAGAGCAGCGTTCCCCAACCGGTGCCCACCGGTCCGCGGACCGGTACCGGTCCGTGGGTCATTTCGTACCGAGCCGCACAAAAAATAATTAATAACATTTCCTTTTAATTTATTATAAGAGTCTGAAAGACGTTTTATTCTGAAAAATGACCTGATTATCTCCTTCTCTGTGGGCCTTTTCCCCTGAGCAAAAAAGCTCTGCAAAAATGAGTAAATGTTTACTCATTTTTTAACCATCCATCCATCCATTCTGGACCCATGAAGTCTGCCAAGAGAAATTTCCACACAAGGGATCTTGCACTTTTTGTTCTGACAATGTTTGGTTCAACATACACTTTGGAGTCATCATTCTCACACATGAATGCCATTAAAACTCACAATCGCACATCCCTTACTGACCAGCATCTACATGACTGCATGCGTATTGCCCTGACAATTATATACCTGACTTCACTGCTCTTGCCAAGTCAAAAAGATGCCATTTCTCTCATTAGATAGCAAATGTAGGCAAATTACATGCAAGTTAATAGGCATGTTAGTCAAGCAAGCAATTAAGGTTCATTTTTGTAACAGTATGATGTATTTATGATGTTATTCACCTCATATTATCCACTTAATGTTTTGCTTGATGTGGTTTGGTTCAGATGGACTGAATATTGAGATATCTGAGGCTATTTAATTATAGACAGATATGCAAAATGCAGTGCGTCTGCATTGTTTGTCTACTTTTGGCCACAGCAGATTAACTGCTTAACCCTGTTATTGAAATGGCATCTTTTTGACTTGGCAAGAGCAGTGAAGTCAGGTATATAAGTTGTCAGGGCAATGCGCATGCAGTCATGTAGATGCTGGTCAGTAAGGGATGTGCGATTGTGAGTTTTAATGGCATTCATGTGTGAGAATGATGACTCACAAGTGTATGTTGAACCAAACATTGTCAGAACAAAAAGTGCAAGATCCCTTGTGTGGAAATTTCTCTCGGCTGACTTCATGGGTCCAGAATTTTTCAAAACCTGCCTGCTGCCATGACTGTCGCAAGTCACCTGATGACTGAATGTCAATGGTTTCCAGTTGTAAAGTATGGAAGCAAATCGTTACCAAAATTCAAATGCAAATGCATTTCCAGAAATGCATTTGCATTTTAAGAATGTGGCTGCATTATTTGACTCATAAATGAAATTAGTAATCAATCATCCTATTTGCATTTTAATTTTCTTCTTTAAGAGTGCTCAATCTTTCACTTAATTAAAATGAAAAAGAAATAGACATTTGAGATATAATTTTCAAAACCTGCCCCAGCAAATAGATACCAAAATTCAATTTGAAATGTAAAATTTGAAAATTAAAATGCATTTCCAGAAATGCATTTTCATTTTAAGAACATGGCTGCAAAATCGTGACCACAATTCAAATTAAAATGCGTTTCCAGAAATGCATTTTCATTTTCAAGAACGTGGCTTCAAAATCGTGACCACAATTCAAATGACAATGCATTTCCAGAAATGCATTTTCATTTTAAGAACATGGCTGCAAAATCGTGACCACAATTCAAATTCAAATGCATTTCCAGAAATGCATTTTCATTTTAAGAACGTGGCTGTAAAATCGTACATATATATACACACATACGTGTGTACGTCTTGCTCCGCCCCTGCCTACCGCCAGAAATATAATCACATTGTGTGGGAAACACTGTGAAATAAGAACTATGCCGAGGGCTTACCCAAAGAAAACTTCTTTAAGATCTTAAACATCTGTGTGTAACTCCTCTAGCTTCCTACCTCAAAACATGGACCTTCTATAGCAGGGCTCTTCAATTAGTTTGGTGCTGGGGCCGGTTCTTGAAACTGAGGCAAAGTCAGGGGCCGGAGGATATGAGTAATCACGGTAACATATATATATATATATATATATATATATATATATATATATATATATAGTGCTTTTGACATTCATGCTGTCTAGCTGAATTGTGCTTTTGACATTCATACTGTCTAGCACAGGGCCCATGAAGGGTGCCAGAGGAGCTAGCACCCTAGACTCACCCCAAGTTCTCCAAGTTTGTAGTAGAAGGGCCACCTTTTCTTGGCACACACGTTGCATATAGCTTGACAGGGAGTCAGGTGGCTGAGCGGTGAGGGAGTCGGGCTAGTAATCCGAAGGTTGCCAGTTCGATTCCCCGTCATGCCAACTGATGTTACATTTACATTTAGTCATTTAGCAGACGCTCTTATCCAGAGCGACTTACAGTAACGTCAATTTGACACAGCCTGGAATCGAACCAGCGACCTTCTGATTACTAGCCCGATTCTCTAACCGCTCAGCCACCTGACAGATGTTGTGTCCTTGGGCAAGGCACTTCACCCTACTTGCCTCGGGGGAATGTCCCTGTACTTACTGTAAGTCGCTCTGGATAAGAGCGTCTGCTAAATGACTAAATGTAAATGTCTAAATGTAAATATAGCTACTTTTTTGGTATTTTTCCGACACCTGATATAACTGCCAAACCGCTGATGGGGGAAGCCATTTTAGTTGGTTGTAGAATGTCCCTGTATTTACTGTAAGTCGCTCTGGATAAGAGCGTCTGCTAAATGACTAAATGTAAATGTAGAAAAAGGGTCTTGCGAGTTTTGAATCATCTGTTCTAATCGAATCTTCTGATCACCCTTTATAGTCCACGAATAAATCAATTTTAAACCTCTATCGGCCAATACTGATTGGCGGCCGATCGATCGATCGGAGCACCCTTAGTTTACATGCAATATTACGTTTTTCACATGCAACTGCATGTTACACAAAGGAAAGTTACATATGCTTGGAAAGCTCAACTAGATCTAGCTTGTTTGGTTTTATTAACCAAAAGTAACAACTAGACTAGGTTGATGGGTTGGAACAAAAGCGAGGCTTGTGTATTGCTGCATGATGTGTTGACAGCTCCTGTAGCTAATACACAATCTAGAATTATTTTATTATTATTTTGGATTCCGTACGGGATAGTGTGTTAACTATGTCCACAAATATAATTGTGTTATCCTCACTAAGAACCATGGTATTTTATAGTCTTATGTTTTGAACTGGACACTGTGCAAGAGAATAATGACTGTGAATGGGAAATGGAAAGAAATTAATCAAAAAAGGATACATTCATAATTCAAATTATTTTAAATGTATAAAAAAAGTTCTCCGGAGAATGTGAAATTAAGGGAGAGCAGTCTGGTATGGTGATCAACACTCCCTTATAGCAGAGCAAATCTCGAAGCTTCCAGGGGTTAAAATGACCTGGTTTTCCCAGGTTACCTTATAATGTAAAGCACCTTGAAACAGCCAGCTAATAGAATCAAAGATGGTGATCAGTTTCACGATCAGTGACATGATTCAAAACTTTCACTTGAAGCCTTCCATTTCTTATATCAATCTTGAAGTTCAGACTGTCTCCATCCGATATTATATGTGAGTGTATGTCTGCTGTAGCATACCATGGGCCCTGAGCAGAGCCTCTGCAGTGAAAAGAGGGGCCTGCAACATGTCTGCGGTTTCCACGATCAACATGTCCTTTAGACGACGCAGCTCCTGAGGCCTCAGACCCTCATACATCTGGGAGACACAGCCGCAGAGAGGGGAGAGTGAAGATAGAAGGAAAGGAGAGGAAGAGATTAACAAAATTTAAACACAGACCAATATACATGACTCTGTTCTGGTGCACACTAAGATAGTGGAGCACTGTGGTTACCGGAATCACATTCTGATTCTGGGAAGACAAAAAGTTATAATTTGTGTGTGTGCATCTAGCCAGAAGCACAGCTGCAGCACAAGTTGTCAGCTGACTCCTATAACAACAAATTCCAGTATGACAACAATGAGGACTGCTGTACAGATGTGCAGCCAAAGGACATTAGCAGACAATATGAAAGGCAATTCCAATACTGAGACAAGTAGATTGTGATACTTATAAGGCGAGGCATGGCACCAGGAAGACAGGGTGGTAGGTTGAGGCAGACACACCTCTCTGTGGTCCAAGGCTGCGTACTCTGCCTCTATGCCCTCTGCCTCCGGGGCAAGGGAGAACACCATCTGGGACTCCAGGCTGAGGGCCAGCTCCTTGTGGTGCTGCTTCTCCGCACAATCGCACGGTGTCTCCCGGTTCTCATTCTCCATAAACAGGTCTGCCTGCCTCTGGACCAAAAGCTGCACACAGTCCGTACATGAGAGAAAGAACAGGTTAGAGTGTTGTTACTCCTCTCTTGTTGTTGATAATAAACCCTATGACTCCCCAAAACTTTTACCCAATTTTATGCATCTGCCTTTAAATGTCTCATTAAATGCAAATATGAAACTATGGTAACAACTTTCACCCCAGGAAAACCAAGGCTACAAGAAAACGCTATCCTATGTATGGTTGCAGTCAAAGTCAACTTGAAATTTAGCTAAAATTGTTTAGCAAAAATAATTTTAAAGATGGGATATAGTCCACTAGGGCTGTCCCCACTCAGTCGACTAGTCAATTTTCTGGTCGATATGCTCTTGGTCGACTAAGATGTTTTTAGTCAAGCTGCTGTATGGCAGTGTGAGATCTGATTCCCGCTTGTGAAATCATTGCTGAATTAACAAAATGTTCTACAGAAATTGTAGATTATATTATTTAAGACAAATAAAGCAACTCTAAAAATATATAATTTAAAAGAAAAGGTGCTACTGTTTTCCCTTTCGTTAATCTGCGCTTTGTTTTGGTTTGGTATTTTGCACACGGCACAAGCACAATTGGCTGCCGAACTACAAACTCTGCCATAGGCTACTTTGTCGGTGTTATTAGTCAAAATGGCAAAGAAATCTGCGGTATGGCAGTACCGGGTGACTCGAAAACGTTGAATCTGCAATGTCCAGCAGCCATTGAGTCAGATCGGGAAAATGTTTGTACGTTTTGTTTTTGTGAAAAAAAAAGCGTTTCAAATTTCGATTAGTTGATTTTCAGACGTTTTAGTCTAGTCTTGGTCGACCAAAGAAAATATTAGTCAGGGACAGCCCTATAGTCCACTTCATATTAGTGTCACAGCAGAGTGTCTGACTTGTTCACAGAGACTGAGGTCAGACAGAACCAACAAACCTAACCTTCTGCAGTGGTCAAAAGAAAAAGTATGTGCCAGTGCTTAATCATTAAAGATGGTGGACCAAGCAGATAAAGTTGCAGTATGTCCCAAAATTATTAAATTTATGAATTTATATTTTATGAATTTATCATGATAATGGTATGTAGCTGATTTTTATTTTAATCGAACTGTGTTTTGTTCTGGGATGCTTTAGAAGGGAGATAGAACCTGTTTGTTTCCAATGAGTTAATAACTAGGTTTCTACAGTGCAGGTTAGGTTCTAGTGTTAAGTTTCTAAATTATTTTTTCTCGGATATGTTCTATAGATAACTGGCCTGAACTATACACAAACTATGGAGGACATGTATTCCAAAAGTATAAGTCATCAGAGGCAGTCCTACTACGTCAGAAGCTTTTACTGCCCTCGGCTGAGGGCAGTAAAAGCATAAGAGGCAAAAGCATTTGTTTGAAAGAAAAAACAATCCGTAACTTAGTATGGTCATACCGTAAGGGCATACCGTATTTTACGGAAAATAAGCCGCGGCTTGTACTCTGATTTTACGGTTTTCTTGTGCGGCTTATATTTCGAAGCGGCTTATAGTCAGATTTTAGAACAAAAAAGTGGCTTCGTCTAAAGATCTCTACAGACCGTGCAGCTAATTTAATTCTCAACACTTGAACGGGGGCTTATTACTTGAAAGAGGAATCATTCATAATTAAAGTGAAAGTGCAGCTTATATTCCAGTGCATTTACAAACACAAAGTCCTCCTTCTGGGGGGGTCAGGCTTATACACGATGCGGCTTATTTTCCATAAAATACAGTACCTACCATACCACCTTAGAGTATTGAGATCTCACCTCTACACAGGTCTTCATTCCTGAGGCAGCAGCGTAGTGCAAACAAGTGTTTTTATTGTTGTCTGTGGTGTTCACATTGGCGCTCTCATATTCCCCCTGGCCCAGCTTGGCACCTGTCCACTTCAGGACAATCTGAATGCACTCTGCCCGCCTCTGCTCATCCTCGTAGGGCCGGTACAGGCGTGGCTGCAGTGCCCCCTCGGACATGAGGATCTGAGGGCCCATACACAGCAGGTGCAGTACATTCTCATTGTGAATGTTGCGTTTATTGGGGTTGCCATCTTTGCTGAAGAGAAAGGACCTGGGGGTGGGACAGGAGGGACCAGGGTTTAGAGTCACCATCACCACACACACACACACACACACACACACACACACACACACACACACTAGGCAAGTAGGGTAAAGCGCACAACCATTCACATTAAAACCAAGTCTGAAAGTGAATTATCCCTTTTGCTGGTTACTACAAGAAAAAACATCCTCAGACTTATGCAATAACAAGCTTCCAGAAAGTCTCAAAGAACTTTTTACAGTTGTGCGCAATTTATAATGCCCAGTTAGTTAAATTATGTTAGACGGAGACTTCTTGCTTTCCAATTACAATGTAAAGCCTTCTTGTTTGTGTCTAACAGATGGTTCAATGAAGAGGCAGATGGGCCGAAACAGGCCCACAGAGATTCCCGGGACACAGGAGCACAACCCTGTGAGTGGTCTACTGTAACACACGCAATCTTTTTATTTATTTTTACACAATAACCGAACAGAAAGTGCACGTAAAAACACATAAAACAAATAAATAAGCCCCATAAACAAACAGGACTTTCCCAGAAAAGCTTAAACCATGGATGACCACAGAACAAAATCTAATTTTGAATATGAAACTAAACTAAATGTATGGCAAGTCAAGTATTTATTTTACATAACGTTTTTTGTCCACAATCACATTATAACCAGTGATCCTGTTTGACACAGGAAAACAATCATAAATGACAAGTACGACAAAAAGGTAACATGACATTTCTAGGTCTATAACTATATGGGGATACCAATAAAAAAAAATCCATATATGTTTTAGCCCAACTAAATGATGTGTGTGACCTCACCTGAGCAAGCGAGTCATGGCGTGCCGTGCAGCGTAGTGCAGAGGAGTGTTGTGTTGGTAAGGTTCTCCATATGAAGTGTTGGGGTCCAGTGACTCCTTGAATTGGGGGTTACTCTCATACAGCTG
This sequence comes from Osmerus mordax, assembly GCF_038355195.1. Classification (NCBI taxonomy): domain Eukaryota; kingdom Metazoa; phylum Chordata; class Actinopteri; order Osmeriformes; family Osmeridae; genus Osmerus; species Osmerus mordax. Next base: position 14,763,348 of record NC_090055.1, read on the forward strand.
GCAGGCCAGACCTTCGTCCCCGTTGATCAATGCCTTACGGAACTTAGTGGCTGTGTTCCCCATTGCTCTGCTCTTCTCCAATCCAAGCTTTAGCAGCGGACGCTTTCTAGTTGTCTGCTTCTTAACCACGCCACGTCCACATCAACAGCATTGCTCGGTATCCTAGGAAAGGGAAAAATAAAGAGTTAAAGATTCAAAATGTTAATGACTTTGTGTCAATTAGACCCTGTAAGTATAATAGTCTATTTTATTTTAAAAAAATAAATAAAAAAGATGAAGGTAACACTGAATTTTTGTAAATCTGAAAACAGAAGACACCTTTCCATTTAAAGGATATCTTCCAGGAGTCTTCTTTTTTAAACTTCTTCACAAACTTTACAGAATTTAGCTTTGTACTGTACTACCACAATATTATTAATCACTTTAAATCTCCTTTTAAAGAACTGATGCACTGCATGAGGAGTAGGCTAGCTGAGAAGAGTAACTTCTATGCCAGTCCTTGTGTTGTCATGCACCTTGATTCCTTGTTTTCTGGTATTTTGAACTCAACATGCCAACATACATTCATGTGGGGAAAGGAACAAGGCTTCCGCTGGCCTCAATGGGGACTTCCGCCCTTCCTTGCCAACTGAACTTCACCACAGGATCTGGAACAGTGGAAGGGTAGATATCATGCTCCAGTCAAGAAAAACATGCAGAGTTCAGCATATTGCTGCCACAACAGCCATATGTTACTATGTGCACTGGGATGCTCCTATGCCATCAGGAGAATAAATTACTCAAAATAGAGATACAAAATAAATTCTGTGGTTATAATTCTCAACATAATTGTATTTATATTCATATAGAAATAACACAATAAACCTATATTTTACTACTTAAAGGAAATCTAGAACAGTTAGGCATGCAAATGAAACCGTGTTGAGCTGTCTTATTCTTCGTGAATTTAATCAGAATCAGAAAGGGTTTTAATCGCCATGAAAGTTTGCACAGACAAGGAATTTACTTTGGTTAAGTTAAGTGTGAAAACTTCTACAGCTACTTCTTCAGCTTGTAAAAGTTTGTTCAGCAATGCATAACACGGTCAAGTACAGGTCAACTAGCCCATGTAGTTAGCTCTAACTACTACTACCGAAGTAGTATCTTGCTGTGCCGTGGTCAACAAAGCCATGGAGATACAATTCTGATGTCTTAAAGACTGATTTGCAACAGCAGGATAAGGGTAGCTCATTGCTAAGTTAATTGAGTCTGTACTGTATACCCTCGGCAAGCCAGCAGTTAAATTTAAATTATAATTGCGTTTTTTTTTCTTTTTTTCTAAAAGGCAGGTCTTGGATGTGCATTATGTTCTTACTTTTTTGTACGATTATGTGTTGAAAGTTTAGCCTGTTTCCTCGTGCTGCAACTGTAAAAGTATACATCCTGACTAAACTCCAAAGGTTTGGTTACTACATACTTACTGTAATTCAGATGACGTTGATCTCTACTATGATATGTGAGTGGTCATAGATTGACCCTACCACTTAGCTAAGTCAGTAGGTCGCAGTGGATATCTGTTCATAAATAAACCATTTTGACACTTCAACCAGAAACCGTCGTAAGACTAATGGTCTGCTTTTAATTTTACGATGGCAACTAACGTATATGTAAACCCTTGCCAACAAAGAAATAGTCTCAAAACATTAAGATATGTTTTACATTTCAATTCGGATATTATCGTCATCCAGACTAGTTATCCAGCTAATGTGACGGTCGTTAGGGTTGTCGAATGTTGTTAATTATAGCAAGCTAGCAACCAACACGTTAGCTAGTATGCTAGAGCTATCTGGGTAGACATTTCAAAGTTGCATGCACAGAACTGTCCCTTAAAACAACATCAACACAGCTTTGAAATGTACTGGCTAGCTAGCTAGCTAACATGTTTCATATCAAGGCCTAGAGCTGGCAAGCTAGAGTTGGCATGACAGTTTTGCTAACGTCTCTAGCAACCTACTGAAATAGTACTAGCTACTCTTTAACTATCTAAAACATTTATGACATGAATTAGGTAGTCTACGCTACTACATAGCCCAAGTGCTAGAAAACTTGAAAAGCTGGACTTACATTACAAGCAAAAGGCTAACGCGTTAGTTGTAACGTTAGCACTGAGAATCTCCCGTAACTGCTGTCAACTCTGACTGTAGAGGTTTGCCTTATGTCACGCTTTAGCTATTTAACTATTCATTTTCTTTAGTTTTGATGGGTTGGAGGCAGGCCATCTAGCTGATTAGTGAGTATTCCCAAATGCGCGTTGTTTTCCTTAGATGCCTCTTGTGTGTTTCTGTACAGACGTGTTGACTGCTAGAGCCTCTAGCTCTAGTAGCGTCTAGTAGAGGTGGAGACCTTCGATCAAAATCCTTGATTCGGGTTTGCACAGCGGGCGGATGTGATTTCGTATTAGTTGAAGTGGGTAGAGTTTCTGGAGTGATAAACTCCGCCCAGCTGGTGTAATAGGGTAGGTAAATCGAGAATAACAGTGACGACAAGCTCGAGTACAACAACAGATCATGTTTTAGGAATCAGAATCAGAATGGGTTTTAATCGCCATGAAAGTTTGTCAGTTGAATTAGTGATGAACTGCTGGTCGTTTGAATAAGTTTGAATAAGTTCAAGAAGCCAGTGCATATGCATGAAGGTTACGAATTCCTACTGTAGAATACATGCTGTATGTCCAGGTAATGGTAATTTCGGACTGTTTTACGCAAGGCTGGATTATGGACTGAGCCAGTGGGGCCAGTGCCCCGGGCCTCAGACTGCCAGGGGGCCTCCAAGCCTCAGGAGCAGTCGGCACGTGGCCAAATACTTTTCTAGAAAAATTGAACGGGAGGGCCCTCAGTGCGCACAAAGCAAGTTGACTACTAGGCCCATGGGTATTTATAGGGCCCCCAACCTCATCATTGCTTACAATGTGAGGACCCCCAGACCCATTGGTGTTTAAAATGTGAGCTCACCACATACTCCTCAGTGCTTACAATGTGAGGGCTCCCAGGGCCCTTTGGGTTTAAAATGTGAGCTAACCACTAGGGTCCTTAGGCCCCTGGGGCTTTAAGCATGATCTGACCACAAGGGCTCCTCGACACACGCATGATGAGGGTACCCAGGCCCCTCTGTGCTTAAAACATCACCTGACCACTAGAGTCCCGGGTGCTTAAAGTGTGAGTTGACATGCACTAGGGTCCCCCAGGCCCCTCAGTGCATGCATCAAGCATAACACCTGATCTACAGTGCATGCTTAAAATGAACCTCTTCTGTACAGCTGAGCCACTGGTTGGTATGCTACAATATGTTGTGACATGATACAATATTCCCCAACAAGTTAGTTCATACATACCAGGACAGTTTAACAGGTGTCATATCATGCAAGCCGTCCATTATTTGACAATTACTAGCTATCCCTTTATTTTGCTCTGCCCATTTTTGCCAGCTAGCTGCTCTTAAAATTACTTAACTAGTTAGTTAGGTGGCATTTGTTTGCGGGTATTTGTGAAAGTGTTATCAGATAAAGCTGTGGCTCGCGAACTATTAGTGCTATTAGTTAAAAACTACTATTAGTTCAAAACATGAGATTCTGTGGCCATGGGAATAAAAACCTAGTTGTGAGCTTGTTAACTAGCCCAAATGAACCAGTGCTAAATGGGGAAAAAGGGAATAAAAGTACTAAAAATGGCTTATTGTTGGAAAGCTGCTTCAGCATTCCAACTGTTGTTCTTCGAATCTTTATTCAACTTCTTCATATTATTCTATTTCTTCTGTCGCACCTTTCAGCTCTTTCACATTTTCAGCTATTAAAACCGTTCAGCTATCAAACAATTCAGCAGTTTCAGGGGTTTCCATCTTATACTTAGCTTTCTCCCTCCTATTCTTGAATTCATATAAATCAATATTCATAATATTTTCAACGTTTTTTTTCAAATCCTCATCTTCAACTTTTAACCCTTATGTTATCTTCGGGTCATTCTGACCCATCAGTCATTGTGACCCACCGTCGTATTGCGACAACTTTACCACATACAAAAACAAAGTGAAGCATTTCTTTTAACTGTCGGGGTGTCTTAGACCCCCCACATTGCGAAGGTTAAAAGAAAATGCTATTTATTTGTTTTTGTATTGGGTAAACACAACGATGGTTCGTTGTGAACCTTTGGGTCATGTGACCCGAAGGCAGCACAAGGGTTAAATCCTTCTTCTTCCTCACTCTTTCAGCTACAGCCACCATTTACAAAACCCGAAACAAACTTTTTTTAATATCTATTCAACCTTTTTCAATATTACTGATTATGTTTCATGAGTTTTTCAGACTGTTTTTGAGATTTACATGGGTGTGTATGTGAGAGCCTATAGTGTGGACTGAAATGCTAGAGTGGAGAGGAACTTCAGAATCTGGTTCAAAAAATATTTCTAGTTTGCCAGCATTGCGACAATTTTCACTCTTCATGCTTCATTTTAGGATCAATAGATAGGAAATGTTGTGCTGGTCATAGACAGTTGTCTGTGGAATACAACAGACTTACACATTTGTTCAGAACCCCACAAGAGCGAGACAAAGTCCAACCCTCGCCCAATGCAATCCAAACTGAGCCGTATTTCTGACCGCACAGGATATCTCTGGTTTGGCAGTCTTGGGGTCTCGGAAAATATCCTTATTTTTTTGGATTGGACGCAAGGGCGTAGGTTTGCATAGGGTCCATAAGGACTAGTCACGACCAAAGTCTGGGAAAGACACAATAGACCAATTACTTGTTTGTAAACATTCGGGATGCGCGCGCAATGTGGTTGCAGAAAACCGGGAAAGGATAGCCTAATGGCTAGAGAAGTACACAGATTATACAAATAGTTCGATTTAAAAACACCAAAAAGGTCGAGGAGGACAGCCTTTAAGAGAGAAAGCGATTCCCCATTGATCTGTCACATCAGAATTTTGATTTGGGTTACGAAAGTCTTGAAATTTGAGACCGCCCGGTAGACCGCATAGTCTTAGGCGGCAACCATGTCTTCAAATCATGTCACAAAGTTAATAATTTTACAGTTTTACAATTAATTCTACACCTAAAAAGTCAAGCAGGGCAGCTTTCATTCGTCATTTGCCTGAGAAAGTGACCTCCGTTAGCCAGGCTAGTTTTGCATGATCACTTGGTCAGGCTATTTAAAGGTATCGGGTCAAGTGACTTTTGTGCATGGACAAATGAAATGTAAATGTACTTGTCCAAAGGACAAGTGCCTCAAAAAGTTAATGTCAAGCCCTGAAATCCAGTGGCCAGAGATATATGATGACCTGATCAACACTCCAAGTGTATTATACCCGGGAGAAGTTTGTCTTTTGCAACCGACATGCGCAGTTGAGCATGCTTGACAGTCGTGTGACGTAGGGTGATAATTGGTCTATTGTCCCCACCAATATTTTGTTAATTTTTGAAAAAAATATTTTACATTTAGTCATTTAGCAGATGCTCTTATCCAGATGCTCTTATCTTACAGATAGTACAGGGACAGTCCCCCCGAGGCAAGTAGGGTGAAGTGCCTTGCCCAAGGACACAACGTAATTTTCCACAGCCGGGAATCTAACTGGCAACCTTCAGATTACTAGCCCAATTCCCTAACCGCTCAGCCACCTGACTCCCCTTTTGCACAATATATTTACAAAACTCATTCATATTATTATCTATACTATGTTTGTCGCCCAGAAAAGTGAAAAAGACATTTCCATGTTAACCAATGCGCCAGGGCCGGAGTGGGGCCACTTTTCAGCCCGGGAGTTTCAGGCCCAAGACCGGCCCTTTTTTTTGTAGACCAAACAGGGCCGGATGCAGCCTGCTTAGACTGTGGGTGCAGTGAACTTTTCTGGGGGGTATCATGATTACAGAAAGGGATTGTATTATTTTTTATATTGATACCATTTTTGAGACTGCTTAACGATCCGAGTGTTAATCAGGCAGGGAGCCAGACGTTGTAAACATTCGGATCTTTGCCCCAACCTAGGAAGTATGGATCTGATGTAATGCAAGATAGGCACTTGAACACTTAATGCGAGCGCAAATCTTTTGGCCATTATTTGAGTGCAAAATACTTTTTTGAGCTTTATGTAAAATAAATAGACGTTTTTCAATTGGTAAAACCTTGTCTTGTGATGCCATCACTCCGGCCCTGCTCCCATCCATCCTCCATGACGCGTATCGTTACGGTAGGGCCGCCCTTCCCAGCTATCGGTAGCCGATCTGAGAAAACTTTTAGGAAAAGACGCGCTATGGACACAACCAACTCTATTTGGGAGGGGAGAAATCCCTCACATGGTACAACCAGAGGTTGAGGTGTCAGAATGTGGAACATGTGTAGCCTACAAGATTGTCATTTAATTGGCTGAAGTGGCAGAGTCAGAAACACTTTGTGAATCGTGACTTGCAGAAAGAGAGCTTGCAGTAGTCTTGACATGGTAAACTACTAAATACACCAGGAAATAATAAGCCTCATATTAGTATTTCGTTTGGTCTCAGCATTGATATTTTTTACCCTTTTGTTCTTTGTAGATAGGAAAATGTCACCCAAAAAGAAGAGAGATATCAGAAGTTTTTTCACCACCCAGAGAGTAAGTAGCTATCAAGAAGGTCTTTAGTTAGCTAGTATGGGAGGTGACAAGCAGTGGCGGGCAGTCAGGGCCTGCAAGGCCTTCTCTGCTGGCCTAAACATACTCAAAAAATATGTAAATGATATTATTAAAAAAATGTTGCGGTTCTATATTTTTTCTTCATAATTCCCCCCCCATCTTAATGTCATTCCATAAATACACTGACATAATTAACAAAAAATATTCTCCGTAGTCTGTTCTCTTCATGTCGCATTATATCCGCTTGATTGAGCTGCTGACAGTGTTGTATATTATGGTAGAGTTTTTATCCAATCATAAATCAGCTAGCTTGTGTTGTCAGGTTCTATGAAATCTGCCTGAGGCCTTCAGAATCAACAGAGCAGGCTCCCGTGTGCTGTAAATGAACGGAGACGGTCAATTGCAATAGCCAATCAGATCTCGAGTCTTCAACACCAAGGCCAGCTAGAAGGCCTTACGCTGAACTTGACATGTACGCGTCCTGTGATTGGATAAGCACTCATGAGAACCTGAAAGAGGACAATCCGTTAGCGAGAGAGATCGATCCGTTATATCTATCAACTGCTGTCGCTTATTGCTGTTAGTGTTCATTTTTTTAAACCCATGATGGCTGAAGGACAAGAATTAGATTTGGTTGCAGATATACTTGCCATGCCATTTTCAAGACGGACCTTTGAGGAAAATCTGGAGCTTGTGAAAAGAGGTCGGCCAACCCCTATGCTAACTAGCCTGTCCCAGCAAGGAAAAGGGTTTGTCCACCATTTTCAAACTAGCAACTATAAACGGTACCCTTGGCTCACAGCTTCTGAGAAACGCTACAAATTATACTGCTGGGAATTCTTGTTGCTTGGAACTGATTGATTTGGTGTTTGGAGCTACACTGGATTTGCCAACTTAGCTTGTTTGACCCAAAGCAGCAACAAGACACCAAAGCACGATTGGGCACTTACAAGCTACGGTGCATTGTTACGGCAGTTTTTGACATAGTTACAATATCTATATATATATCAATATCTTTCTTTAAGCGGTAAAAAGTAAGTTCCTTTGTTATAGACAGACGAATGTAAGAAAGTGAGGCTCTGTGGTGTGGTTTACTCTGTAGAATGGACAGTCAGATTGTCTTAAGGTATTTATGATACCTAACTAAGAGCCAGAGGGTCTTAGTTAGGTCTGGAGGTTGGGGGGATTCTTGAGTTCCCGTGGCCTAAAGGGAGAAGATGAACTGATCAAGCTGCTCTGACCCTTCCTGTTGCATGGGTGGTGTTAATTAAATACTTGTTTGAAGATGTCCACACAAAGGACAGTTGACCATTTGACTGGTGAACTCCTGTGGCTTTAGTATCTACTGGTTTGGGGAGAGATGCCACATCAAAGAACTGTGGGAAAAAAGGTATGGAGATGTATTGTTTCAAACTGTCACTGAGTTGAGTTAGCCAATCACAGAGTTTGCTACATTGATTGATTGACCTTATAGAATGCCATTTGATCTAAAGTTTATATAAGGCAGGGTTTTAGGGTTGTTCTTCATCACTCTTGCAAACAATCTGTGGCTAGCACCTCCTTCGTTATGACTGATCACAAAGTACTTTGTTAATTCTTAATTTGTACAAGCTAAATAAATTATATTGAAACCGCCATCTCTTGACTATTCAAATCTACACAGTGCCACTAGAATTCTTCCATTGCAGCATTTAAAAATGTTTGGTGACACACGAGTGGATCTGCAACTCAGCGAACAGGTGCGCAGGGAAACGGAGCTCCACAACGAAAGGGTGAAAAAAAACAGGGAGATACTGAAAAGGCTGATGGACAGGAACTTTCATTTAGGGGACACGATGAAAGCCCCCAGTCCTCAAATAGAGGTAACTATGTGGAGCTTCTTTCTTTTCTTGCTGAACATGACCCAGACTTGCATTACCACCTGTCCACTAACAGGGTGTTTACTGGGACATCCGGCAAAATACAAAATAACCTCATTTATGCTATTGCTGAAGTGATGGGAGATGAGATCAAAATGGAGATAAAAGAGGCCCGTTTTGTCACTGTGATGGTTGACGAAACCACAGACGTGGGTAACATGGCACAGCTCGCACTCGTCCTGCGCTATGTGACGGCCACAGGTGTCAAGGAGCGTTTTGTCAAATATGTAGACGTAACCAGTGGAAAGCAGGCTGATGATCTTGCCGCTCTTATTTTCCATTTCTTCGAAGAATATGAATGTTGTCTGGACAAAGTTGTGGCACAGTGTTACAATAGCGCAGCAGTAATGGCATCTGGACTAAATGGGGTGCAGGCCAAAGTTAAGGAGAAGGCACCTTTGGCCTTATTCATTCACTGTTATGCACATCGGCTTAATTTAGTTCTGACTCAAAGGGCCTCAAAGCTCAAACAGTGCAAGGTCTTTTTTTGCCAACCTGAATGGCCTAGCTGCGTTCTTCTCCAGATCCCAGAAACGCACTCGACTACTGGATGACCTGTGCAAACGGCGTCTTCCTCACATTGCGCCAACGCGGTGGCAATATACATCAAGATTGGTGAATGCAGTCTTTGAGAAGATAGTTGCGTTGAAGGAGTTGTTTGATCACATATTGGAACACCATGATGAGTATGATGAGGACACTGTGCTTTGTGCAGATGGATTTAATGCACGTCTGGATGATTTTTACATTACATTTAGTCATTTAGCAGACGCTCTTAACCAGAGCGACTTACAGAAAGTACAGGGACATTCCCCCGAGGCAGGTAGGGTGAAGTGCACAACGTCATTTGGTTGGCATAGCCGGGAATCGAACTAGCAACCTTCTGATTACTAGCCCGATTCCCTCACCGCTCAGCCACCTGACTCCCCTTTTTAGTTTTGTTTGCTTAACACATTCAATGGGATTTTTGAGTATGATGATGTGCTATTTGGAATACTGCAGACAAAATCATTGGATGTACAATTCTGCACGGCAAGGGTGAACGAGTTTTGTGACACAATTGAGCGAGCGAGGGGCAAATTCAGTGAGATATATGAAGAAACAGTGCGCATCTCGAGTGGTCCAAGCTTGCGCAGAGGCCAAGGCGACCTGCGTGCACACTACCAACAACTTCACATCAGAATTCTGGACCACATTCTTTCCCAGATACGGAATCGATTTCAAGACCATGAAATGTTGATGTTTTTCTCCCTTCTCGACCCCCAAGACTTTCAAACATCCAGGAAAAAATTCCCGCAAACAGCCTTCTCCAGCCTAACACAGAGCCATGGAACACTGTTTGACCTTCCCTGACTTCAAACAGAAGTGACTGTGATGTATGCCATGACTGATTTTGAAGGGAAAAGTCCCGCTGATCTCCATTATTTTCTTCGGAGCAAAGATCTGAGAGAGAGTATGGGACAACTTTATGCACTGGCCTGTTTGGCTGTGAATATCCCTGTGTCCACTGCTTCTGTTGAGCGGTCATTCTCGGCATTAAAGCGTATTAAAACGAATGCCAGAATCACGACCGGACAGATATGACTTTCAGCATTAGCCTCCATGTCCATAGAAAAGGACCTATTGATGGAACTGAAACGCACAGATAAACTGTACAGCAGAGTCATTGAAGTCTTCTTGAAAAAAGAAAGGAGGATGGATTTTATTTCAAATTTTCAAGGAGATGAGGAGATCCGTGTTGGTAAGTGCACTTCACTCACAGCTGCGCCAACATGTTCAATTGTTTGACATATTCTCCAAAACAAATGCAAATTGTTTCGTTGGTGACATATATGAAACGGTGACAATGCGCAGTTTACTGGACAAACTTGTTTAAGCTCACATAGCGTACTTTTGGTGGACTTTAGTGGACAAACTTTGTTGACTCATCTCTTGAAATCACCTTTTATTGTTGAGTTTTGACAGTATCCGTGATCTTAGTTTCCTACTCTTAATTGGGAATGCGAGCTTATTGATTTTCAATGCTCCAGAAATTAAGTGTTACTCGACTAGCCAATATTAAGGTGATGTAATGTGTAAGTGTGATTCTGTATGGATTCTCGAGCCGTGGTGTCATATTGATGCTGTTATTATCTTCTTTGGCTCTCGACGAAGGCGGTCGCATTTTTCTCTCCTCCCCTCCCTGACCTTCCCTGCTTGGCTGTGTCTTGTGTCTTGTCTTGTCTCAAGATACTCTCTCATCATCACTCTCCGAAACTAGAAGCATGGAATTAATTAGCTGGTCTCTCAATGCTATTGACACCATCTTCTCGAAGAGAAGCTCGGGTTCGGGGGAACCCAACTGTCCGGACGGGACGTTCGCAGCTGGCTACACGATGGACGCGTGGGAGAATTGGCGTGTCGTGTGTCTAGCGGCGCTTTCCGTGGAGGACGTTGAAGACATCTTCATATTCGGAACCATGATTACAGGCTTTCTGCTGTTTGGAATAGGCGCTGGCTTTGTATATCGGAAAATTAAGTAAACGGCTGCAGCCATCAAAAGCCCCGTTAGGCTGCCCGATATGATTGATGCGGTTGGAGCTCAGACTGTGAACTTACAACGCAGCATTGATTACAACAGGGATAAGTTGCGGCTCTGCAAAGGAAGATGGAGGACATGGAGACCTTCCTGAAGGGTGGACGTGAAAATTTAGTTGCGGCTACTCGTCAAAACAACTACCCCCTTATCCACTTTCGGCGCCGTAACCAGCACAGGCCTTGGCCAAGGCCGTCGCTGGAAAACAACTCCCCTGGAGAGCGCTTAAGCGAGACTATCTTGCTCCTCCCTCCCCCCCCCCCCCCCCAGACATCTGTGGTTTGGTCTCTGCCCGGGTCATGACCAAGGATGTCTCCTGGCCAACACAATCTGCATAGGGAGAATCGGACTGATTGTGGCCTAGGTCGAGGGCGCCAACCCAGACCTACTCACCCATTAACTTTCACCTACTACAGATATCCCCATCCAACGCCTTCGCCTGCTTGTTTCCCCAGGGTGGCTGGCGGGTCTGTGTCCAGCGCCTACCATGGCTGCAGGTCCAGATGCTGCTTGTCTACCCTCCCCCACTCCCCGTTGCAAGTCACGTGTTTTTGTAAATGTTGTTGTGCTTATGTGCTGAGGTTTTTGTCTGTTCCCACACTGTACTCCTCTAGGAGCATTGTCTGGGTGTTGCCTTTTTCTCTCCTCCTCTCTCCTCATGTTATGCTGTAACTTTCTAGTTGGCGCTGAAAATGGCTGCCTAGGTAGGCTCTCCTGCCAAAGTAAATTCCTTGTCTGTGCAAACTTTCATGGCGAATAAAAACCCATTCTGATTCTTATGCGGTGTATTAATTTTGGTAGGACTAAGTATGACGTCACTGAAGGCCTAGGCGTGAAATGCACGGCCCGCCACTGGTGACAAGTGTCCTCGCACACCCGAACAGCATACAATGTATACTAGCTTTGCCCACAATGTGCGCGTCGTCTTAGCCTTTTTATCATTGGTTCCCAATCGGGGTGATAGCGGCGACGTAGCGGCGATGTTACCTTTGTAAACATTGCATTAGTGCGTGTGACGTGTAGCCCGTCTGCAATCACGGCCGCCGCTACGCCAAGCGTCTGCAATCACTGCCGCCGCTACGCCAAGCGTCTGCAATCACTGCCGCCGCTACGCCAAGCGTCTGCAATCACGGCCGCCGCTACGCCAAGCGTCTGAAATCACGGCCGCCGCTACGCCAAGCGTCTGCAATGTCTGCCGACGCTCAAGTTGGCAACTGTAGGCTAAGTGGCTGGCTAGCTATCAATGGGGAACATAATGAAAGTACATCTTCAGTGTGGCTGTTTCAGCTAGCTAGTGTTGGGCTGTATTGGCAGACCTGAATTAGACTAAAAAATAACCATAGAAAATTGTGTTGTGTGTAAATATCGTTTTAAGCAAGTTTTCATGTCATGTTTGATATTATGTTTGATATTAATTAGTCAGGCAATTGTTCTTTCATATAGCCGGCGGCACTATTTTAGTATGCAGGATGGTTTAACAAAAGGAGAAGCTAAACCGATCACTGAGTTTGATTAGCCTCCTATACTTGCTCAGGTTAGGTGCGCTAGGTTTATTAAATACCTTTTGTTACATTGTCATAATGTATTGATTATCTTACTATTTTGAGAATAAACAATGTTTTTGCATTTAAAGTTACTTGTCTTTGTGCCTGCTTTCAATGTTTGGACAATAGAATTTGCTGGAGTCCTAAGTCACTATCAAGAGAGAGCATTTTTATGTGTCCCTGACAACAAGAGGTGAATATGAGTTGGATGTGCTAGTTTTAAAATGCAATACCATTTCATGTATTTTAAGTTGTTTTGTGTCCACAGGACGATTGGTTTTCACCACTGTTCTACCATTTAGTCTGATTGTTAGCTGAGTTCCAGTTCAATTCTTTTATTGTCAGATGCACAGAACAACACAAGGTCAGACTGGGCGCTGAAATTCTTAGGACACGACAACGCAAAGCAACCAGGCATAACATAACATCTGAACATAGATTACATCTATGATAAGAAAATTAAATAACAACTCCTAAATATACAAAATAATATACAATACAGTATACTGTAACTAGAGAGGGTACAATTTCTGGGGAAATTGTAGGGTGTGCTTGCTTGCGTCGATTGCACAGGGGGGGTCCGTTTTTTAATGAAATGTTTACAACTGATATTTCTGTATATTTTATATAAAAATGCATACTTATTATTTATAAATATTACTTTTTGCTGCTCATTTACAACTCAAAATACGAGTGAAGTGTAGAATGAAATAGATGTCTTCTCATTTCCCCTGCAAGAGGCAGCCTCATAGCTGAATCAAAACAAATACATTTGGCAGACCGGTGTAAAATTTGACCTAATCTCTATGACTTAAACGTCCTTTTAAGTTTTCCCTTCTCGTGATATTTTCAGGCATTTAGCCTACTCATTGCATTCATTCATTAATAAAGAACCCCCTTTGAAGATTATTCGACGACGTTACCCGGCAGTAGAAGATGGAATCGCGATTCAAACAGTACCATCTGCTAACTGAAAATATGCCCCCAAAAACGTAAATAAGCTTGACATTTATATAGTGGAAAATCGCTCATTCATAAAAAGCTCACTGGTAGCGATCATTGTCAGTAACAACGCAAAATGCGATATAGCCCTGTGTGGAGAAGCTGCCCCGGTAAATTGTACTACTACGGTACAGTACTAGACTACTGCTGTGTTCGTCTTGGTAGCGATTGCGTTGGTTGAATTGGATTTAACGTTCCGTTGTACGGTTTAGGCTGAAGTTAATTATTTTCATGAACAGATTGACAACGTTTAGGCTGTGGCAATGAAGTTCAGGTTAGTAGTTAGATAGACTTTTGATTTAAGTAAGGAGAGTGCCGAACATGTTCTGCCGCTGTTTGACTTCCTAAACAGCTGTGTAGTGTAGATGTTTTGGTAGTGTGTCTCGCGTAAGCTACAGCGTTGCAGTGAGCTACACTGGTTTGAAACGACAGGTAATGGTAATTTCACCAACAAATCGTTTACTAATGTCAGAATAAATCCTACAACGAAAATGTATATGTGAGGAATGTTTATTTTAACGATTGAAAACAGATAACGCTACATCATAGACCACTGTAGTATGTGTTGCCCGGGCAACACAGGCTAATGTCATGATGCTAATACTTCAGTGAAATAGTAGACTACTGTTTCCGAAAGTAGATGTACTTCCTTAATAATATCAGCTTATATTGTACATTACACATCACAATTGTGTGTCATATCACAAAGTAAAATGAGTAAATAGTTATCACCCTGGCCTCTTTTCTTGTGGCGTTTCTGCAGCTGCCTTGCAGTAAAGCTATAGTTAGCCTAGCCATCCCCCAAGTTAACAGATGCAAAACGAATGTTCTGCCAAAGGTAGTCACGCGTGTTTTCGTGACGTAGTGACGTTAGTAACGTCAGTGACTGTGGCTAGCAAATTTGCCACCGTTAGCTTCACTTTTCGCCACAAAAACTTAACTTCAGCCTAAACCATGCAACGGAACGTAAATTCCAATAGAAGCAACTCAATCGCTACCAAGACGAAACTTTTGACACCTACGTTGTCTATGTAGGCCAAATATTTACTGAGTTTTAGGGGGGCAAAAAGAATAATAATAATAATATATATGTGAGAGAACAAAGGTTGTGCCCTTGCCGAAGGCAAAGCACACCCAATAATACACATTAACCTATACTAACCGTATAAACCTATACTAACCTAAAGACAAGTGGGGAACAATTAGTGCAATATTGCTGATGTAATGCAACCAGTAGCTGAAAGTGACAGTGTGTAAAGTGCCAAGTGAGAAAGTGGTGAGAATGTATCAGTGTCCATTCAGAAGCCTGATGGCCCTTGGAAAGTATTCTCCAGTCTACGTGTGTGAGACCGAATGCTTCGGTATTGCCAGCCAGAAGGCAACGGGGTAAAAAGACTGAAGGATGGGTGGTGGTAACAGTCTCATAGAATCCTGTAAGCTTTCCTGAGGCATCATGTGTGGTAGGTGTCCTGTAGGGCTGGGAGCTTCCTGCCGATGATTAACTCAGCAGACCTGACCACACTATGTAGGGCCTTGCGGTCCCCGTCTGTACAGCTCTCATACCATACTGTAATGCAACCAGTCAGTATGCTCTCTATTGTGCATCTGTAAAAGTTAGTGAGGATGACTGAGTCCATGCCAAACTTCTTCTCAGGAAGAACAGGCATTTCCGGGCAGCTTTAACTACCGTGTGAGCAGACCAGGTGAGATCATTGCTGATGTTCACTCCAAGGAACCTGACGCAGCTGACCTGCTTGCAGCTGACCTGAAGCACCATGCTCCTCCTCCTGCCGCCTCCTATAGTCCAAAATAATCTCCTTACGCCTGGGACACACTGCCTGCGATCGGCTGCGATCTGCTGCGACGCGCCTGGAAGCGCCTCCTTTTTTCTTTCGGCGCCTGTGTTATCAAATGGCACCAACCACACTGGCTGCGAAGCGCTGCGATTGCCTGCGATCGCCTGCGATCTGCAGCGATCGTTTCGGCAGCTGGTTGAATTTTTTTGCAAGACGCTTGCGAAATCGGCTGCAGGATGATGAAATACACCATATTAGTTGATATATTTGAATAAAAAAACATGTTATTAAGATTTTACTCCATTAATTGTAGACTACGGTTTACATTTGTAAAGTTGTAGACTTTATAATTACACAATGTTGGTAACGAACGTCCTTTGTGGTTTCCCTGATGAAAACTAATGAAAATTAACGGATTGATCCATTGAGCTAGCATGCCCGTAGTTGTTTTGTTTGTTTGAGAGAATCGAGTTGTCACGCGTTGCACACAACACACACGCAGACATAGCCTACCGAGAGAGAACCCCCAAGTCGATTTCTAAAATCAGCATCAAATGAATTCTCGAAGTCGTAGCCGATCGTAGCCGATCGTGGCGCGTCCAGGCGCTTCGCAGCCAGTGTGTCCCAGGCGTTAGTCTTGCTGACATTGAGAGGTTATTGTCCTGGCACCATTATGTCAGGGTATCAACCACTTGCATAGGGAGGTGCTTAGTCCCAGGTCCACAAACTTGGAGACGAGTCTGGAGGGGATGATGGTATTGAATGCTGAGCTGTAGTCAATGAACAGCATCCTCACATACGTATTCCTTTGTCCAGGTGGAAGAGAGCGGTGTGCATAGTCAGGGTGAAGGCATCGTCTGTAGACCTGTTGGACCGGTATGCAAACTGCATAGGGTCCAGGGTGGGAAGCAGCGATGAGCAAATTAATGTTTTGACTAGCCGCTCGAAGCACTTCATGATGACAGAGGTCAGTGCTATCGGCGATAGTCGTTCATGCAGGTGACCTTGGTGTTTTTGGGCACAGGGACGATGGTGGTCCTCTTGAAGCAAGTGGGGAGTACGGACAGGCTGAGGGAGAGGTTACAGATGTCTCAACTAAATATAAAAAGGTTAAAATCAGACTATTATTGTTATTGTTGATTTATTTGTTGTTTCTTTTAGAACATACAATAATAGCATTTATAGGCCTACAATTACTTAAATGTGTAGGCATCATATTTGAATACAAAAAACTGAAACAAGTCAGGAGTGGTTATAGTGGTTTGATTCAATATTGAAGAATTACATGAATTAGAATATTTGGGTTTGGGTATTGTGTGCCGTGTTAGATGGGTCTTGATCTGGTCTGGGTCCCCAGGAGGTATAGATGTACATTCATAGAATGGTCATATTTTAATGGAAAATTCATGAGTAATAAGACTCTTACACATTGTATTAATTGAGATTAGCAGACACTTTTATACAAAGTGACATACAAATATGGGATTTAGTGCTAGTTGGCACAGCAAGTAAACTAACAATTTAGTGTAATTGAGAAGGATATCGATACACATTTGTACTTTTCTCCAAACTATCATATTCTTACTCAACATATCGATAACACAGGCAAACTGACAACTTCGATTGGGCTGTGAGGAAAGGCAAAAACCAATCACAGCTAGCCTGCCTATCCAGCCAGTGGCACAGTTTGCTGAAGCTTTTTAAAACTATAGTTACAAAGTAAAAACGAATGGGTGAAACTACTTGGTTGGTTAGTTACAACTTTTAATTGACAAAATTGACAACAGATGGAAGGATCGCCTCACATGTTCACTTCCGGTCTCACTAGATGATAATACCGGCATGGCATAATGGTGAGCTAGCTGCTTAACTACCTAGCTATTGTAGGGGGTTAAATATTGGCCAAACAACCAAAACGAATTCGCCTATGGTTTAAAGGAAGATGGGAAACTGAACAGTGCATTAGCATGAAGCAAATAATGCCAATACAAATAGAATTACAGTTATTTGACTCTATGGGTTAAATCAGAGCAAGAATGGTCAAAGTACGGTTAAATGAAATAAGCATTTAATAACATTGCAAATGAATGAAATCAATTACAACATTACATTTACATTTAGCAGACGCTCTTATCCAGTGCGACTTACAGTAAGTACAGGGACATTCTCCTCTGAGGCAAGTAGGGTGAAGTGCCTTGCCCAAGGACACAACTTCATTTTGCACGGCCGGGAATCGAACTGACAACCTTCAGATTACTAGCCCAACCGCTTAGCCACCTGACTCCCTATTACAAGGCAAACATGTTACAAAATGAAGGTTTTAAATCTTACCTACTCTACCGTGATCATTGTAAATCAGAGAGAGAGAGAAAGAGGTGAGCAAGGAGTAAGACAGTAGGACAAGCCAGAACTGAGGCTGAGACCTTCTCTTTGGAGAATCCAAAGAACAATGCATTATACACAAGACCAACCAATCAGACCAAATCTTGAATGGGGTGTGAGAGCCATCTCAGAGAGATTTTTTTCTGGACGGTTCTGTCAGTGCATGACGTCACAATTGAATTTGACTTGAACATTCTGAACCATTGAAACCCATTAATTTATCAATGAGAAAAGTAATAGCACACTAGAGCAGTTCAGACTTTATCAAATGAAGTTTGAACGGTGTTTCTAGCTTAAACGGTGTGAAAGGAGTAGGCGACGGAAAAAAGTGGGAGGAAAATTTAAAAAAATAAAAAATAAGTATGCAGAATAACAATAGTGTTTTTGCTTGCAGCAAACACACTAAAAATAACTAGAAAACTTTTTTAAATGGCTGAAAATACAGAAATGAGAAAATACCCGCAAGCTGAAAGCTGAAATTAATTTTAAAAATGTGTGATTCACACAAAAGATGGAGTGTGGAAGCTGAACTGCATCATCTAACAAAGCTAAGAGCTTAAATAGCCTACAATGCGGGAGCAGCTGAAAGCTGAACTGTTAAACAGAAGAAGTAGGCTAGCTAGTCATAACAAGAATATTATAGTTTTAACAGCTGAAATTATAGTTGGGGTAGTAAAAGCTGTAACCTATCATTCAGTGCGTTTACTCGGCTTTCTTAGTCGGATTCAATGTGTTGATGGAATGAAACATACAGCAGTAGGGCCGATACAGGAAGACACAGCGACACTTTGTTGCAGAAGGATGATGGTGCAAGTTTTGTCCGTGGAGCATACAACGATTATTAAAAAAGAATCATGTAGACGCGTTTATTGAGTAATCGCATAACTAACTAGAGAGGGTACAATTTCTGGGGAAATTGTAGGGTGTGCTTGCTTGCGTCGGTTGCACAGGGGTCCGTTTTTTTATGACATATTTACAACTGATATTTCTGTATATTTTATATAAAAATGCATAGGGCCTACTTATTATTTATAAAGATTACATAGATTTAAAAGCATCATTTTTTTGCTGCTTATTTACAACTCAAAATATGAGTTAAGTGTAGAATGAAATATGATGTCTTCTCATTTCCCCTGCAAGAGGCAGCCTCATAGCTGAATCAAAACGAATAAATTTGGCAGACCGGTGTAAAAATTGACCTAATGACTTAAACGTCCTTTTAAGTTTTCCCTTCTCGTGATATTTTCAGGCATTTAGCCTACTCATATTGCATTCATTCATTAATAAAGAACCCCCTTTGAAGATTATTCTACGACGTTACCGGCAGTAGAAGATGGAATCGCGATTCAAACAGTACCATCTGCTAACTGAATATGGCCCCAAAAACTTAAATAAGCTTGACATTTATTTAGCGGAAAATCGCTCATTCGTAAAAAGCTCGCTGGTAGCGATCATTGTCAGTAACAACGCAAAATGCGATATAGCCCTGTGTGGAGAAGCTGCCCCGGTAAATTGTACTACTACAGTACAGTATGCCTACTAGACTACTGCTGTGTTCGTCTTGGTAGCGATTGCGTTGGTTGAATTCGATTTAACGTTCCGTTGTACGGTTTAGCCTGAAATTAATTATTATCATGAACAGATTGACAAAGTTTAGGCTGTGGCAATGAAGTTCAGATTAGTAGTCAGATAGTTTCACCTATTGAAAGACTTTTGATTTAAGTAACCTTGGGGTTACCATGGACGACGAGCTCTCCCTCACGGCTCACATTGCTGCGGTCTCCCGGTCGTGTAGATTCACCCTCTACAACATCCGGAAGATCAGGAGATACCTGTCTGAGCACTCCACCCAGCTGCTAGTCCAAGCACTTGTCCTCTCCAAGTTGGAATATTGCAACTCGCTGCTCGCTGGTCTCCCAGCATGTGCAACCCGCCCTCTTCAGAGGATTCAGAACGCACTGGCCCGCCTGGTCTACTATCTACCCAGACGCTCCCATGTTACCCCGCTCCTCATCTCTCTCCACTGGCTACCTATCATGGCCCGTATCAGATTCAAGACCCAAGAGTGCCAGTGATACCCATCTCAGAAGGTCTGGAGAGCAGGATCTGGTGGTTAACCGTATCAAACGCTGCAGAAAGGTCCAGCAGAATGATGACGGATGACCTGGAAGCCGCTCTGGCAGGTTGTTCTGAGAGAGAAAGTTTGACAGTTGGTTAGATACAGCACGTTCAATTGTTTTTGAAAAGAAGGGTAACAGTGATACCGGTCTGTAGTTCTGGAGGACGGCAGGGTTAAGGGAGGTTTTTTTGAGTAGAGGGGTAACTCTAGCCTGTTTGAAGGCAGAGGGGAAGGTGCCGGAGGTAAGAGAGGAGTTTAGGACATGGAGAAGAAAAGTTATGATTGGAGGGGGAGATGGTTTGAAAGAGAGGGGAGGGGATAGGATCAAAGGGACAGGAGGTGGGGCGATGAGAGAGAATGAGGTCAGACAGGGGAGTTTAGACATTTAATTGGGTCAGTCATGGAGGGTGAGAGGGTAGGAAAGGTGGGTTTAGGGAACAGACTACTAATGTCGGCGACTTTTTTCTCAAAGAAGGAGGAGAAGTCGTCTGCTGTCAGGGTGGAGGGAGGGGGTGGGGGAGGTGGGTTAAGAAGGGTGGAGAAGGTAGAAAAACGTTTGTGGGGGTTTGAAGCGGAGTTAATTTTGTTCAGAAAGTAGAGGGTTTTAGCACCAGTTATGTGAGAAGAGAAGGATTTGAGGAGGGAGTGATACTTATCAAGGTCCAGACCGCCTTTGGACTTGGGCCATCTCCTCTCAGCTGCCCGAAGGGTGGACCGTTCTTCACGAATAACATCCGTAAGCCACGGGCAGGAGGGAGAAGATCGTGCAGGCCTGGTTGACAGGGGACAGATGGAGTCAAGTGATGCAGTTAAAGTGGTTAACAAGGTGTTGGTGGCAGTGTTAGTGGGGTGGGACGAGAACTCGTCAATGGGGGGGAGGGAGGATGTTACAATAGAGGAGAAATGGGAGGGGGATAGGGAGCGGAGGTTGCGCCAGAAAGTTACAAGGGGAGGGGAGGTAGGAGGAGTTGGAGGGAGAGAGACAGAGAATTGGATAAAGTAGTGATCAGAAATATGCAGTGGGGTTACAGAGGTTAAGTCAGTGATACAGTTACGTGTCAGGATGAGGTCTAGCTGTTTGCCTGCCTTGTGGGTCGCCGGTGTGCTCAGCAGCGTCAGGTCGAAGGAGGTCAGGAGAGACAAGAAGTCGACGGCCTGCGTTCCTTGGAGGTGGATGTTGAAGTCCCCAAGGACTATCAGGGGGGTTCCATCATCTGGGAGGACGCTGAGGAGCATGTCCAGCTCCTCCACAAAGTCTGCTAGCGGGCCTGGTGGGCGATAAAGAACAATTAAGCATGCTTTGATAGGATCAGTTAGCATCACATAATGGTGTTCAAATGATTTGGCAGTAACAGGGAGTGATGTGGATGTGTATTTAATATGTGGGGAAAGAAGCAACCCTGTCCCACCACCCCGCCCGGTTGAGCGGGGTGAGTGAGTGAAGGAGTGGTTGACGGAGAGAGCAGCTGGAGTTGCAGTGTTCTCAGGGCGGATCCATGTCTCTGTCAGCGCAAGGGCATGAAGAGAAGCATGAGATGCAAACGCTGGGATGAAGTCTGCCTTGTTCACAGCAGACTGGCAGTTCCAGAGCCACAGTCAAAATAATATTTGATTTATTGACACAAACATATTGAGGCAATGTGAACATTTACGGACATTGAGGAGATTTTCAAACAGAGCAATTGAGCCTTCATTTTCTCAAAGGGGGAGAAGAACACCCAGGGCTTGGTTTACACCTATCAAAAATTCTAGCCACTGGGGGACCAAAGGCAGGCTAGGGGAACTCATATTAATGTTAAATAACCTCCTAAAGTGAAGTTTTCATGTCATGTCACCTTTAAGGTCTCCGAATAGGGTATGTAACATTGGTTGGGCTGAAAATGGCCCGGGTGCTGTTCTATGCCCCCTTATACATCCAGTGAAATTTTCCCAGGAAAAAACGGTAGGTTTTCTCCTTTTATGGTATGCTCATGAATATTTACATGAGCTGCGCGCTGATTAGTTGGTTTACAACGAATGAAGCTGCGGAGCAAAGACGCAACACTACCAACACTCACTGAAACATGAAGGTGGAGACTTGAAATAAAAACGTACAAATAAATCTATTGTGTCTACACAACACTGTTTTCAACAGATTGACTAGATATCATTTGAAATGATTACGTTAGTTGTTTCCACTTCTGTTGTCGAAGCAAACAGGATCGCCTTAAGTGGGTAACGTTAGCACTACAGCTTAGCAAACAAACTATCGTGATTCAACTCAGCTTCAGTTAGCTCTAGCTATCTTGCTGAAAAATAGATTTGGACAAACATGCATCATGAATTGTAGATTTACATGACAACATTCTTTATTATTTATTTGAATGAAACAGTCAGGAACATGAAATAACGTTAGCCCCATTGCCAATAAACTAGGCTAAATCATCACACATTCTATGCTCTTGCGTTAGCAAGCTAAACTAGTTTTACAGTCTAGGTTTTTTCGCTATCTAGCTGTTCTTGCATTCCTTGCAAATCAGCGTTATTAAAAAGCAGATGAGCTACAGTCTAGCTCACATTGACTAGACGGGCATGTTTGTCTATCCACCTTTTTCCTGGTTAGCGAATCTACCCATGATTCATAGCGGGTTTCAACCGGAAGCCGGTTGTCTTATTCCGGTTCGAAGCTTGTGTACGTTTGATAGCTTGTAGTTTTTTTTATCTTGTTTGCTGTAAAAGCCGGTGTTTCTCAATGGATGAAGCACAAATGGACAAAAAACGGAGGTAGATACACACCATGGATGTTTTAACAAGTTGTGACGACAGTACCGTAACAGTCCCTCATCCATCTCTTCTGACGGAGTGGCTAGATGACATGAAGCAATGGCCCGATGTTAGCTACATCGACGTTGTTAATTACCTTTTATTTTCTGAAGGTGTTGATGGCGAATAATTGCGTAATTACAAAAGCACAGAAGCTTATACTTACTTGCATAGTAACAAAATAGGTACAGTATTGTTGAAGAAACACAGCAGCTTTATATATTTGAAGGCAGCAGTAGAGCCCAGTCAGTGTCAATAATGCTAAACATACAGCATGAGCCATGCTCAGTGATACATGAAACTGTCTGCTTAGATCACCTATTACACAGTGTTTTTAATTTCATAAGTGTCATAAGAACTTGATCTCGAACAGGCATTGTAAATGAATTACTGGCATGTCCTTCCAGTGTTGATGCAAAAATGTCAAATGTTTCTAGATCTAGACCAGTGTAGAGCAAAGCATCTGCGTTATGTTGAAGCAAAAAGTAGGCAATGTCATCACACTAAGTCATCTTATCCTGCACATCTTTTCTTCTGGCTGCCTTGCAGTAATCATGATCTTGTCGGGCAGGGTCCTCCCACTGTGTATGTACTGAGTGTAACTGTTGGTGAATGGGAGTTGCAGAACTTGAGTTGCTGATCTGGTCTGAATCAGTTGAGGACAGGGGAAAAATTCCCGCTGAGCAGTCTGACCAAAACAAAAGTATTGCCAAAGTTACACAGTAGGAAAGTAAACACTAGAAGTACAACATGTCATAATTGACCAGTAAATGTACATTTTGTATTAATTATCTAAAACTGAAAAGGTAACTAGCAACTAAAGCTCTCAAATAATTGTAGTGGTGTACAAGTAGGCTATAATATTCGCCTTTTGAAATGTATTGGAGTAGAAGTATAGGGATGAACTGATAATGAGTGAAACACGTGACGAATGAAAATTTCTCTGAGCTCATACAACACTGACATTACATCAGCATGTACAGTATGAAGTACTTAAGCAGAACCCTAACGTCTGTAACGTTTTCTTTATATATGGCTTGCAGCTTTGAAACTAAAACACCCTCCCACGAATTGGTGTATGTTTGCTCTTTCCATTTCTTAAAATAAATATATATATTGCTGCATAAAACATGGAATAACCGTAAAGTTACAGTTTAAGTTACGAGGTCTGCCTTCGATGTCTTCATTGCTGCTGCTAGCTGTTTCCGACAGTTAGCCGGACTAGCTTTCTCCTCGTCTTCGGAGGTGGTCGGTCGTAGCCCAGATAAGCTCCGGATCAGGATACCGTTCGGTTGGATTTTTTTTAACCCTCGTGCTGCCTTCGAGTCACATGACCCAAAGGTTCATAACGAACCATCGTTGTGTTTACCCAATTTTACCCAATACAAAAACAAATAAAAATAATTTTCTTTTAACCATTCCAATGTGGGGGGTCTGAGACAGCCCGACAGTTAAAAGAAAATGCTTCACTTTGTTTTTGTATAAGGTAAATTTGTCGCAATACGACGGTGGGTCACAATGACTGATGGGTCAGAATGACCCGAAGATAACACAAGGGTTAAAGAAATGGAAACAGCAAACATATACTTTCTTTGGAGGGTGTTTAAGTTTCAAGGCTGCAAGCCACGCTGTTTTGCGTTCCTCAGTCCTTGGCATGCAGTGCAAAGCATACGGCGATGGACACGGACATTTTTTTCTAAGTTGTTTATGTTCGAAGCAAGACGTTTCTGACAACATTTTCAATTTTCTGGAATTGTTATGGCAACCAACAACGGCACAAGTTGAACCTGAGCTCATGTTAACAATTAAACACAACTTATTGTAATCAATGTAATCAATGTAATGTTCTCTGTCGATAAACGCTAGTAGAGGTTAGCCGCTGAACAGGAAACACAAAACCGGAGAGCGGAGCGCGGAAGTACGTCAGCACCCATAGGTTGCTGGAGAAACAATGTAAAGCAAGATGTGTTGCTGTTGCTGAAAAGAGGTGCGTTCCGACCTTATGTTCATCACAACCGCAAGCTGTAGTATGATTTTGTTGGTAACAGTTATTAGCAATGCTAACGTATCCTGTATCTAGCACCTGCCTTTCTCCAGTTATTTCAAATAGATAATCTTGACAGGCGTAAGCAATAGGCTAGACTGCTATTCGTTTTCTGGCTATTTTTTGGAAGCTTCCCTTCTAATGCCAACTACAGTCTAGCTAGAGTCATTTACTAAGTAAGGTATGTTGATGTGTTTAGAAATGTATTTAGCATTCTACCTATGCTAGATACAGGAGACGTAGCATTGCTAACTGTTATCGACAAAATCATACTTACAGCTTGCGTTTGTGTGTGGAACAGCACCTCTTTTCAGCAACAGCGGCTTAGCAAATTCTTCTTTAAATTGTCCAAGGTTTTCATTCAAAACTGTCCTCGGTGAAATGGTTCAAGCAAATGTGTAATTGAGGGTCGAACTGCACAGGGATCTTCTCATAGACAAACATCACAGCCCGTCGAGTTTTTGTTTCCTTCGGAAGACTCTGAAAAGTGTCAGCATTCCCTGTGCAGCCTGGAACACTTAATTTACAACCATAGTCCATTTTCAATATGCTAGAAAAACGTTCTTTGTAATTCTGTGGAAGTACACAGAGCAGCGTGCAGCAAATTTTGGGGCGTGACCAAGGTACAGACCACAGCCAAAAAAGGTGGAGCCACCGAACTGACCTACTGTTTTTCAGCTACATTTTTCAATTGTGAGATTTACATAGGAAAGAGGTGTCAATGGACTTTGAGGTTCACTGTATGTCCATTTTACCCACTGAACTGTCGTTATTCAACTGTGACAAGGTAAATTTGGTTCTGCAATCAATGACCCCTTTAAAGCATTCTGCTTCTGCATATCTCCGACATATTTTTTGACCCCCCCCCCCCCACACACACACACACACACATATACAACTTCTAAATAAAAGCCCTGTTGAAGGAATTCTATATGTATCTAATGTGATGAGGTGCATCATTTAATAACTTTTTAGTCTATATACCAAACATTCGGAATCTGTATCCTCACCCCCTCTCTCCTTCACCCAATCCTATCACCTCCTCTATTGGTTATCAGGCCCCTCGCATTTACATTTAGTCATTTAGCAGACGCTCTTATCCAGAGCGACTTACAGTAAGTACAGGGACATTCCCCCCGAAGCAAGTAGGGTGAAGTGCCTTGCCCAAGGACACATCATTTTGCGCGGCTGGGAATCAAACTGGCAACCTTCAGATTACTAACCCGACTCCCTCACCGCTCAGCCATCTGACTGACGTCTGACCGCATCCCTGCAGTTGCTGAGTGGGGTCAGCGGACAGGGGGGATGGATCAAAGCTTTTTTTTTTTTTTCAGCTTTCAGCATTCCAACGCATTTTTTAAGTTGATATATGTTGGTACTATAGTTTTTTCAATTTCAAAATATGACATGATATTCATCTTCCCAGAACGTCGTAATCACAGACTGTAAAAAGAATGCTTCCTTCCACTGTACAAAATGAAGCCAAAATATCCTGGATACGGGTGCTGTCATCTTGCGCTGGTGATGTCATTTGGAGCCAGAGTCTGCGCAGTTGTGATTGGGTGGTGGAGCCGCGGAATCAGGGTCCCACCCATACACTCGCCCAACCCAATCGCAAGCACACACTAACCCCTTTTTATATAGTCAAATAACTAATTAAAAACAAACTGATCCGAAAAATTAGCACTTGAACAGACATCAGCGTGATGAGAACTACTTAAAGGGCAGAAACCATAATTGAAAAAAAGCACTTTGATTTTTTTTTTTGGCTCATTGTCTCATGATTTGGCTTCACTTTTGAGCAGCTGTCGTTTTACAGTCAATGGTCATAATGGTGAGACTGAGGGCTCGTCGTTTGTGGAGAGATCATTTAGCCGTTGACAAATCAATTGTTAGGAATACAGTGGTTGTGTCAAAAAGCTTTATTTTTCACATGCTAACACATGAGACTAAATATATACTTTAAGATTAAGGAAAACCCCATAAATGCTTTCATGTGATCATCAGTTTTTAGATGCATGGAAGTAGATTTAATGTACCTGGCTGCGAAGAAACCTTAATTTGCCTTCACATCAGGGGCGGATCTAGAAACATATTCATGGGGTGGCAAGAGGGTGGCAGGAGATTTGAGGGGTGGCACCCACACGGCAGAAGTATATATATGCTGATGTAATTGCAGTCATATTAATCAATGTTTATTTGGAATCAATGTTTATTTGGAATGCCCCCAAATAAGACACTTTTACTTCAACATTACACTACATTATTATGGAACACTATTAAAGCCTTAAATCAAAGATATTGAGGAAACACTGAAAAATGGTTTCAAAAGTGTTTTCATTGATTTATTGGCTATTGGTTAATCAATAATAAACTGTATCACCAAACCGAAGGTTGGACAACTTGGTCAGCTAGTAGTAGAAGAATGTGCAACAAGTTTATATGGTCGATTATGACAAAGATATTGAAGAAACACTGAAAATTGTGTGTATTCAAATGTCTGCTAGGTTTTTCTGCATTTAGGCTCTCTACTCTTTTACCCCGGTCCCTAAATATGACACAGCGCCTGAACGGAGGTACGAATATGAATGTTTGTTGAATCTCGAATATAAAACTGATTTCACCTCGGTCTCGGCGCAGTGGGGAGGGTGGTTGGAGTCATCTAGTGCTGCATTCACTTGCAGTGGGATATTAGCAGGCCCAAACGTACACTGTAAAAAAAATCTGTCGATTTTACGGTAAAATACTGGCAGCTGTGGTTGCCAGAATTTTACCGTAAAAAATATGGTGACCATGTATAAGGCATTACGGTATGATTTTTGAGAACTGTAAAATGCAATGTTTAAAATTGTGTTATTTACAGTAAATTACTATTTTAAAAATGTCATAAACCTGTTTACAGTAATTTGCTGTCAATATAACAGGCAGAATGTAAACTATCTTACAGTAAACAACCGTAATAAATATAGTGACCATGTATAAGACATTACGGTATCATTTTTTAGGAACTATAAATTTCATGGTTGAAAACTGTTTTTCCAACGGTAAATTACTAT
Organism: Osmerus mordax; assembly: GCF_038355195.1. Lineage (NCBI taxonomy): Eukaryota > Metazoa > Chordata > Actinopteri > Osmeriformes > Osmeridae > Osmerus > Osmerus mordax. The sequence continues at coordinate 14,791,224 of NC_090055.1, forward strand.
GTAAAAACCAGATCTATTGTAAACTAGTTTACAGTGATTTTCTTTTAAAATAACAGCAATACTATGAATCTTTTTACGGTAAACACATTTTTTTAAATAATTTACAGTAAATTACTGGCAGCTGTGGTTGCCAGAATTTTACCATAAAAAATACAGTGATAACATATAGAACATTACGGTATGCCAGTAAATTTCACAGTTGAAAATGTTTTTTGTTTGTGGTAAATCTCTATGGAAAAACATATATTGTTAACCTAATATAATGTAAACTTTCAAATCAATTCCAATGCATCAATAACCAAGCAAACTTACTGCTAGTACCATAAATACTTCAACTTACTGAATATTGTGTAATAAGGAAAGGTTGCTTCTGGGAACAAAAACCAAGTCAAAACTGGAAAGCACAACTCAAACTTTAATCAAGTCACGGATGTTCAGAGCAGCTTCCAACAAAAATGGCAACAAAATAGCTGTTGCCTTGATCTTAGTGTTCAAGTAATAACTTCTTATTGTTTGACTTACTGAAAGGACAGCCTTTAACAAAAAATACACAAAATTGCTGCTTATTGCTTGTGTAATCAAAAGGCATTAGTAATTCAACAGAAAATGCACAATGAGCCAGTTTACATAAATTTAACAAAATCGCTTATTTTAACCCTTAAGTCGACCGAAAAGAAAGAATACAGAAAATTATTATTATTGTGTATACCGTTTCATACCAGTTTATACAGCTGGCGCTGTGCGGTCAGACAACAGTTCAGTTGGATAGGTCCATCTTTAACATGTCCCTCTCCAATCCTGGTCAGCGAGATCTGCGATGAGGGTAAGGACCCTTAAGTTGACCGAAAAGAAAGAATACTGAAAATTATGATCATTTGCAGCCCTTGTGTATACTGTTTCATACCAGTTTATACAGCTGGCGCTGTGTGGTCAGACAACAGTTCAGTTGGATAGGTCCATCTTTAACATGTCCCTCTCCAATCCTGGTCAGCGAGATCTGCGATGAGGGTGAGGACTCTTGGGTTCACCGTCAGCTGTTTCTTGTTCTTCTTTGTTTCAACTTTTGTGCCCCTCTCCGGATTGATCATGAAGAAACACCTTTGAACATAATTTCATAATCAAGGAATCTTTTTATTTTATTATCTAATAAAAATATAAATAAAAACACTTATTTACCTCTGAATGAACTCAAGTGTGGAGCCCAGATCCACGGGATAATGGATATTGAGGCAGTAGTAGGTTCCAAACATCAAACAGATGGCAGAGATGAAGTTGGGGATGTGGTCATTCACGACCTTGCCATCTACACTTAGCATAAACTGTCTTGAGGCATAGCAAGACGTTCCTGCAAAGAACAGACAGGTAAAATAACAGACCAGCCATTACCATCCAGAAGAAGTCTTACCAAAATTGCTAGGCTTTGAAGCAGCACTTTAAAAAATGACAGTGAATGACAGTTTTCATGTAATACTTCCTAACATTAGCTTAATGAAACTGATTATCAACACTTACCACATACAATGATGCATGGTGTCACAGGCAAGCTTTCCACTTGTACTTCCTTTGCCAGACATGTTTGTTCCACATAGTGGAAGAGGTTCTCCTCTTTTTCATTAAAGTACGAGAGAAGAAGGAGTATCATATCCTTGACATCTTCTGAGCAGCCCTCTAACGGTCCTCTCAGAATTTCCAGCTTTGTGACAGCCTGAAGAACTCTTTTGCTCTTGTCTGCACAAAAGGTTCTCATTAAGTCCAGAAGCCGTTTTCCCTTTTTTTCAACATTGGTGAGGAAAGTCTCTTTCAGTGATATGCCAGTGAGCTCTTGGAAGTGGACTGTCATGCCAATCTCCTGGAACAAAAAAGGCCACTCCTCCATGAGGGATTGCAGATCTGTTCCCTGGTTTATCTCTTTACGTTGGGAGTAGTAGGTACACTTCATTAGAGTTTCTACCTCGCCTGGGGTGAAGTTAGTCTGTTCACTGAGCGCTTTCATTTGGTCTTTCTTCTCTTGTTGGCTTTCTGGTGTCTCACTCACTGGCATATATTTCATGTCCCACTTTACGCAACCATAGGTGTCCTGCTTAGCTGCCCTTTGTTCAGCTGGGATTTCATCTGTTTCGTACTCTTCTGACCCCTGTTTGCGCTTCTTAATCCTTGGTGTTGAAGACCGCTTCACATTTTCAATCCGGGCTTGTAATTGCTTGACTAGTGAGTGATATCCTGGTCCAATCACATCACCTGCTATGACATCTTGCAGTGACTGTGGATACTTTGCAACCATTTTTTTGGCAACTTCTGTGGAGGCTTTTGTATTGGGAGAGGCACAGGCTTCCATCATGAAAGTAACAACAATCCAGACCATTTCTCTACGTAGCCGTGGACTTGGCCTTTTCCCCCTCTCTAAACACTGCATCAAGCCTTCAGGAAACTTTGTCCATGGGATCTGGAAGTCGTCAACCCAGTCTGCAGCAGTAATCGACGGGGAGAGACTGACTGAAGAGCATGTTGAGGAAGATGGAGGAGACAATGCTGACTGGCTATGGCCTTCATTGGTTTGTGCTGTAAAGAATGGAATCAACAAAATGTATTTAAAGTATGTTTTATCCTTAGTTCAGACCTACTTCAAAAATGGTTGTCAAAATTACTTACTGGTTTGTTTCCAGGCAGCTACCAATCTTCTTGCTTGAATTGGTCTCAGTGTTGAAAGCAGATCAGCTTCCTGGATGAAGTGAAAATCCTCGCTGGTCTCTACCCCCAATGATTGGAGTGTCTCCACTAAATTATCCAATACTGAGGCTGGGAGGTCTGGTATCACATTTGTGATGGCACTGCGAATGTTGATTTGCTCTGGATTATCCATTTCTGAGTATGTAAGTGATTAAAGCACAATTAACCACAGAATGACAGTCCAAGACAGTTAACAATGTGATAACACACTGTGTTTCAAAGGAACTATTTGGTATCCATCTTTCATATAAGATGGCAATGGATAGAAATCAATCAAGTCACTGATGTTCAGACACTGCATCTTTTCATTGTCTTTCCTAACTGAGTAAAGGTGGTAGTCAGAAAGGAATTCTGCTGTTTACACTGACATCAGAAAATGAACAGTGTCATTTTTAATCAAAATGAGCACTAGTTCACCAAACTGCACTGAGTCAATGTTCCGTGATAAGGAATTGCCCTTTTTTATATGACGTTCCCTTATACAGGATTTCTACTGTGACCTTTGTGTTGGTCTCAGTGAAGCCAAATTGTCTGACTGCATCTTGAATGGCTTTACTGTATAGTCCTGAGTAAAATGGACAACCATCTTTAACTTGGAAGACAGCCTTGCCCGATCCTGCTGAAAGATATGCATGTAACAGCTGATGTCTTTCAGACAGAGTAAGACAGAGGTTTTTGAAATTTTTCAAATTCCTTGCACATCTCTTGAAATAACTGTGCTTACTTTCAAAGCGCATTGTCCATAATCTGATCAGGGGTCCACATTTCAGAATCATTTCTGGGTAGTGACGTAAATAATGATGCTTTGGTTTCAGGCAACATTCTGGGAATAGAGCCTTTCTTGACTCTAAATATTCTTGAATAAGAACATCAAGGTATGCAACCTGAGGGACAGATTTTCTGAGCACATATCATGTCCACAATGTCTTTCAGCTGCAGAGTCAACTGCCACACATTATCTGCTTTATCTTCCACTCTGTCACCAATCATGAGAGGCAACAGCCTTAGAAAATTCAAATTCTGTACAGCTTGACCTGAGAGTTTAGTTCCATGGGGGCTGACCTCACATGGTTTTGTAGAAGCATCGGAAGCGCAGTATTTAAACTGTTTAATCCGTCGATTCAGAATGGAATAAGTGAACCAAGCCTTTTTCTTTATGAAATACTTAAGATACAGTGCAACATCGTAAGACAAAACACCCTCAAAGATGTCGTGTCCCAGACAAGGTGGCAAACCTGGCAGACAGACATTAAAGTATTTCAAAGAATTAAAGACCGACTTAAACTTTACTCCTTCCACATCTGTGGATGTACCTTCGGTCTGGAGGCGATCAACAGCAGAATTGTAGGACAATAGTCCTCTCTGGTCCACACAGATTTGGATCACCCTGAAAGTCAGATCTGTTTATTAAGCAGTACCTACAGAAATATTTTGAGGTGCTGAAATTTTCAGTGAATCCACCGATGCAATGGGAGCCCAAATTATCTCCAGCAATGCAATACAAGGTTCCCTTGACTGTTTCATTTGATACAACAATCCCATTATCCTACAATTCCTTCAAGTCTGTTATTAGTTCAGAGAACACCTTAGCATGCCCAAACGCTTTGAAATCTTTCTCTCTACACAATAACACAAGTGACATGTGGTCTGTATCAGACCGTACATGAAGTGGTAAGTTGGCAACAGATGCATAGACAGCTAAAACTTTATGTCTTGTCTTGGCAGAGCCTAAAGGGTTAACTACTTCGAAGGCATCCTGGTATAGAACTAACTTGACACATGATGGATTTTGAGAAAATAAATCATTGTTTTTGAATATCTGACCATCCCTAATGTCACTTAGAACATCTGAAGGAGATTTGGGTGAGTGCTCTCCTGACACACAGTTCTGCCACTGATCAGATTCTAACAAACAAGTCTCTCTCACAGGCACATAATAGGCAAACCTATCTATCCTGTTCTCATCTCTTCCTAAAAATATTTTCTTGGGCTCCACAGTTGAATTTTTCTTTGAAAGACTTGGCTCTTGAATAATCTGTTCGCATTGGCCCTGTATGATATGCAGTGAACAGATCAAATCCCTTGACAGCCTCACAAACCTTGGTTATGTCCTCATCTGATAATGAGGTGTCATTTTTTTTAGCAGTGAACTAAGTTTACTCAAAGTATATGTTTGACCCAACTCATTTATGTTTTGCATTTCCTCAACAATGTTCTGTATAGTTGAAGCAGGCTAAGGAACTGCCCCTGCAATCTCAAGTAGAACAAACTCACGTTTCTAAGATAAAGATCACTGAAATGTTCAGATATGTCCAAATCGACTTCATCTGTGCCTGTCGCTGGACCTGCATCACAGTGAGGGACAATGTCACCTGACTCAGGTGGAGTAGATGTTGACGGATGAGAAGCAGATTCTCTATACACATCACTTACACTGCTGTCTGTAAAACCTGTGCTTCCGTGACATATGCGCGGTAAATGAAGACTTGACTCGGAAATCTGTATTACATCCTCTAACTGGACAACTTACAGCACGTCCTTCTACAATATGCTCCTTCAAGTGAGCAATCAGTTCATGGGTATCTTTACACTGGCGTTCACACAAGGCCACTACACATTTAAAAGTGGTAACAGCCGTCCAGACTGTTTCATTAGCAGATACAACATTATGCCTCCGGTAAAAATGAGCCTTAAAAGCTCCATACCTGCAAAATGTCTGCTTGCATCCATCTCCAAAGCACTTAAAAAAACAGCGAGGTTCGTTTCTGTGGAGTTTGCAGTGAAGCACATAACCTCTCAAAGTCTTATGAGACTTACCACAGAAATCACAATTTACCATTGTGTATGTTCGACACAACATACACAATGTGGCAAAAGACAATTTAACCCAACTAACATTTAGCAAAATTAACACATTTTGTTAAATTAAGCAAAACTAACATTCACCTTTCAAGCAAGTGCAACACAAAACGGCAGAAAAGCCCGCGTTGTAGAGCTAGCATACCTATGTTAACTATGGCGTGAAATTAGTGCCAGGAGAGCGAGCTCTGTAAAAACGATTTGTAACTTGCAAAAAAGATTTGTGTCTCTGTAGAAAATGATTCGTGTACTTGCAAAAAAAAGTTTTGTGTCTCCGTAGAAGAAGGCAAGATTTGTGTACTTGCAAAAAAGATTTGTAACTTGCAAAAAAGATTTGTGTACTTGTAAAAAAAAGTTTTGTGTCTCCGTAGAAGAAAAAGATTTGTGTACTTGTAAAAAAAAGTTTTGTGTCTCCGTAGAAGAAAGAGATTTGTGTACTTGTAAAAAAAAGTTTTGTGTCTCCGTAGAAGAAAAAGATTTGTGTACTTGTAAAAAAAAGTTTTGTGTCTCCGTAGAAGAAAGAGATTTGTGTACTTGTAAAAAAAAGTTTTGTGTCTCCGTAGAAGAAAAAGATTTGTGTACTTGTAAAAAAAAGTTTTGTGTCTCCGTAGAAGAAGGCGGGAACACTGCTCCCAAAACCATCTAAGCCAATCAAATATAGCCATTTCTGTGTCTAATATCATTGGACATTTACGTCTGTCTATCACACAAAGAACGTCAGCGAATAAGAACAAAACTAGAATGCTGATGATTTCAATGGTGAGTCATTTGGTAAGTAGTTCAAAATATCCATGGGCATGTATCTTTAATGCAACATTTAAAGATTATTCGGTTAGCACACTCTTAACAGTATAAGGTATCCAGTATATGGATAAGAGTCGTAGTAAGTTGAATAGTTTTTTAATGTAAATATGTATACGGATATTTAATTAGACGACCAGTCATTAAACCTAGCATTAGATGGACAATGTGCAGCTAAATGGCAAGGAACTGCCGCGAAATCACTCAATGTAGTTAGTGGTTTTCATTCGAAATGAAAGCTGGCAGTAAATAATACACTCTAGAGTGAAAGATCCATATCTTTTTAATTTTTTGCGCTTAACTTTCCCAGCCAACATTTGAGATCAGTGTGTCCAGCTCATGTTTAGTTAAGCATGGCGAATACACCAACATTGCAGCCGGTAAGCATCATACTAAGCGTTCACAGCTTACATAACCACCATTGCTATGGTGTCATTGAACTATTACCAATCTTTTGGTTAGCTAACTAGTGGCCCAGCTGAATGTTAGTTAAGTGTTGTTATATAGCTTAACTAATGTTTTAATGAATAAACTCTACTAGTGTTAACGTCAGCCACATCAACATAATTATCTTTTTCAGGACGAGCTACAGAACCAAATCAAGGATGCAGCTCAAAACCTGTTCTCTCTGCTGGCCAGACATACCAGCAGCCCAACCGCATCCCTGGTGGACACCCCCTCCCAATCACTTCCTGGCCCTGCATTAAGTGGTGGCCGTGGTGCGAGCCCAAGCCTGCATCTAGTACACCAGCCGCCACCTACTCACCACCTAGTCCCAGCTGGTGGCCGTGGTGCGAGCCCAAGCCTGCATCTAGTACACCAGCCGCCACCTACTCACCACCTAGTCCCAGCTGGTGGCCGTGGCCATCCATCAGTACAGGAGGAGATGGAGAGGTTATAACAGATTGAACAGCATTGTTTATCTTCATATGTTGTCTCCATGTAAACTGTTATCAATTCTTGAAATTGCTTGAATCTTTACTCAGATCCTTTCCATACTACGGAAAGCGGAGGAAGGGGGTGCCTGGAAGGAGGCCTCCGCCATCAAATAAGATTCAACCAGTGAAATACATCAGGTTGCAGTTCATACTGATGGCGGAGGTCACGGACAAGACTCCAAAACCAAAACAGGAGACCCAACTCCTTGAGGCGGGCCTTGGAAGAAGGACCATTAATATGCCGGAGAGAGCTGAATATGAAGAGGTATTGTAAAATGTATCTTTTGGTATGTTGAATATCGTTGTAGAATGTTGTGTGTAGGGATGTGATGGTTACCGGTATTAACTGTTAATGTGATGTGGAGACTTTGTGAAAATGTGATGGTTTGCCATCATAGTCAAAATATTTATTTTTGATTGAATGTGTTCAGATTGTCGGCCTTCTTGAAGACACCTATCCGAAACTAAAGCTGTTATCGGGGGGATGGCTGTTCTATAAAGCGGCAGGTAAAATGTAATGATTTGTAGGCCAAGAAAGTCATTGTTGGGAGGGTCCGATGACAGTGCAGTGATGGATATTATACCTAATGCTGTTACAATTCATCATGAATTCTCTCTTTGATAGAATATTCATAATATTTTCCAAATTAAGGTGGTAGTGGACAGAGAAAGCTGTCCGTGATACCTTCGGAAACAGAAGGGTATAATGCCACCATGCTGAAAGCTGCAACCACGAACGGAAAGAACATTCTTTACATAGTACCTTTACAAAACAGTCTGGACACATCTCCACTGCCACACACATCACCAGAATTTTCAAGAATGCCTAAATCAATTTGCAACACATGTGGCAAGACCATGCCTCTTCCATTCCTGCCTATGCATATTGAACAGTGCATGGAAGAGATCATTGAGGTAGACTACATTAAGGAGGTAACTGAAGAGGAGGTAACTGAAGAGGCTACACCGGCATGGAATGTGGAAAATGTAAGCAAAAGCTTTTTTGTCTGAAGTATCTTGGCATACAATATTTTGTAGTGTGATAATAAATATTTGACATATAAATATTTTCATGAGCATTTTACATATTCTTTTAGGAGAGATGTCCAACATGTGGAAAATCATTCTTAAAAGCCTTCATAGAGCTCCATGCCAGCTCCTGTGGTGACATGTAAGTATAACCTTACATAAAATCTGAAATCTTTCTGTTATTTGATCTGTCTTGATTGTGACTGCAAATTGTTTTATGCAAGTCTGATAATTGATGCGGATGACAAAGAAGATCCTTCTGCATCTCCGGAAGGCGGTATATTAAGAGGAACTGTGGCAGGAGGAGATAGAGAGCAGAGAGCTGAAGCAGGAGGTCCCAGTACGGTCCAGAGAGGAGGAGCTGAAGCAGGAGGTCCCAGTACGGTCCAGAGAGGAGGAGCTGAAGCGGGAGGTCCCAGTACGGTCCAGAGAGGAGGAGCTGAAGCAGGAGGTCCCAGTACGGTCCAGAGAGGAGGAGCTGAAGCGGGAGGTCCCAGTACGGTCCAGAGAGGAGGAGCTGAAGCGGGAGGTCCCAGTGAAGAGGTTGCATTTGGGCCTGGCAGGTCTATTACTGAACCAACACCGGGTAAGCATATTGCCATCTCAAACTCGTACTACCTATTTAAAAGATTGTGATTGCAGTGATACTTGATGTTAACCCATTTCTCGCGTCAACAAGTCTTAGGATAGATGTTCTTTGTAGGTATACTTTTAGATGTCTTGTATAATTATGGTACTGAATTCCTCCCAGTTAAAAAAAATATCATAAGTACACTTTTTGGCTACATTTAAGACTGGATGCTCACTGAGTGCCCCCAACGAGCAGCAGTGCTTTTCAAAAGGAGTTTATTGGCAAAGGAGGTTGACAGCGAACCGCTCAAGTTTAGCCTGGATCTCAGACAGAGTGTTGAGGACAGAGAGAGGGCCATAATCTGCTTTTACAAGGCCAACACCACAAACTGGGCTAGACCTCTTCGGTGCTGGCTGGAAGGTAGGATGTCACTTTTGAAACAGACCTATTCGCAAATGGTCATCCTCCCATTATCGTGTGTATACATACACAAAGCATTTGGACTTTTGTAGCTCATATATTCAAACCATTTATTGCAATATCAATATGAAATTGGGAATCTACAGCACTTTCTTTTTTAACACTTTTATTGAATTTGATGGGTCAACTTTTCATATGTCAACAATAGCTCTCTTTACACCATACATTTTCATAGCTTTAACAGTATTATTTAAGTGAAAAGATATTTACTTTATCATGAAAAGGATCTGAGGGGGCTAGCATTTGGCCAGAACTAGACATCATGTAATATAGATTGATTTAAATACAACATTATGACCCTCACTTATATCTATCTATTTATTTCTATCATAATCTACCTACCTCACAGGGGATGCTGCCATTGGTGAAGGTGTGAACCGTCATGTCCTAAACCTAACAGTTCAGACTCTCCAAACTGGCTTCCATGTGAACTATGGTATGTGGCCCAATAATCAAAGTTTCTGTCATCTGGAAAGTCCTTTTATGATAAGTGCTTAATGCTGTTTTTATCTCCCGTATCTCCATTACTTTTTTACTCAGGTAACGGAGATGTAACCATACTTTTTGAAGGGCAGCAGGACCACTTAGTGCCCTGTGCTTCTCAACTTCTTCTGGATAGTGACCTCTTCCTCATGGCTGGGAGGATTCTGGGACATTCCTTCCTTCATGGAGGCCCTGTGCTGGCCGGACTATGTCCAGCCGTGGTGTGCGTGCTCTTGGGAGACAAGCCAGACGCTACTACCATCACCCTGGATGATGTTCCTGATATGGACATGCGGAAGATTATTGCATCCGTATGTATAACAGTAATAACAAACATTGTTTTGTTATTTTATGGTCCAGGTTAACTGATTTTTTAAACGATAAGATTCCGTCTGTTGGATCGGACCAATATATCTCAACCACCGACAGGGTCTATGACAATGAAATTATCAGTTTTATTCACGTCACATGACAATGGTCATAATGTTATGGCGGTGTATTCATCCTATGCATAAAGAGCACATTTAAACTACACATTGAGCTTTAATTAAGTGACTTGGTTGTTTTGAAGCTGGAGGGTCAAGCAGATCTAAGCGAGGAAGAACAGAGCGCTGTAAAGCAGTTGGCGGAGAGCTGGGAGATAGGGAGACAGTTCCTCACAGAGGAGACCCGCCACTGGCTGTTCCACCGCCTTTTACAACATGCGGTACTCTACATATCTAGTCAGATTTAAACAGAGGCAGAATTTATCTTTCTATCCAAAAAACATTACACATCTTAAGACACGGAGCTGTCAATTTAATATCAAGTTCTTCACAGAAGTTAGTTCCTACTGTACTAGACTTGAGGATGGTCACCAGACCACACTAGCGTCTCACATTGATATTTGTCTTGCCTTAACTTTTATGATCATGTTACCTATGTTTTACTGTTTTTTAGGTCCTTGGTAGAACTGCACAACAGATAGTACAGTTAAGAAAAGGCATCAAACAGACTGGAGTGTGGCCTTTGCTATCCACCAAAAGAGCAACAGCCAGATTGATGTTTCCCCGCTTGGCCGATGTGGCCATCAGCCCTGAGGTAAAATAAGGTTGTTGTGTGTCAGTAAGTCATTTAAAAATGTTGGTAATATACTTTGTTGGTATTGAATCTATAATGATTTTGAATATACATTTGTTTAAATCAGAAGTCACAATGGACTTGCACCTATTTAGTCATTTTCCTCTTAGCACCTTTTAGTGTAATCATGTGCAGATGAGTACAATGAAAGTGACTAACATTTGGAATGGTTCAACATGCTTTTTTTGTTTTTTTTATACATCAGACGATCCTTGATCGCATTATCTGGCCTGTGGAGAAACCAATGGAGGAGGAGGAGGATGAGCCCTACTCTCTGGATATTAGATGCACTGTAGCAGGATACCTCCGCCAATTCATTGAGACAGGTTTTTGTTACATCTGCCTATTATGCTTGCTTAAAGGTGTGACACATAAAGATATTCTTTTTTAGTTGTGAGGTTTTAAGCATTCAAAGTTGCACATCAACCAGGCAAAAGTAAAAGGCAGGAAGCTTCCTGTAATATGTATTGAATTTAGATTTCTTACTCAGCGTCACAAAAGTCTTTGAGGGCCCTGCTTCGGTTTTGGACAGGATGGGAGGTCCCAACAGAGGATCTCCACATGGAGGTGGTCCATGGCTCGCACCCTCGATCTTCCACTTGTTTCCAGTCCCTGAAGTTGCCTGGAAACTATGACAATTATGCCATGTTCAGCTTGTCACTGGAGTCCTGCATATCAACCTGTGACACAGGTTTTGGTCTCGTCTAAGGCCAGGAATACACCGGGCTTGTTCAATTTGCAATATATATATTAGGAAGGTCTAGACAAATGTACCATTTCATTCAACGTTTCGTTTTTGTACAAGGTTTTATTCACAAATTAAACACTCAGAATATTTTTCATTGTCAGGATTCATTCAATTATCAGATTGCCATGTCAATGATACTATACTCTACCAGCAAGATGTGACGTATGCCTGACACACATTAGGTAAATGTCCCTGCCAAAACTGACTGAATGTGCAGTAGGTTGTACAGCCATGCGCAGCTCCGCAATGGCGGCCTGGTCTAATGGGCAGTCGATGTCTGGGACTACAACTCCACTGTCTGGATCTTCTTCAAATCCTGTGGCATCCCAGTCAATGTCATCAATCTGCATTCCCTAAAATGGAGAACAGATCATTAGAAATACTTCCAATTTTAAAACCCTTTAGCAATCGAATGGGTTCCAGGATCTGTGTTAGGATAATTTCTCAAGTAATGCAGTTGTCGGATTCAAAGAAAGTACAATGGTTCAATGCTTGCCGGCAAAGAGACAAAATCTGATCGCAATACAAAGTTTGTCTGTCAGTATGTTGTGCTAGCTACACTATTTAAGCAACACCATGCTAAACAGTCATTGGTTCATACACAGGCATGCAAATGTCCCATGGCCCTTCTTTCATTGGCTCCCTTGCATAGACCTGGCGCGCGTGTGCATGCATGTTTACGTGTGTGCGTGTTTACGACATGATGTCAAGCAAATGGTCACCAGACCTTGCGTCTCCACCTAGTCCTTGTCACACGGTATCTCCTTAAAACAACGAAAACCCCCAACATCTAGTCTTAACAAATACTCACCCATCCCCCAGAGTTATAAGAAAAGCCTAGAGTTTGTTAAGGGAGTCTCTCTTATCTACTGACAAAGAATGCTAAGCACAGTATCATTTTATACAGAATAAAAGTTGTGACATCTTCAATTTTTCCAACAGTCTGTTATTTCAGTGTGCTGACAGGGCTTATTGTAATTAGGCCTTTAAGTGAATTACCTCTGCAGCGTCTGGCTCGGTAACTGGATTCTCCATGAGACCCAAGTGCCAAAGCTGGTTTGGGGTCCGGCCTCTCTCTGTGCGCAGAGAGTGGTCATCCCAGCCTTTAGCAAAATGTTCAAGGTCCTGCTGCAGCCGAGGTACAAAGACAAAGTGTACACAGAACAGATGCAAACTGTCAGCAAGGTCCAGGAGTCCTTCATCCTCTAAGCTGTGCAGGACATCGTAGTAGACATGGGTCACTGCAGTCCACACGTCCCTCCATAGGCGTTCAATCCTTTAAAATAAGGCCATGATAGAAGAATCAGTTTGTACAACATAACATGAATCTAATCACGTTGGGACATTTTCTTTCTGTAGATAATAATAGTAATCTAAAAATGTATTTAGAATGATTCTTAACTCAATTGGATAAATGTCAATTGATCTGCCTTAATGTGTGTAGGTGTTTAACAGATTTCCTTGTCTTGCAAAGGCACACTTGGTCTACTGCAGCCTTGATTAATGATCCTATTTGAATTTGTATGCGTTAGACAACTTTTCTAGTGGGGACAAACACAAAGTGTGTCCGGCATTACGATTCACACCTACATGTGTTAAGTTACAAAAAGCTGGCACATTGAGACAAGGCTGAGTTGAGTGTGCTGGTATTACCTCTGGTTATGGACGCTCTTTCCAGATATGAAGCTTCCATGTCCAGTTCCTCGGGTGGTGAACATTGCTCTAGCAATGTCAACATTCTCTACACCCTGATCAGCTCTCACCCTTCAAAGAGAAAGTCTATGATCTGTTTTGCAATAGTAAAGGACATTTCAAACATGCTGTATTAATTATTGAAAACACTATGACAATCACTCATCATAAATTGAACCATTTACAAAACTAAGAGGTGAGAAAAACTTTACTTGTAAGGCCAACCAAACATCATAACACCTTCCATGAAAAAGTCAAAGGCAGTGGCAGCACGGTTGTTGGTGGCTGTTTTAAGGTACATGATCTGTAGGGAAATAAAAATCCCAATTTAGAACATTGACTCATAAAAGTATGTATCAAAGATTAGGAAATGGTGCATAGATAACCAAAAAATTAGATATACATTCTTGAACCGAAGATGTGACACTTAGCGCAGTCTATAAGTTGCAAATAGATTGTCAAAATAGCATGTGTGTGAGGAATGCAAAATGATGGTTAACAGTCAGTAGGACAATGCATTAACCTCTAGCTTGTGCCCCAAATGAACAAATGGACAAAGAAAATAGACAAATTACAGTACCTTGCGTGAAAACCCGTCGATCCCACCAAAGATCACTATGTTGTATCTAAATAGAAAATTTAAAGCATTGTCACTATTTAGATATGTTATATCTGGTTGATCAGTAACAAAGCCAAGGTTTGATGTGATATACCTGATGAGTTTATGGTTTGTGTCTATGTGCTGTAAGTGTCTTGGTCCACAAACTGAATATACACGACGAACAACACAGCCCATGCCTGTCAACCTGTCCAAGATCCCAGCTGTATCCACACGGTGCATGGAAGCCTTCACTCTCTCCCACTGCACATGGTAGCCCTCTGACTGCAGGCACCCTTTCATAAGGCGGTAACCTGTGTGGGGGAGTCTTGACTTGATTGCCCTCACTTTACCGTCTAGTTCATCATCAGTCATGGTGGAATACTGACTTCTCACTGACAGGTTGAAGTCACTCATCCGGCGAAAGATGGTTCTTCTCGACACCCCAGTTACTTCTGCAATGCAGGTAGCAGAAAGGCCAAGATCAAGCAGACTTCTTATGTGTTCTACTGAAACTTCAAGTATCAGACGTCCATTGGGTGTAATCTGCCATGTCACGGATGGTGAGGGTGAAGAATGAGTTTGCCTCATAAGCAAATGATAGAGATGTTCAAGGGCTTCACTGATTCCATTTGGCAGGATTTGGCCTGCTGCACTGAGGAAAGTCCTCTCCTGTGTGACCATATACTTTAAGTAGTCAAGGTCTAGCGGGTTGTCATTGAGGGCATGCTGCAGTCTTGTCATTAGCCTTGACGTACAATCTTGAACAAAAATGTCCTGTAATAACAAGATTCAGATTCAAGATTCAGGTCAGTTACAGCATTACTTTGATTTTAAAAAGTGACATTAGTTACATTAAAAAACATGTAAAGTTGTGAACGCTTAGTATGATGCTTACCGGCTGCAATGTTGGTGTATTTGCCATGCTTAACTAAACATGAGCTGGACACACTGATCTCAAATGTTGGCTGGGAAAGTTAAGCGCAAAAAATTAAAAAGATATGGATCTTTCACTCTAGAGTGTATTATTTACTGCCAGTAATGACTGGTCGTCTAATTAAATATTGGTATAAATATTTACATTAAAAAACTATTCAACTTACTACGACTCTTATCCATATACTGGATACCTTATACTGTTAAGAGTGTGCTAACCGAATAATCTTTAAATGTTGCATTAAAGGTACATGCCCATGGATATTTTGAACTACTTACCAAATGACTCACCGTTGAAATCATCAGCATTCTAGTTTTGTTCTTATTCGCTGACGTTCTTTGTGTGATAGACAGACGTAAATGTCCAATGATATTAGACACAGAAATGGCTATATTTGATTGGCTTAGATGGTTTTGGGAGCAGTGTTCCCGCCTTCTTCTACGGAGACACAAAACTTTTTTTTACAAGTACACAAATCTTTTTCTTCTACGGAGACACAAAACTTTTTTTTACAAGTACACAAATCTTTTTCTTCTACGGAGACACAAAACTTTTTTTTACAAGTACACAAATCTCTTTCTTCTACGGAGACACAAAACTTTTTTTTACAAGTACACAAATCTTTTTCTTCTACGGAGACACAAAACTTTTTTTTACAAGTACACAAATCTTTTTTGCAAGTTACAAATCTTTTTTGCAAGTACACAAATCTTGCCTTCTTCTACGGAGACACAAAACTTTTTTTTGCAAGTACACGAATCATTTTCTACAGAGACACAAATCTTTTTTGCAAGTTACAAATCGTTTTTACAGAGCTCGCTCTCCTGGCACTAATTTCACGCCATAGTTAACTAGCCTAACATTATTACAAAGCTTTGTTTGCTATCACGCTGGAACAAATTCTTTAGACATGCAGACATATCTAATGAAGATAATTTTACCACCGTGCTCTTAAGTCGAGTTGTGCCATCACAAAATAAAGCTAGCTAGCTAGCTAGTTAGTTAATCCTCAAAAGAAAGAAAAAACTGCATCCACATGCAGAAAATTTAACGGTTTGAATTGTGTGACCTTAACGTGACAAAAGACAATTCAACTCAACTAACATTTAGCAAAATAACACATTTTGTAAAGTTAAGGAAAACTAAAATCCACCTTTTAAGCGAGGGCAACACAAAACTGCAGAAAAGACCGCGTTAAATTTAACCTGATGCATGTAGCTAGAGCTAGCACACCTAGCCTATGTAAACTAAACTAACATTAGCTACAAAGCTTTGTTTGCTATCAAGGTGGAACCAATTCTTTAGACATGGAGACATATCTAAAAGAAAATTTTACCACAGTGCTCTTTAGTCTCGTTGTGCCATCACAAATTAATCCTCACAGAAGAAACCCCAAAAATGCCTCACCTTAGCTCAGTTTGATTTGTGTGACCGTTACGTTGCGCGTGTCTCTTTCTCCTGTGTGTGTTTGTGCGCGCGTGCGCGTCTCTGCCTCAGTCACTGGTTGGCGGGCCTCAGCAGAGTGCACACAATATTCTCCAAATACTCTGCAGTCACAGCAGGCCCGTTTTGAGGATTATAATGCTGAACTCAAAAAGTACTCAAAAATTCACATCTGCAAAATCTGACATTCGCGGGCGCAGAATTACGACGAAAACCTGCGGAATTCCAAATAGAATGCATTGGTCTGAGGAAAAATTTAAATAAACTTGTCAACTCATATTACGTCTATTCTTTCGAAATATTTAACCTGTAAACAGAGCCCATTGCCATCAGTGTAGGTAGTAGGTCTGTGATAGCAATCAAAGGAAGTATGTCAACCCTGAAACTGATACAGTAACTTACATTTACATTTATTCATTTAGCAGATGTTTTTATCCAAAGCGACTTCCAAGAGAGAGCTTTACAAAGTGCATAGGTCACTGATCATAACAACAAGATAGCCACAAAACATTGCGAGTAGCCAAAACATGAAGCACACATTGTGACCAACCAAAATAAGTGCCAAAGGGAAGAACCATAAGAGCATGTAGTTAAACAAGTTACAATTAAACAACATGAACCGCTATAAGTGCAAGTGTACCTGTGGAAAAAAGCAAGCAACAATAATGAAAACAATATATCACAGCGAGTACAAAAATTTCAGTCAATTACCACTAACCACAAGAGCAACAAGTCTCTAAGCAAGAGTCATTGTGATCCTTGAGGAAACTAACATCGGGTCAAGCGAACCGTTCCTAAGTACCGTTGTACTCCCGGAACAAGTGCGTCTTGAGCCTTTTCTTGAAGGTGGAGAGACAGTCAGTGTCTCTGATGGAGGTGGGGAGTTGATTCCACCACTGGGGGGCCAGACAGGAGAAGAGCTTGTGTTGGGACCGGGCGGTCTTGAGCGGTGGGACCACCAGGCGGTTGTCTGAAGAAGGCCGTAGGTGACGGGTGGGGGTGTAAGGCTGCAGGAGAGACTTGATGTAGACGGGTGCAGTCCCGTTCACTGCTCGGAAGGTCAATACCAGGGTCTTGAATCTGATACGGGCCATGATAGGTAGCCAGTGGAGAGAGATGAGGAGTGGGGTAACATGGGAGCGTCTGGGTAGATTGTAGACCAGGCGGGCCGCTGCGTTCTGAATCCTCTGAAGAGGGCGGGTTGCACATGCTGGGAGACCAGCGAGCAGCGAGTTGCAATAGTCCAACTTGGAGAGGACGAGTGCTTGGACTAGCAGCTGGGTGGAGTGCTCAGACAGGTATCTCCTGATCTTCCGGATGTTGTAGAGGGTGAATCTACACGACCGGGAGACCGCAGCAATGTGGGCCGTGAGGGAGAGCTCGTTGTCCAAGGTTCCTGGCAGAGGATGAAGGGGTCACTGTCGCAGATCCCAGGGTGATTGAGAGATCGTGGGAGATGGAGGGTTTAGCCGGGATGATGAGAAGTTCTGTTTTGGCGAGGTTCAGCTGGAGGTGGTGCTCGGTCATCCAGGCGGAGATGTCTGTGAGGCAGGCCTCAATCCTAGCTGAGATCCCCGGATCGGTCGGGGGGAACGACAGGTACAGCTGCGTGTCGTCAGCATAGCAGTGGTAGGAGAAGCCATGGGAGGTGATGATTGGTCCAAGTGAGGTGGTGTACAGAGAGAAGAGGAGGGGTCCAAGGACGGAGCCCTGTGGGACACCAGTGGAGAGCTGGCGAGGGCCTGACAGTTTGCCTCCCCAGGAAACCTGGTAGGATCTTCCCGACAGGTAGGATGAGATCCACTGGAGTGCAGTGCCAGTGATGCCCATCTCAGAAAGTCTGGCGAGCAGGATCTGGTGGTTAACCGTATCAAACGCTGCAGAAAGGTCCAGCAGAATGATAACGGATGACCTGGAAGCCGCTCTGGCAGACTGGAGGGCAGTGGTGACTGAAAGGAGGGCAGTCTCTGTGGAGTGGCCAGTCTTGAAGCCCGATTGGTTGGGGTCAAGCAGGTTGTTCTGAGAGAGAAAGTTAGACAGTTGGTTAGATACAGCACGTTCAATTGTTTTTGAAAGGAAGGGTAACAGTGATACCGGTCTGTAGTTCTGGAGAACGGCAGGGTTAAGGGAGGGTTTTTTGAGTAGAGGGGTAACTCTAGCCTGTTTGTAGGCAGAGGGGAAGGTGCCAGAGGTGAGAGAGGAGTTTAGGACATGGAGAAGAAAAGTTATGATGGAGGGGGAGATGGTTTGAAAGAGAGGGGAGGGTATAGGATCAAGGGGACAGGAGGTGGGGCGATGAGAGAGAATGAGGTCAGAGATCTCTGCCTCAGACAGGGGAGAAAAAGAGTTTAGACATTTAGTTGGGTCAGTCATGGAGGGTGAGAGGGTAGGAAAGGTGGGTTTAGGGAACAGACTGCTAATGTCGGCGACTTTTTTCTCAAAGAAGGAGGAGAAGTCGTCTGCTGTCAGGGTGGAGGGAGGGGGTGGGGGAGGTGGGTTAAGAAGGGTGGAGAAGGTAGAGAAAAGTTTGTGGGGGTTTGAAGCAGAGTTAATTTTTTTCAGAAAGTAGAGGGTTTTAGCACCAGTTATGTGAGAAGAGAAGGATTTGAGGAGGGAGTGATACTTATCAAGGTCCAGACCGCCTTTGGACTTGCGCCATCTCCTCTCAGCTGCCCGAAGGGTGGACCGTTCTTCACGAATAACATCCGTAAGCCACGGGCAGGAGGGAGAAGATCGTGCAGGCCTGGTTGACAGGGGACAGAGAGAGTCAAGTGATGCAGTTAAAGTGGTTAACAAGGTGTCGGTGGCAGTGTTAGTGGGGTGGGACGAGAACTCGTCAATGGGGGGGAGGGAGGATGTTACAATAGAGGAGAAATGGGGGGGGGATAGGGAGCGGAGGTTGCGCCGGAAAGTTACAAGGGGAGGGGAGGTAGAAGGAGTTGGAGGGAGAGAGACAGAGAATTGGATAAAGTAGTGATCAGAAATATGCAGTGGGGTTACAGAGGTTAAGTCAGTGATACAGTTACGTGTCAGGATGAGGTCTAGCTGTTTGCCTGCCTTGTGGGTCGCCGGTGTGCTCAGCAGCGTCAGGTCGAAGGAGGTCAGGAGAGACAAGAAGTCGACGGCCTGAGTTCCTTGGAGGTGGATGTTGAAGTCCCCAAGGACTATCAGGGGGGTTCCATCATCCGGGAGGACGCTGAGGAGCATGTCCAGCTCCTCCACAAAGTCGGCTAGCGGGCCTGGTGGCCGATAAAGAACAATTAAGCATGCTTTGATAGGATCAGTTAGCATCGCATAATGGTGTTCAAATGATTTGGCAGTAACAGGGAGTGGTGTGGATGTGTATTTAATATGTGGGGAAAGAAGCAACCCTGTCCCACCACCCCGCCCGGTTGAGCGGGGTGAGTGAGTGAAGGAGTGGTTGACGGAGAGAGCAGCTGGAGTTGCAGTGTTCTCAGGGCGGATCCATGTCTCTGTCAGCGCCAGGGCATGAAGAGAAGCATGAGATGTAAACGCTGGGATGAAGTCTGCCTTGTTCACAGCAGACTGGCAGTTCCAGAGCCCTATAGAAAGAGAGAGGGCAGGTGGAGAAGATCTGGATAGGTAGTGAAGGTTAGAAGTTGACCGTATACACTTTGTGATATATCTACGTCTACGAGTAGTGTAATGAACGGGAATGCTGAAGAAACACATTCTAGCTATGAATATGTTCTAGGTGGATTAGAATACAAATAGGGTGATGCTTATCAGAAGAGGTGATCCGCCTCGTCGGCCATCCTCGGTGGACTCCCGCAGGTAGACTCCCTGTCTTTGTTCGACCGAGTCTTCGTGCACCGAGGCTGCCTCTGCAGTGCTAATCGCCTAAATATGCTAAAGGCGCAGCTGACAATGGCCCTAATTATGTAAACAAAGCCAGGGTCTCACTCGGCAGCAAGTACCCTGAAACTCGATCTCTAGCTAGCTACCTATTGACCAATTTAGCTGCTATACCCTTACCCTCTGTCCGAGAGGCAAATATTTAGCAAAACACAAATGAATGAAACAAACTCTGGTTACTTACAGTCAGATGGCAGTCACCAAGTACACTCAGTAAGACACTATTAGCTCTGAATCTGATTACAGAAGTCAGGGCTGATTTAACCAAATTCTACAATGGCCCTAATTATGTAAACAAAGCCAGGGTCTCACTCGGCAGCAAGTACCCTGAAACTCGATCTCTAGCTACCTACCTATTGACCAATTTAGCTGCTATACCCTTACCCTCTGTCCGAGGCAAATATTTAGCAAAACACAAATGAATGAAACAAACTCTGGTTACTTACAGTCAGATGGCAGTCACGAAGTACACTCAGTAAGACACTATTAGCTCTGAATCTGATTACAGAAGTCAGGGCTGATTTAACCAAATTCTACAATGGCCCTAATTATGTAAACAAAGCCAGGGTCTCACTCGGCGGCAAGTACCCTGAAACTCGATCTCTAGCTAGCTACCTATTGACCAATTTAGCTGCTATACCCTTACCCTCTGTCCGAGAGGCAAATATTTAGCAAAACACAAATGAATGAAACAAACTCTGGTTACTTACAGTCAGATGGCAGTCACGAAGTACACTCAGTAAGACACTATTAGCTCAACTTTCACGTTACACCAGCTACTGTAGCCAATATTAAAACGTTAGTCAAAAATGCCCAGATTCAGCCCTGAAGAATTGACACGGAAAAACTTATCAACCAAAATAACAGGAATAAACAGGGCCAGGGAGTTTTCAGGCGATCTTTAGCCAGGAAGGCTATCGGAATTCCGCAGGTTTTCAGTTTGAATAACCGCAGAAAATGTGAAAAATGTGTTTGGGCTTGTATATTAGAAATTCGCTCTCGCAAATGTCCAACTCTGCAGAGTGGGGAGGGGGGTTGGAGTCGTCTAGTGCTGCATTCACTTGCAGTGGGATATTAGAAATTCTCTCTCGCAAATGTCCAACTCGGTGGAGTGGGGAGGGTGGGTGGAGTTGTCTTGTGCTGCATTCGCTTGCAGTCGGATATTAGAAATTCGCTCTTGCATATGTTCGATGAGCCACAACTTTTCTTTGTTTTCAAAGCTGCCAACAGGGGTGGCAGCTGGGGTGGCAAGGCTATATTTAGGGTGGCAGTTGCCACCCCATGCCACCCCAGTAGATCCGCCCCTGCTTCACATTGCCTGAAATTTGCGATTCATAAAGTTATCTAATGAGGTAATTGTTACGTCGATGTCAAGTGCCTTCCCACTAATAGGACAAGCCTTGACCACTCCCCCCACTCCAGGTTTTGTAAATCTCTAGCACACAACCCCAACACGGATGACCAGGACAGGTAATGGCTCACATAATGCTTTATTACAAAGTTAGATCCAATACGATAAAAATTACTCCCCAAATGACAACCGCCCAACACAAAGTAGAGTCTTTCCTTAATTAGCAACAATACCAGCCTGGCATTTTCCCAAAGCGTCAGGTCCACGGAGTGGCACTGTGTCCCGAGCAGTGACGCCGCCCAAAGCTACGCCAACAGGCGGTGACAGCTTGCAGTCGAGAACGTCGGGCGTGGTGTCCGTCTTTCACAGTCTCAGACGTTTTACGGGGAGCATGGTAGAATGTCCAACTCCATTGTGTCTATTTTCAAGCAGCGCTAAAAAGGCACGATTCTCGCGCCGATCCCCAGGGAAAGAATAAACATACGTCAGTCAGCATGCCTGGTGAACCACCCTCCCCTCACAAACAACCATTGCAGTATTATATATCAGAACACAGCCAATCCAATGCTCCCTATCTAATTTGCCACAGGTGTATCGAATGAACAATTATCTATGGTTATTCCTGGCCTGTGACATCGACATGCAAATTATCAATAGCCTTTAAGCCTTTTTTCCCTTCCACCCTAATGGGTGTGGCCTATATACCAAATCTTACTTATCAGAACACTTTGTTGGTTCTTCAGCCAATGAAAATAAACGTTTTCTTTTGAATATCAAGCAACATAATTTACATTTAGTCATTTAGCAGACGCTCTTATCCAGAGCGACTTACACAGGGACATTCCCCCCAAGGCAAGTAGGGTGAAGTGCCTTTCCCAAGGACACAACGTAATTTCCCTGTCAGTCAGGCCACCTGACTCCCTGTCAGGTGGCTGTCAGATAGGACATTTCTTGATAGGAAAAGCCACAGACAGATGCCTGTTTTCTTGCTTGGTACACCATATTGAAATTCTTTATTCTAAAACAACAGCCTTTTAAAGGCTATTTCAACAATTCCTCCTAACAGCCTTTTAAAAGGGTTAGGGGCAGTGCTTGAAGTGGAGAGAAAAAGGTGCCGGTACTCTCTTGCATTGGCAAATCATTATGACATTTGAGATTTCTACTTGGAGATATTGCTGGTACAACAACAATTTATTGTTAGCCTATTTAGTAACAACATAAATGCATAGCCTCGGGAACATATTTTATCAGGGGGGTGACTTAACTGATTTCGGTCCGGGCCCGCCCGCGGGTCCGAAACGCTGCCCCCTCCTCCCCCAGTTACTATGCACTAAATGTTAATAAATATATTTTTTAGACTGCTACACATGTTTTACATCATTGGAAAGCTACGATTCTTGTGCTTCCATTGAAATAAACCTTTTCAAGATAAAGTCGCAACAGCAAGTACAGTCAACGTTTTTGTCCGGTGACCAATATATCAACAAAACCAGAGGAAAAGGTTGTACTTACCTACCATTACTTCGGAATGGTCCAGGTATGCAAACAACCCATCAAAACCTCACCTGCTTACATTCCCAAAGGTCCAAAGTATCTAACCATGTCGAGTAGTTGTCCAAACAATGAATTATATCCACGATCTTGTTGCTTCATTCTTCCTTTGCCAATTATTTTAATTTCAGTCTCTCAAGCACTATCGCTCATAGGAGGAGATGTGGTTCGAGTACTTACGAGTGGATTGTCTTAAAATGTCCGCTACACTCTGCCCTTTCGATTGACACCTTGTTTGACCCAATAGGAGCTTCCATGCCCCGTTGACAGCCCTCTACAGCCAACTAGGTCCCCCCCCCACACACACACACACACTCGTTCTAAACACATTTCTCAAACTGGCTTTGACGGGCTCTGAAATTAGCTTGTTAGCCTTGTAGCTGAGGGCTAGCTGTAAATGCTAATACCCCATATGCTATGTATCTATGGAGCCTTCAAAATAAAAGTTTATTGCGCAATATGGTTGACAGAATCAGTGTTCTTTGTGCGCCAATCCTGGGAATCAGATAAAGCACTCCAATGTGTTCATGCTTCAGTTTTTGTGTTTCAGTAATACTAATGAGGGATTTAGCTATTATTTATGATAGTTCTAAGTACCACCTTTCATTAGAGATAACAATTATGAAAAATAATACCTTTTTATCCGAAGTATTTGACTTTGGTTAAAAGGGTAATTCTGGAGTCTCCAAAAGGCCCTTTTAGAAAACGCCTGGATGTACTGGATTGTGTAAAATATGAATATATTGTGGTATGTTTGACTTTTGATTTGAATTGTGTTAGGCTTCAAGCTGTGGTCCAATTCTGTCTTCCTACTAATACCTACCTGCCACCTCTAGGCCTCTTCTTCTAGACCTGCCTAGAGGTGGCAGGTTTTCAAAACAAAATATAGGCGGAAATAGAAACTTTCACTTTCCTTGTGTTCAAGCTTCCATTACTGTAGGACAGGGGTCCTGACAACAGGGGAAATAACTTCAGAGTATCACCTTTCAAAAGAGACCATTTACATGCATGTACTCCAAATGGTTCAAGAACAGCTTTCAATTTACTTTGGGTATGCTGTTTAGGCGTTTTCAGGCCAATTTAACAGGAATCCTACTGTTGCGGGGCGGCAGGGACGGACTGGGAGTAAAAATAGGCCCTGGACTTTTATCCAGACCAGCCCACCAGAACCGGCCCTCGTATACGCCACCACAGCTGCCTGCTAATGCATGCATAGTCTGTGTTTGTTGTGATGCTTTTTTGAACTTTTTTGGCCTTTATTTGAGCGCAAAGTCGTTTTTTGAGCTTTGTGTAAAAAAAAATTTGCAGTTTTTTAATTGGTAAAACCTTGTCTCGTCTTTTTTTCTCTTTATTATTCAACTCCACTCTTACGTTTTTTTATCCTGGTTTTCCATCGTTAATCTTCTCCCGGTGCTCCCGATGGCCAGTCCGCTACTGCGGGGCTATTCCGCGGTGGTGGTTCCGCGGTTAAATTCTCGTGCTGTCAAGGGGTGCTGCGGCACCCCTAGTTCCCGCAGCCATGCATAAATGTATTTATTTATTTAAACAAGTTTGAAGCTCATGATTCGTAGCCTACCAGATGTTTCTGGTTGGACTTGGACCTCGGTTGACGTGTCTGGCTCTGGCACACGCGTTCTTTTAGTGCCTTTCTGAAGCCAGGCTAACATAATTACTTAAAAACGAATGTTGATTAGTTTTTGTAGGTTTGAAAGCAGCAGTGAAAAATCAGTTTTACTCAGGCATCAGCTGATGCTGTCTAGATAACTTTTTCGAATCTAGCGTACAGGCACGCAAGAAAAGGTGCCGGTACGCAAAAAAAGGTGCCGGTATGCTTAAGAGTAAAATGTAGAGGTACCGGTGAGGACCGGCCCACATCGAGCACTGGTTAGGGGTATTTTGTTTTATGTGCTTTTTTAATTTATCTGCTCAAAGCTGACTTTAGGTACAAGTACTATAAAATAATCGGCTAGAATTTTTGATAGGTGTATACCAAGCCCTTCTCCGCCTTTGAGAAAATGAAAGCTGAAACGCTCCGTTTTGAAAATGCTACTTTTATGACGTCATAAGAGTGAAGGTTATCTCCCCTTTCTCTGCCCTGCCCGCCCAGATAATCTGGCATGCCCATGAGAAACTGGGCTACTACGACCATGCAAGTACGATACTGTTTTTTCCTCGAGAGACATCATTGCTTGCAAACGAACAAAGTACAAGAACAGTTGCTCAGTGTTTGGATGTACAAATTAAAACCAAAGTCTTTTTTTAGTTCCTTAATCTGAGCCTCTGAAGAACCAGTGTCTTCATTTTTTTCTGGAAATGCGCCAACACAACTTCCCAAAGTTTTGTATGTCTCCGCCAAACATTTCAGCGACGACTGTTTCCTCAACTTGGGCCAATACAAAGCTGGCCTTGCTGACTGTCTGAAATTGAAGTCTGGATCAGTACCAACTCTCCTTGATCAAGCTACAAACCTCGGACGAGTCAACTAACGATAACAGGGTTCACCGTAAGGTGAACCCTGTTTCAACCCGCTCCACAGTCTGGCATCTACACAATCTTTAGCTCATAAAAAAGAACGAGTCCAGCAAAGCTACCAAAAAAAGGTTTGTCGCTGAAATTCCAGTCGATTGTCGATGCGTCTATGTTTTATGCAGAACTAGTTTCTTCAGAGCGTAATTGGATTTTGGTGGCACGGTTCGACATGTGATCGTTCTACACCAATAAGGTAGCTGCTTTATGTCAACATGGATGGATATGGTTGTCAAATAGAGGATGGGACCTTGCACGTTACAGTGTTTCCTCTATGTTTATTTTGCCGTGGCGGCCCGCCACGACTAAATTTCTGCCGCCATGGTATCAGAAATAGGGCTGTACAAAGTTTTAGGACGTCTGTGATTGTAAGAGTGCATGTCGGAGAATAGCACAGATACGCGCTTCACACCGCAGTTAAGATTGTGCGTCTTTGAGAAGTCGTATAGCTAACTTGTCAATTAATTTAAGCCTGATATTGTATTAGTCTATAGTTCTTGCTAATTTAAATTAAGTTAACTGGTGATCTTCGTTGTTTGTATTATTCCCCTGCTAGCTAAATTGCACATGTCTGTTGATTCGATAGCGATTGCTGCCTTTGCTTACGTTTGTATTTTCGGTGCATTACTATGCAGAAGTAGTTTTGATTAATAAATATTGGGTTTATTGTTATTATTTGCTACAAAATGCTTAGCCTATCAAGCTCAAATGAAGCAGACAGTGTACATGCTTTCGAGTACCTTAATTGATAGGCTAGGCTACTGACCAACTATCAATTTATTCATACATTAATTAATAATTGGCAGCATTTATGCCATTTACAACATACTTTATGAGTGGAACTAAGGTCTCTAAGTAGCCTAACCTTATTGCTTTAGGGGAAATAGTACGAAAATATGTGCAATATTACATTAGTTATTAAACTAGGCTATTACACTAACGGGGGGGGGGGGGGGGGGGCAGACTTATGTCGTTGTTGTAACATTTTCATTCATTCTTCCACAAATGAAAACACTGATCAACCATAAAAACAATCGTTATGAAAAATATGATATATAAAACTGTACAAAACAGAATAAGGAATAACAGGTTAAGGACACTCAGTCCTCACTGTCAGTGTCAGGACAGTTATCTTCCAGTTCCTCAGTTTCTTTTGTGTTGGCACAATTACAACAACGACGTAAGTCTGTGCAACACAGTTCTGCAGAAAAACACGAACATCTCCCTGTATCACACGCACTTTTGCAGCCGCAGTGTATCACATGCAAAACACTGTCAGGGGCCGAATTTCTGTTACGTGCAAGGTCCCATCCTCTATTTGCTAAACATATCCATCCATGTTGACAAAAAGCAGCTACCTTATTGGTGTAGAACGATCACGTGTCGAACCGTGCCACCAAAATCCTATTACACTCTGAAGAAACTAGTTCTGCATAAAACATAGACGCAACAATAATCGACTGGAATTTCAGTGACAAACTTTTTTTTGGTAGCTTAGCACGACTCGTTCTTTTTTATGAGCTAAAGATCGTGTAGATGCCAGACTGTAGAGCGGGAAACATTTTCTAAAAGACTTTTCGTGGTTCACCTTGCGGCCTATATAGCCTATGGTTACCTAGCTTGTTACCCTTAGAATGTGGCTGTAACATTAGCTCTGCAGCTAATAGCTAACAGCCCAGTTACTGTTGCTAATGTATAGGTAGATAGCATCAAGTATGTGTGTGAATACACCCATTGTAACGCGAGTACCCTTTGTTATTTGGATAACCGTTCTGCTGTTGGTGTTATGGCGCGCGCGATACCCGCCTCTTCCCTCCTCATTAGCATTTAAAGCTACAGACACAGAAACAGCACGTCCTGAGAAAAGCTCATTGTGGGACTGCTCGTAGTGGCTGTAATTCTGAATTTCGAGAAAAGTGACTTCAGATACAATATTAGGGGACCACTAACGCCTATATAAAAGCATCCAAAAACAGCCTGTCATCGGACCTTTAATTCAAATATAGCTGCAAGCAGCGATGCGGGTTCCTCCGCAAAATGGCACAATATTATAAACATGTACACTGTTGAAGATGGAGAATTGGACAAGAAGAGAACAAAACTAGTTCATGTTTGGCCAACAACAATGGGCTGAATGGGGATTTGAACTCATGAGCATAAGGTCACAAGTCAGTCTCTCTATCCTCTCTGCTACACACCAATTGTTGAGATTGTATGAGTAGAAAGGGAAGAGTATGAGCTTTGGTCAACTTTGGGACAAAGGTTAAGAAATGGTTGACATTTCAAGGTAAAATTGCATACAATTGCGCATGGTACATCAGAATGATGTCACCTTGAAGCCAATAAGGTTTGAAGAACCATCAGTCAAAATTATATTTGATTTATTGACACAATGATATTGAGGCAATGTGGACTAAATACACCCCTTTCAGACATTTTTGCCCTCCTCGACCTTTTTGATGAACAATTCGCCGAGATGCAAAATGATTCACGAATTAAAAACACAGAGGAAAAAAGCTAGAGCTAGCTACTTTTCGAGTTCGGTTTTCCGTCACTTCAGACTCACGATCTAAAGATCTAAAAGTGCTAAAACCTTCACCATAATTCAAGAGTAGTGTACTTTCACGAACCCAATCATTGATTCTAGCTTAAAATGTGTAGAAATAGGTGATATGACTTACCGAACGTGGCTGCCTCCAACACTATCAGGCGATTCCAGTTGAAAACAACAATGGCCGCCGAAAAATAATTTATATTCGTAACGGCGAGCTGCGATTGGAAGCGAAATGAAACAGGAGCTAAAAACCGAGGGTGGGGGGTTGGTTAGCACACAATTTCCAGAAAGGATGTGTGTGCGTCTCGTGCCAAGCTTGCAGGTGTGTCACGTAGTCCCGCTTTGCGCTGTATCGCACAGCATTTTCAATATGCGACGTGCGAGGCAAGGGGTGATAATGCTCTGCGACACAACGCAAAGCGCGACAGGTGGCCACCCTAGTGTCAAGAGGCAGGATGAGTCTGAGAATTTGGAGCATGCACGCTATGGAGCAATTCAATTGAATTCAATCATATCATATTGCGTATGGCACTTCAGAATGATGTCATCTTGAAGGCAATAAGGTTTGAAAAACCATCAGTCAAAATTATATTTGATTTATTAACACAAATATATTGTGGCAATGTGGACATTTACATAAATACACTTCTTTCAGCCATTTTGTATTGCATTCCTTATTCAATTTGACTCTACAGAAAGACATGTGTTCTACACATCTGTAACAATTTTCAAGTCGATTGGATCTATGGTTCATGAGGAGAAGGGTTTTGAAGATTGTACCAAATTTGGACAGTACAGCAAAATCTATCATGGCGGACCTTATGTGTTCTTGAGGCTTTTTTGTTCCCCATGAGAAATAAGGTAGGTGTACCAATTTTCCGGCATTTTGGAGTAATATGGCGCTGAGGAAATCACGTAGACTTTGGGCGTGGCTTATAGCGCCACCTATGGACGTACATGGGCCATTAGCGGTCTGGGAGTAGCGAGTGACCTGGGGTCTCATTTATAAAACTGTGCGTAGGATTCTTACTAAAAGTGTACGTACGCCCAAAAGCCTAAAATGGCGTACGCTCACAAAAATTCAGATTTATAAAACCGTGCGTACGCACACCTGTACGCAATGTTCCCTTTATAAATCACAGATTACCCACAAGTGTGCGTACGTGAATCAACATTGTACCCCGCCCTGAACACGCCCATTTTTAACCATAAATAGTCAATGCAAAGCACCTCATGAATGCTAATCTAGTATCTCATCATGACCCTGGCATGCGATTGTTCTTTATGGTGAATCATAGCGCATGACAACTTCTCAGACACTGTTAGCCTATTGGTGGAGCCCGAAAACTCCGAAAATGTGGTGGCCGGTAGATCACCAATTACAAAAACTGTGCGAGTGGCGTCAACTGTGCCATTGATACCGCGAGTCGAGATACAATTTGAAAACAAAAGCGTTTTGTTATGAACAGTAATCTATTAAAGTCTGGACTGATGACGTGGAGTGTAGCGATTGCACGGGAGCTTAACGACTGTATTTCCAGTTTTTGACATAAGATTATATATGCATAGTATTAAATAAATATATTTAGTTATACACTGTATTCTGCAGTTATTTAAAGGTAGGATATGTGATGTTATCTGCATTCCATGCAGTCGGGCATTTCCCCCTCCTGCACTCCGGTAGTGGACAATATGATGGTGAGACAGCGCTGAATTTTGGTTTAAAATTTGAGTTGATTGTACAAGGTGGAACAATTATCACTCAGTACAAGCTAAAATAATACTGCTGGATTAAATCTTCATGATAATGATGAAATCGAGTGAAAAAAGTGCGTGAGGAAAACAAAATATATAAATATTACGAGTAATCGTTCTTCCCACATTTACTTTCTGCAGTCTGACTACAGTACGGTCATCTGTGTCGCCAATTCCAACTGTTCCCAAAATGTGCGTAGGCCTACGGGAGGGTCAAAGTTTGCGTGGAGGACCGCACATTCTCCCGTCAAGTTTGTTTTTTATAAATCACAACCTTTGCGTGGAAAGTGGCGTACGCACATTTTCAGCCCCGTTTTGTGCGTACGCAAACTTTATAAATGAGACCCCTGGTGTATCATTGGGCCGAATTGGAAAAAATCGGAGATTACTAACAAAAACAATAGGTTCCCTCCTATTATTATATTTATCCGCTAAATGGCTCAATAGCTCAAAAAGTCCTTGACACAAAGTCTACGTGATTTCCCCAGCGCCCCATTATTCCAAAATGCCGGAAAATTGGTACACCTACCTTATTTCTCATGGGGAACAAAAAAGCCTCAAGAACACATAAGGTCCGCCATGATAGATTTTGCTGTACTGTCCAAATTTGGTACAATCTTCAAAACCCTTCTCCTCATGAACCATAGATCCAATCGACTTGAAAATTGTTACAGATGTGTAGAACACATGTCTTTCTGTAGAGTCAAATTGAATAAGGAATGCAATACAAAATGGCTGAAAGAAGTGTATTTATGTAAATGTCCACATTGCCACAATATATTTGTGTTAATAAATCAAATATAATTTTGACTGATGGTTTTTCAAACCTTATTGCCTTCAAGATGACATCATTCTGAAGTGCCATACGCAATATGATATGATTGAATTCAATTGAATTGCTCCATAGCGTGCATGCTCCAAATTCTCAGACTCATCCTGCCTCTTGACACTAGGGTGGCCACCTGTCGCGCTTTGCGTTGTGTCGCAGAGCATTATCACCCCTTGCCTCGCACGTCGCATATTGAAAATGCTGTGCGATACAGCGCAAAGCAGGACTACTTGACACACGTGCAAGCTTGGCACGAGACGCACACACATCCTTTCTGGAAATTGTGTGCTGACCAACCCCCCACCCTCGGTTTTTAGCTCCTGTTTCATTTCGCTTCCAATCGCAGCTGGCCGTTACGAATATAAATTATTTTTCGGCGGCCATTGTTGTTTTCAACTGGACTTAATCGCCGAAATACAGTCGTTAAGCTCCCGTGCAATCGCTACACTCCACGTCATCAGTCCAGACTTTAATAGATTACTGTTCATAACAAAACGCTTTTGGTTTCAAATTGTATCTCGACTCGCGGTATCAATGGCACAGTTGACGCCACTCGCACAGTTTTTGTAATTGGTGATCTACCGGCCACCACATTTTCGGAGTTTTCGGGCTCCACCAATAGGCTAACAGTGTCTGAGAAGTTGTCATGCGCTATGATTCACCATAAAGAACAATCGCATGCCAGGGTCATGATGAGATACTAGATTAGCATTCATGAGGTGCTTTGCATTTACTATTTATGGTTAAAAATGGGCGTGTTCAGGGCGGGGTACAATGTTGATTCACGTACGCACACTTGTGGGTAATCTGTGATTTATAAAGGGAACATTGCGTACAGGTGTGCGTACGCACGGTTTTATAAATCTGAATTTTTGTGAGCGTACGCCATTTTAGGCTTTTGGGCGTACGTACACTTTTAGTAAGAATCCTACGCACAGTTTTATAAATGAGACCCCAGGTCACTCGCTACTCCCAGACCGCTAATGGCCCATGTACGCCCATAGGTGGCGCTATAAGCCACGCCCAAAGTCTACGTGATTTCCTCAGCGCCATATTACTCCAAAATGCCTGAATATTGGTATCCTTGCCTTATTTCTCATGGTGAACAAAAAAGCCTCAAGGACCCATAAGGTCCGCCATGACAGATTTGGCTGTACTGTCCAAATTTGGTACAACCTTCAAAACCCTTCTCTTCATGAACCATAGATCCAAGTGACTTGAAATTTGTTACAGATGTGTATGTAGCGCCCCCAGCCCATATATGTGGTACTGTCAGTGACGCCCTGAGTTCTTACTCTCTTGGTGAATTAAATAAACTTAATGTGAATTATGCTGTGAATATTATAACTGTACTTACTGCCAGTAACCCTCTTGGAACCTAGACTAACTTGACTGTAATAATCCACTTAATACACAATACATATATCTATTTGAAACACCCCAAACATGAATTGTTCCTGTTGCAAGCCCGAGTTGCTTGTGGGCATTGTGGCCTTTCAACGTAAAAGTGGCCTCTTCACGCAATGCGCAAAAAAAAAAAACAGCTGTTAACTCACGAACGGGATGAGCTCCCGGCACAGAGGAAATCCGTGCACC
This sequence comes from Osmerus mordax, assembly GCF_038355195.1. Lineage (NCBI taxonomy): Eukaryota > Metazoa > Chordata > Actinopteri > Osmeriformes > Osmeridae > Osmerus > Osmerus mordax. The sequence goes on from NC_090055.1 coordinate 14,823,687, forward strand.
ACCGTCAGTAGTTGTCGCCAGACTCACGTGCTGTCCGCTTGTGTGGCTTCTCTCGTGCTTGGCGATCCCGGTCTCCTCGCGCTGGCTGATAACAGTCCTCTCGTTCTGTTCACTCGCCGTAATTCAATAGCCAGTTAGCAACTGACCAGCAGGCCACAGCTAGCAAACCGCCGGCTGGTTCAAAGATCAAAGTACATGAAAACTGCCCGAAACTTCCAAATTCCAAATACAACAGCCCACTTTCGCATGTACACAAACGAAACTGGTTACCAGGCCGACAACCACACGCACAATATACCAAAGAGGAATGTATCCTAGTTGCAGTCCACTACGCGACCTTCTCTGTCGCTTGTCCGTTGCTCTAGAGGACGTGCATCGATCATCCACCGGATTTTCCTACATCCGTGAACTCTCACCTTCACCACTGATTGGCCAATATGTTATCCAGAAATGAATTATTTTATCCACTTCATTATACTTTCACATAAGAACAGTATACATTACAATCCTTTTTTTAATGAACATTTTACCTTATCAGAAAATAAAGCAAAACAAATACATTATCTGTCTGGTAAACTACAGGGTTACATGTAGAATACATGTCTTTATATAGGGTGACGTGGAATAAGAAATGCAATACAAGATGGTGGAAAGGGGTGTATTTATGTAAATGTACACATTGCCTCAATATCTTTGTGTCAATAAATCCAATATAATTTTGACTGATGGTTTTTCAAACCTTTATGCCTTCAAGATGACATCATTCTGAAGTACCATACGCAATTTCACCTTGATATGTCAATATATGATTGAATTCAATTGAATTGGTCCATAGCGCGCGTGCTCCAAATTCTCAGACTCATCCTGCCCCTTGACATATTGAAATTGCTGTGCGATACAGCGCAAAGTGGGACAGGTGGTCACCCTACTTGACACACGCGCGAGCTTGGCGCGAGACGCACACACATACTTTCTGGAAATTGTGTGCTGACCAAGACCCCACCCTCGGTTTTTAGCCGCTGTTTCATTTCGCTTCCAATCGCAGCTCGCCGTTAAGAATATAAATTCTTTTTCGGCAGCTATTGTTGTTTTCAACTGGAATCGCCTGATAGCCGTGTTGGAGGCAGCCACGTTCTGTAAGTCCTATTTTTACACATTTTAAGCTAGAATCAATGATTGGGTTCTTGAAAGTACACTACTCTTGAAAGGTAGAAGAGGGCAGCTTTTAGGAGAATAAGCGATTCCCCACAGACCTGTAGGCTCAGAAATGTGATTTGGGTCGTGAAAGTCTTTGTAATTGGAGTGAGTTCAGACGCAAATGAGACCGCATAGGCTTAGGCGGCAGCCATGCTTTGGTCGCGTTAGGTTCATAAATTCACCATTTTACAGTTCGGTATACACCAAAAAAGACGAGCAGGGCAGCCTTCAAGAGATGTGGGAATTGTGCTTTTAGCCAGATGGTTTTTTTGTGATTTGGCAAAACGTGCAAGTGGAGTGAGACTGCGTCCCGGGGGTACATTGTTTTGACGTTAGCCTCAGAGTCAACATCGCCCACTGGCAGTGTGTAAACAATTTTGTATTTCACTCAATTCTACTCCAAAAACGTCAGGGAGGACTGCTTTTTGTAGACAAGGGCCTGCTAAAGATAGCCAGTATATCTGTTTTTTTTAAGGCCAGCCTGTTTCATTCGTCATATGCCCTGAGAAAGCGACATACGTTAGCCAGGCTAGTTTTGCCAATTTCAGTAAGTCAGGCTATTTAAAGGTCTCTGACAGTCAGAATCACTGTTTACAGGCAAAGGTCGAGCTGGTCTATTGTCAGATGTGTATATATTGACCAGTTTAGAGCTAAATACTCTTGCCAGACCCTGTAATCGAACCCATGTTTTGAGTGACTTTGCATGGGTCTCCATCAGGTCAACACATTTGGATTCAAGTTCAAGTACTGCCACTGCATTTTTCACAACTGACATGGACCCTTTCTTCACTTTGACAGGTCTGGAGGTTCATGCAGAGGCCTGCTCAACAGAGTTCAATAGAGGATGCTAAGAGCAACAACAGAGAATGCTGAGAGCAACACAGACCCCTTGCTGGACTATCCCTCTCTAGCTGGACAGATTCATTCAGCTGGCCTGCCTGCCAGCAGGCCCTGCTTGCCCCTGCTTGCCAGTCCTCCAGAGACAGACAGTCACCCCACAGACACAGTAGCTCTGCAGACTTTTTTGAGGACATTGATGAAAAAGGACAAACCAGCATTTTTTACTTTGATGAAAGTCTAAATGTGTAATCCTTTTCATGTCCCAGTATGCCAAGCTGCTGACTTTGAGTGTCTTAAGTGATGAAACCAGTTCAAGTGATAGACTTTTGACCTGAATCCAATGATTCATCTGAATAAAAACCACTCAAGAGAAGTACTGCTTCTTTATTGGGTGTGCTTTGCCTTCGGCAAGGGCACAACCTTTGTTCTCTCACATATATATTATTATTATTTTATTTCTTTTCCCACCCCTAAGGATCAATCAATATTTGCGCTACATAGACAACGGCAGTCTCAAAAGGTTTGTGTTGTTTGCGATTGCGTTGCATGTATTTTTATTCAAGTTCCGTTGCACGGTTTAAGTTGAAATTACGTTTTTTGGCAAAAAGTGGCTTTTGTCTCCAAAGGGAATCAGTGCAAGCCCAACGTCACAACTTCAGCACACGTTGGCAACAACGCATAACTATGACGTGCATAGATGTAGTAAGACTGTTGCGCACAGTAGGCTACTGGCAGCATCATACATTTAAGTAATTCAAGACTTGCATGTACAGTAAGTAATTTCACATTAAATAAATTATTTAAACTCAAGCTTGTGTGGTGTGTCGCTGTCTTCAATGCCACAGCCTAAACTTGATGTCAAAAGAAACGTTTTTCATTTCCGGCGCATTCAAACAATCCCCTAAGTTTGGCTAGCAACAGCAGCTAGGCTAGCTTAGCACAATTTACCGAGGTCAGCTTCTCCACTGTGCAGGGCTCTAGTCTAAGATCACATGGTCGTATTTGACATTGTTACTGACAATGATCGCTTCCAGCAAACTTCTTTTGAATTAGCCATTTCCCCCTAAATAAATGTCAAGCTTATTTACGTTTTTTGGGGGCATATTTTCAGTTATCAGATGGTACTGTACTGTTTCAATCGCTATTCTATTTAATACTGCCGGTGACAACGATGTTACTTAGAATAGCTTGTTTCAAAGGTGGTTCTTAATGAATGAATGCATTATGAGTGGGCGAAATGCTTGAAAATATCCTTACTGTAGAAGGGAAAAACTTCAGGTGACGTTTAAGTCATATAGGTTAGGTTCATTCTACATAACATTTAGTCATTTAGCAGACGCCCGTATCCATAGCGACTTACAGTAAGTACAGGGACATGCTACACTTCACTTTTTGTATTTGAATTGTACATGAGCAAAAACAAATGTAGGCTATGCTTTTAAATCTATGCAATCTTCATAAATAATAAGTAGGCATTTCTATATAAAATATACAGAAATATCAGTTGTAAAAATTACAGCCTAAGCCAACATTCCAAACATTCCATATGCTGTTGAAATATGATATTCATATTAATATGCAAATTTTATGAATTTTCATATTAAATCATACACCTTAACTGTTGACACCATATTGAAGAACAGAACTAGGGGATTTTTATGATGTGAATAAATATATGATTACTTAAGGCAAATCATATTTTATCAAGGTGATTTCAGGCAGCCATTTTTTACAAAAACTTCTCCATCCACCATACCTCATCAGACAACTTCATTTTTAACCACTTTAATTACAAGATGGAGGAAAACTTTGAGCAGGTGGAATATCCACACATCTGTGGGCAATGTGGAACAGAAGACAGATTAGAAATATCATATTTTGATTAAAAGTTATGACCATTCTAGTGACTACATGGAAACACGTGGAAACATGGGGGAAACCTACATTTCTCTGCCCCAAAAGTAGCTAGCGCTATGGCTGGATACTCCTCTCGATAACTAAAAAACGTTGGAGTTTCTTCCACAATCGACCGAATTGGCCAAACAAGGCATGTACATTTAGCTTACAGTGTATATAATCTAGCTAGTTAATGTTGTTTTTCTAAGTTTTTTAGAAATCTGCTCAAATCGAGGCTAAACAGTGCTACTAACGTCATTACTGCCTGTCCTGCCGGACACGGCAGAACGCGAGTTTTTTTCTGGAAAAAACTCGCATCACTCCCACAAACAAATTCTTCGTATGTAAAAAGTTTAGACTTTTAATTGACAATATTGACAACACATATTAATAAACTTGTCTTTACTCAGAATATCGTCTCAGATTTCAATTCGAAGCTGTAAATCTAACACTGTAGGCAATCTCCCATGGTCTCCGCTCTGGCTCCGCCTCGAAAAACAATGGCTGCCGTTGCAGACGATACATTTATTTCCCCCTCCCAGTAACCCCTTAACCAATGATATGTACTTTGAGCTTAACTTGTCATGAGTATCTGGCAGTTTTCAGAAATAAAATCGGTGATTGGACGGCAAAGATATTAAGGCGGGTCTTATGGGTCTTTTTCGACCCATATTTGAATGGGCCGGCTAGATAGGGTTAATAAACGGACCCATCTGCAACCGATGCAAGCAAGCACACCCTACAATTTCCCCAGAAATTGTACCCTCTCTAGTTATTATTATTATTTATTTTACTACCCCTAAGGATTAGTCAATATTAGGACTACATATACCCCCTTTCCACCAAAGTGAACCGGGAGCTAGTTCGGAGCTGGTGCTAGAGCCAGTTCAGAGCCGGTTCAAGAACGGAGCCTACTAAGAACCGGTTTACTTTTTCCATGGGCTAAAGAGCCACCACAGAGCCACGTCATTACGTCACTGTATACGTCTCATCTTTCCTAGCAACGCTAGCGCGGCAGCGCCAAACACAAAGCAGAGACCGTCTAACGCCTGGGACACACTGGCTGCGAAGCGCCTGGACGCGCAGCGCCACGATCGGCTACGACTGAACAAAAGCTGTTCACACCAGACGCGCATTTCTCCGCGCCGGTCACCAAGCCTTTCAGCTACTCCGAGCTTTCCTTTACGCTGACATGGTACATAAACATGGCATTGGCTATATCCCAGCATTGATCCTTCGTTGTCCTTGTAAAATTGTTGCTGACATACAACAACTCCCTGTGCTTTTCAACTTCGAGAATTCATTTGATGCTGATTTTAGAAATCGACTTGGGGGTTCTCTCTCGGTACTAAAGAATGTATAATACATTACAACACATATTCTAGAACTGTAATCACCAGCTGCATATCAGGCACGGCACTAACTATGATCCCAGTTAATAATATGTGTGGCATTTTAATCACTGAATGCATCACGGGCACTGTGCACGAGTGAATATAACAACAGGATTTATGAAGGAGGCATGTCTTAAAGTTATGTATTGTGCTTATTAAAGTTATGCATTGTGCTTATTAAAGTTATGAAACTTAGAAGTGTGCTCAGGCTTAAACATTGGGTCTCACACTGAGTGTGGGAAGCAGGCTGTTCTTTGTGTCTCTATCTTTTCATTTTCAGAAACAACCTTGAATCTGGGTGGAGATGGCACCCGAGCAGGTGGGACGCGGAGGCAAGAACAACTCCCTGATGCACGAGAGAACAAGCTCAACCCTCTTTTCATCTTTCTGTTTTAATTGCACTGTATATTATATGCTGGGGCAGGGAAAGATAGCCAGTTGGACTTCGTGAACCAGCCCAAACTCTGTTGCGGGTAGGGAAACGTAGACAACCCCAGAGCTCTGTACTTGTTGATTTCCAACTGCTGCATTAAAGCTGATATTATCGGACCTCTGCGACTCCAGACCACTCTTTCTAGAACACAGATTTGTGTCATAGAATACCATCATTACTTATTGGAATAGACACAAAGATTTAGAATCCTTCAACTGGTGACCCCGACGCTGAAAAGAGGGAGTCCAGAGGGTTCCGGCCCGACCGACGGATCGGGGGAGAGACCCATACACCGGTGCGAGGAGACAGACGCAATCGTCAGAGGCCTCAACATAAAAAAAAGGTAAGCAGACACCTGTTAATTCAAAGTACTGCTATTCGGAACTGAGAACCAAATTTAGACGATTACTATGTTTCATCGTACCTAGTCAAACCAACAGTGGTGGGAAATCAACCGTTTTTGTGTTTTGTCTTGTCCAAGGGGAGGTTAGAGTCCTCTCCAGGGGTTAGAGTCCCTAAATTCGTTGTCTTGTCCAAGGGGAGGTTAGAGTCCTCTCCAGGGGTTAGAGTCCCTAAACTCGTTGTCCTTGTCCAAGGGGAGGTTAGAGTCCTCTCCAGGGGTTAGAGTCCCTAAATTCGTTGTCTTGTCCAAGGGGAGGTTAGAGTCCTCTCCAGGGGTTAGAGTCCCTAAATTCGTTGTCCTTGTCCAAGGGGAGGTTAGAGTCCTCTCCAGGGGTTAGAGTCCCTAAATTCGTTGTCCTTGTCCAAGGGGAGGTTAGAGTCCTCTCCAGGGGTTAGAGTCCCTAAATTCGTTGTCCTTGTCCAAGGGGAGGTTAGAGTCCTCTCCAGGGGTTAGAGTCCCTAAATTCGTTGTCCTTGTCCAAGGGGAGGTTAGAGTCCTCTCCAGGGGTTAGAGTCCCTAAACTCGTTGTCCTTGTCCAAGGGGAGGTTAGAGTCCTCTCCAGGGGTTAGAGTCCCTAAATTCGTTGTCTTGTCCAAGGGGAGGTTAGAGTCCTCTCCAGGGGTTAGAGTCCCTAAACTCGTTGTCCTTGTCCAAGGGGAGGTTAGAGTCCTCTCCAGGGGTTAGAGTCCCTAAATTTGTTGTCTTGTCCAAGGGGAGGTTAGAGTCCTCTCCAGGGGTTAGAGTCCCTAAATTCGTTGTCCTTGTCCAAGGGGAGGTTAGAGTCCTCTCCAGGGGTTAGAGTCCCTAAATTCGTTGTCTTGTCCAAGGGGAGGTTAGAGTCCTCTCCAGGGGTTAGAGTCCCTAAATTCGTTGTCTTGTCCAAGGGGAGGTTAGAGTCCTCTCCAGGGGTTAGAGTCCCTAAATTCGTTGTCCTTGTCCAAGGGGAGGTTAGAGTCCTCTCCAGGGGTTAGAGTCCCTAAACTCGTTGTCCTTGTCCAAGGGGAGGTTAGAGTCCTCTCCAGGGGTTAGAGTCCCTAAACTTGTTGTATTGTCCAAGGGGAGGTTAGAGTCCTCTCCAGGGGTTAGAGTCCCTAAATTCGTTGTCTTGTCCAAGGGGAGGTTAGAGTCCTCTCCAGGGGTTAGAGTCCCTAAACTCGTTGTCTTGTCCAAGGGGAGGTTAGAGTCTTCTCCAGGGGTTAGAGTCCCTAAACTCGTTGTCTTTGTCCAGAGGGAGGTTAGAGTCCTCTCCAAGGGTTAGAATCCCTGAACACTGTCTATTTGTGTGGAGTCAGATTGAGTTTAATAAAAATAGAGAGGAGTGTGGTGTGTTTTTTCCTTTGACCAAGAAGTTAAAGAAATCCCGAGGAGAGTTGGAGAAAGGTGGGGGCTAAAAGAGTCAGTTACGTCGAGATCTTACAAAGGTTATCCCAGAGGGTATACCCCTGGTTTATAAATAGGTTCTAATACAATTGGAAGAGTTATACTAGAGCAAAATTAAGTGAATAGACGGTAAACGCTAAACAGCTGTGTTGGTCAAAGAATGGTTTGAGGAAATGTATGTGAAAAATTATGAGGAAGCAATTGGAAAGTTACATAAAGGATTGGTTTAGAGAGGATCATGGAAGGTTATGAAATAAAACAAGAACGTTTTGTGGATGTGAAGAGATGATTGGTTTAAACACTGATGTTTTGAAGAGGAAACTATGAATATACTTTGAAGGTATATGGGATAACATTTTAAGTCAAAATAGTAAAATCTAGGGTTTTTAAGAGTTTTGATAAAGGTATTAGATGTAATTTGGTTAAAAATGAGAAAGAGAAAATAAATAAATGTACTTTTATTTGGAGTTTAATTATAATTTGGTTTTAAGTTTTATTTGAGAGTTTTATCAGAGCCTGGCATACTGTTTGGGATAAACAGTTAGGCTGTGATAATGTTGTATTATGAAGAGGGTTATTATAACAATAAGTTCTGAAATAATTTGGGAAGACTCATCAAGTCTGATAAATTGTGGTTATGATGGTTTGAGCTAATTGGCTCGTTTTGAACTGCAGCAAAACGAGTTATGAAGTTCTACCTATCTGACCTTTATAGAAAATATAGTTGGGAAAAATGTTTGGTTAATAGCTACATTAAGAACATGATTTGGTTTATATTTCATTTAAGAAGCATACGGATTCTGGTTTGGCATAATGAAAATTGCTTTGATCATATCTTTGATAAAAAGAGCTGTGATTTGGTAAAATAGAGAATCTAAAACAATATTGGTCTTAAACTTAACTGTTTTAAAAGACAGAAAAGGTTTTTTGGAGTGAAAGAAATTAGACTAACAGTTGATTTTCTAAAGAAGGGAACAAAGAAACAGATTGTAATTTCTAGGCATGAATAATAGGAGTTGAATATCAAATGATGATGTATGGTCTTATTAGATGCTGTTACATGTGTTTGCTCAACAATAAGAAAACTGAAGGGTCAATACTGCCTGGTAATTATAGATACAGTATGTTTACTATGTGAATTGAAGTCTTTCCCAGTCCTATACCAGATGCATAACACCATTTGAATTGATTTATTGGAGATCATATGTAATACCACAACTTAAACCTTTCACATAGCATGATGAAGAGGCGAATCAAATGGTTAACCAATTTTATAAAAAATGCTAACTAGAAAAGAGATGTCTTCTGCTAAATTCTGTTCCAGGTGAAGCAGTAAACCAAAGAGTGGAGGAGTCAAACGAGGAGATTGGGTATTGATTAAAGTTATCAATGAAAGGAGGGATCTTATGAAATCTTTAAAATATCCTGTCTAATTTCTGGTTTTTCTATTTGTTTCGAATTTATTTTATTTTATTACAATTCTAAAAGCTTGGCTGAAGTTGTATGTATGTGGTGAAGGGGGCCTGTGAGCATGTCCAGGTCTGCCGTGGATACATGGATGTCGAATGTCCACTCTGTGGAGTGACGGTGGGTTTTCCCCTATAACATCATTAGGGTTTTCCCACTGTGTCCAGTGTGTCCTCACCACTTGGCCATAACGCTGCATAGTCTCATCATTATTGTTGATTTGTATGCCAACATTGTGTAATCAGTAATGGGATATTTTTTTATTTGTGTTTGTTGTCACACCCTAAAAGGGTGTGAAAGGAGGGATTTATTTGAACTTTAAAAATATCCACTTTAAATCCTTAAATGGGTTCTTGATTTCAATATCTGTGTTTAATCATTGGTGTTCGACTGTTCGCATCTCATTTGACTCAGTTACTGCTTGATCATGGATCATGGGAGATAAGGTGATGCTGGGACTGTAACTCTTTTCTGCTTCAGGACGAGTCAGACCGGCGGGTCTGACTACCTAACCCCTGTTCTAAGGCCCCATTCCCCTGGAGACCCTGTCCCCCCCCCCCTTTCTCACTGGATGATCTACCCCTTACCCTTGAAGACCCTGTCCCACCTGCCCCAATACATCATCAGATGTTCGGGAAAGCCTGTTGTACATTTATGGACAGGACCATTCAAGGTCATCGAGAGAACCTTGCACGCCCTAAGGGTGCTGGGGAAAGGAAGTACGTGGTACCACTGGAGCATGTGTTGTGCTGCTCCAGAATCCAGTTGTACGTTGCAGGAGTTGGTGGAGAAGGGCCAGTGAACCTTTTGCTATTGCTACGAATGTGAGAGTCCGGAAAAGAGGGTTACGACAAGGCCAAGAGTGATACTGCTTGACCACACTAGAATTGTACTGGACTAAGAAGGTTTCCGCTATTTTACTTAAGAGTGTGCTATATCAATATCAACATTGATATAGCACACTCTTGACTGTTGCTGTATCCCATGTATCAGGTCCCTGTGTAACAGGATCATTGTCTCGGCTGAGGATAACCCGACGAAGGGGTTCCAAATGCCGTTGCTGGGGCTGGCTGACCAGGACGAGGAGGCAGTGGTTGGTCCGGGCTATGTTGATTGATCTCTGGTGTTTTCAGAGATCAAAAGAGGGATTAAAGAATGTATAATACATTACAACACATATTCTAGAACTGTAATCACCAGCTGCATATCAGGCACGGCACTAACTATGATCCCAGTTATTAATATGTGTGGCATTTTAATCACTGAATGCATCACGGGCACTGTGCACGAGTGAATATAACAACAGGATTTATGAAGGAGGCATGTCTTAAAGTTATGTATTGTGCTTATTAAAGTTATGCATTGTGCTTATTAAAGTTATGAAACTTAGAAGTGTGCTCAGGCTTAAACATTGGGTCTCACACTGAGTGTGGGAAGCAGGCTGTTCTTTGTGTCTCTATCTTTTCATTTTCAGAAACAACCTTGAATCTGGGTGGAGATGGCACCCGAGCAGGTGGGACGCGGAGGCAAGAACAACTCCCTGATGCACGAGAGAACAAGCTCAACCCTCTTTTCATCTTTCTGTTTTAATTGCACTGTATATTATATGCTGGGGCAGGGAAAGATAGCCAGTTGGACTTCGTGAACCAGCCCAAACTCTGTTGCGGGTAGGGAAACGTAGACAACCCCAGAGCTCTGTACTTGTTGATTTCCAACTGCTGCATTAAAGCTGATATTATCGGACCTCTGCGACTCCAGACCACTCTTTCTAGAACACAGATTTGTGTCATAGAATACCATCATTACTTATTGGAATAGACACAAAGATTTAGAATCCTTCAGTACGCTATGTCTGCGTGTGTGTTGCATGCAACGCGTGACAACTCGTTTCTCTCAAACAAACAAAACAACTACGGGCATGCTATCTCAACGGATCAATCTGTTTATTTTCATTCGTTTTCATCAGGGTAACCACATGTAAAGGACGTTCGTTACCAACATTGTGTAATTAAAGTCTACAACTTTACAAATGTTCACCGTAGTCTACAATTAATGGAGTAAAATCTTAATAACATGTTTTTTTATTCAAATATATCAACTAATATGGTGTATTTCATCATCCTGCAGCCGATTTCGCAAGCGTCTCGCGAAAAAATTCGACCAGCTGCCGAAACGATCTCTGCAGATCGCAGGCAATCGCAGCACTTCGCATCCAGTGTGGTCGGTCCCATTTGATAACATGGGCGCCGAAAGAAAAAAGGAGGTGCTCCCAGGTGCGTCGCAGAAGATCGCAGGCAGTGTGTCCCAGGCGTAAAGGCTGTTTATTAATCAGAAGAATGTGTTTTCTTGGCTATTGCGCAATACCCTGCACTCGCAGCAGTATGGCAACACTGGCATTATCAGCGCAACATTTTATAAACGTTTGCTGTATAGTGCTTGTGTATTACATTTGTGTTAAAAAATAGGCTCAATAGCTCATAACATTTGCATTTGTCATTTCACTCATTTGATAGGATTATGATAAAACGCAGCAACTAGTGTCTGCACTGCACTGCTAGCTAGGTTATCGAAAAGTCGGAGCAAATTTACAAATTAGCAGTTTCATCAATAAAATAAGCACATTTTCAGCAACTACACTGCCCACTTCTCGTTATATTTTAATTCAGATGCTGATTTAAAAGTACCGTTTAGCTGAAATATGAATTGTAAAAACTTAAGAGCATTGGCGGTCAAAGGATTCTGTTTGTCTTGATGGTCACGGTAACCCCGCCCCTGACGCAAGCGGTTCTTTCTTGGTTCACAATCTAGCCCAGCTCCGAAGTGGTGCTTTTTGCGAACCACGTACGAACCACTTTTCCGGTTCTCAGTCTGTCGAAAGAGAAAGAACTGGTTCGCGATTAAGCACCGGCTCCGAACCGGCCCCCAAAATGCGTTGGTGGAAATGGGGTAATAGACAACGTAGGTGTCAAAAGGTTTGTCTTGGTAGCGATTGAGTTGCTTGTATTTTTATTTACGTTCCGTTGCACGGTTTTACTTGAAATTAAGTTTTTGTTGCAAAAAGTGAAGCTAACGGTGGCTAACTTGCTAGCCACAGTCACTGACGTTACTAACGTCACTAACGACACGTCACGAAAACGCGTGATTACCTGTAGCAGAACATTCATTTAGCAGCTCCTTAACTTCTGGGAGAGAGCTAGGCTAACTATAGGCCAGCTTTACTGCAAGACAGCTGCAGAAACGCCACAAGCAAAGAGGCCAGGGTGATATCTATTTATCCATTTTACTTTGTGATATGAAACACAATCGTGAAGTGTAATGTACAATATAAAGGGATATTATTAAGGAAGTACATCTACTTTAGGAAACAGTAGCCTACTATTTCACTGAAGCATTAGCATCATGACATTAGCCTCTGTTGCCCGGGCAACACATACTACAGCGGTCTATGATGCATCTGTTTTCAATCGTTAAAATAAACATTCCTCACAAATACATTGTAGGATTTATTATGGCATTAGATTACAAGTGAACGATATGTTGGTGAAATTATCATTACCTGTGGTTTGAAACCAGTGTAGCTCACTGCAACACTGTAGCCTACGCGAGACACACTAGTAGCTACTGTAGCTAACAAAAACATCTCCACAGCTGTTTCGGAAGTCAAACGACATTAGGTCCATTTTTACACCGGTCTGTCAAATGTATTCGTTTTGATTGAACTATGAGGCTGCCGATTACCATTCCCTCTTGCAGGGGAAATGAGAAGACAACTATTTCATTCTACACTTCACTCTTAGTATTTTGAGTTGTACATGAGCAGCAACAAAATTATGCTTTTAAATCTATGTAATCTTTATAAATAATAAGCAGGCTACCCCTCTGCAACCGACGCAAGCAAGCACACCCTACAATTTCCCCAGAAATGGTACCCTCTCTAGTTAATAGTATTTATGTATAATATATATATATATATAATTGCGCAGCTCTCCCTGTCAATGATCTAGCACCTCCTCAGCACCGGCATAAAAAATTCTCTGGTGCCGTCCCTGCCCAGGGTTGATTTTAACCGGTGTTGGAAAACACATGTAGTAGGGCAGAATAGAGGTACTGGGCAAAGGGTGCTGGTGTGGAAAGTCCCCAAAAACTGACTGGCAGAAAATATTAGATGGCATTGTATCAAGGCCCAATAGGAGAAGAAGCCATAGGATATTTACAAATGAAGCATAGTGCAAGTTCAGTCAGGCAAGACCACTCCCTGCACTTGGGCATCTTCGACAATGTTTCACTACTAACTCCCCCCACTAAGAACTCTCTTCTTTCCCTCTTGCCTATGTTGGGCTGTCATGTGATTAGGGATGGGTATCCCCAGTGAATCGATTCCTTGGAATCGTTAGCAAAATTCCTTAACGATTCTTTTAACGATTCTCTGTGCCGTTGCGCATGCGCAAACTTTTATAGTTTATTCAGACAGACTGCAGCAAACATGGCAACTAGGAAGAAGCGTTCTAAAGTTTGGTTGTATTTCACACTACAAAATGACAACAACGCCACTTGTAACGCGTGTAAAAAGTCTATTTCGTCGAAGGGAGGAAATACTACAAATATGAAGAAGCATTTGAACACACAGCATGGAATGAAGTTACTGGAACATCATGTGTTTGATGCATGCAGCAGCGCAGCTAATGTTCGCGCTTCATCTCTATCTAAGGTAGAGCTAAACTGCTCATAAGTGATCACAACCACTTGTAACCACTAGTCGATCTAGTTATCTTCTGTCCCGTCGTTTGAAGCATACATTTTAGCTCCGGCATTCGTCTCCCATTAGTATTGATCTTATTGATCATTTCACGTTATCGGGGCGGCGTGTGTTATCAGCAAACGTTCACGTGTCCCATTATTAAACTGAGCATATCAATTTTTAATCCATTATTAAACTTAGCATTGTAATTGTTTAACCTTTTAATAGTCCTGTTAAATGTGCCTGAAAACGCCTAAACAACATACCCAAAGTACATTGAAAGCTGTTGTTGAACCATTTGGAGTACATGCATGTAAATGGTCTCTTTTGAAAGGTGACACTGAAGTTATTTCCCCTGTTGTTAGGACCCCTGTAAGTCCTATTGGTGTTGAGTAATAGAAGCTTGAACACAAGGAAACTGAAAGTTTCTATCTCCGACTATATTTTGTTTTGAAAACAGAGGCCTGAAGAGGCCTAGAGGTGGTAGGTATTAGCTCATTTCAGAGCCAGTCAAAGCCAGTTTGAGAAATTCGTTTAGAACGAGTGTGTGTGTGGGGGGGTGCAGGACGCACAGACCTAGTTGGCTGTAGAGGGGAGAATCGATGAAGAATCGAATCGATAAGTAGGAATTGATAAGGAGTCGGAATCGTTAAAATCTTATCAATACACATCCCTACATATGGTTCAGTTCAATTATCGCTCCCGATTATCAATTAACGCTGTCGAAGAATCACATGATCGTGCCTTTAAATAAGATTCTCTCCCCGTGTAGTTTGTCCAGGCTATCAAGTGCGCGACTGTGTTATGCGTTGGCTGGACTTGCTATTGTTTGTTAATTTTGGGGGATTTCGTACAATGTCTGATTTCGAGCTGGAGCTCGAGGACGCCGTCCCGGTGCTCGCCGTAGCTCTCGGCTTGCTTCCCGTCGGGGCTCCGGCGGGTCTGCGGTGGCTGCAAGCTCAGGGCGTCTTTCCTGCTCCCGGGTTGGGGCTCTCCCAGCTCCAAGAACTGGCCGCCGAGGCGGACGGCGTCTCCTCTGACCAGGTCCAGTCACCCCCAGCTTCCAGAGTCATCGGCGCTCCGGGTCGGAAGCGTGCCAGGAAGTCACTTCATGGATCCGGCCGCCGGCGCGTCCGCTGGTCCTGTTGTTGCTCCCCCGCCTGTTCCCGCTTCTAATCCTCCCAGGGAGGCCATGTCCTCTACCCTGCTGGTCCTGGCTTCTTCGTTGCAGTCCATCGATGCCCGTCTGCGGTCGCTGGAGAGCGCCGGGGTGTCTACCTCCGCTGCTGGGATGCTCCCACCTGTGGGCGCTCCACCTCCTGCCCCGGCGTCCATGGTGGCTATCGAAGAGCCGCTTCACACCGTGGCCTCCGCTGTGGCAGCACCGTTTCCGGGTAGGCCTTACGTCCCTGTCGGTGCTTATATTTTCCCCCGGTTGAGGTCACACATCTTGCACGCAGGAACGTAAATCTAATCCGGCTGATCCTCCCTTCTCCTGAGTGCGACGTCAGCATCTCCGCCAGCAGTCAAATCTGCGCTGTCATTAAATCAGCCGACCCCAGGCTGGTGTAGCGGGGTTTGCTCGTTTAAGATTAGCAATACTTAATTTATAATAAAGTATGTAGTTCTTGGGGGCACCACCTCTTATTTGTTAAAGGGACAGAGGAAACCTTATTGAATAATATTGAATAATAGCCTTCGTAATTATCAGTCTAATCTTAAGTAGTGAATTTCTATGAAAGTAGAGCAGATCAGATAACGTGAGGGATAACGCGAGTATTATAAACAATGATTTATTTAAGTAAATGTAATTATAATGAACAAATACCAGAGAAGTTATAGGTTAGTTGGAAGTGAGTTGAGTTGAACTGTATACAGTAGGTCCTAAACTATGATGAGGGTTGGTACAAGATGGTAGGTTGAGAGCGCGTGGGGAGGGGGAAGGGAGAGAGAGATAGGCTTCTGGAGAACAATGGGAGAGTATGTTAACTAATCCTAACGAAAGTTAGGTTAAATCATTTGCAAACTAAAATCAAACGTAACAAATTAAATCACAATATGCCAATGTTCACAAGTAAGAAATGTAGCAATATCGCAGTTACTGTTGTCAGTTTGAAGAAGAAGAGTCAAGGTTCCTTTTGTCGTTGTCAAACGGTTAGAGCAAAGGAATCTTTCGTTGAAGTTCCTAGTGGTCCAGTGAGTTGCTGATTGAGAAGGATAGGTCAGATGTGTCGCGAACACTTCCGGTGAATCCTTGCGAAAAAGCCAGGATTGCTTGTGCGTCGAGGTTTTATAATCCTTGAGAAAGGGGGGTATCCTTTTGGAGGTGAACTCTTTGATTGGTCAGTTACTCCCACCTGGGCGTCCATCCTGAGATTGACGTATGGGTGTGAAGTGGTTGATAACTTTTCAGAGTTCAGCTATTTCAAATGTCCATGTATTGCTTATACTTCGAAATATAACAATACAACATTAATAAATGGTTTAGTTTGTAGATTAGAATCATTTTGATATCAAGATTGACTGATTTATCATAACAGGAAAGGAAGTTACATTAACATCAAATTATATCAACACAGCATTAAAGGGAAAGCATACATTATAACACATCAACTACTGTCATTGAAATAGTGTCCCTGAGCCATGTAGTCCTTGAGAATATGTTTGTAAATCCAGAAAAGTTAGTTCTTCCTTAAAATCCTTTGTCTCCATACTGTAAGGCCATTTTGGTCTACCTTCTGACCCCATGCTGGGCCAGAAGCTTTGAAGCTCCTGCTCTGGAGATAAGGACAAGGGGGAAAACCCCCTTTCTCCTTGTCGGGGGTAGGGGAAAGGTGTGATGGTACGTGGTTTGTCTGTTGGCTCTGCTACATATCCCCCTGCTGGCAACGTCCGATGACTCGACGTCGTTGGGCTGTTGGCACGTAAGAAGAGCAGAGAAAAGACAAACACGACACTACGACAGCATTTCAACTGTAAACATTGGCATTAGTGGACACTAAACAATGTAGGAATCAATGGGCGCTAACTTGGGTCTTATTACTAAGTTTCTTAGAATGCAAGGAAAGAAAAGAGAGATAGAAGTGGAAGTGGGTGCCTTGACTTCCTGGAGTCATGGTCTTATTTGTCAGGGGCCAGGGAAGGTGGCTTATGCGGCGGTAGCTCTAAGGCATTCCTTTTGACAGTACCTCAAAGTAAATCATGTTGGGTTTCTGGTAACAGATTTAAGAAATAAAAATATTGGTAGATTGGTGGAGCCATATTCGTATTGTGACGGTGTTTGCCTATTATTTTGGTTTAAAGGAGGGTTTGTTTTTGTGACTTTTAGACACTTTGGTCAAGGCACCTGTTGTGCACCTGTTTCATCAGCAGTTTGACAGGGTCAGGTTGCTGGTATAAGGCCAGGCCTCTGTGCATGTCCTGTTGTCTGCGAGTAGCGGTGTTTTCTTCCGGGGGTTGTGCCACCTTGTCACAGTTGGGGTGCTTCTTCTGGGATGCTTGTCGGCCATGGTAGGTTTTCCTACTTTCTGCACTCTCATCCAGTTGGCATCATGTGACTTCTTTTGGACCTGTGATGCTTCTCGTCGCAGGTGGGTTTCTGATGGCACCCGACGGTCATGGCGTTGTGCTGATTCTCTTTGAACCTTGTGTCTCGATGGGTGAGTGGCGTAGCTCTGGGGCGGTCTGGAGCGGCCATCTAACCCATGGATCGGGTCCTCTTCTGAGAGATGTGGATCAGACGTGGGATGTCCCCCCCCTTCCACTGTGAAGACTGTGTTCTGGACTTCAGGGTGAGGCAGTGGATAGGGCTTCTTGACGTGGGTCCACATCTTGTTTCGTTTGAAGTCAATGAGGGGTTCCAGTCTGTTGAGTAGATCGTGTCCAATCAGCAGTTTTTCGATCTCAAGCGGTGAGACATGGATGGGGTGGATTAGGGACATTTCCCCAAATGTTAGCTTCAAGTACAGTGTCTCTTTGACTGGAGCTTTGTTTTGGGTGAAGCTTGTGATGTTGAATTCACTATCTTCACTTTTAATCCATCTTCTGTTTGATCTGGCTATTTCTTTTAGCTGAGCGGCCAAGGTGGGTGCAATCAGGCAGATTTCTGCACCCGTGTCCAGCAATCCTTCGCAGGGCACTTCATCTTCAAGTGTGATGGGGACATAGCTTCGGTTAGCTCTTCCTTTTCTGGAAAGCTCACCCAGAAATGTGTGTAACTGTGGGGCTTGTTTGTGTGTTGTTGTTTCTGGAGGTTGTCTTCTTGTGGGTTTGTGGTGTTTTTGGGTCCTCTTCCCTTTCTTCCATCCAATGGGGAGCATTTGAGGTGTGTTTTCCGTGTTGGGGCCTTCTAGTCATGCTGGGTCTGACGGATACTTTTTGTTTGCTTCATCCAATTTTCTTAGTATGTCACTAATGTTTTCCTTCATGATTTCTATGTTCTCTTCACGTTTTTCTTTTTGTTGATACTCTTGGGGTTCGTTTGTTTTGTTATAGTTGTCCTGGTGTCGTGGGTCTTGTTGAGTGGTTTCTTGCGTGATAGGAGTGTTGTTTGTATCCATAGTTGTTGTCGGGTTGTCTGTTGTAATTGTTTTGATATTGTTCGGGTCTTGTTGAGTGGTCTCGTGCATTATAGGAGGGTTACTTGTAGGCGGATCTGGGTTCGTAGGGTCTCTGGAGTTCTCTTCCTTCTAGTTGTAGGTGTGAGTCTGATTCCACCACATGGACATTTGAGTCTTGAGATCGATTGTTGTTCGCCCATGATTTATATGCCATGTCTCTCAGCTGCAGAGCCGTCATGGTTTCCTGGTTCGCGAAGGTCGTCATGAAGGGTTTTATGGATTGGGAGAGGTTGTTGATGAACACTGACTTGAACATGGGAGTTTCTTCTCCTCCGGGTTGGTTTTCTGTTGAAAAATAGGCTTTCCGGAACCTCTCATAGAATGTCTTTGGGTTTTCGTTGGCCTTTTGTTTTGTGTGCAGGGCGGTAGTGCAGCAGGAGCTTTTACTTTCTGAGTGCCAAGCCTTGAGGGTCCGGCAAGCCATGTCATAGCTGTGGCGTTCTCCAGCTGGTTGCCTGTCAAGCAGGGCTCTGATTGAGCTGGAAGAGGTGCTCTTCAACAGGTACAGCTTGTCTGCGTCTGTAGCTCTAGGTAGGCGATCGAGATTAAAGTTCAGTTGTTCCAGATACATCTCAATGCTTTGAGTGGGATTGTCTGGATCAAACTTTTCTATGTTCCTGCTCATTTTCAATAGCAGATTTAGTGACACTGCTGGTGGCAGGTCATGCATTTCCCATGCATTTTGTGGATAGGCTGAACGTGAGGGTTCATCATCGTTATCCCATATGTTTGGGGCTGTGGTCTGAGCGTGTCGTTCAGGTTGGGATTGTAGTTCCATTTTCTGGTCCCGTTTCCTGCTCAGCTGTTCCGCATCTTCTGGTCTCCTTCTTCCGTCAGTGTTTGGATCATCTATGGGCTGGATTGTGGCGGTCGCTTTGTACAGCTTTTGAAGGGTAGATAGTTGTTCAGTTCTTGCTTCAAGTAACCTCATCAGAAGTTGGATTTTTGTGTGGAGAGCGTGGCATTCTTCTTTTAAGTGGTCGTAGTCTGCTATTTTTCCATTAGTTTCATCCAATACCTTCTCTGTGTTTTTCAGTAGTGTTTTTCAGTAGGGGCTTCTGGCCCCATGCTGGGCCAGAAGCTTTGAAGCTCCTGCTCTGGAGATAAGGACAAGGGGGAAAACCCCCTTTCTCCTTGTCGGGGGTAGGGGAAAGGTGTGATGGTACGTGGTTTGTCTGTTGGCTCTGCTACACTGGCCAGGGATATTTCTATAGGAGAGTTTGTGGTAGCATTCGTGATATTCCGCGAGGTGGTGTGCTCCGTCTTTCCGCAGAGAAGGAAAGAATTGGACGGGTACCTAGCTCTCATTGGCGATCTTAATTTGCGTTATGGGAAGAACATCTTCTACCAGTACCACAAGGGGTTCTCCAGCAAGGCTGCCCTCCACGTTTCCCGGTGCAACATGCGGCTGGACTGGTCCGTGCTCGACACCGAGCTCCTGGTCATGCTGGTCGGGGGCTCTCAGGCTGTGTCGTGCAGCGACCTGGGGCATCCTGCTTCTCTCTGCCCGTTGGTGCCGTTCCAGTCGAGGGATCCCTTCCTCATGCTCCTCGCAGGCTCAGCGCGACTGGCATGGATAGTCGTGGCCGCAAGCGGCTGTCAGGAAGCTCACCCCCCGTCCGTGTGCCCGCGCCAGGTCCGTCCTCAGCGAGGGCGTCGTGGTGTTCTGAATTAATGGCTGGCCACTCCTCTACACCAATAAATGTTGATGCACTGGCTTTCGAACTCTCTTCTCATCCCGATTCTGTGTTCGTTGATCATCTGTTAACTGGGCTGACTCAGGGGTTCAGGGTGGGGGTTTATTGTCCATTGTCCTCTTCTCTGGTTTTGGGTAACCTCCAGTCAGCGCAGCGGGAGCCGGGCATCGTGTCCCGGCTTCTGGCCAGGGAGTGCGACAAGCGCTACGTGATAGGCCTGTTTGGCTCGTCTCCGTTTCCTCTGTTTCGCAGCAGTCCCCTCGGTGATGCTTGTCTCCGTTTTCCTCTGTTTCGCAGCAGTCCCCTTGGTGTTGCTACGCGGAAGTACTCCGGGAAAAAACGGCTCATTCTGCACTTGTCTGCTCCGCACTCTGGTCCAGTTCCCGGAGTGAACGGGATTATTCCCCTTGAACCTTTCTCGCTTTACTACGCCTCCGTGGATCATCCCATTAAGCTCATAAACCTGGCAGGGCCCGGAGCTTGGCTTTCCAAAGCCGACATCACTGACACGTTTAAAATCGTCCCTGTGCGCCCCTCTCAGTGGCACCTGTTTGGTATGAAATGGGAGAATCGGTTTTATTTCGCCGTGTGCCTTCCGTTCGGGTGTAGGAGCAGCCCCTCCATTTTTAACCAGGTGTCCGAGGCCCTTTGCTGGATCCTTTTAAATCGGGTTTGGGTCCCCGCGCTGCTTCATTTGCTAGATTACTTTCTTTTGGTTGATCCTCCTAACAATGCTTCTGGCTCTTCGCTGCTGCTCCTCAAAAACCTTTTCCGCGGACTGGGCGTTCACCTGTCCGACGAGAAAACACTCGGGCCGGCCACTCGCCTCTAGTTTTTGGCAATTACGCTGGACACTGTCGAAATGAAGGCTTCCCTGCTGGCCGAGAAGCTCGAGTGTGCGTGCAGCTTGGCACGGTCTTCCATGGCTTCTCCGGTCGTAACTAAGCGGCAGCTACTCTCCCTCCTCGGGCATTTGAATTTCGCTAGGCGCGTTATTCTCCAGGGCCGCTCGTTCATCTCCCGGTTGCTTGTCTTGGCTTCCTCCGTGTCCGGCTTGCACAACCCGGTTTGCTTGGACGACGGGTGCCGGTCTGACCTGTCGTTTTGGCTTTGGTTGCTCAAGGGCTGGAACGGCGTGTCGTTCTTTTACAACAACGTTGTTCGGTCTTTGGACTCTCCTCGGTTTTTTACTGACGCCGCGCCGTCCGTCGGTTTTGGGGGTTTGTACCAAGAGCAGTGGTTCACCGAGTTTCCGTTTTTGTGAGCAGTGGTTCACCGATTTCCGTTTTTGTGTTCGTTCAGTTAGATGCTAGTAATGTTATTGGCCGCGTTTTCCAGATTCGTTAAGAAGCTCTTAACGCTGAGAGCTTCTCAGGAGCGTTATAAGAGCGCTCCTAAGCGTTATAAGAGCGCTCCTAAGAAGCTCTTAGTGTTAAGAGCTTCTTAACGAATCTGGGAAACGCGGCCATTGTTTGTTAGTTAATATAATCTTGTTGGTCACCCTGATTGTGCATGTTGTGTAGTTTAATGGGACCAGAGAGTCGGCTGATGTACTGTCACTGTCAGGGTGTGAGGTGGGGTAGGACCCAAACGCACGAGAGATGCGAGGCATGGTCGAAACAAGGGTTTTATTTCTCAAAAAACGGGAACAGATAGGGTACTCACATAGACAGGTATGGTATGGTAAGGACAAGACAAAGACTGGACACAAAACAGAAACCTAAATACACAGAACCAAACGACACAGGTGGACACAATGACGCTAACGAGACAGGTGAAGACAATGACAGGGAAACACTAGGGCAGGACAAAAAACTGAAACCAGGGGGGGCACGGCTGTGGCCGTGACAGTCACAGGTTATTCTCACAAGGAGCTGAACATGAGCGCTGCCCTAGCCCATTTGCCCACATGACTAATGTTAAGTGTGCATTGACTGAGATTCTGGAAAGAGATCAACTCAAGAAGAGTTTCAATATCCGCAGTTTTAAGCCATCTTCGGGAAAGTTTGAAAAGAGTGTTGCGGTTAAAATGTGTCAATTGTGGGAGGCATGTTTTTGGACTACTTCTAAACCTCATGCGGCCGCCGCTGCATTTCTGCCTTGGCGTGAACTGCACTGGGAGAGAGGGAAACAGCATGGATGGGGGATTGTGTGTGGGCAGATGTGTCTTTATATAGGGTGAAATGGAATAAGAAATGCAATACAAAATGGCTGAAAGGGGTGTATTTATGTAAATGTCCACATTACCTCAATATCTTTGTGTCAATAAATCAAATATAATTTTGACTGATGGTTTTTCAAACCTCATTGGCTTCAAGATAACATAATTCTGAAGTACCATGCGCAATTTCATGCAATTTTACATTGAAATGTCAACCGCAGCCATGATTGTTGGCGTCATAGGACTAAATTCATAATTTCCTTTTTTGGTCAATCCTACACCAAAGCAGGGGGAGGGCAATGTTTAACAGATATGACGACTAGGGTTGCCACGGTCAATATAGAAAAATAAGGGATGCCTGCCGTGGGGGGGGGGGTGGGGGGGGGGGGGGGGGGGGTTAGGGGGCATTGACAGTGGTGGTAAATCACAACTTATAACATGTTTTCATAAAAATACTAAGATTGTTACATTATAAAAAGATATCTTCTATTGAAATCAGTATGAACAGATGCGTCTCTCTATCACAACAAAAGTGGTCATATCGTCATAGCTGAATACACAGCTATGACAATAATAACTATAGGCCAACAAAGTTTGACAGTGAGAAAAAAAGGCTTTTAACATCAGTGGACCAGAATTAGTAGTGTGCAGTATTGAAGCATTTCAAGCCAAGTGTACTTTTTATTAACCCTTGTGTTATCTTCGGGTCATTCTGACCCATCAGTCATTGTGACCCACCGTCGTATTGCGACAAATTTACCTCATACAAAAACAAAGTGAAGCATTTTCTTTTAACTGTCGGGCTGTCTCAGACCCCCCACATTGGAATGGTTAAAAGAAAATTATTTTTATTTGTTTTTGTATTGGGTAAAATTGGGTAAACACAACGATGGTTCATTATGAACCTTTGGGTCATGTGACCCGAAGGCAGCACGAGGGTTAAGCGGGGGGTATCTGGAGCTGCCTCCGCCATTCTTTCAAATCGACTCTCCACCAAGAGACCCGCCCCTCTCTGACTCTGATTGCCCGTAAACCAGAAAAAAAACATAAAACCAACAATGGCAGCGAGTATTACCCAATCAGGGGCAGAACAGGATGAGTCTTCACAGAATTCGGGTGGGATGATTTGCATGGGATGCTGCATTGAAGACAACTCAGAAAATACGGGACAAAACCCGTCCCGTATTGATTCAAAACGGGACGCGCTATTTTATTCTCAAATACGGGACAATTCCGTATTTTAAGGGATGGGTGGCAACCCTAATGGCGATGGTGAAGACAGCCAGATTGTCAGATTTGAATTTAGGTTGCTGTCAAACTCAAAAGTAATGTGTTAGCCAAGTGAGTGCCACAGTAAAAGTCATAATTTGTGAGAATGGGTTGCTCGGTAGACCGCATAGTCTTAGACCGCAGCCATGATTGTTGGCTCTGCCCTCCTAGGTATTTCCTCTAAATTTTACACTACGTCTGGGCTTGAGGTATATTGTTCAGATGTCTCCGGTTGATGAAATTAACTAGGCCTATATCTACTGCTCTGTCCAGTACATCAGAGTTCCTTGGGAGTGTCTTTGCTACCAGTGCCTCCCTATGTAAAAAGCAGTGAGTGGCTTTCACATGTGGGTTTTGCGCTCTGACTCTGCTAATGAAACCCTTCGTACTCCCCGTCATGGCAGCGGCCCCATCAGTACTTAAACTGTGACAGTCCTTCCAATTCAACTCCCCTGTTCAAGATACTCTGTTGTCACAGAATATATTTCTTCTCCTGTTGTTTTGTCAGGCATTGATTTACAAAATAAAAAAGTTTCTGTAATGCTGTCGCCATCTACAAATCGAACATTTGCCAGGAGCTGAGCGTGCGTGCCCACTAATGTCAGTCGACTCATCCAGCTATAAGGAAAATTCGTTGAAGGCAGGGACGGACTGGGAGTAAAGGGTTAAAAGTCCCTGGACTGGCCCACCAGAACCGGCCCCCGTATACGCCACCACAGCTGCCCTGCCAATGCATCCACATTCTGTGTTTGATGTAATACAAGTTAGGGAGTATCACAGTTCATGCGAGCGAGAAACTTTTTGTCCTTGATTTGAGCGCAAAATCGTTTTTTAAGCTTTATGTAAAATAAACATAGCCGTTTTTGGTAAAACATTGTCTAGTGAAGATGATATCTTTTTGTCTCTTATTTTTCAGCCCCTTACGTTTCTTAGCCTGGTTTTCGATCGTTATATAGTCTCTACTAGCTAGCTTTCGATCTCAGTGTCACTGTCGAGTGTAAGCGAGACAAAGGGGGCGGGGTAATGGCTGCACAGACGTTGATTTGGAATAGACCAACCGGCCTTGGGGAAATGGGGGATGGCCAACCGTGTCGCTCAATCTTCTGCCGAAATTTTATTAGTAGTTAAAAAAATTATAAGGCAAGCGGCCCTCCGGCCCAGACGTGTCTCGGCCCACCGGGAATTCTCCCGGTGCTCCCGATTGCCAGTCCGCTACTGGTTGAAAGACTTTTACACGGCAACCCTGCTCTCATCAGACGGTTGGGAAAGCTAGTTGAAGCTAGGTTTTTGGACCGCATAAAAGTTGAATACCCCTGATCTAAAAAATGTTACCTCTTATTTTTCTGGTTTCCTATTGAATCATAAGTGGCCCAGAGTCCTTGGATCATGACTACCTGGCCTGACAACACCAAGCTGCCCTTGTCCAAAGACGCTGTCCACAGTCCACATGGTGGACCTTGTCTACCTGGTTGGACAGCTCGTCTTGATTCAGCCTGAAGAAAGAACACAGTTCACCTACGTTTATTGAGCTGCTGGTCTTCTGAACATGCAAAAATATTAATGTGACTTTAAAGGTAATCCAATCTGATCTCACCAGCAGAAGCAGAAGACAACCCATCATAGTCCGACTACTATTTGATTGATATTTGATATGTCAGCAACGTTAGATCAGAGGAATGTGCCCACATTGTGTACAAGCTTTAAAGTATGTTTTACCTTTACATCTCATGTGCTAGGGATAAGTAGAGTTATCAGAGGGGACAGGTATCAATGTAATGTTTTATGTGAAGCTATTAAATGAATCTAAAGTCACATTTATATTGTACGAATTATAATTGCTTTCTTTTAATAAAGTTTGTTTGCAATACACCGTCTCCATCGTGTTTATTTAATTGTATTAATAAAATTGATCATATCTTCATTTATCTTCATAAATGAATTAATTCATTTATCTTACTAGCTAATGGATTATACTGTTCCCGTTATTTTGGTTGTCTATTCTGTTGCTGTTCTCCATTGCATCATCACTGTGGGGATGAGATGGGTTGTCCATGATGGCCATCAGGGCCCCGTTCGTCGTAAGGGTTGAAAGCTAAGTTAATCAATTGTCCCTTTAGCCCGTTAACATTAGCGAGATGATTGAGAATAGCAAATATCGGTTCGTCAACGGCTGATCCGCATCCAAATCATGTGGTTAATTTCAATCAGGCTAAACTTATCAGGGAAATTGCACGTGCACCTCCTACTTCAAAAGGCAGGAAAGGTCGATCACCAAAACCGTGATTTTCTAACGGTATGATGGCGGAAAATACGAAAGAGAGAGCGGTGATAGGCTATTCTCGCCATCCGAGCAAACTATTATAATGAGTCTCTATAAGACAATAAGCATATATTATCATGGCTAAGTCAAACACCGCCACCGCTGCCAGAGCAAGACAAGCAGCTTGGCAAAAAATTGCCAATAAGCTAAATGAGAAAGTTTTGGGGAAATGTATAGGCTCATCTTAAGTGCCTCATTACCCCAATCAATCAGATCACATTTCTTTAAATGTGCCTGCTGGTATAGGCTTAATGGAAATTAATAATCGCATGAGATCTTGCTAGCGAAAATAATGATCTCAAATCTTTCAGAATAAGTAGGCTAGATAAAAACAAGGCCCAAGAGTATCTAATTGATACAAATTCATAGACAATTATGAGGATATACTGCGCTTATATCATGTAGGCCTACTATATATGTGCATGTAGGCCTATGTGTAAATCCCTCTTTGATTTCATTGACTGGGACATGGCCAGGGAATATGATGAATTGATTCATCAGCTGGTTAAGCGCCAAGTACACTTTCCTTACAGCAACGCATGCTGCGGCTTTGCCAATGTTTTCTGCATCGCCTATACTGTATACAAATGTAGCCTATAGCCTACCTGACGCAAAAAACCTCAAGGCTATGGAGTCTGAAGCACAGTTAAAGTTTCAAGTAGCTTTATTGTCAATTTCTTCACGTCAAGACATAAAAAGGAATCGATATGACATTTCCCACTCTCCCACAGTGAAACATATAAAAAGCACAGGCACAACAGATAAGACAAGACATTTCGTAAAACATAGCGTTACATATTCACATACAGCAGCATAAGCTCATAATAAAGCATAAAGCTTGCTGCGGCGTGTGATATTTGCAATGTACGGCCCGAGAAGGTCTTGCAAATAAATGAGTCCTTGTCGGCTGAATCGATATCGCTCAAACAAGAACTCATCCGTGTGAAATAAAGGATCTTGGCAATCGCGAAGAACTCTATTGGTATGGAAAGCTAATCGAACTAAAATATAGCTCCTTGGTCAACTGGGTCTCTCAAAAAGGGAGCTGCCATGTTATTTTCCGGGGGTGTGGCAAGCTTATCCAGCTACACTTACGTTAGCCTGCTCTGGAGCAGGTTAGTGCTAATTGATATGTTACTATGGTGATTTATCGAAAGTTGCTTCCACGAACCAAAAAGAGGGCCGTTTTTTATCTTAGCCTGAAAATTCGCTCGCTAAACCGCTTAGCGAGCTACGACGAATACCCCCCAGGTACTCTCAGCCTCCTCCTCCAAGCTGTCCAGCATGATCCTCAGCAGAGAACTCACCTTTGATGAAGAAAGTATCTTGTTCGTCTTCATTAACGGAGACTAAGTTCAGTTCTGTCTAAATGTATTAAAAAAGTATTATTGATCTGCAGATTGGGAGAGAAAACAGACCTATGACAATAAATGACAGCACAACACCAGGCTTAGGTCTCAATCATGTCTCCCAGCTTCAAAGGCCGGAGGATCATGTTTTATGTTTTTTGTGGCAAATAAAGTCAACACAGATATTGATTAGTGCTGTCAGTTAAACGTGTTATTAACGCCGTTAACGCAAACCCATTTTAACGGCGTAAACATTTTTATCGCGAGATTAACAGTCTTTTTGGCCTAGCAAACTTTTTTTCACATGCTGTTGCAACAACTAGTGACGTTAGAAAAACGTCCACACCGGATCTAGCTAGACCGGAAACAAAACAACAGGCACGCCACACACACTTGTTTGGGCTTGCGAGCCGCCTAAAGAGTAGTAGGCTAACGTTACGTTTTGAGTGGATGGCGAGCGTGAGATGCCGAAATGGATGCCAATAAGATTCTGAATGGAAAGTTTACTTTTAAAAAGTTGCCAAATGGTTCCATTGACAAGAACAAAGTGATCTGTGTGTTTTGTCGTTGTGAACTGAGCTTTCACCGCAGCATGTCCAATCTGAAATACCACTTGATGGCCAAGCACACAGCTGATGTGAATTCTCCGCCCCCTCGTCAAAGCCAGGCGATTGCAATGTTGTTTTCAATTAAAAAAAAACATTTGCACTAAGCAAGCCGATCCACTTTTCCTTGTTGATAAGAGCATTAAAATGAGAAAAAATAATGGGACAAAAAGAAATCAAGGGACATTTAGAATCGATAAAAATGTGCGATTAATTGCGATTAATCGCGAGGTAACTATGACATTAATGCGATTAATTGCGATAAAATATTTTTATCGTTTGACAGCACTAATATTGATAGTTAGGCATTAATAGTGTTACAACAGTCACAAAGAAAGATTCACGGCTCCCAGCCCATGACCACTCAGGGCAGAGAGAGATCATAGGTGGAGCTCTCCCCATCATCACAAGGGACGTTTACCCAGTACTTTCTCGTGACCCTGAACATCTATTTCACCTGACTACACACAATCTACTTTTATCAATAACAAACTCACATGAGAACATACTAAGTATCCAATGACTAGTTCTTGTGAAAGTTCTATTGATTAGTGAATAACTTAACCCTTGTGCTGCCTTCGGGTCACATGACCCAAAGGTTCATAATGAACCATCGTTGTGTTTACCCAATTTTACCCAATACAAAAACAAATGTATTTTTTTTCTTTTAACCTTTGCAATGTGGGGGGTCTGAGACAGCCCAACGGTTAAAATAAAATGCTTCACTTTGTTTTTTTATGAGGTAAATTTGTCGCAATACGATGGTGGGTCACAATGACTGATGGGTCAGAATGACCCGAAGATAACACAAGGGTTAAGTACATGGGAAATCCCATGCATGCATGTACAGTGAGACAGACACAGTGATGTAATGTGTGTCCAAGTTAGGACTGTAATTGGAATGCAATAACACCCATTGGAAATGCCAAATTCCTGGGAATTAATGACTGCATCTTTTGTTATGAACCGCATCATTTCAACATATTTGTGAAATAATAAAACACAATGTCTGCCTTTTCCAGCGCTGGATGCAGAGCAGGAGGCTGGGACCAGTGCTGGACTATTTCACAGGGTTGCATTATGGTGCATAGAACAGCACCCAGGCCATTTTCAGCCCAACCAATGTTACTCCCTATTCGGAGACCTTAAGGAACAGTGTGAAATACCCTATACAATTTATTCTATGACCCCTTTAAGGACTGCACTTTAATTGATGGAATTTTCTTATTGTTGTTTTAGAGTGTTTGTGATTGAAATCCAACAACAAACATGTCTGTTTACATTGCAGTCACAATCATGCATCCTAAATCTACAGTACCGCACATGTACCCATATTTTCACACCCAGTTTTTCTGTTAGAATCCCATAGTTTCACAGAAAAGTATCACAAAGTATTCACAAAGTATTCACAGTGCTTCACTTTTTCCACGTTGTTATATTACAGCCGTATTCCAAAATTGATTAAATTCATTTTTTTCCTCTAAATTATACACACAATACCCCATAATGATAACGTGAAAAAACAAATTTTGGACATTTTTGCAAAGCTATTTAAAAATAGTAATAATAATCACATAGGTATTCACAGTCTTTTCCATGACACTCAAAATTGAGCTTAGGTGCATCCTGTTTCCACTAATCACACTTGAGATGTTTCTAAAACTTGATTGGAGTCCACCTGTGATAAATTCAGTTTATTAAATTATTTGGAAAGGCAAACACCTGTCTATATAAGGTCCCACAGTTGACAACGCATGTCAGAGCACAAACTAAGCCATGAAGTCCAAGGAATTGTCTGTAGACCTCTGAGACAGGATTGTATAGAGACACAGATCTGGGGAAGGGTGCAGAAAAATGTCTGCAGCATCGAAGGTCCCAATGAGCACAGTGGCCTCCATCATCCGTAAATGGAAGAAGTTTGGAACACCAGGACTAACACACCATCTATTAAGGATTTTATTAATAAAATTATTTTGATGAAAACAATTAATTGAATCTATTTTGAAATACGGCTGTAACATAACAAACAACTGTAACATTGAAAAAGTGAAGCGCTGTGAATACTTTCCGGATGCACTGTATATGCATGGTTTGAAGCACCGAACAACACGCCTGCATGTAATATAGCGCCTTATGGCCCAGGTTCACTTCCTGTCTCCAGTCAATGTGAAGAAAACTCCAAGATTAACCTACGTAAGGCTGTGGGGCCCGACAACATTACTGGCCGGGTACTCAAGGACTGCGTTAACAGGTGGCCTCATGGACAACTTTGACACCTTGCCAGTCCAAGAACTGGTCCCCACCTACCTTAAGTTTATAGAAATCCTATCTGAACAACTATCACCCCGTTGCGCCGGTCCCATCATTATGAAGTGCTTGGTGTGGCTAGTCATGCACCAGAACGAGACAAGTGTTCCTAACACTATTGACCCCGTCTCGTTCACATACCGTTATAACCGATCTACGGATAATACAATATCCTACGCCTTTTACCAGGCTCAGACCCACGTGGAGAAAAAAGACAATTGGTAATAATTTTACAGTGGGAAGAAATTGTATTGAATTTTGGTTGGCTTAAATTATCAAGAAGGCTATATTGGATTTTAATTGTAAAGGCTGCCAACACCCTTGTTAACCCAGTTTGGTCCTTTGCTAAAGGCCCCAAAACACATGGTGTAGAAAAATACCTATGATGCTATCTTCATACAAACACAATGAGACAGCTCAATTCTACCACCATACAAGCAGGCACAGACACAACCAACTCCACCGAGAGAATGAGCTCGTCACCACCATGGCGGGCAATGACCTCCAAAGCAAAGGGTGCACCACACACTTTTGAGCACTGAAACGCATTACCCACTGCAAACCTAACCCACTGCAATAACACGTAACCACAAACTTGCTCCACCCAACAAATTTCACACCACCCACAAGGCTCAACACAACACATTTTAAGGGGGCGGGGCAAATCAAGCTAAGTTACTTTTTGACCAGATTCATTAATCAAAATTCATCAACTTTTCTTTCACAGACAACACATTAATGTTTCATTTAATGAAGAACATAAGACAGGAAGAACTTAACAGCTGCTCTTGAATGTATCCCTAGATAGTTTGTAACGACAATCTGAAACACCTCACTCCATATTCCGGTTCCTTGGGTGTAATTGCAAATATATACCACTAGACGGTAGTAGAGTACACATATTAGATTTTAAACAGAAAACATCCTTAACACACTTGCTACATTTTGCAACACAATGCCAATGAGGACATGAATTTCAAATAATGGTGTAAACACTCTAATACAGTAGTTGAATGATAAACAATTGAAGAAGCAAGATGCCATGGATGGTCCCAAGCAGAAAAAGATCATTCACGTCATGGAAAATGGTAACATGGAAAAATTTGATGCAATATTACATTTTTATAATCAAATCCCATTGTATTACAATTTGGCTATATCTTACAAAAGATACCTCACATTCACAGTTCACAAATGTATTAATGAGCCTTCAAAAAGAAACAAAACTTCAAAGTTATTAGCAGATATTGTATAGTATTTAACATCCTCACAACTCAGTTGGAGAATGTAATGCTTTAGTACTTGCTCAAACACACATGCTCATGGAGTCAAATGTGTAATCAGATTGTTGGTACAGTATAGGGAGCACAGTAATGACAGAAGAATAGAAACAAAGAAACACACCACTTAGAGAGAGGTCCAAAGTCAAATATTGTTTAAGCGCTAGTGTAAAATGAATAGTAAGCCAAGTTTTTTGGGGAGGACATCTCCTTGCTGTAGGTGTAATTACTGCTGGTCATGTCTTCACACTTAATGGTGGGTAAAGTCTCGGTGCTATCCCCTGTTAGAGACAGACGCCTTCTTTTACAAGCCATGGAGTAGTATGCTCCAGGTTCAGCCTTACTTTCCCGACCAACGGTCAAGTGGTGTGTTTGAGTCCAGGCCGACGTAAGGTTGCTACCACTCCCACTGGTGATCTCTTCATTGTCCTGGTCGTCAGGAACCCCCGAGGGGGTGGGTCTCGGTGACCAGGGCAGGCCCATGGCCACTTTTCTCTGGTAGGAAACCTTGGAGCCCCAGCCCGCTGCCATGGAGGTGAAAGGTGGATCTGGGTAGTAGCTTAAGGCCTGGGAGGTCTGTATGGGTAGGGATTTGATACTGTAGGGGAACAGACTGGAGTAATCTCCCTCATAAGGGGTCAGGTCCAGTTTGTTGGTTCCTACTCCCTGCTGCATTGATGCCACAAACCATCTTTGTGGGGTGGAGTCGTCGGTCTGGGGGGAAAGGAGGGTGCTTGTTTGGGGCACAGCCCGTTCACTGTTGTATAAGCGGTTCTGAGGGTTGTTGGCAAACTGGTCCTGGAAGAAAGGTTGCATGGCATAGCGAGCCCCTGGAACAATCTGGTGAGACCGGGTCAGGTCAGTAGGGGATGGTGTCAGTCTGTCACTTTCTGGAGCAGTATACATCCTGGAATTGGCATGAAATGTAACAAAAAGTACAATGTGTTCATATAGGACGAACACTAAGAATGGTTGATTAAATGAAGATATTTATGAATAAGACTAACGAATCATAGTTGTCCCTGAAGCCTTTAGCAAAAGGATTGTGGTCAATTTTCAGCTGTGTGATCTAGAAGAAAGCAAAAGTGTACAATTGAGTCACATTATCATGGTCTGTCAATCCCATTTTATGTATGTGTGTTTTTATAAGTACATAATTTACAGATCTACACTTTGTACATGCAGTGAGAATGCTATGGGATCCTTAAACCTGCTTACGTCAGTGTTCTGATAAGCAGTAACAGCAATAAACTGGTTCTCTGGGAAAGTGAAGGTCTGTGTTCTGAGGTCAGTATTCACGTCCTCCACACCATTCTCAACCACCTCCACAATGTATAATCTGGGCTGGTACTTATGCAGAGACTGGAGGACAATCATCTTAAAAAACAACAAATCAAATGAGTGGATACATGTTGGTGCCTTATCCTTATTGATGAGGCATATTGATGGGTGTATTGATACATTTTCATGAAGAAATATATTTTAGAATCTGTGTAGACTATATAATAATAATAATGAAAATGAAACAGGTTATATATTAATTCAAGGCCTAATAAATACCTTATTTTGTATTATTGTATGGTATTATTATGGTAAAAGTGTTACTGACATTTATTTGAAATGCAACTGTAATTACACATGAATCAGACAATGTTTTTGAAAGATGAATAGGCTAAACACAGGCTTAAACATAACAATGTGACAATTTATATATGTGTTTATGGTACAATTGTTGACAATAATCTGCAATGACTAGTGTAGAGAAAACTGAAATGTATATCTTTACCTGTGAACTGTTGTTATTGGCACCCTTATTGTTGGTTAGTTTTAGTTTTCCGAATGATATTTCCTGTCTCATCCAATGGGCTCCTGTGTTCGGGGATTCAGGGTGAACATACATTTTGTTCCCTATGGAAAGAAAATGGCTTATAAAAAGATGTGCACCGCACTATAATCAAATCAATAGGCTTAATTAATTTAGTTTAAATGTATACATGAAATATATTAGAGTATGTTTGCCTATAAACCCAAAAATCCCATTTAAAGTTAGTAAATATTTACACATAATTGTTTTGATAAACAGGCTACTCATTTATACACGATCACACCTTGCATATTGTTGTCTGCCTTTCCACAGGTGACCCATTTACCGCCTTGGAAACGCCAGTGGTTCGGATCAGCCAAAATAATTTCAACAAATACGTTGTAATGTGCAGAGAGGCTTAGTCCAGTAATGTTAAAACTAAGAAACGGGAACATTCGCCTGCCAAAGACAACATTTTATGAATAAAACAATGAGAGGGAGAAAAAGTACGAGGCTCTCGAGCTGTTCAGTTCAAGGCTCGTAGAAATAAATATGAGTATTAGCCTACAAATATCACAATATTGTGCATTTTCGCGTGTATTGTTCCTGAAATTATCATACTCACCTTCCCTGCTTGGTAATTATCATCTCGGTCTGGTGTCTATTAAACTTGAGCCAGAGAGGACGATTGCAGAGGTAGACTTGAGCTCTTATCCCAGCACTTGGAGTAGATAATGACATTGGAGCAATACCCGACCCCGTGCCCGCGTACGGCGGATATATGCAGCCAGGACTGTGACCAAATTGGAAAGCTGAACTAAACTGACTACGCCCGGCGCCCACTGTTGAGGAGAATGCCGTGGGAGGTAACCCCGAGCCAAAGTGAAGCGAGTTTGCATACCTGGAGGCACCGGACGCGGTGTAAACAGCCCCAGTCTGTTTCGCCGGGGGAGAAATATAATATCGATCTGATCCAATTCCTTCAGTATACCGATTATCATTTGAGAAATTTTCTGCGTCGACAGATGAAGATTTTTGCTGCTCCTCCGATGAGTCCTTGGGTACGGGGTATGTTCCAGTCTCTCCTTCGCCGAGCATGTCTGTCTTTTGGGAACACGTATTTTGCTCCCAATTCCGTTGCTTGTTTCGATGTTGTCTTACAGTCATCGGCTGGATGCAAATAACTGAATTGTTCTGTAAATCTGTATAACGATAAAAGTTAGTAAACGTTTAAGACAATAGAGCACACTTTACAGGCGACGGCGAAACTCATGATGGCACTTTCTACACCCCTTATAAAACTCGGTGTATGTCAGTTTGTGAGACACCTATTTTACACAACTAACTTAGGGCCTACTGTAAGATGTAGGCTAAGAGTGGCTTTTATTAGTTCACTAGTTCACATCTTCACACCAACGAGTTCATACCTTAAACTTGAGTTATTTGTGTATTTTTTTTGCAGTGCTAATCTTTTCCTTATATTTTTCAACAGATATGCAAAAGCTATAGGCTATCGAAGATGCAATTAAGTTGATTCGTTTCATAAAACAAAACGGAGTCATTTATAAAAATGTATATATATAATTTTGCCGTTAAAGCCAAACGAAGAACATAATCGGCTATTATTGCAATAAAATTGAAACATAGTTTTTGTTTTTACTATGTAACCCTATTCTTGTCAATAAGTAGCCTATCCTACGAGATTTTGTATTTTTCACGTGTCATTTGCATCTTCAAAAGGTCGATGTTTTTTTATGAATGTAAATTTAAATTAGGCCTATAGACTTTTTAACGGATCACGTTCTTTATTTGTTTGTCTTTTTTTCCACAGAATTGCCTGCATTTCCTTGTAGCCTAAATCAGAGGACAACTGTTACTTTTTCTCAGCAGACCAACGAGTGTTTTAGTGAAAGGGAGGACATACAATTAAAGGTTATGTGCAATTTAAGTTAAAAACAAAATTAACCGACTGCAAATTAATATTTGTGGCCTGTTAATTTCCTCGTTTAAACACTTGTAATTAGCTAATCTATGACAGAAACAGTTTTCCGAAATTCGAATGGGTCTAAACTATCTAGGCTATATATCTGTCTATCTGTCTGTCTATCTGTAGCCTATATATTTTTGGGGTTTATGGGGGCTGACATATTGTCTTAATTAATTTAGGTTACATATATTTCGACGGTGACAAGTAGCCTAATGAAAACATGAAACTTATTTTTTGTTCATATCTAGCCGATGCAAACATATTGACGATTTTATGCAACGAAACAAACAGCTAAATAGGCTCCACTCACCAATCTTGGTCCTTAAATGAAAGATCTGACACAATTACGAGTCTTTAGATAGCGTAATCATGAAATACGTGAAACTGAAATGATAATAAATATATAGAAATACTGTAGAATGATAGATAGCCCAAACAGTTTGTTCCTGTGACTCACAACCTATCCCTGATACGTTTTTGTAGAACCAAAACGGCCTATGACAACATAGCCTATGACTAACGCTTCGACGTCTGCTTGTCTTCAGGATTCGCTCGTGATGACGATAGTATCATGCAGTCCATTATCACGTTCTCTTTCGATTCTTTTTGTGGAGTGGGGATTGGAATGACACACGTGACAGTTGCTATAAGGCCAGCCTTTATATACACTTAACACCTTGAAATCATAATTAGGCTACCCAGTTCCAGTTGCATCAAGTTTCAGCTTTCCATAATAAAGCCTACGTTGATCCTTAGTTATTTTTGTACAAAGTAAGGAGGTTTTTGCACAGGGTAAAAATGTATTAATGTATGACAAAATGTTTAATTTATACAAATACATAGTGAAAAATTTATTGGTTATAATGTTTTGATGCCATGAGCACCCACCAAGCTGTTCAATTAAAAGCCTACACAAATTCAGTTCAAATTATGTTCTTACCTGTTCAGAGAGGTGCCTGGTGTCTTATTTTCATCTACTTGGGAAGACAAACTACCAGCAGTTTCAACCAAAATGTGTTTACTCTAAACAAAAATCTCAGGTGGTACTTGTGCCACAGCTCCAATTGTGCCCCAACAATCTCCACTTCGCAGACTGTTATCGTCCACTGATGCCATATCACACTTCAGTGCACTTATTAGATGTGACACAAGGTTTAATCACATTGGAGTCCTGTGATCATTCGCTGCACCTCGGTACTTGACTTCCACCTTCTTCCACTCAACATCTTAGAGCACAAGGTTGTTGTACCCCTATAGAGTATTTCTTATTTCAACTGTAAATGTTTTGCAAATAATAAATTGTTGATGGTAGCATCTTTGGAAATATATATTAGTATTAATTATGTTTTTATGTGAGTGAACTGATAGGTCCATATATCATTTGAAACTGTCTATCTCAACTTAACCAACAGTTCCTTTAGGTTAAGGTGCAGAAACACCCCTGCCTGAGATGGCAGCAAAGGGCCTTGAAAGTAACTGACATGACATTGTGACATCCAACCTGTGAGGCATTTTTTTCCCCTCGGAGAGGCATGATTGAGCTGACCTGACAGCGTGTGCAAGTGACCCCTTATAGCACAGTGCCAGTCAGCTTTCGACAGAGGGAAGGAAATCTTACCATATTGTTGTCAGAGCTAATAATCACCATAGCACGTGAAAATAACCCAGGCCAGATTCGATGGCCCCTTGCTTTTGAGAAGTCGTTAGTGGACAATGGTAGGGGGGGTCACTTTAGAATTGTTAACTGTGTCAGCAGTAATATAAGGTACCATAGAAGGAGAGAGGGATGAGCCATTGCTTCTTCCTTTCTTGTCTTTTTTATTATAAATGTCCATTCTCAATCCAAAGGCTGGTAGGTGTAATGATTATTGATTTAATTTTGTTTATTGACAAACACCCCCTTTCAAATCATTTCTTAACTTCTTTGTGTTACGACCACATTCCCTTGAGCTTGTTTACCCTGTCTGTCTGTTTTGTGTTACGTTCCTGAACATACCCCGTTCCGGGTTGCCGGGCAACGAATGCGATGATAGTGTTTGGAATGATTTTCACAGAAAATTTACGGAAAAAAAGAAAAGGGTTTGCTGTTGCCACAAATCGACAAGCTGATCCTCCATCTCTGCTGTCCAAATCCATTTAACTAAAGAGTCAATATAAGTTCTTTGATTTAACTTTGTGCTGCACTATTACTGCGTTTGTTATGCTTCCGTCTTCTCTCAGCTTGCTTTCTGATTGGATATTGTTTCGTTTCATGTGATAATCTCCAGAGTGTGCGCGGGTTTGTCCTCGGGGTTCCCCCCACACATCAGGATTTCTGATCATTGAATATTTACGATTCGCGATCGGGGCGCCTCCGACGTCCTTCCGAGCAGATTCGGTCACTCTTAACACACCTCACACCAAGGGAAAATCTGATAAAATAATCTGCAGAACCATCAAGATAATCAGGACATTACCGAGGATTGACGTAAGGGGCGAAATCGGCCTGATTATCCTGTGGTGTGTCCCCAGCATAAGCTGTGGCCTGACATCTAGTCCCTGCAGGATCGTTAGCCATACTCTGGAATCACCCTGGAATTCCATTCACTCCCACCTGGCCTCCAGTAACCACCAACCTGCACGTTCGTCACCCCCATCAGCCTCCCATCACCCGTATTCACCTGTCTACACGTCTGACAATACCCCTTCAGTTATTTTTGTGTCACCAATAAATACCACCTTTTTCACCACCTACCTTGTCCTGGTCTGTGTTTGGGTTCAGTTACTGGGGATTGTGACACCAGAGATAGGTCAATCTATCATGTTATTGGGTCTTTCAAGAGAGGCCAAAAAGTTTTTGAGCTTTTGCCACCTTGCAAACTTCCCATCAGATATCTCCTAATTGATTGACAGAGAAATAAGCGATCTTCTTCACATGGCTTAACAGTGATTTAGTTGTTTGATGATGGCAGAAGGAGACCATGAATAGAGTAAGGCCGAATCCCAATACTCTGTCTTATCCCTACCCCTTACCCCTAGCCCTTAGTTTACCCCTAGCCCTTAGCCCTCGAAACTGAGGGGTAAGGGCTACATAGCCCTATGAAATGAGGGCTATGTAGCTCCAAAGAAAGTAGTGTTAAACACTGATATCAAACGAAATTTGCTGCTGATGGAGTTTAGTTAAAACTGTAGACATGCATGGAGTCCATTCAAGGCTAATCAGAGAAATGCAGGACTGTTGTGCAAATCAGCAATGTAACGTTAGCGTAGCAAACAAGCGATTTTTAAAAGCTTTTCAATTAAGAACATGGTTGCAAATACATATGTACAGGACTGTGTAGAGCACAAAACAAGACTGTCATCATTTTTTAATCAATTATTTAAGCCGAAAATATTACATTTATGGGACTCTCTGATCTGTCCCCATTGTTGCAGTTGAGCAGGATTCACATACCCCTATGTTTTAAGTAAGCTCCCGAAAACACATGGTTTTAAGGGGTGTATACCCCTTCGTCTTAGCCCTACCCCTTGGTCAAAAAGAGTATTGGGACACCACTTACTCTCACGTGAACACGCAAAACTAAGGCCTTCATCTTGATTGGTTCTCTCTAGTTGATTTCATGCTGGTTTGTTCAAATGTACAACCAAAATTATTTATGACAAAAACCAGACAAAACTATTTAAGTCAGATTGGAAAGGTCATCTATCTGAGAGGCGCAACATACATTCATTCAGATCCATAGTGAGAACATACCATATTTACAGTATTTAATTGTTGCTTGATTTAAAATGATAACACCCATTAAAATGGTTTAATAAAACATCCATTGATTTAATGCATTATCCAACCATGAATCTCAATTACATTGAGATACAGTGGTGTATCAAGGTAAGCTATATTACAAGTAAAATCTATTAATCAGAAGTGAGAAGGTGCACTGCTGTCTGCAGTGCCTTGTTGTGTCATTTCCAAATATAGTCTAACTATATCATCTTATGACTTTCTGTTTTCAAATCAATTGCATGCATATTTTCATGCATGGGTTTCTAAGGGGTGAGAATGTCATCCACTTGTGGCTATCTTTATGTAAACCTGTGCAGTGTGCTTTTACAGTTAGCAGCCAGTGCATCACCTCAGCCCATCACCAACATAGATGATGAACAGCTTCCGCTGTGTTATCTTTTTGACACGTCTAAAGGGTTGTTTCTGACACCTTGCCATCCAGCCTGTTACCTCCCCTGTGGAGAGGCAGGCATGAGGCACAGAGCTGGTGACCTGGCCACCGCTGCCTAGGCCACTCACACCCCGTCGAGAGCAGAAGGTCCGGACCCTTGTCCATGCCAGGAACTCTGTGGTCTACCCTGCTGATGTCATAATGGCAGTTGCTGATGGGAGGAGGTGGATTTAGGGTAAAATACTAAACCCTCTCAAACATGATGACTTGCTAAAGTTTTTGTTATTTATAGCCACTGGTGTTAATTTTATTTTATTAGAAGTCTCTGTATCAAATGTCATATGTTGTAGAGATGTTGAACATTAATGTTAAATTCAAAGGCAGACATATTTCAAAAAAATAATATGAATGCCAGAAAGTGAAGGCTTCCACTGACCCCTCTTGCTCTGTTTCCTCCTACTTTAATATTCATGGTTGAATTCTGAATCCTGTAAAGAGCAACAGCAGGAGTGCACCATCACATTTGGTGCCCAGCTTGGGGGCGGTCAGTGAGCTATCATGTTCCAGCTATCCCATGGAGATACTCTTCTGCCTCTGTGAAGTTTGTGTATTCTCATTTGTATTCACTAATTCACTTCTGATAGTGTAGTTTCATAGATTATATACGTTCAGGAAATAAATTCATTTTAATGTTATTTCAAAGATACCTAGGGATTTAAGTTTTAACATGAAGTGGTCTATGAGGTTGGGTTATAATGTACTTGGTGGTTCAAGTCCTACTGTCAAATTGGGATTGTAATTTGAAGCTCTTGCGGCAAAAGTGAACAGTGATTGAGTTTAGGGTAGTTCTGCAAAGGTTTTGAGTAATAATAATTCTTTGAATTGTGCAAAATGCTGTGGAATATAATACTTCAGCACTCTTA
Source organism: Osmerus mordax (assembly GCF_038355195.1). Classification (NCBI taxonomy): domain Eukaryota; kingdom Metazoa; phylum Chordata; class Actinopteri; order Osmeriformes; family Osmeridae; genus Osmerus; species Osmerus mordax. Next base: position 14,863,910 of record NC_090055.1, read on the forward strand.
CTAAATGTGACAACCAATTTCTATTTCCTGTACAATAGATTCTGTGATTTTGGGAATGGGTTTGCTGACAACCATTTCAATGCATGTAAACATTGATAAACTTTTAAGGCCTCTCTGTCTCCCTGAAAGCAAAAGCAACTATCTGCAAAGTATCTAACCCTATTAAATAAGTCTGTGAAAAGAAACTAAGCAGTGTGCTTGCATTACTTTAGTTAAAGCTGTCATAGGTAGTAACATTATAAAATTAACTTCAGTATGAGAAACAACACTCCCATTTCTTGTCTGAACTTCTGTACTTCATCCCACTCAATTTTGACTGACAGTGATTTCACAAAAGAATCCAAGAAGGAAGGCCCACCTAGCTAAACGTGATTGGCTGAAACAGGATTGCTGCATCAGCTACCATAAATCTTCATGGTGTGTGTGACAAGTTTTGAGACACGCCCCCTTGATTTGCAGCTAGGTTGGGCTAAATCAATTCAGCCCACAGGCCACTGACTTTTGACCAATGACACCTGGGGGTGCTACTGTACAAGAGTGGAGACTGGAGTGACAGGTCTGGCAAGCCCTCATGTTTTGTCGCCCATTTGGGCTAAATTCAATCAGCCCACACTGAATTGCTGTCCACAGCCAAGATTAGTCCCTGAGTCCTAGCTGAAAACACTAAGTGACGCCAGGGCCTTTAGGAACCTCGTGTCATCTGAACCTCTCATTATCATCCTGTCTGACATCATGTTTTTTGGTTGTCCAAAAGCACAGGAATACTCCCAAGCATCTGTCTGGTTAGTATACAAAATGTTGGAACCCATTGTCATTCTGAATGACATTACAGAGCCCACAGACACAACACCTTTCTCTATTGTTTATTTGTGTGTCTGGACTGAATTTTAAGGCAATAATTATATTATTACATACCCTATTTTTTAGAACTAGTAAATCTGTTCATTTTAAGTTCAGTGCTTGGGGGACATAGGGAGAGTCAACCTACCACAACAAAATGGAAAATTATTTACTGTTCTTTGTTTTCAACACTGAGAAAAAGGAGACAACATGGGACTATTATCTGTTCAAGCATCCAGTGAAGTGGAAGAAGATTATCTGCATTATGTTTTCCATCAGTACAAACAAGCTCTATGATGGTGAATCTGCTGAGTCTTGCATCACATTCTGATTAACAATTTACTATCATCTTTCCCTGTCATTGTTATTCCACAGATGATTGGAAATCAGAGCAAATGCCAACAAATGCACACAAGGCTCATTAGGTTCATTGATTGATTTATTGGTTCCCTGGTTATGAATAACATCCCCTGAGGTAATTTCTGAGCTTGTAACGGTCCAGAAGCTCTGCGCTCTGCCTCTTTGGATCAAATATAATTAATCGGCTTTGTTGGAAGTTTGAGTATGAATGTCTTTTGAATCTATGATATACGGTGGCAAATAGGCCCACGTTGTTGTCATATCTCCTATATGGAAAATATACAGAATACAACCATACAGAATATGTATTTCCATCTATACTGTAACGTATTTCGTTTTTCTTTTAAAGTGTCCTCCTTCTTTTACTAATATAATGACTACATATACAGATTTTATTATTATTAAGGTATTTTATGGTTTTAAGAAGAGACGTAGACAACACCTTTAAAACAGACACTAACCTTCAAATGTCAACATCAAGCATCTTCAGCAATGCTGTAGACATTCTTAAAAGACAGCTTAAAACCTACCTTTTTAACGAAGCATTTAAGTAATTTTATCTCCAAAGGGTTTTCCTACTTTTAAAGTTGTTTTCTCTCTTGAAAAGAGATCTTATTGGGATTTTTATTTTTGTTTGAATTGTTTATCACTTGTATTATTGTTTTTATTGATTTTATGTAAAGCACCTTGAGCTACAATTCTTGTATGAAATGTGCTATATAAATAAAGTCTTACTTACTTACTTACTGTAGGAAAAAACTTGTATTGCTTTTAACCTGTAAGCCAACTCTCCTGAGGCAATTGAAAAGGTTGTACAGTATTATTATACCTAGACTAGAGAGGAAAGCATGTTACAATTACAGAATACCAGTAATGTTAATCTATTGATCTGTTTATGATATAGAAAGATATATGAATAAACATAATCCACATGAAAGTTGATTATTGAATCTTGTAGGGGGTTTAATTTTGGCCCAACACCCAAAACTATTCCCCTAGGTTTAAAGGAAGAGGGGTAAACTGAACAGTGTATTAACATTAATCAAATATGCTGGAATTGCAGTTATTTGATGTTAGTTGAGACAAATTTTAGCTATTTGATATGGGTTAAATCAGAGCAAGAATGGTCGAAGCAAGGTTTAACGAAATAGATATTTAATAACATTGCAGTTGAATTAAATCAATTACAAGGCAAACATGTTACAAAGTGAAGGCATTCAATCTTACCTACTCTACCATTATTATTGTAGATCGGAGAGAGAAAGAGTGAGAGGTGAGGAAGGAGTAGGAGAAGCCAGAGCTGAGGAGAAGCCCTCAGGAGAACAATAATCTAAAGAACAATGCTTCACAGTTCCCTTTATACACAACTATGATCTGTATAACAACCAATTAGACCACATCTTGACCCTTACTTATCAACATATAACTAGCAAAGCAACAGTAAGTTACTTATTAGTCACTTTACACACTGTCACTTTCAGCTCCATATTGCACAATTGCACTAACTGTACCCCACTTTTTAGGGTTCCTCCAGTAGGAGGAAACCTATTGTTTTTGGTAGTATTCCTATTATTAGGGTTCCTCCGTTAGGAGGAAACCTATTGTTTTTGTTAGTAATCCTATTATTATTATATTTCTCCGTTAAATGGCTCAATAGCTCAAAAAGTCATCGACCCAATAAATTCAAATTTGGCCCAATGATACAACAGGTCACTCACTACTCCCAGACGGCTAGTGGCCCATGTACGCCCATATGTGGCGCTATAAGCCACGCCCAAAGTCTACGTGATTTCCCCAGCGCCACATTACTCCAAAATGCCTGAAAAATTGTATATTTGCCTTATTTCTCATGGGGAACAAAAAAGCATCAAGGACCCATAAGGTCCGCCATGATGGATTTTCCTGTACAGCGACATTTTGCAAGAACCTTCAAAATCGATATCCTCTTAAACAAACAAAAGGTCAACTTGACTTGAAATTGTGTACAGATATGTATCATTGATGTATTTAAAAACTTTACTTAAGACTCAAATACAAAATGGTTGAAAGAGGTGACCAAGACCCCACCCTCTGAATTAAAATGTGACGAGAAATGGGCAGTGTAGTTGCTGAAAATGTGCGTATTTTATTGATGAAACGTCTAATTTGTCAATTTGATCCACCTTCTCGATAACCTAGGTAAATAAAACTTGACGACGACTTACAAAAAAACGTTGTGCCACCTACTCTTCTGGCAGCGAATTGTTTTCAGCACCCACAGCCTACGGAGAACCATAAACGAAGTCTATCCATGGGTATCCGTTCGCCCGCCCATCCGTAAACGGAGACGCAGAAGCATATTTCGGCCTTAACTGTCCGTCGTAATTTCGGAGAGCTACAGAGACCCCCTTGGCTGTGATTGGTCAGTATTAAGAAGGTTGCCGTGATAAACAGGACGAACAGAATCCTTTGACCGCCATTGCTGTAAGTTTTTATAATTCATATTAGAAAATTCAGGAGGTGCACGTCTAGGTGTCCGAGGCTGTCCGAGGGCTGACGGAGAGCTTGTAGAGGGGGCGTTCCACGGAGACCAGGGCGTTCCCATGTGTCCGTTTTTCGAAAAACGCAGAAGCATATATCGGCCTTAACAAATAGAGGAGTCAGTTGGCTGAGTGGTTAGGGAGTCGGGCTAGTATCCGAAGGTTGCCAGTTCGATTCCCGGTCATGCAAACTGACATTGTGTCCTTGGGCAAGGCACTTCACCCTACTTGCCTCAGGGGAATGTCCCTGTACTTACTGTAAGTCGCTCTGGATAAGAGCGTCTGCAAAAAAAATGACTAAATGACTAAAAAATGACTAAATAGAGACTAAATGTGTAAATGGATGTTGAAACTCAGTGCTCTGAGTTGGTGCATGTCAGTTTAGACAAAGGTAGCCTTTTAAACCTTTATGTTTAAAAATAATTCAGATTTGATTGGAACTCTCTCTTTTATACATTTATAGTTGGATTTGACATTTAACAGACATTTAATTCATTTAGCAAGTTGTTTAACTCAAACAACCATAACACAGTACATCTGGTATACAAAGCTGCAGTCAGATTTGGCGAAATTGTTAGCTTGGATGTTATCTGGTGTCTTGATGATGATGCGCACGCAGCTTCAAGGCAGAAAGACGCGTTCCATTTCACTTTTACTGTACCGTACACTTTTAATGTTCCCGCCATCCCCCCCTTTCTGAATAAAGTTCGACTGATCTGATATGTTGATTTATTTTGCTAAAAAAAACAGTTTAGCTAAGCTAACTAACATTGTTTTTAGCTAGCTTGCTAATCGGGCAGAACCAGACCCCCGCCCCTCGGCTTGAAGCAGGTGGATGTAGGTGGTACTGCATTTACGGTTAGGCACCCGGCTCTTCCGGTCGTTTTTATTCTATTAACTGCAGTCAACATTTACAAAACTATCTCCCCCAATAATTTTAGTTTGATTCTCGAACATGGCTCATACTACAATTTCAAATTTCAAAATTAAAATGCATTTGCAGAAATGCTTTTTCATTTTAAGAATGTGGCTGCATTATTGGACTCATAAATAAAATTTGTAATGAATCATTCTATTTGGTCCGTGTATCTTTTGGTCATTCGATTTTGCTTTCAGAAGTAGATCTTAAAAAACTGAAAAGGAGTGGTTATTTGATTTTGATTTTAAAATACAAAAATAAAAAATTAATACAAGGCGTTTTTCTCTTTCACGGTAAAAAACGGATAAGCGAAATTTTAATGTGTTTAATTTTCATTATCTATTTATGATTAAAAAATATATAATCACTAGAAAACAGAAATGAAAAAAAGGCACGTTTTTTCAAATCCTGAGACCGGATGTCATCATTTTCAAAACTAGAGCGCCAATGGGGCAATAAGAGGACCGAGAGTGTTAACGAGCAAGGTGCTGTGTAGAAAAACAGGAAAAAAGTAGTTGTGTACTCCACTACAGTTACACATGGACATGGAGCAGTACGTCGTTTTCCGAAGCAATAAAAGAGTGTCTCAGAGAAGAAGACATGACTGCAGAAAAACGTACTGTAGTCGCATATTTCAGGTTAACATTTTTTTTGATAATCAAGTTATAGCTAGCTACTGTACAAACTAGGCTAGCTATCTAGCCTATACCTCAGACTGACGCTAGCCTGCCGTAAATACTTTATGTAATATCATTAAGCGATATAGGTTGAAGTTTTCTCAGTAGTTATTGAAGATTTGTTATGGAGAAAGGTTTGGAAGTAAACATAAGCGTTTTTTTGATGTACACATTTCTTGACATGTATTACCTCACAGTCTATACCTGACTGACGACGTAAATGTGGCCCTGTTTTCTGGAGCATCTGGTGTTTTCAGCACATTGGACCTTACTCCAAGAAGTCACTATGAGGTACACTGTGAGGACGAGGACACCCCATCAGCTTCAAATATCACAAGCCAACGTTTTTCCTTAATGCGAACACCTTCCAGTTCATTTGCACAGCGGACTGCCTCAGCCCCCAGAGCCACTGTCTCTAAATCATTTGAAAGGTACTGTTAGCCTAAATCGCATGTTAAATAAAGATAATATGATTAATCATTTCCAATGCTAGGATAATGAATTCCCTGTATGTCAAAGCAATTATTTTCATTTGATATACTTCCAGATCAGTGTACCTTGCTGAGGTGGTTACTGGCAGGTTGAGTCCCAGCAGAATGGTGGTGGTCTGGTTTTTATAAAGTGAGGCTACCCTTCAGGGGATAGTTGGGAAAGTGCAGGATGCCATTGGAAGTTATGACCCCATGGTATTGACTGATGCACAGGGAAATGTAATTTTGGAGTCTGAAGGAACAACAAGTGGGCAACATTAATTTAGTTTTTCTTTGAAGTCTATACTTTTGTGATTGAACAATTTGATGGCAGATGTTTACTCATGACTAAATCAACCATTTAAGTTGTAATGGGTTTTCCCCCATTTTAAAGGGTCACAATACTGGAAACAAAATGCACGAAAGATTCTTGCTGTACAAGAACGGGACTTCCATGGGTTGCAGATAACCAAAAGGAGAAGAATGAGGTAATCTTAGGTCATCATATTATTATTTTTGTCCAAACATTGAAATGCATTGTGTTCTCCTTATCTTTGTTGTTCAGACTTGTTTTTTAAATTATTATTTTAAATCGGCACCTGTTTGCTTAGCCTTTGGCCATTACTGTTTCTGTATAGACCATCAAACAAAGGTTATGCTTCCACCCCACCCCCACAACCAAAACCACTACAACACAACTAGTACATATCTATTATGTTTTTTTCTAGTAACAACCAAAAAGATGAAGATGCTGCAGGTAGTGGAGAGGTCACTGAGAAGAGCTTGTACTGGCATCACAGAGTTTACCAGATGTCACTGCAGCAATCGGAGAACTCACCAATCTGGCTGCCACTCAGAGAGTCATCCTGACTCCTTCCCAGATACAGACCATCAAGCAGGGATTCTTCTGTGTTGTTTGTATGAGTAAGTATGCAATAGATAGTAAATACACACATGTAAAATGATTTAATATCCATTTTATTTAGTGTGTCAGAATTTGAGATTTCCAAATACACATAGTTTTTACATTCTCTAACAAAGGTCATCTTTGTCTCATCCACTACAATTAATTACATGTACTGATGCAAATGTTTATGTAACAGCCCATGATATAGGATGATACAATAACAAATATTTTTTTTTTGTATTTCAGTTGAGTAAAAAGAAAACACCCATGAAGAACACTTTAAGGACATATGTGAACATACATATAGAGAATGACAACCCTAACCCTCATTTTGTTTTTTAGAGTTTATTGAGGAGCCAGTCTTCACACAGTGTTGCCGAAGCATATAGGCGACAGTGGCAGGAGAGCTCAGTGCACTGTGCAAAATGTAGAGGGAACACAGCAGGCAACAACATATTTGAAATTAGTGGTCTTTCAGATGCATTGTCTGTTCTGAGATCCCTTTTTGAAGAGGAGTAACATGTTGCACTTTTATATTTACAAATAGGTATGTTGTATATTTTGAGTTTACTTCATTGGTTCAAAAGTTGTGGTCAGAGTTCTTGTTCTAATAATGTGAATATTTACATGTTTGGGCTTGAAATTGTCATTTTGGTTATTAGTATACACTGTGCGGAAGGAAGTTAAATCCCTCAAAGTGTGCAAACACTGTTAGAATTAGCTGAGCAGGTAGAATCTAATAATATATCTGAGTCTGATGCCCGGGACCGAGTAGAACAAGTCATAGAGCTTGGCTGCATACTCTGTCGTCACAGATTTACACATTAATGAGGTTGCCATAGTAAACCTCTGTTCAGTCCTGGGACGGCTGGATGCTGTGAAGCCTCAAATGGGACGAAGACGACCAACCATCAACATCACGTTTTTTTCAATTTAAGGGAGCGCCAGGATCTGTGATGCGTCCTCTAAAGACCCGGCAATTCAATCAATTTCCCGGCACATTTGCAATGTAATGCAAAGCAGATGTGCACACCGCCCCCTACCGAACAAGATGGGTAGCTCGGTCAGCAGGGAGCTGAAGAAGAGCGGCTACTGACGTCACTCTGCTGCGCCGCTCAGATTGCTTTTTCGTTTTCGAATTACTTACGAATTACTTAGAATTAAGGCAGTACTTTGCGGGCAGACCACGAAAACAAAAAAAGCAATGTCCGCTCTGTTTTCTTTTTGATTATGGCATAAAGTGTGCAGTCTTGAAGAAGAAAATGCAAATAGAATGATTGATTACTAATTGTATTTATGAGTCCAATAAAGCAGCCACATACCTAAAATGAAAAAGCATTTCTGCAAATGCATTTTACATTTCAAATTTTACATTTCAAATTGAATTTTGGGATCTATTTGCTGGGACAGATTTTGAAAATAAAATCTCAAATGTCTATTTCTTTTTCATTTTAATTAAGTGAAAGATTGAGCACTCTTGAGGAAGAAAATTAAAACGCAAATAGGATGATTGATTACTAATTTCATTTATGAGTCAAATAATGCAGCCACATTCTTTAAATGAAAAAAGCATTTCTGCAAATGCATTTTAATTTACATTTTGGTCACGATTTGCTTCCATAGACTAGGGCTGGGTTGCACCAACATGGATTAAATTAATCCTGGTTTAGAGTTAATCTAGGGTTAGTAAATCTATGTTTAAACTGGTTTATAATTAATCAGAGATGTGTTGCACATCTTAATTTTAATCCTGGATTAGTTAAACTAGTTTAAACAAGGTTTAAAACAGGATTAGTTTATGTTCAATGTCTGCCATGATGGATTCCGACGAAATGTAAACAAATTCACAATGTATGTTCAACAAATACAGAACTAAAAGAGTGCATGCATTCATTTAAAGCCTAACTGATGAATGCATGCGCTCTTTTTCTTAAACTAGAGCTTTTTGAATAAATGCCGTTATCGATACCGTTAGTTACCGTTTATACCTAGCTACCACTACAGCGGCTAAGATAGCTAATCAACCCCCATCACTTTAGCCAGCTAACGTTAGCTAACTATTACAGTAGGCTATGGCACGTCAAAGAGGTTCTAACTTTTCAACATTTGAAAAGATGTTGGTGACCGAGTTAATGGAGGAGTTTGGGGTAACGATAGAAGATAAAAGGACTGACAGCAGTACTTTAGAGAAGAAGGAGAGGAGCTGGGTCCAGTTAGCTGACCGCTTCAATGGCTCTACCGGAATAAAAGAGACGAGGGACAGGGCACAACTGAAAGCCTGCTGGAAAAATCTTAAAGCTAAAGCAAAAAAAGATGCGGCAGAAGAGAGGCGTAGCCAATTTCAAACCGGCGGAGGACCACCGACCAATGCTACGGATCCTCTGTCAAAGAAGATCATTGATATGATCCCGCAGCAGATTTCGCCCCTCCCCAACCCCTACGACGATGACGGCGCATTAGATGACAGTACAGCCACAGAAGCTGCAAGTAAGTAACTACGAACTCCAACGCCGTTGGTTTCAGCAATAACGTAACAAAAATGACGAAATAAGGCTATAATTTTGCCTACAAAGCATTTGTTAGAGCCTATGTATTACTGTACATACCCCTCAGATGTTAATCATTTTCAAATTGAATAGCACATCATACTACAGAAATAACAGTTCCATGTTCTCTTTAGTAGCCTACGGTAATTTATTAAATTAGTTATTTCCTATGTCATTAGACCTCAAGAGTAAAGTACATTGTGCATATACAGTTGTAGGTAGCCTCCTAATGTGTTTATGTTTTTTTTGTTTTGTCTAGCTGACACTATCATCATACTGGAGCAAGTGGAGCCTCATGGAAACATCGACGCAGCAGCATCACCTGTGAAACCACCTGCTAAGCACCCTAAGCTTAGCTCTCACCAGGAGCTTCTCACATTAGAGAAGGAGAGATGCATGCTCGACATTGAAAATGCAAAAATTAAAAAATATGTCCTGTTGCTACAGAAAGAGGTCCTAACTCTTCAGAAGCAGAGGCTACTGGATCTAAGCCAGTCACAAGAAATAGAAAGATTTTTGAATGAATTCTGAAACTGAAATTGTGTAATGTATTTATTGGAGTAAAATGTTTTTTTTTCAATCAAATTGGCAGTCCCCTTGTCTTGCTGTTCTTATTAGTTCCTCCCTGTATGGATGAGAAAGTAAGAAGCACATTAGTTAATAAGTATGGGTTAAGGTCATCTATTGTATAAGTGCACATATCAATCAAAATATAACAATATTCTGCCAATACTGACCTTAATTACGCTGCAAAGTGGTTTTCAATCAGTGTTCTCCTGACAGCATTGCCATTCGCGTTTGCAGCATTCTGCACTTGAGCATCTTCCAGATCATCCTCAAGTGGGTGCTCATCCTCCTCGGGTAGCTCATCTCCTACTCTCTTCCCAAAGTTGTACAAAACAGCTACTGCAACAATGATGGTCAGGGTAGTGTCCAATTTTGTGCGGAGTCCCTCCTGTATACATGGAAATCTCCGCTTCCACACCCCAAACACTCTATTACCCCTCTTGTTTGAATGTGAGAGTAGTTGTAGTTTTTTTCTGCCTGGGTCTGAGGGTTCAAAAGTGGAGTCATCAGGTATGGGCGACATGCATAGCCATTGTCCCCCACTAGGTGTCCACGGATCTCCCCTCTCTCCAGCAGTGCACAAAGTTGACTGTTGTCAAAGATTCGGCTGTCATGTGTGGATCCTGGCCATCTTGCAACAACGTGTGTGATCTGGGCCTGATCATCACACACAACTTGGACATTAATTGAGCAGTAGCCCTTTCGATTCCGAAACAGTTCCCCATTCTCACCACCTGGGTTGGTAATGGGAATGTGGGTGCAGTCGATAGCCCCAATTACTCCTGGAAAAACTGCTCTCCCATAAAATCCAGCTGTTGTCTCTCTCCTTGGTTCAAAGTGAATGTACTGAGCCTTTAAACTTGCAATTGCCTTGGACACTCTGCTGACAATTCTGCAGACTGTGGATTTATGAACTCTGAAAAGATCCCCATCAACCATCTGAAAACACCCTGTAGCATAAAATCGCAAAGCTACTAGGAGCTGGAGAAGCGGTGGCACAGCAAAATTCCTCTCACTTCCATGCTTGATTGCTGGTCCAACCTTCCCATTCAGGTATATGACAGACTCCTTTGTAAATCTGTACCGCTGTGAAAACTCGCTGTTGTCATAGAATTCAATTGGGTTTAACCTATCTCTAATTTTCCTGCGAGGAACTCTTTCCTCTAACCCCATCCAGCGAAGATATGCAGCCATGTTGTCAATAAAACTGAGATAAACCTCCTCCAGGGGTGGTTTAAATATAACTGCTAATCCAGGTTTAGACTAGGTTTAAAATGACTGGTGCAACAGATTTAAATTTAATCTAGATTTAAATGGAAATTAAACAGAGATTGCCAAAGGGTTAGATTTACCCAGGATTAATTGTAAACTAAGGTTAAACTAGGTTTAAAGTTTGGTGCAACTGGATTAAAAGACAAACTTGGTTTAAACCTAGTTTAAGAGTTAATCCTTGTTGGTGCAACCCAGCCTAGGAGTACTACAGTACAGTACCAGACTACTGTTCATCTTGGTAGCGATTGCGTTGGTTGAAATCGATAACGTTCCGTTGTACGGTTTAGGCTGAAATTAATTATTTTCATGAACAGTTGAAGTTCAGGTTAGTAGTCAGATAGTTTCACCTATTTAAATACTTTTGATTTAAGTAAGGGGAGTGCCGAACATGTTCTGTCGCCGTTTGACTTCCCTAAACAGCTGTGGAGATGTTTTTGTTAGCTACTGTAGCTACTAGTGTGTCTCGCGTAGGCTATAGCGTTGCAGTGAGCTACACTGGTTTGAAACCACAAGTAATGATAATTTCACCAACAAATCGCTTACTTGTAATCTAATGTCATAATAAATCCTACAACGAAAATGTATTTGTGAGGAATGTTTATTTTAACGATTGAAAACAGATGCATCATAGACCGCTGTAGTATGTGTTGCCCAGGCAACAGAGGCTAATGCCATGATGCTAATGCTTCTGTGAAATAGTAGGCTACTGTTTCCTAAAGTAGATGTACTTCCTTAATAATATCAGTTTATATTGTACATTACACTTCACGATTGTGTTTCATATCAAAAAGTAAAATGGATAAATAGTTATCACCCTGGCCTCTTTGCTTGTGGCGTTTCTGCAGCTGTCTTGCAGTAAAGCTAGCCTATAGTTAGCCTAGCTCTCTTCCAGAAGTTAAGGAGCTGCTAAATGAATGTTCTGCTACAGGTAATCACGCGTTTTCGTGACGTGTCGTTAGTGACGTTAGTAACGTCAGTGACTGTGGCTAGCAAGTTAGACAAGTTTCTGGGAGGCGATTTTTGGACTACATCTAAACCTCATGCGGCTGCTGCAGCATTTCTCCTTTGGCGTGACCTGCGCTGGGAGAGAGGGAAATAGCATGGATGGGGATAGTGTGCGGGCCGGGCAGATGTGTCTTTATATAGGGTGAAATGAGAAATGCAATACAAAATGCCTGAAAGGGGTGTATTTATGTAAATGTACACATTGCTTCAATATCTTTGTGTCAATACATCAAATATCATTTTGACTGATGGTTTTTCAAACCTTATTGGCTTCAAGGTGACATCATTCTGATGTACCCTGCGCAATTTCATGCAATTTTACCTTGAAATGTCAACCGTTTCTTAACCTTTGTCCCAAAGCTGACCAAAGCTAATACACTGTAAAACATTACAGGCTCATTTTGTTATGTCCACTTATTTTTTCTTTTTAACTCAACAAGCTCTGACAAGTTTAGGATTTTGAACTCAACTATATACATTTTCGAAAGTGAAACCCGCATTACTTCATTGTGTTGACTTTTGACAGATATGTATGTGTTGATTGAACTTGGTCATGTAAGTAAAAAAAAAAAGGCGGGGGTGGGAGCAACACAAAAAAAACAGTTGCCGCGTATTTTGAGTTTGGGAGAAACTGTCGTCTTTTATCCATGGCAAAGATGAAGCATGGAGATAATTTAAAAAAATATAAAAAGTTATTATACAGTTAAGATAAGTACCGTATTCCAATTTTTACAAAAAAAATAGTTGTTGTTTGTGGCAAACAAGAAAGGACTAGTGCCACTGGCGCAGGGGGTAGGCTACCTGACAACGGCCTGTGAATCGACGCGGAGTAAGCAACAAACCGTCCTCAATTCTTTTTGATTTATGAGCGGAGTGCATGAGGCTGAACTGCTTTGCAAGGAGGTGAGTTCACATATCTTAACGCTAAATCAAATTATTTTCCATTTAACTTAGGCACAGTAATGTAATAACATTGAGAACATAATATACCTCTGCTTTTTAACGACCTGGAAAGGTTAATTTGTGGCATTGATGTTAGCTAGTCCCACGCACACACATATTCAGGCATTTTTTTCATCAGTCATGCTTTGGATTAAAATGAACGTTAGAGCAAACTATATTATGAACGTAAAGGTAGTGCCAATTGGTTTATTTTTTAAACTTGACGGCAATATTAGTTTTTTATTTCATACGCCACCGAAACTCGGCACCACACACCGAACACGATGTAGGTAGCTAGCTGTAGCTAGCATTAGTTAGAATAGCTAGCTAGTGTGTTAGCCTCCATTAACATTAGTGGCAGTAGGGTGACTAGAAGCATGACCCTGAAAAGGAGGACACTTGAGTCCAAAAAGGAGGACAAAGGGTCAAAAAGGGTGAGCGGGACTTTCAAACACCGACACTATATTTGTCACGTTTTGATAAATGAATCTTTTAAGCATTTAGGAAATAAAAATATACATGATATTGTAAGACATTGTACTAATTGCATTTTGTCGTTTTTTTTTTTTACAGATTTGAGAAAGTAGCCTATACAGTTAGGTCCATAAATATTTGGACATTGACACAATTTTCATCATTTTGGCTCTGTATACCACCACAATGGATTTGAAATGAAACAATCAAGATGTGCTTTAAGTGCAGACTTTCAGCTTTAATTTCAGGGTATTTACATCCAAATCAGGTGAACGGTGTAGGAATTACAATACATTTTATATGTGGCCCCCCCTTTTTAAGGGACCAAAAGAAATTGGACAATTGGCTGCTCAGCTGTTCCATGGCCAGGTGTATGTTATTCTCATAAAGGGAGTTCGTTATTTCATTGACAAGGAGCAGATAAAAGGTCTAGAGTTCATTTCAAGTATGGTATTTGTGTTTGGAATCTGTTGCTGTCAACTCTCAATATGAAGTCCAAAGAGCTGTCACCATCAGTGAAGCAAGCCATTGTTAGGCTGAAAAATCAAAACAAACCTATCAGAGAGATAGCAAAAACATTAGGTGTGGCCAAATCAACTGTTTGGTACATTCTTAAAAAGAAAGAACGCACTGGTAAGCTCAGCAACACCAAAAGACCCGGAAGACCACGGAAAACAACTGTGGTGGATGACAGAAGAATTCTTTCCCTGGTGAAGAAAAACCCCTTCACAACAGTTGGCCAGATCAAGAACAGGTAGGCGTATCTGTGTCAAAGTCAACAATTAAGAGAAGACTTCACCAGAGTAAATACAGAGGGTTCACCACAAGATGTAAACCATTGGTGAGTCTCAAAAACAGGAAGACCAGATTAGAGTTTGCCCAAAAAACATCTAAAAGAGCCTGTACACTTCTGGAACAACATCCTATGGACAGATGAGACCAAGATCAACTTGTACCAGAATGATGGGAAGAGAAGAGTATGGAGAAGGGAAGGAACTGCTCATGATCCAAAGCATACCACCTCATCAGTGAAGCATGGTGGAGGTAGTGTTATGGCGTGGGCATGTATGGCTGCCAATGGAACTGGTTCCCTTGTATTTATCGATGATGTGACTGCTGACAAAAGCAGTAGGATGAATTCTGAAGTGTTTCGGGCAATATTATCTGCTCAGATTCAGCCAAATGTTTCAGAACTCATAGGACGGCGCTTCACAGTGCAGATGGACAATGACCCGAAGCATACTGCGAAAGCAACCAAAGAGTTTTTTAAGGCAAATAAGTGGAATGTTCTGCAATGGCCAAGTCAATCACCTGACCTAAATCCAATTGAGCATGCATTTCACTTGCTAAAGACAAAACTGAAGGGAAAATGCCCCAAGAACAAGCAGGAACTGAAGACAGTTGCAGTAGAGGCCTGGCAGAGCATCACCAGGGATGAAACCCAGCGTCTGGTGATGTCTATGGGTTCCAGACTTCAGGCTGTCATTGACTGCAAAGGATTTGCAACCAAGTATTAAAAGTGACAATTAGATTTATGACTATGTTAGTTTGTCCAATTCTTTTTGGTCCCTTAAAAAGGGGGGGGCCACATATAAAATGTGTTGTAATTCCTACACCTGATTTGGATGTAAATACCCTGAAATTAAAGCTGAAAGTCTGCACTTAAAGCACATCTTGATTGTTTCATTTCAAATCCATTGTGGTGGTATACAGAGCCAAAATGATGAAAATTGTGTCAATGTCCAAATATTTATGGACCTAACTGTATGTCCAGTTGATGACGTGGAAATGTAAGTTTTGTGCGTTTAACTCCAATGGCCAAGAAAGAATAATACAGCATTACAAAGAGCGTCATGGACATCATCAGAGGTGTTTAGGTCTCATCTGTATTTATGATGACTGTTTGAACACATTTCAAACCCAGACTGAACTTAAAAAACATTATGTACACAAATCACAGTTATGCTGTGATTTGTGTACATTCTCAGAACCTAGTAATATTAACACATATTTTGCTCATCTTAAGACTCATTTGAGCAACAGGGAATCAGTTAAATGTCCATTTGCAGATTGCACTTTCAAGTCTAGTGTACTGTCAACATTTACTGCTCATAGAAGTCGCTATTATAAGTTTTCTACCCTAAATAATTTAAGACCAGAGCTTTGTTTACAATATACACCGTCAAATGAAGTAATAGAAGAAGATTCTGTTCCTGATACTGAGGTATCACAAATATGACTCTGTACTTGAGGCTGCACCTGCCCTTGATAATGGAGAGGCAATTAAACATCAGTTGGCATCTCTATTCCTCCGCATGCAAACAATTTTGCATGTTTCAAATTCAGCAATACAGCAAGTAGTTGATGAGTTATTTGACATTGGGGAAATTGCTCATCAAAATATCAAGAAAATCATAGAGAAAGTTTTGCGGGAAAATAACTGTGTAGCAGATGCCTCTGTTGTAAAATCACTGTCTGTTGAAATACAATCTTTGAACCCACTCAAATTTATTTCAAGGGAGGGGCCTTTGGGAAAGAACTTTACAGTTATTGAACCGGTTGAGTATGTGTTAAATGAAAAAGAAAAAAACCATTCATTTGTTTATGTTCCTATTTTACATTTGCTAAGTAAGTTGTTGGAAAAACGTGAGATTCTTGAGACATTACAGAGATCCAAAGAACGGGAAGGTCAGTACTGTTCATATCAAGATGGTGAATACTTTAAGGAGAATAAACTTCTCACTGCAGAAGTTGGCATAGCTCTTGGCTTGTATATAGACGATTTTGAAATATGTAATCCGTTGGGGACTTCAAGAAAGACACATATATATATATATATATATAAACATATATATATTGGGTGATAGCCAATTTACCCATAAGACTTAAGTCAACATTATCATCAATTTATCTAGCTGTATTGTGCAAACATGAACACGTAAAACAATATGGTTACAGCAAGGTTTTGGAGCCACTGATAAGAGATCTTCAGCATTTAGAGACTACAGGTGTATTTGTACAAACACTTGGGTCCTATATCAAGGGTACTGTTTTGTATGTGTCTTCAGACAACTTGGGTGCACACTCACTTGCTGGGTACCAAGAGTCTTTCAATGTTGAGAAATGTTGCAGATTTTGTTTGGCTAAGCGTGTTGATATTCAGCAGCCTGATGTCAGAAGTGGGTCTTTTACTTTGAGAACACCCGAATTGTTTGATGAAGCCATTCATTTGCTTGAGACAACTGATGCCTCGTGTGTTGATGGTTTGAAGAAAGACTGTCCTTTACGAAAACTTGACCACTTTCATCCTGCAAAGGGGTTTCCACCTGATTTTCTGCACAATCTATTTGAAGGAATTGTACCTGTGGAACTCTGCCTATGTCTATCGGATCTGATTGCTAAAAAGTATTTCACATTGAATGACATTAATGATAGAATAGCATCGTTTCTCTTTCAGTTCTGTGACAAAACTAACAGACCTCAGACAATACAAACAAACTTTTCAAAAAATGGAACCATAGGTGGCAATGGACACGAAAACTGGGCGGTTCTGAGATTTCTTCCATTGTTGATTGGTCACTGTATTCCAGAGAGTGAAAAAACCTGGTCGCTGATCCTTGAATTGAAAGACATTGTGGAGTTGTTATCCAGCTCCACATTTACAACAGAAACTCTGTGTTACCTACAACCCACCACAGACAGTTGCTTTTAGAAATATTTCCTAGTACTAAATTACGCCCTAAGCATCATTATCTTGAACATTATCCTGTGCTGATCAAGAAATTTGGTCCACTAATTGAGTTCTGGACCATAAGATTTGAGGCGAAACATTCTTTCTTTAAAAAGGTGGTTCGTGATGCTGGTAACTTCAAAAATATTCTGCACACTTTGGCCACGAGGCATCAACTGATGTTGGCATATTATTTGGAGATGCCAACTATTTTCAAGCCAAGCATTGAGACTGGGAACGTATCAGTTGTGTCTGTGGGCATCTTAGATGTTGCTATCAGAGAGGCTATATGGAATAAGTTTGAAGGTCTGGACTGTGTTTCACTCACCGGCATTGCTTACTTGCATGGGACAAAATATGCTAAATGACTAAAATGTAAAATGTAATATTCTAAAGGAATGGTGCTCTCAGTTGAACAGACAAGTGGACTGCCAGGTTTTGGGAGAGTGCTGGAATTCTGTGTAGTGGATGGATGCATATCATTCATTATGGAAATATTCACAGTAGCCTTCCTGGAGCATCCCAGGTGTTACCAGCTCGCCAAACGGGAACCTACAGTAACTGTGCTTGTTGATCCTGACAGTCTGAATGACCACATTCCCCTTGCTGCATACCTTGTTGAAGGAAAGCTGCTCATCACTCCAAGGACATTCATGTTACATTAAGGTAATGTTTGAGAAATGAAGGATGTCTTCCATTTAAACACTTTTAATCTCTGGACCACGCAACAGGATAGTGACTACTTGACCAATGCACACGCATACAGCATACACCTTTTTTATCATGAAATGTCATGCATTTAACCCCTTTTTAAAACCTTTCTGTAAATATTGTGTTTTCTTGTTTGTCTGCTGTGTTTCAGCTGTTGCTACCTCCTTGACGATGCTTCTCAGAGTAATTGTCTCACCTCAGGAAATAAGGCGCGTCACCCTACAGAATGTTCCACCCTCTGTCGATGAGCTATGTATTTTACTGCGCAACTCTCTGGGCCTCTGACTTCATTTTGCAGTTTGAAGATCCAGACTTTGGGAATGAGCTCTGCAATTTGACAGACATTAAGGAACTGCCAACGGAACGAGCCACACTGAAAGTTCTGTTTACGTTTCCTGAACCAGTTTCTGACTCCACAAACGATACTGCAAGCATGAGCTCCCCCGAGTAGTTGTGATTCAGCAGAGTGGCCTGACCCCTTTGTTATTCCAGCTTTCACCCATGATGTTGAGCTTCAGCTGAGGGCAGCAAATGATGCCTATGTCAAGGATGGAACTGTGATGGTCATCTCAAAGAGTGTGAAGAGTGACATACTGGACAGACTGATAGCTGATCATATCCAAAATCATTGCTTATCCAAGTAAAGACCACTACGAAAATGTAGCTCAAGCTCTTGTTGCAAAGCACCCGTGTCTCATGGAGCCAGGGTCAGGTAAAGGATGGTATTGCTGGGTATTCAGCTTGAGATTCAAGATGGGCAATTACCGTCAGAGGATGATGGCAGCTGGATGCCCTGAAGTTGTTGTATATAAAAGAAAAGGGGGAGAGGAAAACAGCAAGACAGTCAAGAAGTCAAAAAAGGGAGAGATCCACTACTTGCCAGAGCGACCTGAGGGACAAACTGCTGTCAAATCAGAAAAGGATCGTGAGACTATGCTTCTCGAAGTGCAGAAGAGAGATCCAGATCTCCAGCTCCTGGATGAATTGATGTTTGCAACATTCTCACAGCGAAGACGAGAGATCATTGGTGATGAACCACTCATCTCTGTAGTCAAGGACAGATGGCCTGCATTGTTTAGTGAGAGACAGGTAGTCCTTCTCCGATTGAGTACAGTATGGAAATCCTGTATTTTGTTACTTCAGCATGTACTGTTGCAATCAGTAAAAAATCAGATTTCTTTGCTTTTCTACCCCAACAGCTCTATGCCACAAATTTTCCCTCACTCGAACCCTTTTCTCTGCTGTTTTGTTATCTGTCTGTCTCAGCTAAGTGCCGAGTTCAAAAGGATCGTCACCAAAGACCTGATGGAGCCTTTTCTGGATGGACTAGATGCCATGATGCCAAGGCTTTTGGAGCAGTACAAAGCAGCAGTTGCATCGAACAGGAGGTTGACCTTGAGCAGTGTTCTGCAGTGTCTTCAGAAGGAGGTACATACTGTATTTAAAAAAAACATTCCTATCAATGTCTAGTAAAAGTTGGGTTATAGCTTAATATTAAATCCAATTACTTTTGTGCAGGACACAAACCAAAACAGAAGAACAGCTGCCCTGCTTGGTCTTCCCTGCTTTCTTTCAGAGGATTCCTCCAACATAATCAGGATGTGTGATGTAAGTGACATTATGCATTTCACAGTATACAGTTAAATTAATTTACTTAAATTTGAAATGCGATTATTGTAAAAGCTACACAAATTTTTACTGAAATTGTGAAAAATATCATGACTAATATGTGATATCTTAATATATCTTCAGGCCCATGGAGAAACCCTTGATTTGGTCATGAAAGGACTGCAGGTTGGACTGCTGATCGAACATGAAGGCCCGCTGGATGATGCATTTCCTTTGGAAGTCTTTAATGTGGCTGTGGTAGTAGAGGAGAAGATCATCCTTCATGATGTTAGAGATGTGCCAACAGGCTTTGCCATGTTGATGGGCACAATATACTGCCTCAACCTGGAGTACCTGGAGTACCTGGAGTAAGCTCATGTATGTTTTTCAAATAAATGTGTTCATACAATAAATGTATGAACTGCAGGAATTCAGTGTGGTGATTAAAACAAACTTGCAATTATCAGTCAAGATAGCTTATACATGTAAGTTGAAACACATTTGAAATTTAAATCCTCTTAACTTGAAATGGAAAATAGTATAAATGTGGTTAAGTTGTTTAAACTTCAAACTTTGACTTGAAATAAATGCAAAATATATGTCAGTTAAACTAGGTAAGGGAAGTTTTCTGGCATTGATGAAGTAAAATAATAATTTGTTTCAACTCAAAGTATGAAGTTGAATCAACTAAAAAAGCATTGTTGAGAAAACTAGAACATTGTTGTTGTATCAACTTTATGAACTTTAATTTGAGAGTTGAAACAAAGGCAATCTTCAAATTGAGTGAACTTGCATTTTCAAGGCAGCAGGTGGACTTGCATTTGCAAGTTAAACTAACATGAAATGTTTTACAGTGTACTCATATCACGCAGTTGGAGCACAGCTAGATAATCAGCGTCAGCGCCCTTGGGTACCCAGCATGCAGTGCGGCATGTCAAAAATAGTTCGGTTACAACAGTCGTGCGAGGGATTTCAGTTGTTGTGTTTGTTCAGTTAGATGTTTGTAATTATTGTTTGTTAGTTAATATAATCTTGTTGGTCACCCTGATTGTGCATGTTGTGTAGTTTAATGGGACCAGAGAGTCGGTTGCTGTACTATCACAAGCTATTTTTGCAAGCAGCTGAACATGAGCTCTGCCTAACTCGTTGCCCACATGACTATTGTTAGTTGTGCATTGACTGAGATTCTGGAAAGAGATCAACTCAAGAAGAGTTTCAATAGCCTATTAAAGGCAAATACTCTGCCCTTTCTTTTCATAAAATCTCAGCAGTTGGTGTGTAGTAGAGAGGCTAGAGATACTGATTTTTAACCTTATGCTCATGAGTTCAAATCCCCATTCAGCCTATTGTTGTTGGCCAAATATGAAGTAGTTTTTCTCTCTTGTTGTCCAAGTCTCGATCTTCTACAGCAGGGGTACTCAATTAGAAACCCAAAAGGTCCACTAACCAAATTTTTATTCAGTCCAGGGTCCGGAACAATAATGGTTTATTTTTCTGGCCCTTACCTCAGAGTTCTGGGGGTAATTTTGTTCAAAGTTTCCATGCTTTGTGTCATAGTGACCATAGCCGCAGGAACATAGGCTATTTTATCAGGGGGGTGCTGCTGGGAGGGGGGGGGGGGTGCTTAATGTTGCAGGGTGGTAGGGACGGACTGGGAGTAAAAATAGGGCATGCACATTCTATGTTTGATGTGATGCTAGTTTGTGAGAACAGTAGGATACTTAATGCTAGCGAGCATAGCGCGCGAGACAATTTTTTTTGCCTTTATTTGAGACAATAGTTTTTTGAGCTTTATGTAAAATTAACATAGCCGTTTTTCAATTGGTAAAACCTTGTCTAGTGAAGGGGATTTCTTTTTGTCTAAATTTTTCAGCCCCACCCTTACGTTTCTTAGCCTGGTTTTCCATTGTTATTCTTCTCCCGGTGCTCCCGATGGCCAGTCCTGCGGTGGTGACAACTCTTTGGAATCAACTTTTCGCCGGGTTTAGAGCACACCATGTTTTTCGCTAAGGAACAAACAGGTACTGTTAGCAAATCGATTAGCCTGCGTTGTTGCGAATGACACACACAACCTGACCCACAGAGGTTGCGGTCAACTTTCAGTGAGTGAGTTGTCATGGTGATTACAGTTATTAAAGCTCCTGATTGGACCTTTGTATTGGACAAGTAAGATAGAAACCACATTTAGTTGGAACAAAAAGATGTGCCGGTTAAAATGGAAACTTTCCATCAAAATGAATGAATTCCATAATAATATATTGGTTATAGGTCCGGGTCCGGATAGGGAACCGCCTGGGTCTGGACCCGGACCACGGTCCGCCAATTAGCTATATGCCACATACTTCCGCTCCACGGTCTCAGCCACCAGGTTCACTTCCTGTCTCTGTCAACGCAACAACAATGGCTGTATTTTTTACCCGGTCACTCCTGGATCTCCCAACAATGTCACTGACAGATGTGAGCAGAATTATCCAGGCTAATTCAGCCACAGCCACCGCAAGAAAGGACAAAGGATTTAAACTCTTCGTTTCGAATTATGTCCATAATTATGAAGGTAAAGTTAAAATGAAGTGTTTTATGTTAGCCTAGCGTACATGTTAGCGAGTAGCTAACGACGTTAACGTTCACATCATCATGGACATCAGTTGCACTAATCATCCTTATTACTGTTGTATTTTGTCCAGTGTCTTATTGGTATAATGTATTTAACCCTAATTCAATGTTAATCACAGTTTCAAACCAGGGTCTGACAGGGCTAACAATTAGGTGTCAGTGCTACCGATCAATGTGGAAAAGTCAACCTCCTCACAGTCTGAGTGTAAGGGAAAGTCATCACACAGGTTCAGTTCAAGTTCCTGAGGAAGTTACTCAAGTACTGTATTTAAGTAGTATTGACGTGTTTGTATTTACTAGGTGGTGGGTCGAAGCCTTGTATCTGTTCAACTTTGCAATTAAATTTGGGGGTGACATGGATTTCTAAAGTTGGGATGATTATTGTATTTCTAACTATAAGCCAGTTGTTGCCACCAAGTTTTTGCCCATTTTGTCAAAACCATAGTGTCAAAGTTGGTTAAACTCGCAGGCAAACAAAGTTTTTTACGGGGGCAGTGAACCAGCTCAAGGATCACCTCTAGAGCTGGTGGAAGTGACATCCAGTGTCATAATTATTGTCTTAATTCATGTCAAACAATGTCCTTATTTCTTTGTGATTTCTAATAAATTCACATGCCTTCTTACAATGTTGCTTTTCGATTGATATCGTAGGCAACTGTTTGCCTACGAGTTTAACAAACTTTTACACTATCCATGTCATCCCCAAATTAAATTGCAAAGTTGAACAGATACGAGGCTTCGGCCCACCACCTATACTACTGCCTGATAACCACCAGCTGCCACTGGAAACTAGATTGCGTTCAGAGTTCTGTACCCTGTCTTACTTACCTTTCTCTTATCTTGAATGAGTAAAGTGAGGGTAATCTTGAAATATGGACAGTGTTAGGATACGACCCATTAAGTAGACTAGACAGGCTAAATTGACTTTTAGGCTTAACATCTCACTTCTCATCTCAACATAAGTTCTGTTCTTAAACTTTAAAGTTCTCAAACTGTTTTAAAGATTGTATACATGGTGCAGTCAGTAATGCTAGATGATGTGTAAGGCTGAGTACTCTCAACAAAGACACACATAAGCATGTATATGTTTGTTGATAGTCAGATTTATCCAAGACGTTTATGGTATTTATAGAACCAGGGGCTCTTTATGCTCACTGCACCTTTAATGCTGTAATGTGTTGCAAATGCAGTATTATTTTTTGTCTTAACACGTGTATTGTAACAGATTGTGCTGAGGGATT
Source organism: Osmerus mordax (assembly GCF_038355195.1). Classification (NCBI taxonomy): domain Eukaryota; kingdom Metazoa; phylum Chordata; class Actinopteri; order Osmeriformes; family Osmeridae; genus Osmerus; species Osmerus mordax. The sequence continues at coordinate 14,887,311 of NC_090055.1, forward strand.
CACGCCCTGTAGAGCTCCACAGCTGCCAGTGTTCTCGTGTGGCCGGTACTGTCCTATGCTGTTATGCCCCCTCCAATGACTCGGGAGAGGAGGAGCACGCAACTGCCCAAGGCCGCACAGCAGTGAAGAAAGCAGGAGGGTAGCACCAATAAGTGTTTGCCACAACCAAAAATGCCGTTCACACGGTTTTAATAAGTACACACACACACAAAAAAACAATGGGGGAGGGAGAACAAACGGCAAAGGGGCAGGAGTAGGGCAGTGCCAGCGGTCTGTCAAATCAAAGAAATAATACAAAAGGTCCCTAAGCTTCCCTGCCCCTCTACTCCTTCCTGATACCAACTAAACTACAACTTACCTCACTGCTAAAATACACAGTGACAGCCGCTAGCTTCTAACCTGGTGTATTTAACAGTTACCTACAGGTGAATGTAAACCCCAGGGTGTCTACCTAGCCCTACTCCACAGACGTCTAGGTGGGACCAGAATACAAGTAACAAACAAAGCTTTTACGGTTCTCTCAATAATATTCACTATACAATACTCAATATAACTCAATATAGAAAGCTTGCACTTCTTGCTCGAACAAAGTTACCAACAAAGCTCTTACCAACTTCCCCCCCACATAACACAAACTGACACTTAAATACAGTGTGATGAGCTCCTCTGATTGGGTAACGAGGAGCCTTGTTGGACACGCCCACGTCATCAGCCAGAAACGCACCACACCTGAAAGCTACCAGACAGGGAGAGAGAGACCGTAACACGCCCACCCAAAAAGAGAAAACCTGGGGTTTCGGACCCGCAAAAAGAAGGATGGGTACATTAAGTAAGTAAGACTTTATTTATATAGCACATTTCATACAAGAATTGTACCTCAAGGTGCTTTACATAAAATCAATAAAAACAATAATACAAGTGATAAACAATTCAAACAAAAATAAAAATCCCAATAAGATCTCTGTTCAAGAGAGAAAACAACTTTAAAAGTAGGAAAACCCTTTTGAGATAAAATTACTTAAATGCTTCGGTAAAAAGGTAGGTTTTAAGCTGTCTTTTAAAAATGTCTAGAGTGTTTGCTTCCCTAATATTTATGGGTAATTTGTTCCATAGTTTTGGGGCGTAATTGACAAAGGCCGAATCACCAATCTTCTTATGACTGCTTCTGGTGACCTCTAATAGGCCTGCATTTGATGATCGCAGTGTTCTAGCTGGTGTGTAGTTTATAAAAGAGTTAGCAATGTAGCTAGGTCCTTGTCCGTGTAGAGCTTTGTATGTGAGGAAAAGGACCTTAAAGTCAATTCTGAAGGTAACAGGGAGCCAGTGTAAAGTAGCTAGGACAGAACTAATGTGTTCTCTCCTTTTAGTTTTGGTTAATAATCTAGCTGCAGAATTTTGAATGAGCTGTAGTCTTTCAGTGGTTTTCTTGGGAAGACCAGTGAAAAGTGCGTTACAGTAGTCCAGCCGGCTGGATATAAAAGCATGAATTAACTTCTCTGCATCATTTTGGTTTATGAATGGTTGTACCTTTGCTATATTCCTCAGGTGAAAGAAAGCTGTTTTGGTCACTTTATTAATGTGAGAGTTGAAATTCAAATCTGAGTCCAGGATTACACCGAGACTTGTCACCTCTGGTTTAAGACAGGGGGTTAAGCCTCCAAGATTCTTAATAAGCATCTCTCTTTTGGATTTGGGGCCACATAGTAGGACTTCGGTTTTGTCTTCATTTAATTTAAGAAAGTTATCATTCATCCATTTGTTTATTGCCAACAGGCAGTTGGTAATGGAATTGATGGCCGTTGCATCGTTGGGTTCAGTGGATATATATAGTTGTGTGTCATCCGCATAGCTATGGAACTCTATGTTATGTTCTCTGATTATGTCGCCGAGTGGTAACATATAAAGAGAAAAAAGTAATGGACCTAAGCAGCTTCCTTGAGCAACCCCGTAGCAGGTCTCATGTTTCTTGGACCTATGGTCACCTAAACGAACATAAAACTTCCTTCCTGTGATATATGATTTCAGCCAGTTCAATACACTATCCGTGAACCCAATAAGCTTTTCCAGTCTATTGATTAGGATGTCGTGATCAATTGTATCAAATGCTGCACCGAGATCTAACAGGATAAGGATAGAGACTTTATTTGCATTAGAGTTTAGTCTGAGGTCGCTAATTATTTTGGTGAGAGCAGTTTCAGTACTGTGATATTTCCTGAAACCTGACTGCGAGACTTCCAGGATGTTATTTTCTTCAAGAAAATAATTTAATTGGACTAAAACTATCTTTTCCAGTACTTTACTAATAAATGGAAGGTTTGATATTGGTCTGTAATTTGCAAGTAGACTGTTATCCAATTTGGATTTCTTTAATAGGGGCTTTACAACAGCTGTTTTGAAAGCATCTGGGAAGACGCCAGTTCTAAGGGATGTGTTTATAATCTCTAGCACCGGACCTGAGACACTATCAAACACTCGCTTAAAGAATGTTGTGGGTATAGGATCAATATCTGAGGTTGTGGAGTTAGATTCGCTGACAATTTTGGAAAGTTCACTAAGTGTGATACAGGTAAATGTGCTCATGGTTATGTTGCAGAATCTACTGATGTCAGTTTCGACCCCACTATTAATAATACTCGCTCTGATCAAAGTTATTTTGTTCTTGAAGAACAAAGCAAGCTCTTCACATTTAACTGCTGAGGATGGAGGTGGGGCAGGGACAGTGTTTAGCAGCTGGTCAATGGTGGATAAAAGAACTCTGGAATTTCTGGCATTTTCTGTAATAATTGGAGAAATATTCTCCTTGCTAGACGGATGGTTTTGTTATAGGTGGTTAGTGTATCTTTGTGGATAGTGATCTTTGTTTTCCACCATTTTCTCTCTGCTGCACAGCATTTTCTTTTCGTTTCACTAACATTTTTATTTCTCAGCCATGGGGAGGTTCTGCTTGTTCACTTCTTTTTGGTTTTCAGTGGTGCAACAGAGTCTAACACAGATAATAGTGCATCATTGAGGTTCTCTACCATTTCATTCAGAGAGCAATCATGGTTAGTCGGCTCATATAGAGCAAATTGTTCAGAAAATGTCATCATAGCTGTATCGTCTAAATATCTTCTATGGACTAAGAATTCTTTTTTGGTTTTTGTTAGGATAATTTCCACATTAAAAAGTATATAATGATGGTCTGAGAGGGGTAGATCAGTTATTGAAATATTATTGATATTTAGTCCAGTTGTTATCACTAGATATAGTGTGTTTCCGTGCCGGTGTGTTGGGTCTGTTATGTGTTGAGTTAGATTGAAACTGTCAAGGAGATTTAAGAGCTCAATAGTTCTTGGGTCTGCTTTTTTATTTACTTGGATATTTAAGTCTCCGTTTAAAACTACTTTGTCATATCTAGTGACACAGTGATAATAGTTCAGCGAATTCTTGTATGAATATTGGCGAGTGCTTGGGTGGCCGATATATAATAATAAAAAGTATTGATTCGGTTTTGAGCTCTATAGCAAGATATTCATATGATGTGAATTCACCTAGCTCAGTGATTTTGAACAACAGTTTAGAGGAGAAAATAGCTGCGACTCTTCCACCTTTTTTTGATGTCCTTGAAACTTGGTGAAAGCTGTAATCAGGCGGACACGCTTCTATCAAAGTTGCTGTTGCCGTGTCATTGTTTAGCCAGGTTTCTGTTAGACAGATGCAGTCTAAGTTGTTTTCTTTGACCAGATCATTAACTAGGAATGTTTTGTTATTTAGTGATCTAACATTTAGAAGGGCCAGTTTCATCTGTGGGGTATTAACAGATAAAACAGGGGTAGATAAATCTGTTGGAAGAATATGGATAGTTCTGTGACTTCTAACACTAGTTTCAGGTTTGTAACCATGCATTTTACCATGCCATTTTCTGTTTGTGATGATGACTTGTATGTCCAATGAAATAGCATGGTGGCTGTCCTAGCGTAGCTTTTCTTTTGGAAAGTCTGTCACTGAGCTGTTCCATCACAAGGGAATTCATCCGGGGGGTGCAGATCTGTGCAGGGCCCATGTCCTTGCAGGAGGCTGTTAAGGGCACAAAAATGATTACGTCAACACACATCACAATATACATACGTAATAACACATCATACACAACAGCAACAAAGCATTAGTTACTAATCGTTAGTACCACAGACACAAGTACACCTACAACAGACACAGACCACTGCGTGGGCTACCTAAGGAATCCACACACAAGATAGGGCGTCAGCGAGCACGTTATCAGCTCCCTTTTTGTGCTTGATAACCAAGTTGTACCCCTGGACGAATAGCGCCCAGCGCATAAGGCGCTGGTTGCTGTTGTACATACGATTCAGGAAAATCAAAGGGTTGTGGTCGGTATATATCACAACTGGCAACACACTGGAACCAACATAAACCTCAAAGTACTCAAGCACCAACAACAATGCCAGAGTTTCCTGCTTGATAGTGGAGTAGCGGGTCTGAGCACCCGTGAACTTCCTTGAGAACACACGGTCAACCCCCTTGTTGTCCTCCTGTAACAGGACAGCCCCTGACCCACAGCACTGGCATCAACCTCCATCTTAAAAGGCTTGCCAAAATCGGGACCGGCAAGAACAGGGGAACTACACAATAGTACCTTCACAGTGTCAAAGGCAGCTTGGCACTCAGCGGTCCACTGAAACTGCCGGGCAGGGCTTAGTAGGCTGGTCAGCGGGGCCACCACAGATGAGAAGTTCCTGCAGAAGGAACGGTAGTAACCCGCCATACCCAGGAACCAACGCAGGTGTCGCCTTGTGGCGGGGGCAGGAAAAGCACTTATTGCAGAGACCTTTTCGGCGACTGGACATACCTGTCCACGCCCCACCTGCTTCCAGGTAGGCAACAGTAGCCTTTCCAAACTCGCATTTCGCCAAATTAAGCGTCAGTGAGGCAGCTGCAAGGCGGCTGAATACAGTGTACAGGGTGTTTAGGTGGCTTTCCCAAGTGGATGAATGGATCATTAAGTCATCCAGGTAAGCGCAACAATCAGGAACGTCAGCCAGCACCAGGTTGACTAGGCGTTGGAAGGTAGCTGGAGCGTTACGCATACGGAAGGCCATCACTGTGTATTGCATGAAACTGTCAGGTGTCACAAAAGCAGATATCTCCGCAGCACGCGAAGACAGCGGGACCTGCCAGTAGCCCTTTAACCTTTTAAGAATCCTGTTAAATTTGCCTGAAAACGCCTAAACAGCATACCCAAAGTAAATTGGAAGCTGTTCTTGAACCATTTGGAGTACATGCATGTAAATGATCTCTTTTGAAAGCTGACACTCTGAAGTTATGTCCCCTGTTGTCAGGACCCCTGTCAGTCCTACTAGTGTTGAGTAATAGAAGCTTGAACACAAGGAAAGTGAAAATTTCTATTTCCGCCTAGATTTTGTTTTGAAAACAGAGGCCTGAAGAGGCCTAGAGGTGGTAGGTATTAGCTGGAAGACTAAATTGGACCACAGGTTGAAGCCTTACCCAATTCAAATCAAAAGTCAAACATAATACCACAATATATTCATATTTGACACATGTTTTTATAAGAGTACATCCATTCATTTTCTAAAAGGGCCTTTTGGAGACTCCAAAATGACCCTTTGTAACCAAGGTCAAATACTCAGGATAAAAGGTATTATTTTTCATAATTGTTATCTCTAATGAAAGGTGATACTTAGAACTATCATATATAATAGCTAAATCCCTAATTAGTATTACTGAAACACAAAAATTGAAGCATGAACACATTGGAGTGCTTTATCTGATTCCCAGGATTGGCGCACAAAGAAAACTGATTGCGCAATTACCATATTGCGCAATCGACTTTTATTTTGACGGCTCCACAGACACATACAAATGAGGTATTGGCATTTTCAGCTAGCTTTCAGCTACAAGGCTAACGAGCTCATTTCAGAGCCAGTCGAAGCCAGTTCGAGAAATTTGTTTAGAAAGAGTGTGTGTGGGGGGGGGGGGGGGGGGGGGCAGGACGCACAGACCTAATTGGCTTTAGAGGGCTGTCAACAGGGCATGGAAGCTCCTATTGGGTCAAACAAGGTGTTCAGGGTTCAACGGACATTTTGATGCCTTCATATTGTAAATACTCCGTTGCTAACCGGAGAAAAGAACACTTTTATGTGAACAAGTTGTTTCTTCCGTCGGCTAACTTGCATAATGAAACAAAGGATAATGGCTATTCATGAACGTAAAACATTGTATTTGGACGAATTACTTTACATGGTTAGATACTTTGAACCCTTGGGAATGTACGCAGATCAAGTTTTGATGTGTTGTTTGCATACCTGGACGACACAGAACCTTTGAGGGTAAGTAGAGACGTTTGGCTTTGTAAACAACACCAAAGTGGTGACTGGACAAAGACGTTGATTAAACTTGTTGTTGTGACTCGATCTTGAAATGGTTTACATATCTACAAGCACAAGAATCGTAGCTTTCCAATGATGTATAACATGTGTAGCGTCTAAAAAATATATTTGTTAGAATTTAGTGCGTCGTAACTGAGGAAGGGGGGGGCAGCATTTTTGTAACGCGGGCGAAACAGGAACATAAAAAGGTTAACAAGTCCAGCTTGGTAACGAAGGTAGCAGAACCGATGGTGTCAACGCAATTATCGACGCGTTGCAATGGAAAGGAGTCAGGGACTGTGACAGTGTTTACCTTTCTGTAGTCCGTACAGAACCTATGAGTGCCATCAGGTTTCGGTACTAGCAAACACGGCAAACTCCAAGGACTGGAACTTTGAGTGGCTAACCCGTTCTCCAGCAGGTAAGCAACCTCCCGCTTCATTATTGCCCTTTTTGCTGCATTTACTCGATAAGGATGCTGCTTTATTGGAACAGCATCGCCCACATCGACATTGTGCACTAGCACGGTAGTGCGACTTGGGATATATCACCACAGATGGGAAAGTGCCCACTAACTTCACAATATCGGCTTTTTGCTCCCCACACAGATGCACTAACAGCGCCGGCAAGTTTGGCAGTAGTTCGGAGTTCGCCAAACGCGCACAGAGCTGAGAAGCGATACGAGGACTCAACCCGTCCACAGGTACATCGACAGTGCTTTGAGACAGCATCACTGCAGCCACCGAGGAGACCGCAGGTACAGCAGTCGCATCTGTGGTGTCATCTCTGGAGTAGTACAACTTCAGCATGTTTACGTGACAGACACGGCTCTGACGTTTACAATCAGGCGTCTTGATTACGTAATCTGTCTCACTCAACTTCTTCTCTACCTTGTACGGACCAACGAAACGGGCAGAGAGGGACGAGCCTGGCACAGGCAGTAGGACCAAGACACGGTCACCAGGCTGTAAGGACCGATACACAGCCTTACGGTCAAACCGCGCCTTCATCCGCCCCTGCGTGGTAGACAACATCTCCGCAGCGAGAGCGTGCCCTGAATGCAGCCTCTCACGGACTACACTCACATACTCCAAGACATGTTTTGGGGGACTTGATGTGTCTAGTACCTGTTCCTCTAGAACCTTTAGGGGCCCTCGAACTGTGTGTCCGAAGACTAACTCAGCAGGGCTGAAACCTGTTGACTCTTGTACGACCTCTCTAGCCGCAAACAAAACAAAAGGAACGCCCTCGTCCCAATGGTTCTTTGTGTCCATACAGTACTTTCTCAACATCGACTTCAGAGTCTGGTGCCAGCGTTCTAGGGCACCCTGGCTCTCAGGGTGGTAAGCGCTGGACACCCTGTGTGCTATAGAGAGGGTCTTAAGCACCTGGGCAAACAAGTTGGCAGTGAAGTTGGTACCCTGGTCTGTCTGGACCTCTTTCGACCAAACGTGGAAAATAACTTTATCAGGGCTGCGACCACTACCTTGGTGGTGATATTACGCAACGGTATAGCCTCAGGATACCTAGTAGCTGCACACATGACTGTTAGGAGGTACTGGTTTCTGGACGTTGTCTTAGGCAATGGACCGACACAGTCGACTAATACCTTCTCAAAAGGCTCACCCATCACGGGAATCGGGTGGAGTGGAGCCGGCGGAATAACCTGGTTAGGTTTTCCCATGAGCTGACGTGTGACATGTTTTACAGTGACGGGCCACGTCAGCTCTCAACCCCGGCCAAAAGAAATGTTGCAAGAAACGGTTGTGTGTTTTGGTAACACCTAAGTGCGCGGACCATGGAGTGTTGTGAGCCAACACTCCACCTTCTGGGCCACTTCAAGGTGGTAGCGATGCGTTCAAAGACGCCGAAATAGGAGTCTATCTCCGTATGGCGGAACTAGAGCAATATTCTTGCTCACATCGAATTGGGCAGGCCCACTCGGTGGAGGGGCGCCTTTAACACCAGCTTCTAGCTCTAGCTGTCTAATCCTAACCTTTGCCTTCAAGTCGGCGTCTATCCTCCGTTTTTCCAACTCGAATTCAAATAGCCTGGCCTGCTCTCTCTCCTTCAGCTCGCCCTCCTAACGTGCCAACCTCATCCTGATCCTAGCCACAGCAGAACGAGGAGTAGCACCAGTGCTGTCTACTGACACCGGGTCAGGAGAAAGAGGTGACGTATGTCTCTTGACATCCTCCTGCACGTCTTCCTTTCCCTCGACCAACACCCCTTTCTCCAAGGCTTCCCTAACCGAGGCCAAAAGCTCAGCCTTACGGGCCTGCTTCGGGACTGTCAGACCGTAGTGGTCTGCTATGGCGTGAAGATCCTCCACACGCAATGCCTCAAGCCGAACCACAGCAGGCTCCTCAATAAAAGAGGACACGGCCGAGGTAGCTATCCTACATACAAAAAAAGCTAACAAAAACGCGGCGGCACAAACGACCGAAAACCCCCAGGGCTCACAACCACGCCAACCACCCGCTGCTCTCACCAACGTGCGGACCAGAGGCTTAAACTTGGATCCCGGACGAGCCCCCAACTGTTACGCCCCCTCCAATGGCTCGGGAGAGGAGGAGAACGCAACTGCCCAAGGCCGCACAGCGGTGAAGGAAGCAGGAGGGTAGCGCCAATAAAAGTGTTTGCCACAACCAAAAATGCCGTTCACACGGTTTTAATAAGTACACACACACACAGAGAGTTACCTACGGGTGAATGTAAACCCCAATGTGTCTTACCTAGCCCTACTCCACAGACGTCTAGGTGGGACCAGAATACAAGTAACAAACCAAGCTTTTACGGTTCTCTCAATAATATTCACTATACAATACTCAATAGTCAATATAACTCAATATAGAAAGCTTGCACTTCTTGCTCGAACAAAGTTACCAACAAAACCCTTACCAACCTCCCCCCACATAACACAAAAACAAACTGACACTTAATACAGTGTGATGAGCTCCTCTGATTGGGTAATGAGGAGCCTTGTTGGACACGCCCACGTCATCAGCCGGAAACGCACCACACCTGAGAGCTACCAGATGGAGAGAGAGAGAGACCGTAACATATGCAACCATGTATAGGCCGCAAGGTGAACCACGAAAAGTCTTTTAGAAAATGATTCCCGCTCCACAGTCTGGCATCTACACAATCTTTAGCTCATAAAAAAGAACGAGTCGTGCTAAGCTACCAAAAAAAAAGTTTGTCGCTGAAATTCCAGTCAATTATCGTTGTGTCTATGTTTTATGCAGAACTAGTTTCTTCAGAGCGTAATAGGATTTTGGTGGCACGGTTTGACACGTGATCATTCTACACCAATAAGATGGCTGCTTTTTGTCAACATGGATGGATATGTTTGGCAAATAGAGGATGGGACCTTGCACGTAACAGAAATTCGGCCCCTGACAGTGTTTTGCATGTGATACACTGCGGCTGCAAAAGTGCGTGTGAGAGAAAGGCAGATGTTCATGTTTTTCTGCAGGACTGTATTGCACAGACTTATGTTGTTGTTGTAATTGTGCCAACACAAAAGAAACTGAGGAACTGGAAGATTTACATTTAGTTATTTAGCAGACGCTCTTATCCAGAGCGACTTACAGTAAGTACAGGGACATTCCCCCGAGGCAAGTAGGGTGAAGTGCCTTGCCCAAAGACACAACGTCAGTTGGCATGACCGTGAATCGAGCTGGCAACCTTCGGATTACTATCCCAACTCCCTCACCGCTCAGCCACCTGACACCTGAAGATAACTGTCCTGACACTGACAGTGAGGACTGAGTGTCCTTAATCTGTTATTTCTTATTCGGTTTTGTACAGTTTTATATATCATATAAAACTATTTTTCATTATGATTGTTTTTATGGTCGATCAGTGTTTTCATTTGTGGAAGAATGAATGAACCTTACAACAATGACATAAGTCTGTCTGTCTGTGGGTTCCCCCCTCCCCCCCCCCCCCCCCAGGTTAATGTAGAAGCTTAGTTTAATAACTAATGTAATATTGCACATATTTTCGTACTATTTCCCCATAAGCAATAAGGTTAGGCTACTTAGAGACCTTCCACTCATAAAGTGTGTTCTAAATGGCATAAATGCTGCCAAATATTAATTGACGTTGGTCAGCCTAGCCTATCGATTAAGGTACTCGAAAGCATGTACACTGTCTGCTTCATTTGAGCTTGATAGGCTAAGCATTCTGTAGCAAATAATAACAATAAACCCACTATTTATTAATTAAAACTACTTCTGCATAGTAATGCACTGAAAATACAAACGTAAGCAAAGGCAGCAATCGCTATCGAATCAACAGACATGTGCAATTTAGCTAGCAGGGGAATAATACAAACAACGAAGATCACCAGTTAACTTAATTTAAATTAGCAAGAACTATAGACTAATACAATAACAGGCTTAAATTAACTGACAAGTTAGCTATACGACTTCTCAAAGACGCACAATCTCAACTGCAGTGTGAAGCGCGTATTCGTGCTATTCTCCGACATGCACTCTAACAGTCACATAGACGTCCTAAAATTATGTACAGCCCTATTTCTGATACCATGGCGGCAGAAATGTAGTCGTGGCGGGCCGCCACGGCAAAATAAACATAGAGGAAACACTGTAACGTGCAAGGTCCCATCCTCTATTTGACAACCATATCCATCCATGTTGACAAAAAGCAGCTACCTTATTGGTGTAGAAGGATCACATGTCGAACCGTGCCACCAAAATCCTAATACGCTCTGAAGAAACTAGTTCTGCATAAAACATAGACGCATCGACAATCGACTGGAATTTCAGTGACAAACCTTTTTTTGGTAGCTTAGCAGGACTCGTTCTTTTTTATGAGCTAAAGATTGTGTAGATGCCAGACTATGGAGCGGGTTGAAACGATAACAAGGTTCACCTTACGGCCTAGTAGCAGCTGTCCTATATCAGACTGCTCAGTACTCGCAGCAAAAGCTCACATCTGTCCCACCAGTGCACAGCTGCACAGAGACAGAACAGAGGTGGCACAAGCCAAGAAGCACGGTAACTTGTTAAACTTCACAATACAGTTTTATTTGTGTGCTGGTGTGTATAGTTTGTTTACCTAATAAAAAACAAAAAATATTTTCTCTCTGCAGGGTATTAAACCAGGTCCGGTCAATGACATGCTGATCCTGTCAGCCCAACCAAGGGAAAGAAGACTGATGGAAGGCATAACGTTTGTATTGTTACTTACTGTATCAAACTTGAATCACAATCTCTCTTTGGTTTTATAAGAATTTAAATAATAATAATAATACTCACCTTTGTGTTGTTTTGCCCTTTTTTCACAGGAGTAACCTGTATAGAGGAGTAACATCACCTCTGCCTGAACCCTCTTGTTTGAATGTTGGCGTTATATACCAGGACCTCCCTGCTTATCTGGCGCCCATGATCACAACTATGGCCATCTCCCATGGCTGGTCGACTCTTTGTTTGGGCCTGTTCAAGAGGGCAGCGTACTGTCTTATCAAATGCCAACCAAGGCAGTGCCCAGAACCTGCCCACACTCAGATGCCCCATCTCCCCCACAGCTGCCACTCTGTGATTACAGGCTTGGGCCCTCTACCTGTTCTTTCATATACACACTACAACAACACCATCACATGGCATCCCTTGAAACATCTATGGAGACACCCCACAAAATTGAAGAAGCTACGAAAGAACAGAGTTCATGTGCAGAGTGGCACCAGCTTAGGCGGTCCCGCATCACCTCAACCAAGTTCCGTGAGGTCTGCCACACCAGGGCACATAGCTCTGCTGAAAATCTGGCCAGGAGATTACTTAGACCTACCTATCAGACAGCAGACAAGAGGAGGGGGTTGGACCTCGAACCCACAGCCATTGAGGAATACTGTAGGGTAAGAGAAGTCAACCATTACCAATGTGGGTTCCTTATCCACCCTGATGCCCCATGGATGGGTGCATCCCCTGATGGGATTGTCTTCGATCCAAATGGAGAACCTGTGTTTGGACTTGTTGAGGTAAAATGCCCGAATGTAGCTAGCTATGTGGACTGCCCATATATTATGAGCAGCGGGGGGAAACACAAACTCAGGAAAACACATCCTTACTTTTGGCAAGTCCAGGGCCAAATGTTAATTTCTGGGTGTCATTGGTGTGACTTTGTTGTGTACACACAAGAGGACATGTTTATACAAAGGATTACCCGTGATAATGAAACAACAAACGTCATTAAGGAGAAGGTTGGCTTTTTCTTTTTTAATGTCTTTCTCAGTATTTACTTGTCTGATTCGTTTTGAAATGTGTATGTATGTATGTATGTATGTATGAAATGAAGGAAATTAAATTAACACCTTGGTACATATCAGCACACTATACAATGATATTTACAATAAAAGCCAATATAAGCACTTACTTAGCCCATGCTTTTACAAGAGGCCCGTTCTCATAATTTGTGATGAGACAGGCCACAGTGTAAATTTGATTAATGCTTCCAAAAAGCCGGAGGGGGATTACTGAGTCAAAGAATTTGTGCTCCTTTACCCGCCGAATTAAACGCTCAACATGGACCCTGAGACGTGCAATGGCCTGGGTCTCCCTAACATCACAAGCTGACATCTGAGACCTGCCGGACAGGAATGCTGGCATGTAAACTGTTTGCACGGTGCAATGTCATTAATGAGAAAACCTCTGTCTACCATGGCGCCCATCCCAGGTTTCAGGAGTTTAAGCACACCACATTCACGTGTGATCTACTTGTCGCTGATTGACCCGGCGTACAGTTCAGATATGAATGTTATTGCCCCATGTGGGGCAATCCCAATGAGTCCTTTTAGAGTGCAGTGGGACTTGTAACTGGAAAATACCTCACTCTGGAGGAGCGGGGATGATGGGCACTGACACCTCAACTCTGTGCAGTCAAGGATGACAGTAGTGTCAGGGTAGTCCTTGAAATCTGCTGGCAAATATTCCTGGATCTGCTCCTGGGGTATCCAAATCCTCACTGAGCCAAGCACTGTATATAAGAAGTTGCTCCATGATGTGATAATCCGACTGACTGTGGACTGATGGACTCTGTACCGGTCAGCAAGATCCCGCTGCTTGGAGCCAAGGACCAGGTAATTGAGAAATAGGAACAGCTCATCGATGGGCTGAAGGGAGTGGATGGCAGCGTTTGCCTCAGTGAGTGTGCCTCTCTGAGCTTGCCTTACATTCGTCATTGATGGCAGAGAAGGTTCGATCAAGGCCCAGAAACGCATGAGCAGGTCATGTGATGCAAACCTAGGGAAACAGAATAGAGATGTGTGCATCTTGTAGATATTCCCATTTTAAAGGTATACACCTTTATTAAGTTGGAAACAAATGTGATGCATTCCCAACTATCTTTTGTCATGAATTTCACTAACATTGCAGGTACTGGTAGACATTATCCTGATATTAACCACAGAAGAATTCACCTGGCATGACGTTTGAAAAATAAAACAAGCATGTTGGCTTGTCGACTGTCTCCATGTGATGTCGATTCAACATGGAGACTTAGCTTGCTACATTTACTGGTAGCTTAGCTCACTACATTTTCCAAGTAGCTTACCCAACACTGTTAATTTTAGGCTACACGTAGCCATGTACCCAATACACTGTCCTCTACAATCTAGGTAACATTAGAGACATTTCCTTGGCACTGAGTTAATAGGCCTGAGTTAATTGGCTGAAGTTGCCTTACCTGGTGAAGAAACGGATGTCTTTGTCCGAGGAAGCAAAACGGTGGATGCCGAACCTCTGCGTCAACGTAAGGGTCTCGACCTGCTGTCTCAGCTGGCGGGTTTCCTCTTGAAGAGCTGCATTTTCCTCAAGCACCAGGTCCACAAATGCGGGATCAGGACCCACGGCGTAGTCATGGTCATCTTGGCCTGATGCGTCTGCGCTTTCTGGAAGGCTCTCCTTGGGTGGCGGACTCAGTCTTCTCTCCCAGACCCCCGGTCTTGGAGGGGGAAGGGAGAAGTTGTTCCACTCAAATAATGCTGGAACATCTCCCTTTTTAAGTAATCGCCGCCCGTTCGCGGATGTAGGCTCTCGTATGTCCTCCTCTTTAAAATGCCGACTACACACCCGGGCGTGAGGTGTAATAACAAAGTGATCCCTGCGGTTGGCAAATACCCATTTACGTCTGAGCTCCTTATCCACAGGAAAGGTAAAAAAAAACGACTTACTTGAGTTCTGGCATAAAGGCACACAACAGTGTTCGGCAGTTGTACCAGATGTTCGCTGATATTTGAACTTTTTCGTCAATTCTCTTCTCTTGACTAGCTTTGACAATCAATATGGGAGTCAGGTGGCTGAGCGGTGAGGGAATCGGGCTAGTAATCCGAAGGTTGCCAGTTCGATTCCCGGTCATGCAAACTGACTTTGTGTCCTTGGGCAAGGCACTTCACCCTACTTGCCTCGGGGGAATGTCCCTGTACTTACTGTAAGTCGCTCTGGATAAGAGCATCTGCTAAATGACTAAATGTAAAATGTAAAATGTAAATGTAATATGGACGATGGACGCCATTGCAGCAGAAGTGAACGTGGTTGCTGAGATTTTAGGCGGGAAGTACGTCAGCTCACCGTGGCATAACGGCAATTAGTGACCCCTGGTATAGACCAATTATCACCCTACGTCACACGACTGTCAAGCATGCTCAACTGCGCATGTCGGATGCAAAAGACAAACTTATCCCGGGTATAATACACTTGGAGTGTCGATCAGGTCATCATATATCTCTGGCCACTGGATTTCAGGGCTTGACATTAACTTATTGAGGCACTTGTCCTTTGGACAAGTACATTTACGTTTCATTTGTCCATGCACAAAAGTCTACGGCTAAACTAGCCTGGCTAATGGAGGTCACTTTCTCAGGCAAATGACGAATGAAACAGGCTCGGTTAAAGAAATCCGAGATGCTGGCTATCGTCAGCAGGCTCGTATCTACAAAAGGCAGTCCTCCCTGACGTTTTTAGTGTAGAATGGAGTGAACGGGCAAAACTAGGCTGGCTCGGGCAAAACTAGCCTGGCTAACGAAGGTCGCTTTCTCAGGCAAAGGATGAATGAAACAGGCTTGGTTAAAGATATCCGAGATGCTGGCTATCTTCACCAGGCTTGTATCTACAAAAAGGCAGTCCTCCCTGACGTTTATAGTGTAGAATGGAGTGAAATACAACATTACGCGTACTGCCAGTGAGCGACCCGAGTTTTACTGAGGCTAAAGACGTCAAAACAGTGTAACGGGGACGCAGTCTCACTCAGATTGCCAGTTTTACACAAATCACAAAAATAATCGGACCAGCTGGCTAAACGCAAAATTCCCATATCTCTTTAAAGCTGCCCAGCTTGACTTTTTAAGTGTAGAATTGACTGTAAAACTGTAAAATCATGAACTTTGTGACATGACGTGAAGACATGGCTGCCGCATAAGACTATGCGGTCTACTGTACCGGGCGACATTCTCACTCAAATTTCAAGACTTTCGTAACCCAAATCAAAATTCTGATGTGACAGATCAATGGGGAATCGCTTTTTCTGTTAAAGGCTGTCCTCCTCAACCTTTTTGGTCTTTTTAAATCTAACTATTTGTATAATCCGTGTACTTCTCTAGCCATTATAAAGGCTATCCTTTCCCGGTTTTCTGCAGCCACATTGCGCGCGCATCCCGACTGTTTACAAACAAATAATTGGTCTTGTCTTAGGTTTGTATAGGTCATATTGTATATTGTATTGAGGTCTAGTATATTGTATATTGCATACTATTTTTGTATATTAGGATTTTGTATATTAGGTTTATTATTATAATTTTTATTATATTTAAGACAGTGAAGTGGTGATCTTTTGATCTATGTTAGCAAAGTGAAGTTAAAGGTGACATGAAATGAAAACTTCACTTTAGGAGGTTATTTAACATTAATATGAGTTCCCCTAGCCTGCCTTTGGTCCCCCAGTGGCTAGAATTTTCGATATGTGTAAACCAAGCCCTGGGTGTTCTTCTCCGCCTTTGAGAAAATGAAGGCTCAATTGCTCTGTTTGAAAATCTCCTCTTTGTGACGTCACAAGGAGGAAGGTTACCTCTGCTTTGCCCGGCCAGAGAATCTGGCCCGCCCATAAGAAACTGAGCTACGACCGTGCAACTGTTTTTATCCTCGAGAGACATCATGGCTTGCAAACGAACGAAGCATTACATTTGCTCAGTTTGGATGTACAAAGGAAAACAAAAGTATTTTTACAGTTATTCCTTCATCCGAGCCTCTGATCCAGTGTCTTCATTTTATTTTCTCTGGAAATGCGCCGACACAACTTCCCAAAGTTTTGTATGTTTGCGCCAAACATTTCAGCCACTACTGGTCTGGCTGAAATTAAATTCTGGATCAGTACTAACTCTCTTAAGTCCAGCTACAAACATCGGACAAGTAAATTAACTAACGCTATATCATTTTGTTGCTTTAATGTATATGGTTCCTAGCTTGCTACCCTTAGAATGTGGCTGTAATTAGCTCTGCAGCTAAAAGCTGAGTTACTGTCGCTAATGTAAAGGTAGATAGCTAGTATGTGTGTGAATACACACGCTGTAACGCGAGTGTTGTACACTTCTTTGTTATTTGGATAACTGTTCTGCTGTTGGTGGTATGGCGCGCGCGATATCCGCCTTTCCCCTCGTAAAATGAATGAATGTGCACCTCTGCAAACCAGGGTGATCAGATGAGAATGGGCAAATTCAAGGCATCTTACAGCAACGTCGCTACGAGCCATTGCGATACATCCATTGTAAACATTAGCGCATGGTGCCGCCTCTCTCCTCCTCATTAGCATTTAAAGCTACAGACACCAAAACAGCGTGTTCCGAGGAAAGCTCCTTGTGGGACTGCTAGTAGTGGCTGTAATTCTGCACCAAGGCTGAATTTCGGGAAAGAGACTTCTGATACAGTATTAGGGGACCACTAAGGCCTATATAAAAGCATCCAAAAACAGCATGTCATGTCACCTTTAAAGTGTTTTATAAGGGCCTGGAATAATGTTTGGGACAAACAGTTAGGCTGTGATCAGTTTGTTTTAATAATGGTATTATTTCATGAAGAGTGTTATCATAACCTTCATTCTGAAATGATTTGGGAAGTGTCAACGGGTCTGATGGTTTCATATACTTTTGTGATTATGATAAAGTTGGAACTAACTGACTATTTTGTCTGCAGCAAAATGGTTATGTTATTCTAGCCTATGTAGGCTGATTGTATGAGAAATGGTTGTAGTATCAAGGGTGTACATGTTTGGTTTATGTAGGTTGACCAGATTTGAGTTTGTGAAAAAGAGCGACACTTCATTGCGTCGACGGGGTGGGTGCTGATTGTGTATTGCATGCCAGTCTATCACCTATTTTGACAACGTTTTGCGTTGGGTGGGGGGACAACTTCACGCAGGTTGCACTATCTGATCAAAATGACAGTTCTCTCTACAGTCAGAGCTCGCGCAAGAAGGTGGAACTTAAGGGAGATACCCTTTCCAAAATCTGTAAGGGCGTAATAGTTTGTGAAAGACACAGAGAAACACAAATATCCGACAAGGCAAAATCCCGGACAATTTTGGAATCCCTGCCGGACGCATTTTTTAGGTCTCGAAAAGAGGACATGTCCGGGTAAAAGAGGACGTCTGGCCACCGTAGTTTATGGCTACGTTAATTATGTGGACCATATTTCATTTGGGAATCATACAGATTAAATTCTGGTTTGGGATAGTGGCGATAATTTTTCTCATGTCTTTGGCAAATGAGGTGTGATTTGGTCAATTTAGATACGAAAAAAAGAGAAAAATCTAAACATTATATAGGTAGGGGCCTATTAATTTGAACTGTTTCTAAAAGTTTGGAGTTTGGTGTTTTGGATTGAAGGTAATAAGAAACTAAAGTTTGATGTTATTCGTAATTTGGTTACTTAAAAAAAAAAAAAAAAAAAATTTAAAATTTACTTTTAAATAGTTTCAGTATATACAAAACTTCTTGATTACAAAGTTGATTGCTTCAACTGAAGCTTGTAAATTCTCAAAAGGGAAAAGGGTTAACATATTAACTATGTGGTAACAGGGGATCAAGTAAAACCTGGCCAGGCCCCATCCACCAAAAGGTCCATTTACACATCTTTGCATGGATTTAATAGACTTAATACAATTTAAAAAACCCTTACCCCAAACCCAACCCTAGCATTCACAGGAGAAACCTGTTGACCCAGCATCCAATTCATCCCAGGAGACCAGTACGTGAAGGTGATTAAACGGACATGGTGCCAACCTCGATGGACAGATCCTCAACGGGTGAACCTGGCCACCCCATCTGCCATCAAGGTTGAAGGCCAAAGTGGGTGGACGCACTTGGCACACTTTTCATCACCCCTGATGCCAGACCCCACCCCGAGCCTGACACCCAAATTCCTTCCCCTTGTCGACAACCCCCACCCAAAACTGTGGGCCAGCAAAATGAGTTGGTTGTGCTGATAGTGAAGAAACCATGGTCTGTTGAATAACTTTTTGCTACCACAGCTTTTCCCGCTATCTTATCAGTAGAAATATGTACATTGGTAAAAGCTGTTCATTCCCCTCTGATGGGGGGGATGGGGAAAATAGGTTCATGGTTAAGGGGTACATTTGGGGATCTGGGAGGTAACATTCTTTCCTTCCTCATTCTAGTGTTTGCTGTCATAATAACCACCATTGCTGTATTTGTGTGCTCCTGTTGTGCTGTGAAGCTTGTGTGTAAACGCTGTACTAAAACAGCCTTGCCTGAGTCCTTGATGATGATAATTCTCCCTAGAGAAAATCCCCACAGACACCTCCCAGTGCGTGTGTGTTGCCAGAGTAGGCCCCTACAAGACTTGTGCCTCTTGCCCTTTTCTAAGGCAAGGCAGCACAGATATACATCCCCTGTTTCAGGCTCTCCTCACTACTATCTGAAAACCCCACTGACTACTGTTGCATGATCTTTTAGACCAAGAACATGTTGTGAGGATTCAGAGAATCCTCAAGAGGGGACTCTTAAAATGATCTCCCAATACTAACATAAATAGACTCCTTGGTTGTCGAGGTCCAGAGACCTCAAGAGGGGAATGAAGAGGTATGTCCTTAAACCACTGATCAGTTAACAACAATTAAAGATAATGATTACTTTATTACTTTTATACTGTTAGAAATGTTCTGAATATAATAAACAATGTTTGATCTATACCTTGCAATATTAAGCTCTCATAACCCTGGTTATGTCCAGGAGAGAAATATGCCCATCTATTAATTATGTTTCTTATAATTGATAAACTGTCATTATGCTGTTTTCTTATGCCTGCATAGCCATAAGTTAGTTCTTTGTAAATGGGATGAGGAAAGGCCTGTGTCACTAATGTAAGTCAGAGGTCACAATATTTCCAAAGTGTATAATGCCATGCAACTTTGAATGAGGAAAATATAAGGAGGGACAAGGCAATTTCTAGGAGCCCTATCAAAGACCTAAACAAAAGCTATATAGCACACATTGTTCTTTTTCTGTGCCTGCAAAGGCTATGATAATCATCTTGTATCCTCCCATATTGTGATATAATATCCTGTATTCATTGTCCAGTCTTCTGTGATACTCAACTTGAGTGTATCAGACACCTGCTCCTTAATAAATACGTAGATTTTGTCCTGAACTTGTCTTAACTATTCCCTTCATTGACTTGGTACTTTCAGAGCAATTGGGTATTATCTAATACGCCTTTAGTGAGATGACAGACCCATCCTAGGGCAGGAGGCCACAGACAGACCACTGTCACCCAGCTGCTCCCGCTTTCACTCCTTTCTTCCCCTGTTCCTGCTGGTCGCTCCCTCACCCCCTCTATCCCTGCCTAACCCCTCCAGCTTCCTTCATTGGCCCCTTTCAACCCTTCAAAGCCTTCTGTCACACTGCTCCTTCCTCCACTCTCTCTTTTCCAATCTCTCCCTTAGACTGCCCAGGCTATCATAACCAGTCAGGCTATACCCTGACTTGTCTTCACGTTAAACTCCTATAGATACTTCAGAAAGGCTACGAGAAATGTATATTTAGCTTATTTGAAAATCTATCGATCCGGCAGCCATAGGTGAGTTTGCTGATGTCTTTTTTTCGTCATAGTGAAAGGAACTATCGCAAGTCTTCTGTATTAATTTGGTAGTATAGATAAAAACAACTACCCCCCCTTCCCCCAACACACACACATCAGGCCTGCTTTCAGTAGACCCTCTTATAACAGCATACTTATTAGAGGTTTCTCTCTGAAAGGTTCTCCCTGTACTGTCCTCTCAGCCATCCACTGTACCTCTGCTTTGTTGCTATTAACGAGCCAAGCAACCAAATGATATATTTTCAACAGGTACAAAGTTTTCTTTTTGGGTAATTAGCTGTATTCAGACACTCAGCTGGGAATGAAACATGAGGCCAGAGAGTGTACTGGAGAAATTGGAGAAAGGGGTAAAAAAAGAGAAGGAAAAAACAAGATGCTCTCTGTGGTGCTGTTTAGAGCTTGTGGATTCTATACCAAGTCCCATTCATCTTCCTCTTCTTCTTTCTCTTCCTACTAGTCTTTTTAACACATTGGCGAGGGAGTGCTGCACCTTATAATAAGTGAAAACCCAGGTCTGTGTCGTCCAGAGAGTAGAACCCCAGCCATAATGAATAGTGTAAACAGTGACTGAATGTTCTTTCTTGTTGCAGTTGCCTTGTGCAAAGCCATGGTTGCAATTTGAAGAAGACCATCACATCCCATGCTGTCTCTCCTCTCTTGTCAGAGAGGCATAAAGAAAAGGAAAAGTAATTTTCAAGCAGCCATTCTCTTGGTGGCTTCTTCCACTTTTCCTGTGTGCTTTCATAAAGCTCATAATTATCTTGGTGAGTGCCCTCAAGTGAGAGACGAAAGGTTTTTGTTACCTTTTCCCCTTTATTTTCCAAGATGGAAGTCACATTAACATTTCATCTTCCCTCTTTCCACTGAAGACTCAAATGCAGACTGCCCAAATAGGCCTATTTGTTTCCTTCCTTACTTCTGCAAGATTATGCATGATACACTGTAAAATCATGCCACAATTTAATCAAAGTAATTGCTGTAGACTAGTTGTATAAACTGTCCTTGTAGATAGTATGCTTGAAACTGAAAGGTTTCTGAGATACTGAGATGGACATGCAAAAAACTACCCATAAATTTTGGACATGTCCGAAGACACATCCATGGTAACATAAGGTCAATAAACTTCTAATGAAGACATTAAACATCTTCTTTAGTTTACATAATTTATATCTCGGGACTACGTGAAACAAACAAAACACAGACAAGACATCAGAGATCGATGATTTATAGGACAAATTATTTAAAAAGTTTGATCATTTATTTGATACTTTCAGATATACATAAACTACCAAGAATTAAGCAGGGTTTTGTGGAGTTAGAGCTTGGTCTATCAGCACAAGGACATGTCTATATAGAATAAATAAATAACATTAGGGCAAAAGAAGAAAAATAACAACCCTTGGCCTGTACCTTGCCATGGTGAATGTGCTTTTGACCAAACCAGGCATGTTTCCCCCACTGCCAGCTATTTATCACCGTTTCCTTTTCCACTCCCACTCATTTGCAGGTTTAGCAAATGGTTGGTGTTTTGGACCAACCAGGAGTTCTCAAGATGCAGCGATGATGTCATGAGTAATGTTGTTGAGATGTACTTTTTGTCATATTTGCTTAAATAAACTTAACATATAGCAACTGATAGCAACCAATAAATATAAAGGTTTGACAGTAAAAAAACAAAAACCTGTGGGTGTCACCTGTGGGTGTCGCAGGAGTGTAATAAACACAACCAATAATTTAGTTTGGACCAAACTGAATGCAACAATTGGACGGGCTACTTGTCTACCTACCTACCTCCCAGCAGTAGTCAGGCAGCACGTTCATGTGTTTTGGGGGAGTGGCTTTGAAGGGAGGAGGTGGGGTATTTAGGGTTCCTCCGGTAGGAGGAATCCTATTGTTTTTGATGGTATTGTTATTATCAGGGTTCCTCTGGTAGGAGGAAACCTATTGTTTTTGTTGGTATTCTTATTATTAGGGTTCCTCCGGTAGGAAAAACCTACAACAATTATTATTCTCTTGAACCGTAAGTCCAATTGACTTCAAACTTGGTAAACATGTGTATAATACATGTCTTTCTATAGGGTGATAAGGAATAAGGAATGCAATGCAAAATGGCTGAAAGGGGTGTATTTATGTAAATGTCCACATTACCTTAATATGTTTGTGTCAATAAATCAAATATAATTTTGACTGATGGTTTTTCAAACCTAATAGGCTTCAAGATGACATCACTCTGAAGTACCCTGCCCAATTTCACCTTGGTATGTCAACATATGATTGAATTACAGCTGTTTAAACTTGGTTTATGCTTGCCACAGAAGAGACGGCTTACTTTTTAAATACAGTACCTGAACGAAGCGGATCCCAACACTGAGAATAGCTTAATGGGCTGAGATGGTATACGGCAAAGTGCAAGGTCATAGGTTCAAATTCAACCACAGCCATTAAGCCTGTTATGTTACTGATGATCTATTTAGTGAAACAGGAATCCAGGTTCACCACAGTAGCTGTCCGGCAGCATAATAATAATGGTAACACTAATGTTTCAATCTGAGGGGATTACTACACAAGAAGAGCCAGAACTAGGTCAGGCTCTTTTTTAATAATATCACGCTTCATCTAGCCAGCGCATCGTATTTCTTACATCATGTGTGTAGAAAACCTATATTTATTGTAGATGTGTAGGATACATGTATTTCAAAGCAATATTTATCAAAAATTAATAAAAGACAATATGTCTGAATTCAATGTCCACATTGTCCATGTGTCAATAAAGCAAATGTCCTTTTGACTGATGATTTTTCAAGCTTTATAGGCTTTCCAGATTACATCACTCTGAAGTACCATGCATAATTTTACCTTGATATGTCAAAGGATGACTGAATTACAGCTGCTTAAACTTTGTCCAAAGCTGACCAAAGCTAATACTCTGCCCTTTCTATTCTTAATACCTCAACAGTTGATGTGTAGCAGAGAGGATATGGAGGCAGACTTGCAAACACATGTCCGTGAGTTCAATACAGCCAGTTGTTGTTTGCTAACCTTGTTTTATTTTTTCTGTCTTGTGTCACAGGTGGGGGGCGCTAGGGCCTCCACTGAATCTAAATCGTTACTCTAACGGTCCGTGTACTTTGCGGCAAATGGATTTTCGTTTTGAAATAAGAAATCCAGAATCTACCATTTAGAAATAGGAAAACAAAAAACGGAAAACGACCCATTTTCCATTGTCTGTTTTGATAATAGAAAACAGAAAACAAAAAAACGACCCGTTATCTGATTTTCTTTGATGTGCTTAAACATTGAAATCGGGAATTAAAATAGTGTGTGAAAATCTTCTTTCTCAATTTTGCGTAGATTTTGGAATCGAAGTTGCTCCCACGAGCTTGACAGTCACATATTCAGGATGTCAGCAGAGGGCGCATAGCAGAGCAGATGAACGATAAAATTGCTCGCAGAGCAATCGAGCCTCAATGCAAAATTGAATTACATCGGACTGAAGCATGGTTCCAGAGTCTCATCAGCCACCTCACAAAATAAAGAAGGTTCTACACCAAATTTGAATATTTTTCTAAGAAAGTCAGCGACCGGATATATTTAATAAATTATTTTAAAGTGAGTCTCTTTGACTTTTGGGGAAATGGGCCATTTAATGAATTTTAAATGTTAGTTTTTTTATGGACAATGCAACCATATTCGGAATCTGTACACACAATCCTCTGTTATCAAAAAAATATTTAGATTTCAAAGCATCACTAATATATGTATTATTACATTTACTGTCAAATAAAGTACAATCATTAATAAAAACATTTGGTAAAGTTGGTAAGGGTCTTATTCTTACATATAACAATGTGCTTTGAACTAACTGTAATAATGGTATCGGTATTGCTTTACAGATCTTGTTGTATTCTCTATAAGTACAGTTTAAATTATATTTGTCGAAGAAAGCTATATATTACAAAAGGTTACCAGACATCTATAACATCATTCACAAACACAATGCCCTTTTCATACCAATCATATTTAAACAATGATTTCCTATTGATTACAATGACCCTATTGTTCCATAAGGCTCAAATTTGTTAAGATAGAAATTTTTAGGCTCGAAGTTGATAGGCTCGAAATTTTTAAGCTCGAATTTTTGGGGGGGCTCGAATTTGAGCAACCTGAATTTCCGAGTCTTGAATTTTTGGGTCAGATTTTTTTTTTTCTTCATTGAAATATGTGAATTTGGTGTTGTTTAAATTATTCAAAGTATTCAATGCCTTTTAAAATTCAGAACATTATGTCACTGATTTGCTTCCATACAAATGGCAGCGCGCCCTCTGCTGACATCCTGAATATGTGACTGTCAAGCTCGTGGGAGCAACTTCCGGGTCACAACACTAAAATCTATGCAAAATTGAGAAAGGAGATTTCCACACACTTTTAATTCCCGATTTCCATGTTTAAGCACATCAAAGAAAATCAGATAACGGGTTGTTTTTTTTGTTTTCCGTTTTCTATTATCGAAACAAAACAGAAAATGGGTAGTTTTCCGTTTTTTGTAGGTTGGTAGTCGGGAAACAGATCTTTTCCCGATTTTTGTATTCTTATTTCAAAACGAAAATCCATTGGCCGCAAAGTACACGGACCTCTAACCCCCTTTCCACCAAAGTGAACCAGGAGCTAGTTCGGAGCTGGTGCTAGAGCCAGTTCGGAGCTGGTTCAAGAACGGAGCCTACTAAGAACCGGTTTGCTTTTCCATGGGCTAAAGAGCCACCACAGAGCCACGTCATTACGTCACTGTATACGTCTCATCTTTCCTAGCAACGCTAGCGCGGCAGCACCAAACACAAAGCAGAGCCCGTCTAAAGGCTGTTTATTAATCCGAAGAACGTGTTTTCTTGGCTATTGCGCAATACCCTGGACTCGCAGCAGTATGGCAACACTGGCATTATCAGCGCAAAATTTTATAAACTTTTGCTGTATAGTGCTTGTGTATTACAGTTGTGTTAAATATAGGCTCAATAGCTCATAACATTTGTGTTTGTCATTTCACTCATTTGATAGGATTATGATAAAACGCAGCAACTAGTGTCTGCACTGCACTGCGATGCTAGCTAGGTTATCGAAAAGTCGGAGCAAATTTACAAATTAGCAGTTTCATCAATAAAATAAGCACATTTTCAGCAACTACACTGCCCACTTATCGTTACATTTTAATTCAGATGCTGATTTACAAGTACCGTTTAGCTGAAATATGAATTGTAAAAACTTAGAGCAATGGCAGTCAAAGGATTCTGTTTGTCTTGTTGGTCACGGTAACCCCGCCCCTGACGCAAGCGGTTCTTTCTTGGTTCACAATATAGCCCAGCTCCGAAGTGGTGCTTTTTGCAAACCACGTACAAACCACTTACAAACCACTTTTCCGGTTCTCAGTCTGTCGAAAGAGAAAGAACTGGTTCGCGATTAAGCACCGGCTCCGAACCGGCCCCCAAAATGCATTGGTGGAAAAGGGGTATCTGAGGAGCAAACCGTATCCCCACCCCAAAGATGATGTCGGGACTCAAGGAATTGGGATTTAAAAGTTGTTATTTTATTAAATATTAAAAAGAAGTCTTTAATGCCAGGTCGCTTCGAGAGGCTCTGGCAGGGGGAGAGGGGGACTTAAAAGCCTATAGGAGGCTATTTACGAGATGACAGGGGGATGGGGCCATGTGGGTTAGTCCTCAGTATTTCCGGCAGGGGGTCTGAGGCCACAGTTGCTCGCATCCTCCAGCAGGGGATCCGGAGGACTCACGTGTATTACTGGCGCCAGCTCTAGGGGAAGTTGGGCGGTATCGAACCGTGTCACGTGTAGGGCTGCAACAACGAATCGATTAAATCGATTAAAATCGATTATTAAAAGCGTTGGCAACGAATTTCATTATCGATTCGTTGTGTCACGCGATTATTACGCCACTCAATATGTCGCAGAGATTTTTGAGTATAAAAAAAAAAGAAGTTTAGTTGAGCGCGGAGCGGAGGTAGAGGAAAGGCCATCGGAGAGACGTTGTTGAGTAACGTTCTGAAACACATGGCGGAGGCAGAGAAATCAGTACGACCCAAGTCATCCAAGGTGTGGGAGCATTTCACACTAAATACATCGAAACAGTGTGTTAACTGACCGAGGTGAAGTTAGTTTCATATTCGACATTCGTCTCACATTCGGAAGACGCTACTTTGCAGCATCGGGTTAGGGACCGGGTAAAAACAACCCATACCATTTTGAAAAATGTAGACTTTTATAATATTTTTAGGAAAATAAAACCTCAAACAGACACCAGAGTATCTTAACAATGTCTGGTATACTTCCACAGCCTTTACTTTTTCAATTAAGTTTCAAATAAAACTAGAAAAGGCATTTCCTGCTGAAAATGCGTTGGAATGCTGAAATTTTTTTTTTTAAATGGCTGAAAATACAGAAATTATAAAATACCCGCAAGCTGAAAGCTGAAATTGATTTTAAAAATGTGTGATTCACACAAAAGAGGGAGTGTGGAAGCTGAACTGCAGCATCTAACAAAGCTAAGAGCTTAAATAGCCTACAATGCGGGAGCAGCTGAAAGCTGAACTGTTAAACAGAAGAAGTAGGCTAGCTAGTCATAACAAGAATATTATAGTTTTAACAGCTGAAATTATAGTTGGGGTAGTAATAGCTGTAGCCTATCATTGAGTGCGTTTACTTGGCTTTCTTAGTAGGATTCAATGCGTTGATTGAATGAAACATACAGTAGTAGGGCCGATACAGGAAGACACGGCGACACTTTGTTGCAGAAGGATGATGGTGCAAGTTTTGTCCGTGGAGTATACAACGATTAATAAAAAGAATCATGTAGACGCGTTTATTGAATAATCGCATAACTAACTAGAAAGGCATTTCCTGCTGAAAATGCGTTGGAATGCCGAAAGATGAAATTATTTTTCTTAAATTGCAGAAAATACAGAAATGAGAAAATACCCGCAAGCTGAAATGAATGTCAAAAATGTGTGCGTCAGTTTAGGCAGAGTCTTGGGTCTCGAAAAATATCCTTATTTTTGGGATTGGACGTACAGTTTTGCGTCTAGGTTAACTTGTTTGAGGTGTGGATTGTAGCTACATTTCTGTTATTCTCTGCCCTCAGTGCGTTAGCAATCATAGTTGCAACCCTAGTCACGTGACACGTTCAAAGCACGCGTCTAAATAAACGTGTGCTTTTTTGAGACGTGTCTAGCAAACCACACGAAATTAACGCCTGGTTTGGCTCAATCAGCGTCTGGTTTGCAAAAATTTAAGTCTGCTGGCTTGAATCTCCGATGGGAAATGATGACAACAATTGTAACAACTAATACTTAAGTAAAGTATGTCTAAGGATGCTCGTGCGAGCTGCTATCAAATACAATGTTGGTTAGCTAGTTAGCTATTAGTATGAAGTTGGTGGTCACAATTGCAATACTGTAGGATATAAAAAGGGGTGCAGACAAATAAATACAGTAATATCAGGCTGGCTGGATGTCTGGCTTGGAGCTTTGTGAACTTCCCTTGCGCTGCGTTTGCGTTGCCTCAGTATTGTGCGCAATTTGGTTTCACTGCCAATATCCCTTAATGTAAGAGGCAATGTGCAAACTCAGTTGGTGACAACTGTTGTTAGGCTACTATTCAAGTCAAGTGTATTTTATTGTCATTTTCAATTACATATGGTTGTACATACTAAAAACGAAACAGAGTTTCAAGTTCAAGATACACAGACCAAGACAGGGTCAGACTGGGCACTGAAATTCTTAGGACAAGATAACGCAAAGCAACCTGGCATAACACGACATATAAGTAGGCTACTCAGAAGGCAATAACATGATATATAAGTACTCAGAACAAGTTTACACCTATGACAAGCAAACATATAATGTAATAAGGGAGTCAGATGGCTGAGCGGTTAGGGAATCGGCTAGTAATCAGAAGATTGCTGGTTCGATTCCCGGCTGTGCAAACCAAATGACGTTGTGTCCTTCACCCTACTTGCTTCGGGGGAATGTCCCTGTACTTACTGTACTGTAAGTCGCTCTGGATAAGAGCGTCTGCTAAATGACTAAATGTAAATGTAATAAACCTCCTAAATAAATACAAAATAAACAATAGAGTATACTAAACCTATAGGATCACAGGACTAAACCTATTTTCCCAGGACCATGATGCCATATAAAACAACATATAACAGTAATTGGTGCCAGTGCAAACGTATGTATCCTACAGTGACAGGACAGTATGTACAGTGACAGGACAGTATGTACAGTGATTGGAGGTAGCAGTTATGAAGTGATAGGTTCTCATGCCAATATATTGTGATGCCAATTTGTTGAGCGGTCATCTTCCTTCTATAGACCTAGAAAAGTGAAATACACATCCAAGGTGACAGAAATAAAGGTTCATCGGCTGTCCTTCACATTCACACACTGTTGTCTTTATACTTAACAGATCATATACTGGACTGGGGGTCAGATGGCTGAGCGGTTAGGGAGTCGGGCTATTAATAAGGTTATTGGTTCGATTCCCTGCCATTCCAAATGACGTTGTGTCCTTGGGCAAGGCACTTCACCCTACTTGCCTCAGGGAGAATGTCCCTGTATTTACTGTAAGTCGCTCTGGATAAGAGCGTCTGCTAAATGACTAAATGTAAATATACGATGTCCCAAAGGCCCAACTCCTTCTCAGGTCACCTTCTGGCAGCAACCTTGCAGCTGGGTTTCACTGTGCAACCAGGCCTACCAAGCTGCTGCTGGGCCAAGGGCTGATTGTAATGGCACACTGGGACTTGCAGATTACCTGAAATAAATATGTCTTTCTGCTGTGTAAAATGTAGGCCTAGTGCTTTTAACTTGAGTTGAACGCTGTTAAACACTGCCATGGTCAGCAAACACTTGCCATGTCTACTTCAGAAAGGATACTGTTCACAGCTGTATGAGTAGGGATGCGTATTGATAAGTTTTTAACGATTCCGACTCCTTATCAATTCCTGCTTATCGATTAGATTCCTTATCGATTCTCGATGTTCCCCTCTACAGCCATAGGTCTGTGCGTCCTGCACCCCCCCACACACACACTCGTTCTAAACTAATTTCTCAAACTGGCTTTGACTGGCTCTGAAATGAGCTAATACCTACCACCTCTAGGCCTCTTCAGGCCTCTGTTTTCAAAACAAAATCTAGTCGGAGATAGAAACTTTCAGTTTCCTTGTGTTCAAGCTTCTATTACTCAACACCAGTAGGATTTACAGGGGTCCTAACAACAGGGGAAATAACTTCAGTGTCACCTTTCAAAAGAGACCATTTACATGCATGTACTCCAAATGGTTCAACAACAGCTTTCAATGTACTTTGGGTATGTTGTTTAGGCGTTTTCAGGCACATTTAACTGGACTATTAAAAGGTTAAACAATTAAATTGCTAAGTTTAATAATGGATTAAAAATCGATATGTTCAGTTTAATAATGCGACACGCGAACGTTTGCTGATAACACACGCCGCCCCGATAACGTGAAATGATCAATAAGATCAATACTAATGGGAGACGAATGCCGGAGCTAAAATGTATGCTTCAAACGACGGGACAGAAGATAACTAGATCGACTACACACAATAAAGGCAAATTTCTTCACACAGTAACAAGTGGTTGTGATCACTTTTGAGCAGTTTGGCTCTACTTTAGATAGTTAGAGATGAAGCGCGAAAGTTAGCTGCGCTGCTGCATGCATCGAACACGACGTTCCAGTAACTTCATTCCATGCTGTGTGTTCAAATGCTTCTTCATATTTGTAGTATTTCCTCCCTTCAACGAAATAGACTTTTTACACGCGTTACAAGTGGCGTTGTTGTCATTTTGTCGTGTGAAATACAACCAAACTTTAGAACGCTATTCTTCCTAGTTGCCATGTTTGCTGCAGTCTGTCTATGCGCAAACTTTTATAGTTTATTCAGACAGACGTTCGCGTGTCCCATAATTAAACTGAGCAAATCTATTTTTAATCCATTATTAAACTTAGCATTTTAATTGTTTAACGGCACAGAGAATTGTTAACAGAATCGTTAAGGCATTTTGCTAACGATTCCAAGGAATCGATCCACTTGATACCCATCCCTATGTATGAGTCAATAGGACAATACCATTACCTGAATGACATGTAGTGATCGGGAGGTTATGCCTGTTCTGATGATGGCATTAAACCATGTTAGATTGTTGGTTATATGTGCATTGTTTGGGTCTCCTCCATTGTCTTCTGTTTTGTCTTTGGTTCTGTTGCAGGATGGCAGGCAGGTAGAGGAGCTGTGATTGCTGCAGGGGCACACCTGTGATCTGTGCCTTGGTCCTTAATAAGATGTGCCCTAACAAGCTGTGTCTCTCCATTACTAGCAGGAACATCATCACTGTTTGCTTTTTAGTGTGTAATGATTCATTCATTCTACACTTGCACTGATCCCACACCCATTCCATACACTACTAATTTACCAACCGTTTCTTAGTAAGCACTTTTTATTAAATAAATACTTTGTTATCCTTATTACCGTGGGCTTGTCACTTCCTGAAGTTCTTATCTAATCTTCCTATGAATCAAGTTATGACAGCATTAAACAAGCCCTGGTTGGCTAAACACCTCATGCCGGGCTTATACAGATGTGTGTATTGGCACTGTATTGGATATTCAATTCTTCTGCCTCTCTCCATCTCCCTGGTCCTCCCCCAGCACCAGCAGCTCCCTGTCCCCCTGGTCCTCCCCCAACACCAAGGGTGTGCCCAGAGGCCAACACCTGTGACATAACCCTGAGACTGCCCATACACACAACCCATGTACAGTTCAAACAGTACATGGAGTCTAGGATAATACAGTCACCCACCTTTGGGCAGGCATAATGTCACAGCCACAAACGTGACCCCTTGTTTTTGGTTTTGCCCTGCCCTACTGTGTCCGTGTCTGCCGTTGTCTTCACCTGTGTCTAATTCAGTGGTTTCAGTTCTTGTTTGTATTATCATGTCCACCTGTGTCTTGTTTGGTTCTGTGTATTTTAGGTTCCTGTTTTGTGTCCAGTCTTTGTCTTGTCCTTACCCTTGTTAACGTGAGTACCCTGTCCAGTGCCGGTCCTTTCTATAGGCGACATAGGCAGCCGCCTAGGGCAGCATGAAGAGGGGGTGCTGTTGATAAATCTTGCCTAGGGAGCCATATGTGCTAGGACCGCTACTGACCCTGTCTGTTTCCCAATTAAAAGAATAAACCCTTTGTTTGAGGCAATGTCTGGCTACTCTCCTGCGTTTGGGTCCTATGCCACCACACACTTTAACACATAAGGCATATTTGAATTAATTAAAGACATCAAATTCAATTGTATAACCTTACTTTTAGAGTGTTTGATTTTAAAAGGGTTTCTAAGTAGCATTGGCTTCTGAGTGTAGGTGGCAACCTACAGATATTACCGTTGGACTTACAAAAATGTCTATTATAATTCTTTAAACTTCTCTGATATCAATGCATCTGCAGTCGTATCCCTGAATGGAAGTTCAGTAAAATCTAGTATTTTTCACCCGTTACCAAGACACTGTAGCCTAATGATGGTACATTGTGTTAGTTTGGAGTATGTTATTAGGCTGAATGTAGGGGAAAGTGTATTACATGAGAAGGAAATGTATCAAAAGATTATGGTGTGATTTCCCAGATAATGAAAATTGTGTTACCCATATAGATGGTGTCACTAAAGGGTCAACGACCTGAGCGTCAGGTCACCTCATAAAAGTAGAGGGCGCATTGCGTAATTTGTTATGAAAAATCATCCCTAGTGAGTGGGCGCTATGAAGATAAATGAAAGTTGAAAAACTATCACAATTATTTTATTAGTAGCCTAACACTGCGTTGCGAGAGCAGGTTTCTGCTCTTTCGTGTTTTCTGCTGACATTGAGAACTTAGGTAGGACATCAGTGAACAGTGCAAGTTCATGACTATACCATATCAAGCTTAATTGTCTATTCACCTACCATTTAGTTAGCTGACGTTTAGCAGTGTACAATATTTTGTGTTAACTGGGTTCATAGGAAGATTAGGTTTGATGTTCCTGCTAGTAATGGAGAGACCCAGCTTGTTAGGGCACAGCTTATTAAGGACCAAGGCAAAGGTCACAGGTGTGCCCTTACAGCAATCACAGTTCCTCTACCTGCCTGCCTTCCTGCAACAGAAGCAAAGACACAGAAACAGAAGACAATGGAGAGGAGACACCAAACAATGCACATAGAGCCAACAATCTAACATGGTTTATGCCATCATCAGAACAGACATAACCTCCCGATCACTACAAGTCATTCAGGTAATGGTAATGTCCTATTGACTCATACAGCAGTAAACAGTATCCTTTCTGAAGTAGAGCAATGGCTAGTGTTTGCTGACCATGGCAGTGTTTAATAGCATTCAACTCAAGTTAAAAGCAGTAGGCCTACATCTTACACAGCAGAAAGAAAAATATGTATTTCAGGTCATCTGCAAGTCCCAGTGTGCCATTTCAATCAACCCTGGACCCAGCAGCAGCTTGGGTAGGCCTGGTTGCACAGTGAAATCCAGCTGCATGGTTGCTGCCATAAGGTGACCTGAGAAAGAGTTGGGCCTTTGGGACATCATAGATGATCTGTTAAGTATAAAGACAACAGTGTGTGAATGTGAAGGACAGCCGATGAACCTT
The DNA here is from genome assembly GCF_038355195.1 of Osmerus mordax. Classification (NCBI taxonomy): domain Eukaryota; kingdom Metazoa; phylum Chordata; class Actinopteri; order Osmeriformes; family Osmeridae; genus Osmerus; species Osmerus mordax. Next base: position 14,920,534 of record NC_090055.1, read on the forward strand.
TATTTCTGTCACCTTGGCTGTGTATTTCACTTTTCTAGATCTATACAAGGAAGATGACCGCTCAACAAATTGGCATCACAATATATTGGAATGAGAAACTATCACTTCATAACTGCTACCTCCAATCACTGTACATACTGTCCTGTCACTGTACATAATGTCACTGTAGGCTACATACGTTTGCACTGGCACCAATATATATATATATATATATATATATACAACATATATATATATATATGTTGTTTTATATGGCATCATGGTCCTGGGAAATAGGTTTAGTCCTGTGGTCCTATAGGTTTAGTATACTCTATTGTTTATTTTGTATTTATTTAGGAGGTTTATTGGTGGTATTTATTTAGGAGGTTTATTGGTGGCCAAGCCGCGAAACGGGCGAAGCCACTTAAGTGTTTCTACCTTTTCTTATTAGGATTCCTCCGTAAGGAGGAAACCTATTGTTATTGTTCGTTTTATTATTATTGGGTGTGCTTTGCCTTCGGCAAGGGCACAACCTTTGTTCTCTCACATTTATATTTATTTATTGTTTATTTTCGCCCCCCTAAGGATCAGTCAATATTTGGACTACATAGACAACGGCGGTGTCAAAAGGTTCGTCTTGGTCTCGATTGCGTTGGTTGTATTTTTATTTACGTTCCATTGGATGGTTTAAGTAGAAATTGCGTTTTTGTGGTGAAAAGTGAAGCTAACGTTGGCTAATTTGCTAGCCACAGTCACTGACGTTACTAACGTCACTACGTCACGAAAACACGCGTGACTACCTGTAGCAGAACATTCGTTTCGCATATGTTAACTTGGGGGATAGCTAGGCTAACTATAGCTTTACTGCAAGGCAGCTGCAGAAACGCCACAAGCAAAGAGGCCAGGGTGATAACTATTTACTCATTTTACTTTGTGATGTGAAACACAATTGTGAAATGTAATTTACAATATTAGCTGATATTATTAAGGAAGTAGGCCCACATCTACTTTCGGAAACGGTAGTCTACTATTTCACTGAAGCATTAGCATCATGACATAAGCCTCTGTTGCCCGGGCAACACATACTACAGTGGTCTATGATGCATCTGTTTTCAATCGTTAAAATAAACATTCCTCTCAAATACATTTTCGTTGTAGGATTTATTATGACATTACATTACAAGTAAACGATTTGTGAGTGAAATTATCATTACCTGTGGTTTCAAACCAGTGTTGCTCACTGACAACGCAGTAGCCTACGCGAGACACTACAAAAACATCTACACAGCTGTAGGAAGTCAAACGACGACAGAACATGTTCGGCACTCCCCTTACGTAAATCAAAACTCTATCTAACTACTAAACTCAACTTCATTGCCACAGCCTAAACTTTGTCAATCTGTTCATGAAAATAATTAATTTCAGGCTAAACTGTACAACGGAACGTTAAATCAAATTCAACCAACACAATCGCTACCAAGACGAACACAGCAGTAGTCTACTGTACTGTAGTAGTACAATTTAAATTTGGCAGATATTATCTTCAGACCAAGCCTCACAAAGCCCATTACATGTTTGTTTTTTTTTTCAAAACCGTTTGCCCGTTACAGCAAATCTTTGATGGATTCACACCAAACTTGGTATAGGGACTCGGAACCCTGTTCTAAGGATGTCTAAAATGTTTTCTGGGTCATATGACTGCTTGGCCACCTCATTGCTGCTTGCAGCTATATTTGGTGGCCAAGCCGCGAAGCGGCGAAGCCACTTAAGTGTTTCTACCTTTTCTTATTATTATTGGGTGTGCTTTGCCTTCGGCAAGGGCACAACCTTTGTCCTCTCACATATATATTATTGGGTGTGCTTTGCCTTTGGCAAGGGAACAACCTTTGTTCTCTCGCATATATATTATTATTATTGGGTGTGCTCAAGCCTTCGGCGAGAGCACAACCTTTGTTCTCTCACATATATATTATTATTATTATTTTTATTCTTTTTGCCCCCCTAAAACTCAGTCAATATTTGGCCTACATAGACAACGTAGGTGTCAAAAGTTTCGTCTTGGTAGCGATTGAGTTGCTTCTATTGGAAATTTACGTTCCGTTGCATGGTTTGGGCTTAAGGTAAGTTTTTGTGGCGAAAAGTGAAGCTAACGGTGGCTAACTTGCTAGCCACAGTCACTGACGTTACTAACGTCACTGCGTCACTAACGTCACGAAAACACGCGTGACTACCTTTGGCAGAACATTCGTTTCGCATCTGTTAACTTGGGGGATAGCTAGGCTAACTATAGCTTTACTGCAAGGCAGCTGCAGAAACGCCACAAGCAAAGAGGCCAGGGTGATAACTATTTACTCATTTTACTTTGTGATATGACACACAATTGTGATGTGTAATGTACAATATAAGCTGATATTATTAAGGAAGTACATCTACTTTCGGAAACAGTAGTCTACTATTTCACTGAAATATTAGCATCATGACATTAGCCTGTGTTGCCCGGGCAACACATACTACAGTGGTCTATGATGTATCTGTTTTCAATCGTTAAAATAAACATTCCTCACATATACATTTTCGTTGTAGGATTTATTCTGACATTAATAAACGATTTGTTGGTGAAATTACCATTACCTGTGGTTTCAAACCAGTGTAGCTCACTGCAACGCTGTAGCTTACGCGAGACACTACAAAAACATCTAGCTACAGTACACAGCTGTTTAGGAAGTCAAACGGCGACAGAAAATGTTCGGCACTCCCCTTACTTAAATCAAAAGTCTATCTAACTACTAACCTGAACTTCATTGCCACAGCCTAAACGTTGTCAATCTGTTCATGAAAATAATTCATTTCAGCCTAAACCGTACAACGGAATGTTAAATCCAATTCAACCAACGCAATCGCTACCAAGACGAACACAGCAGTAGTCTACTACTGTACCGTAGTAGTACAATTTACCGGGGCAGCTTCTCCACACAGGGCTATATCGCATTTTGCGTTGTTACTGACAATGATCGCTACCAGTGAGCTTTTTATGAATGAGCGATTTTCCACTAAATAAATGTCAAGCTTATTTACGTTTTGGGGGGCATATTTTCAGTTAGCAGATGGTACTGTTTGAATCGCGATTCCATCTTCTACTGCCGGGTAACGTCGTAGAATAATCTTCAAAGGGGGTTCTTTATTAATGAATGAATGCAATGAGTAGGCTAAATGCCTGAAAATATCATGAGAAGGGAAAAACTTAAAAGGACGTTTAAGTCATAGAGATTAGGTCAATTTTTACACCGGTCTGCCAAATTTATTCGTTTTGATTCAACGAGGCTGCCTCTTGCAGGGGGAAATGAGAAGACATCCGACGCAGGCAAGCACACCCTACAATTTCCCGAGAAATTGTACCCTCTCTAGTTTTTATTATTTTTATTATTCTTTTTGCCCCCCTAAAACTCAGTCAATATTTGGCCTACATAGACAACCTAGGTGTCAAAAGTTTAGTCTTGGTAGCGATTGAGTTGCTTCTATTGGGATTTACGTTCCGTTGCATGGTTTAGGCTCAAGTTAAGTTTTTGTGGCGAAAAGTGAAGCTAACGGTGGCTAATTTGCTAGCCACAGTCACTGACGTTACTAACGTCACGAAAACACGCGTGACTACCTGGAGCAGAACATTCGTTTCGCATCTGTTAACTTGGGGGATAGCTAGGCTAACTATAGCTTTACTGCAAGGCAGCTGCAGAAATGCCACAAGCAAAGAGGCCAGGGTGACTATTTACTCATTTTACTTTGTGATATGAAACACAACTGTGAAATGTAATGTACAATATTAGCTGATATTATTAAGGAAGTAGGCCCACATGTAATTTCGGAAACGGTAGTCTACTATTTCACTGAAGCATTAGCATGACATTAGCCTCTGTTGCCCGGGCAACACATACTACAGTGGTCTATGATGCATCTGTTTTCAATCGTTAAAATAAACATTCCTCACAAATACATTTTCGTTGTAGGATTTATTATGACATTACATTACAAGTAAACGATTTGTTGGTGAAATTATAATTCCCTGTGGTTTCTAACCAGTGTTGCTCACTGCAACGCTGTAGCCTACGCGAGACACTACAAAAACATCTACTGTACACAGCTGTTTAGGAAGTCAAACAGCGACAGAACATGTTCGGCACTACCCTTACTTAAATCAAAAGTCTTTCAATAGGTGAAACTATCTGACTACTAACCTGAACTTCATTGCCACAGCCTAAACTTTGTCAATCTGTTCATGAAAATAATAAACCTAAACCGTACAACGGAACGTTATATCGAATTCAACTAATGCAATCGCTACCAAGACGACAGCAGTAGTCTAGTACTGTACTATAGTAGTAGAATTTACCGGGGCAGCTTCTCCACACAGGGCTATATCGCATTTTGCGTTGTTACTGACAATTATCGCTACCAGTGAGCTTTTTATGAATGAGCGATTTTCCACTAAATAAAGGTCAAGCTTATTTATGTTTTTGGGGGCATATTTTCAGTTAGCAGATGGTACTGTTTGAATCGCGATTCCTTATTCTACTGCCGGTAACGTCGTAGAATAATATTCAAAGGGGGTTCTTTATTAATGAATGAATGCAATATGAGTAGGCTAAATGCCTGAAAATATCACGAGAAGGGAAAACTTAAAAGGACGTTTAAATCATAGAGATTAGGTCAATTTTTACACCGGTCTGCCAAATTTATTCGTTTTGATTCAGCTATGAGGCTGCCTCTTGCAGGGGAAATGAGAAGACATCATATTTAATTCTACACTTCACTCGTATTTTCAGTTGTAAATGAGCAGCACAAAAAAATGCTTTTAAATCTATGTAATCTTTATAAATAATAAGTATGCATTTTAAAATAAAATATACAGATATATCAGTTGTAAAAATGTCGCCGACGCAAGCAAGCACACCCTATAATTGCCCCAGAAATTGTACCCTCTCTAGTTACACTTCTTCTCCCATTGGAGTCTATGGCAGCCCCTAGGACCATATGGTAAAAAGTTGTGAAATTTGGCACACTCATTAAGCACAGTACCCTCTTTATTTTCACCAAGTTTCATGTCTCCCATTCGAGCACTCTAGCGCCACCAACGGATCAAAGTTGGACTTGTGTTTACACACGTAACTTTTGCACCGTATGACCGATTTTCAAACATTAGGTACCGTTGGATTCCCTGGGTCAAGACGAGTTTAACACACCCTATGACGTCAATTTCCGGTTATATAGATTTTCCGCCATTTGGAATTTTAAGAAAAAACGTTTTTTCGATTCTCCTCCTTCAATTTTGGTCAAATCGTCCCCACAATTGGCACACATCATCGTCACAGCAACCCACACTAAAAATTTCGAAAGGATTTTTGATTTTCAAAACCGTTTGTCCGGTACAGCCAATCGAAATCGGCAGCAAAGACACCAAACAGGAAGTTGGGTCATATCTCAGCAAATTCTTCTCAACACCAAACTTGGTATGATGACTCGGAACCCTCTTTTGAGGATGTCCAATCAATTTGGTGTCATGTGATTACTGGGCGTGGCCGCAGGAAGCAAAACAGTGTTTTGGCCAATAACTGTTGATTTGTTTGCTTTTATTAAGTGATTCCTTTGTCTCATGATATCTTGGGACATCCCGTGTGTGACACATGATAACTTGTGATAATATCCGAATTGATGCGGCCGCCATTTAGAATTCATTGAAAAACGTTTTTTCTTTACTCCTCCTACAAATGTTGTCCAATCTTCACCAAATTCGGCAGAGATTATCTTCAGACCAAGCCTCACAACGCACATCACATGTTTTTGATTTTCGAAACCGTTTGCCTGTTACAGCCAATCAAAATGTGACGTTAAGCCATCAAACAGGAAGTTGGGTCGTATCTCAGCAAATCTTTGATGGATTCACACCAAACTTGGTATAGTGACTCGGAACCCTGTTCTAAGGATGTCCAAAATGTTTTCTGGGTCATATGACTGCTTGGCCACCTCATTGCTGCTTGCAGCTATATTTACATTATAGGTTTGCTTGTCATAGGTGTAAACTTGTTCTGAGTACTTATATGTCATGTTATTGCCTTCTGAGTAGCCTGCTTTGCGTTATCTTGTCCTAAGAATTTCAGTGCCCAGTCTGACCCTGTGTTGGTCTGTGCATCTTGAACTTGAAACTCTGTTTCGTTTTTAGTATGTACAACCATATGTAATTGAAAATGACAATAAAATACACTTGACTTGAATAGTAGCCTAACAACAATTGTATATTGCCACCAACTGAGTTTGCCTCTTACATTAAGGGATGTTGGCAGTGAAACCAAATTGCGCACAATACTGAGGCAACGCAAACACAGCGCAAGGGAAGTTCACAAAGCTCCAAGCCAGACAGCCAGCCAGCCTGATATTACTGTATTTATTTGTCTGCACCCCTTTTTATATCCTACAGTATTGCAATTGTGACCACCAACTACATACTAATAGCTAACTAGCTAACCAACATTGTATTTGATAGTAGCTCGCACAAGCATCCTTAGACCTACTTTACTTACGTATTAGTTGTTACAATTGTTGTCATAATTTCCCATCAGAGATTCAAGCCAGCAGACTTTAATTTTGGAAAACCAGACGCTGATTGAGCCAAACCAGGCGTTAATTTCGTGTGGTTTGCTAGACACGTCTCAAAAATTGAGACAAAATTTACGTGTGTAAATGGCAACGTGTCACGTGACATGGTTTGATTTGAGGCGAAAAAGACGCTGACTTTGTATGGAAGTCGGCGCAATGGACGCCGTCTTTGCATGCAAAGTCGGCGTTAATTACTCGTGGTTGACACACGGGGGCATCTTAATACTTGCCCACTAGGCCTTCCATAACTGTGTAGCCTAAAGGTGTGATGACGCTGCGGAGAGACGAAGGAGACGTTAGCCTTGCCACAGCTCATTTATTTCTGAGAATCATTCAATTATCTCATTCTCACAAAAATCAATAAAATGAAATAGGACAATAATTAAATAAACCCATATTTGGTAATAGACAGTAAAATCATATCCAAATCGACTAAAAACAAGACCATAAAATAAACCATTAAGTGCAAATACATATAATAAAGTAATAAACATTAAACCATACGTTCACTTTTGATTAGATCTATTGCTACAGAAGGGCATTAATTACACTACTTTACATATTCTTTACATTCTTCCTACACTTCGATATCATACCCACACACACACAAGCGGTTGGCAACATAAAAGAACAAGAGCCTCCGAATGGCGGCAAAACTTTGTGAACAGTCTGCACGGCAGCTACCTTAAACTTGAATTTGTGGAACATTTACGATCAAAAAAATATAAACTTGCATGTTACTAACATTTCCAAAGCACTTGAGCAAGTTTACTTTCTTGAATAAGGCTTTAAATACGTTTTTACGATTTACTTGATACTGAACATGGCAACTCGTAATACAAACCGAGGCTACATGAAGCAGTACAAACAAAAATACATTCTACACTTAAACATTACTTCCTGAAACATTTTACATTTTATTCGAAACATCTACATTCAATTCTGATAAATTTGGACCAAGTTGGAGTTATTTATTAACTTTTTAAAGATTATACCTGCGGAGAGACGAAGGAGACGTTAGCCTTGCCACAGCTCATTTATTTCTGAAGCGCTACTGTGGGGATTAGAGGGCTAATCCCCACAGTAGCGCTTAGCGCCCTCTACTGGTTTGGATGTCACCCAAAATAAAAGACAGGAAAATATACAAAAAAATAGAGGGGGTGTCTGTTTCTTCACAAAACTATAGATGTAGCGTTTCTCAACCTACTACACTCTCCCCTGCTTTAAAAGATGACTCTGGCATCTTCTACAAAGTGTCTCAAGTCAGGTCACGTACAGTCTTAAAGGTGTCATATGACTTGGTCAGTTAATTGGAATGGTTACGCAAGTCTTTCAATGTCTAACATGTCCATACAGGAGTAGGGTAATAGTACATGTCAGGTTGAAGATAGGACATTGGCTGAGGAACACAGGCAAACATCATGTTCGCTCCAGGTCTCCATTCTCTGGGGTTGTCCAAAGTAGTTGTAAGTGAACAATTCTCTTGGTCTGATTGTTCTGGATGATCTGCAAACTGTTTCCTCCTGTGCATTTGTGGTATCAGACACATTATTTGGCGGCAGTCCTGTTTCCAAATCATCACTGTCCATAGTTGCAGTTTCAATTACATTTTCCATTTCCGCTATTTCCGCAGCTGGAACGGTAAGAAAAGGCGCTGGTCTTGATGCGGAATCCAGTTCAACATCTGGGATAGACACATTCGGCGTTCGTACCTCCACTGGTGAAGGAGCACATTCAGGGCTCAACATTAGCATTTTTTGGCACTGGCCCCACTGGGCCAGTGGGTTTGAAACTTACTGGCCCCAAGACAATTTTTACTGGCCCCCCCTCCAAAAGTTGTAATTTATCATTGTTACAACAAAACCAAAGACTTATAAGTTGTGTTATTCTTTTAACATGTTTAACCATTTATTAAACACATCCTGGATATAAAAAGAACAAAAATGAAATCACATTTCTAGTGATAAAAAATAAAAAGGTAATAGTCAGCAAAACAATTGACTTTTAACCTCAAACATGAGGTGCTCTCTTCCCTGCTGACAGCCATTTCTGCACAACTCTTTCTGGCTGAAACTGAAACCTCTAGTCCCTCAATGCTAATATATAAAAGCTTCCATAGAATTTCATCAGTATGATACTAAGTCGACACCATTCTTCTGCTGCGGTTCAATAGCCTGGGGGAACGAGGCGAACGGCTGGCCCATCTTAATTACGTGATATGCCGTTGTTATAAGTCGTGCAATAACACGATGGGCATCTACATTTAAATTCCTGACCAGCATGGTCAACGGCCTGGAAGATGGATTGTCAACCATCCGCTTAGCTGTCACGCAAACCAGGTGCTGTCTGCTAGCATGGCTGGTCAGGTATTGTTTTCGAAAATTGTCGGTGCCTCTGTAAAAATATCCACTTTTGTCTGCTTTAGACGGGAACATACGACAGATGACACAGTGCATCTTAGTTCCATAACATTTTTTGCTTCGGTTTGAGCTTGTAGCTGTACTTTGCTGCCATCTTCACTTTATTGTCTCGCGCCAGTCTCGCGCCAGTTGTTAAAAAATGTATCGAGATTAGAGAATTACAATTTGACAACCACTCGTCGTCACTCACTACTCAACTCTTGATTTGCCAACTGTGCGCCCCACGAGCTGCAAAGTTATGTATGCATTTAGCATATAGTAAAACATATGAAGGATGTTAACTTTTACAATGCAAATTTTTTTTTCAATCAATAATTTGCAGTGGCCCGATCGGGCCAGTGAGTTGCTAGTTTAACTGTCCCAACGTACTTTTTACTGGCCATCGGGCCATCGTTATTGTCGAGCCCTGACGTTGTTGTGGCACTATAACTGGTGGAATACTTTGTATTTCCGAGTCCAAGATGTGGTTGAGGAGTAGTTTTACTTTGACATACAGGTACACGGTGCCAGTTGTAAGTGTAGTCCTCTTCTCCATATGACTGTTCTGATTCAGCAGCATTCTGAATTTGTCTTCGTTCCTTTCTTTGTTTTTGTCTTGTTTTTCATTTGACACTTTTCTTGTTCTAGTGGTAAGTCATTGACTGGCAATAGGAGATTTCGGTGTAGAATTCTCTGTTTTCGGTCTCCTGTGTCACTGTGAACTTTGTATACAGGTCCATATCCAATCTTTTCAATAACTCTGTGGATACACCTTTCCCAGTAAGCTTTCACTTTCAATTTTGATGTCAAAAAGTAAGTCTACGGGTAGTCTAGGCATTCTACCATACAGGAGAAAAAATGGTGAGTACCCAGTTCCTTCATGTCTTGTACAATTGTACGCATGGAGAATCTGAGGCAAATGATCTTTCCACTGCGTTTTCTTTTCTTCCTGCAAGGTGCGTAACATTTGAAGAAGTGTTCTGTTTAGACGCTCAACAGGATTCCCCTGTGGATGATAGGGGGTAGTTTGAGAGTGAGCTATTCCTGCAAGTTGTTGGAGTCTTTGGAATAGGCTATTTTCGAACTCCCGGCCCTGATCATGGTGGAGTTTTTCAGGGTACCCGAACCTTGGGATGAAGTTGTGGAATATTTTCTCGGCCGCCGTTTTGCCTGACTTATTTTTAGTTGGATAAGCTTGCGCAAAACGCGTGAAGTGGTCTACCAGAACTAATATATACTCGTAGCCCCCTTTACTTGGTTCGAGGTGAAGGTAGTCAACTGATACAAGTTCAAAAGGGGCACTAGTAGTGATTGAACCCATTGGACCTTTGTCTGGAACACATAGACGTTTTTGTTTTAGACAAGTGCATTGGCGAATGACATGATCCTCTATGTCGCGCTGCATGAATGGCCAATAAAAGCGTTCTCTTGCTAAGTGAATGACTTTGTCTGCGCCCACATGACCCATAACATCGTGCAAATGTCTCAAAACAGTCCTTTTCAGTGTCTGGTAGAACTAACTGTTTTCTTTTTCCAGTATATCTGTACAGCAGTCCTTTGTCAAGCTTCAGTCTGTTCCATTTGTGTACTAGTCTCCTTGTTTCATGTGTCATTTGTCTCTTATCCTTATCATTTGGATTCCATCCTCTTTTTTCAACTGTATCACTTCATTGATTGACTTGTCTTCTTTTTGAGCAATTCCAAGATCTTGAGGTGAGATTACAGGAGTACCTTCAGTGTTCGTGTCATTGACACCTGAGTTTAACTGTAAAGCGGCAACCCATGGCACTTCACTGTCTCTCATAGCTTTGTCGCCTTGCCAAATGGCAGAAATGACTTCAGGTGGCATTGTCTCTGTATACTCTGGCAAGTGATCTGTCAGTTTAACAGGATATCTGGACAGTGTGTCAGCATCAGCATTTGATTTGCCAGGGTGATACTTTATAGTAAAGTGAAAATCCGCTAGCTCACCCACTCAGCGATGCCCAACTGCATTCAACTTGGCCGTGCTCAAAACATATGTGAGGGGATTATTGTCCATGAATACTGTAAAAGTGGGAGCGTAATATAGGGAATCCCTGAATTTGTCACAGATTGCCCACTTGAGCGCCAGAAACTCAAGCTTGCCAGAATGAAAGTTATAGTTTTTTTCAGCGGGTGTGAGCGTCCTGGAACCATATGCAATGACGCGTAGTTTGTTGTTCTGTTGTTGGTAAAGTACGGCCCCCAGTCCTTCATTAGAAGCGTCTGTATGGAGGACGAAAGGTAAGTCAAAGTCTGGGTACGCTAAGATTGGTGGACTAGTTAACATGTCTACAAAATTTGACACAACTTAACTGTGTTCATGTGTCCAGTTAACAGGGGTTTTGGATGGAAGCTGACCATTACTGTTCTTCTTGGACTTGTTAGATTGACTTTTAGTGGATCTGTACTTTACCTCACTGGGACTTTCAACAAGTTTAAACAGTGGTCTTGCTAACCTGGAAAAGTCCTGAATGAATGTCCGGTAGTAACCTAAGAAGCCAAGGAGAGCTCTAACGTCTCCAACATTCTTTGGTTCTCTGTCTCTGAGCTGGTTAACTGCTTCTAGGTCTTTGGGGTCTATCTGGACACCTTCACTAGTCACAAGACGGACTACATATCTGATTTGGCGTTTAAAAAGTTCTGGATGACCTTGTTAGGGCCTAACTTTATACCATGTTCTCTAAGTCTGTGTAGAACACGTCTTAAGTCATTTACATGGTCAGTGAAAGTCTTAGAATAACATAACGTCATCTAAGTAAGGGGAACAACACTCATCCCTTAACCCTTCAAGGACCCCTTCCATGCATCTCTGAAAGGCCGCTGGGGCGTTGGTGAGGCCAAATGGGAGGCAGTTCCATTCATATAACCCCCAAGGTGTGCAAAAAGCAGTCAGGTGTCTAGAGTTCTCCTCCACAAAGCCTTGGTGGTAGGCAGTACCTTGGTCTAGTACTGAAAACCATGAGAAGCCCCCCAGGTTATGAAGGACTGAAATTCTTTGTGTCTATTCAAATATGTAATTATGGTATTCAATGACACAAGTCTGTGTTCTAGAAAGAGTGGTCTGGAGTTGCAGAGGTCCGATAATATCAGCTTTAATGCGGCAGTTGGAAATCAACACGTCCAGAGCTCTGGGGTTGTCTACGTTTCCCTACCCGCAACAGAGTTTGGGTTGGTTCACGAAGTCCAACTCGCTATCTGTCCCTCCCCAGCATATATTTATACAGTGCAATTAAAACAGAAAGATGAAAAGAGGGTTGAGCTTGTTCTCTCGTGCATCAGGGAGTTGTTCTTGCCTACGCGTCCCACCTGCTCGGGTGCCATCTCCACCCGGTTTCAAGGTTGTTTCTGAAAATGAAGAGATAGACACAAAGAACAGCCTGCTTCCCACACCCAGTGTGAGACACAATGTTTAAGCCTGAGCACACTTCTAAGTTCATAAGAAAGAACTTTAATAAGCACAATGCATAACTTTACTAAGCACAATATATTCTTTAGTTATCAAGCAGATCTTGAATGCGTGGAAGTGGATGCCGATCAGGGATAGTTTTGCGATTTAATCCCCGAAAATCAACACACAAGCGAAGTGACATGTACGGAGAAGTGGATTTCCTAAACCAACCATGGTCAAGCAGCTTTTGAACATAGTCTTTCACTTCCTTGAACAAGGGTTTTGGAATCGAGTTGTAGGACGTTTGGACAGGCACATTGTCTGTGAGATTGATTGAGTTGCAGACTCGGGATACAGCCAATGTCTGAGTCACTTTTAGCAAAAACATCTGACTCCTCAAACAGCATGTTCTTTACAGTGTTTTGTTCATCCCCGGTCAAATGTGACAAATCCACTGGTGGATACCACTTTTCACTTGTGTCCATTTGTTTGTCATTTGTCATTGGTTTTCTGCGTAGAACTGAGATTGACAGAACATGTGTTTACATTGGTTTGTTGGTCTGAGTTTGAGTAGTCTGAAACAGTTTACAGGTCTTACTTCATTTACTTCTTCTAATGTTCCTAAAACAGTTCTCTTTGAAAGGTACATGTCATGTTTAGTGATGTTCTACATGGGTGTTTTTACAATTTTTGTTAAACCACTAGGAACAACTCTAGACCATCTGGACAGTTGTTTAGAAATCTGGGCTGAAATAACATTACACCTCCCGTTGGCCACCCTCTGACCCTACACCTAATTTCACATATTTGACCGGCAGGCAACATTACATCCTTTTTACCAGTTTTGACTGTGCATTCAATGCAGTTATTGGCTGGGGTAAAAACTTCAAGTGCTGACACTAATGCCGCAACTGTACTCTCATTTACACTTAGAGCCTCTTTGAGTAGATCTGCAATATTGGTATCTGTCTCTTTGTGGGCTTTAATCACTTCAGCAATAACATTACTGCCTAAAATAGGATGATTAAGGCAGTTCTGGGTGATTATAACTGGTACTTGGATAGTTACATGTCCATGGTTATTGCTTTTTATCTCAAGTGTCATCTCTGCCCATCCTTCAAGAGGAACGTCACTGCCATTTGCCGCAGAGATTTCAAAGGGTTGATCTGAAAAAAGCGACGTGAGAGGTTGAATGAAAACAGTTGGTAATGTGTTTTGCATCCATGTTTTTCCCACCATTGTCACTTGAGAACCTGAATCGAGTAGCATTTGGGTTGGGGCACCATTGAGAATACATGAAACCATACATCTTTTACCAATGAGTTGAGCAAGTCTTTTCTTTGATGGTGGTGATGAGCGAGTTGATTGTGATTTTGGACTTTGGCTGTTAGAGATTGGGGGCGTTAAGGCTGTCTCAGTCAATGGCTGCCCCTCTCCTGTGACCGTGTTGCGTTTTCCGACACTTTTCCCTGAAGACACCCTATAGCCCTGTGTCCTGTTTGACCACAGATGAAGCAATGATGACATGGGATTATGTTTTGTTGTAGACACGATTTGCATCTGCCCCTTGTTTCACCTCGTTCCTGCGGGTTGTGTCTCTCACGGCTAGAGTCAATGGGTTTTGGATTGTCAGGTGGTTTGGTCTTTTTGGCTAGATGTCAGTGAGGACACTTGTGCTGTTAGTTCTCTAATAGAGAGCAGCAAAGCCAACATGACGCTGTCAGTTTTGTTGTCTTTAGTTTCGTCACCACTGTCAAGTGTAGCAACAGTCACTGTTTTAGTCTTAACAGTTGTACCAAGTCTTTTCTGTCTTTCTGCCTCTTCACTTGTTGACTTAGTGATTTGTTCTAATAAGAGATCATCACTAACTTGCATGTCACTAAGAAAGGATTTTAAGTCGCGCCTGACAATCATTTTTCTCATTTAACCCTTGATAGAGAGTATGGAGAAAAGTACCGTGTACAAGTTTAACATCATAAGTAAAACTAGTACCAACTTGTTGGGACTCAAAAAGAACACGTTGTTTCAAACCCATTACTCGGTACAAGAACTGCTGTGGACTCTCTTTGTCTGACTGTTTGGCATTACTCAACTCTTGAAAGAGCTCTGTACTGTTTTTGTCACGAATGTGAGAGCGAAGAAACTTCTTAAGATCATCTACATTTAAATCAAATTTGTTGAGTAACATCTCTGAATGTACCAGGCTTTGTGATTTTAAGCACACTTCTGATAACTTCAGATTCAGAAAAACATTCAAGTAAACCTTCACCGATTTGCTTACACAGGTTACCATAAGAAACATCTGAACCAGTATATGAAATCTGTCCACTATGGAGCCTAAACTCTCTGCGTGGAAGCAGACTTGCAACATCACTGATACTCAATACCTGATTTCTTAAACTGGATGATGGACTAGCCCCATTCAGTGGAGGGCCAACATTTCTGCTGGTCTGGCCTGAAGCAGCGAGACTTCTTGGTGGTGTGCCAATGCCTCTGTCTTGTCCAGGAGAGTAGTCATGTGGTATAGAGTGGAGATCATTGGGCTGAGGTGATGACAGAGTAACGTTTCCTTCTGGGGTGGTTGAAGGAAAGGTGTTGGAATGAACCAGTGCTGGAGCAGGAACAGTGCTCTGGTCTTCTCTCTGGATGTGAACAGAACCCTCGCCTCCAGGACCCGGTGCAGCTGTAGATCCCTGTAGGTCGGCCATCAAGTCATCTAGGAGGAGCAGTTGTGTCATGCCTTCATCCTCTTGTGACTTGAGCTTGTCACCTCTCAGGAAATCAACGATCAGCTCATACAAGTCTGTCACTTAACTCATCAATGCTGTCTGTGATACTGCCGTCATCGATATTTTGGGTGATGGCTTGTAGCTGGCTTGTGTTCAAACTGGAAAGTTGTCTCTGGATTTTAACGATTAGCGCTCGCCGTGGTGCCGTAGTTGCCATGACGTCTTGATGGTGTTGGATACTCTCTGGATGACACACGTAGTAGGAGTCTTCCCTGAAGTTCCGGACACATCAACGATACAGGTGCACTCTTCACCAGGCAGTTGCTCCATTTAGATCCCGGACGAGCCCCCAATTATTACCGGCGCCAGCTCTAGGGGAAGCTGGGCGGTAACAAGTGGAACACAGTTAAAGGTAGACTGTGTAGCCTAAAGGTGTGATGACGCTGCGGAGAGACGAAGGAGACATTAGCCTTGCCACAGCTCATTTATTTCTGAGAATCATTCAATTATCTCATTCTCACAAAAATCTATAAAATGAAATAGGACAATAATTAAATAAACACATATTTGGTAACAGACAGTAAAATCATATCCAAATCGACTAAAAACAATAGACCATAAAATAAACCATTAAGTGCATACATACTAGAGAGGGTACAATTTCTGGGGAAATTGTAGGGTGTGCTCGCTTGCGTCGGTTGCAGGTGGGTCCGTCCCCTTAAGTTTTTCCCATCTAGTGATATTTTCAAGCATTAAGCCTACTCAAGAACCCCCTTTGAAACAAGCTACTGTAACAACGTTGTCACCGGCAGTATTTCCGATGGAATCGCGATTCAAACAGTACCATCTGCTAACTGAAAATATGCCCCCAAAAACGTAAATAAGCTTTACATCTATTTAGGGAGAAATGGCTAATTCAAAAGAAGGCTAGCCAAACTTGACTGAGTGAGGGGATTGTTTGAAAGCGCTGGAAATGAGAATGTTTCTTTTGACATAAAGTTTAGGCTGTGGCACTGAAGCCAGCGAGGCACCACACAAGCTTGAGTTTAACCCTTGTGTTATCTTCGGGTAATTCTGACCCATCAGTCATTGTGACCCACCTTCGTGTTGCGACAAATTTACCTTATACAAAAACAAAGTGAAGCATTTTCTTTTAACTGTCGGGCTGTCTCAGACCCCCCACATTGGAATGGTTAAAAGAAAATTATTTTTATTTGTTTTTGTATTGGGTAAAATTGGGTAAACACAACGATGGTTCGTTATGAACCTTTGGGTCATGTGACCCGAAGGCAGCACGAGGGTTAAATACATTCTTTAATGTGACATAAGTTACTGTACATGCAAGTCTTGATTTGCTTAAATGTACATGTATGATGCTGCTAGTACACCACAGCACGATACTCGCTGTGCAACAGCACATCTATCCACGTTGTATCCATGCGTCGTTGCTAACGTAACAACGTTGTCACCGGCAGTATTTCAGATGGAATCGCGATTCAAACAGTACCATCTGCTAACTGAAAATATGCCCCCAACAACGTAAATAAGCTTTACATCTATTTAGGGAGAAATGGCTAATTCAAAAGAAGTTTGCTACGAGCAAGCTAGTTACAGTGGCTAGCCAAACTTCACTGAGTGAGGGGATTGTTTGAAAGCGCCGGAAATGAGAATGTTTGTTTTGACATAAAGTTTAGGCTGTGGCACTGAAGCCAACAACGCACCACACAAGCTTGAGTTTAAACTTTACATTCTTTAATGTGACATTACTTACTGTACATGCAAGTCTTGATTTGCTTAAATGTACATGTATGATGCTGCTAGTAGTAGTACACCACGGCACGATACGATACTCGCTGTGCAACAGCACATCAATCCATGCGTCGTTGCTAACGTGTGCTGACGTGGTGACGTAGCTAGCACTGATACCCTTCGTTGACTAAAGGCACTTTTTGCCACAAAAACGTTGTAACCTCCTAAACCGTGCAACGGAAAGTAAATAAAAATACAAGCAACGCAATCAAGACCAAGACAAACATTTTGACACAGGCGTTGTCTATGTAGTCCAAATATTGACTGATCCTTAGGGGGGCGAAAATAAACAATAAACTAGAGAGGGTACAATTTCTGGGGAAATTGTAGGGTGTGCTTGCTTGCGTCGGTTGCACAGGGGTCCGTTTTTGAATGACATTTTTGCAACTGATATTTCTGTATATTTTATATAAAAATGCACACTTGTTATTTATAAAGATTACATAGATTTAAAAGAATTTTTTTGCTGCTCATTTACAACTGAAAATACGAGTGAAGTGTAGAATGAAATAGATGTCTTCTCATTTCCCCTGCAAGAGGCAGCCTCATCGTTGAATCAAAACGAATAAATTTGGCAGACCGGTGTAAAAATTTACCTAATCTCTATGACTTAAACGTCATCTTAAGTTTTTCCCTTCTCGTGATATTTTCAAGCATTTA
Source organism: Osmerus mordax (assembly GCF_038355195.1). Classification (NCBI taxonomy): domain Eukaryota; kingdom Metazoa; phylum Chordata; class Actinopteri; order Osmeriformes; family Osmeridae; genus Osmerus; species Osmerus mordax. The sequence goes on from NC_090055.1 coordinate 14,938,167, forward strand.
GCCTACTCATATTGCATTCATTCATGAATAAAGAACCCCCTTTGAAGATTATTCTACAACGTTACCGGCAGTAGAAGATTGAATCGCGATTCAAACAGTACCATCTGCTAACTGAAAATATGCCCCCCAAAACGTAAATAAGCTTGACATTTATTTAGTGGAAAATCGCTCATTCATAAAAAGCTCACTGGTAGCCACCATTGTCAGTAACAACGCAAAATGCGATATAGCCCTGTGTGGAGAAGCTGCCCCGGTAAATTGTACTACTACGGTACAGTACTAGACTACTGCTGTGTTCGTCTTGGTAGCGATTGCGTTGGTTGAATTGGATTTAACGTTCCGTTGTACGGTTTAGGCTGAAATTAATTATTTTCATGAACAGATTGACAACGTTTAGGCTGTGGCAATGAAGTTCAGGTTAGTAGTTAGATAGACTTTTGATTTAAGTAAGGAGAGTGCCGAACATGTTCTGTCGCTGTTTGACTTCCTAAACAGCTGTGTAGTGTAGATGTTTTTGTAGTGTTTCGCGTAAGCTACAGAGTTGCAGTGAGCTACACTGGTTTGAAACGACAGGTAATGGTTATTTCACCAACAAATCGTTTACTAATGTCAGAATAAATCCTACAACGAATAAATCCTATGTGAGGAATGTTTATTTTAACGATTGAAAACAGATAACGCTACATCATAGACCACTGTAGTATGTGTTGCCCGGGCAACACAGGCTAATGTCATGATGCTAATACTTCAGTGAAATAGTAGACTACTGTTTCCGAAAGTAGATGTACTTCCTTAATAATATCAGCTTATATTGTACATTACACATCACAATTGTGTGTCATATCACAAAGTAAAATTAGTAAATAGTTATCACCCTGGCCTCTTTTCTTGTGGTGTTTCTGCAGCTGCATTGCAGTAAAGCTATAGTTAGCCTAGCTATCCTCCAAGTTAACAGATGCGAAAAGAATGTTCTGCCAAAGGTAGTCACGCGTGTTTTCGTGACGTTAGTAACGTCAGTGACTGGCTAGCAAATTAGCCACCGTTAGCTTCACTTTTCGCCACAAAAACTTAACTTAAGCCCAAACCATGCAACGGAACGTAAATTCCAATAGAAGCAACTCAATCGCTACCAAGACGAAACTTTTGACACCTACTTTGTCTATGTAGGCCAAATATTGACTGAGTTTTAGGGGGGCAAAAAGAATAATAATAATAATATATATGTGAGAGAACAAAGGTTGTGCCCTTGCCGAAGGCAAAGCACACCCAATAAGACTAGAAAAGGCTGTTCCTGCGAAACAGCAGTGAGAATGCTGAAAACCTGAATGGGGATAGCTGACCATGCAAAAAAAGCTGAAAATATTGAACATTTTGTAGAAAGTTATAAGCCGAAGCTTCAAAGCGCCCGAAAGGTATTTTTGAAAGGGGCAGGAGCTGGGCGAAGGCATAAAACTACAGAAAAGAGAAGAACAATGCAAAAAGAGAAATCATTCAGAAGAATTTGAAAATTTAGTAGAAAGTCATTTGCTTAGGTTTCAAAAGGTCTGAAATGTATTTTAGAGAGGACCTGGAGCTAACTGATTAAAATGTGCTGCTGCAAAAAAAGTTGAACTATTGTGGGTAGTAAATAAGATCATGCTACATCTAACCAGCGGATCATCTTGCAAGTGTGTCAAAGTGGTATTTTTACAGACTGTATTAACACCGTAGGCGTGAATAATGCATGCATCGTGATTGTCGTCCATCTGTAGCCGAAGCTAAGCTAGAGAGAGGATGCAATGGAACATTTCCTACATAATCTACTGCTTCAAATTGAAAACGGAGACCATGTTTTGATTAAAGACAAGTTCCTTAACCTCTGTTGTCAATATCGCCAATACAAAGTAAATACTCTTCAGTTACGAAGCATTTGTTTGTAGCTAGGTAACGAATATTATGTCTGGAAAAACGTAGCTAGCTATGTGACCTGGTTTCGCCGTATGATGACAGTCGTAGTGTCACTAGAATGGCCATAACAAAAGATCATATGTCAAATCTGTCTGCTGTTCTACATTGCCCACACAATTATATATATACCAACTCTAACATGGCCTGTATCTTGTATCGAAAGTGCTCGAAAATTAGCTTGTCTAATGTAGCTTTGGTGGACTGAGAACATATTTGTTAGTCAAAGCAGAGCGAGCGGATGTCGTGGGAGAATTCCTACTGTGTTAGATTTACTGCTTCAAATTTGAAACGGAGAAGATATTTAGAGTAAAGACAATTTACTTAACATCTGTGTTCAATATCGTCAATTAAAAGTAAAAACTTTCCAGTTACGAAGCGTTTGTTCGTAGGATTAACGCCAGCTGCAGCAAACACTGTAACGCTAGCTACCCCAGCCCCGGTTTGGCTGTTCGTGACGGTCAGCTCTGACAGTCTTGAGCCTCGATTTTTGCAGATTTATGTGAAACTTGCAAAAAAAAACGATCTAGCTAGATTATGTACACTTTAGGCTCAATGTACATACCTTGTTTGGCCAATTTGGTCGATTGTGGAAAAGAAGTCGAAACGTTTTTAGTTATGGAGAGCCATCGCGCTAGCTCGATTATAAGAGAGAACTAGAAAGAGCATTTCCTGCAGAAAATGTGTTGGAATGCTGAAATCTGAAATACATTTTTTAAATGGCTGAAAGTACAGATATGAGAAAAATACCTGCAAGCTGAAATTAATAAAAAAAAATGTGTGAGTCGCACAAAAGAGGCAGTGTGGAAACTGAACTGCATCATCTAACAACGCTAAGAGCTGAAATACAATGCGGGAGAAGCTGAAAGCTGAACTGTTAAACAGAAGAAGTAGGACTAGGCTAGCTAGTCATAAAAATAATATTATAGTCTTAACAGCTGAAATTATAGTTGGGATAGTAATAGCAGTAGCAGATGTGTGCATTGAGTGCGTTTACTCGGCTTTCTTAGTAGGATTCAATGTGCTGATGGAATGAAACATACAGCAGTAGAGCCGATACAGGAAGACACTGCGACACTTTGTTGCAGAAGGATGATGGTGCAAGTTTTGGCCGTGGAACATACAACGATTAATAAAAAAGAATCATGTAGACGCGTTTATTGAGTAATCGCATAACTAATTACACATGTAAACGGAGTAATCGTATTATTGGTATAAACCGACAATTGCTAGTAATCGGGTTTCTCATGGTCAAGTAAACGTACCAATCACCTGTGTGAGAGACTGAGTGGTGCGTGTCTGTCGTTACGGTGATGGTGCAGCTATGATTGCTAACGCGCTGAGGGCAGAGAATAAGAGAAATGTAGCTAGAATCCACACCTCAAACAAGATAACCTAGACGCAAAACTGTACGTCCAATCCAAAATATAAGGATATTTTCCGAGACCCAAGACTTTGCCGAAACCAGAGATATTCTTTATATGTCTGTGCAGTCAGATATACGACTCTACCTGCAGTTTCAAAAACGTGTTCCTTTTGCTTTCCTGGTGCGTGTTTGTTTGGTTGCCACGGCGATGGAGCAGCTGTGATCGCTAACGAGCTAAAGGTAAAGAATGGAGAAGTGTAGACAAAGAGGAGTTCATGGCCTTTATCGGTTTGACTCTCCTTGCAGGGGGGGATAAGAGCTGGGATGTGGCCTTGCGGGAGCTGTTTTTGGATCCACTTCAAAATCCGGTGTACAAAGCTACTATGGGGCTCAGGAGATGTGAGGATATCTGCAGCTTTTTACGGTTTGATGACAAGAGGACCAGGGCTTTACGGCAAGAAACAGATCACATGGCAGCGTTTAGGTATGTGTGGGATTGTTTCCTGACCAATTGCCGAAGACGGTTCATCCCCAGTGACTGTGTCACCATAGATGAACAGCTTGTGCCATTCCGGGGCAGGTGCAGGTTCTTGCAATATATGCCCAGCAAGCCTGCAAAATATGGATGCAAAATCTTCTGGATGTGCGATGCGAGGATCCCTTATGCGATTGATGGAATGGTCTACACAGGGAGACAGCCAGGAGAGGAGGTTCAGCGGAACCTTGGAGAGAACATCGTCCAACAGTTGTGCTATGGAATCAGGCAGACAGGTGAATATAGAATACAGGAATGAATATACTCTTGAAATTCTAGCACACCTAGATCATTGTTCCACTCTTTCATAGTGTATATTATTTTTAATATCCATTGTGGAAAATGTATTTATTTCTAAGTGAAAGAGAAGAATGGAATAAAACAATGCAATACAAAACAATCAGTTATTTTAGTGTTTGAATTTAGAGAATTGAATGTTGAGGAAATTGTTTTGTTTTTATCATAGGACGCAACATCACAATGGACAACTTCTTCACCAGTGTCCCTTTGGCTGAGAAGCTGCTTGAGAAGAACCTGACCATTGTGGGGACTCTTCGCCAAAACAAGCCAGATATACCGTCTGTCATGAAGCCATCCAAACTAAGAGAGAAGCATAGCTCAGAATTTGGATTCAATGGCAACATGACCATGGTGAGCTATGTGCCAAAGAAGGGAAAGGCTGTTGTCCTCCTGAGCACCATGCATGACAGCAGAGTAGTGGATGACAACAGCGTAAAGAAAAAGCCAGAAGTTATCCAGTACTACAATAAAACCAAAGGGGGAGTGGACACAATGGACCAGATGGTTCGCACCTACACGTGCAAGCGGAGAACACGGAGATGGCCTATGGTGCTCTGGTACAATCTTCTGGATGTTGCCACTCTCAACGCTTACTCCCTCTTCACTGCACAACACCCTGACTACATGGGTGGTGTGACCAATGCACAACGGTTGTTCATTAAGGAGCTGGGCAAAGAGCTTGTCATGCCACACATGAAGAGGCGCATGGAGGGAACTCCCCACCTTCAAAAACACATCATAGAGGCAATGGGAAGATGTGGAATACAAACACTGAAGCCAACCACCACCCAGCCACAGGAGGACATCAGACAGGCGTGCCAAAAGAAGAGGAAGAGGTGCAACATCTGCCCAGCTGCCAAAGATAGAAAGGCCAGCAGCTGGTGTTCCCAGTGCACCAGGCCTGTGTGCAAGGAGCACAAACATGTTGTTGTCATTTGTGAGGCATGTAAGCACTGAGATGGGAATGTAAGATTGAGCTGTACCCCTGTACCCCCATTCACCACATTGACCTACAGTTACACAACAGACACACTACAGTTCAATATTAGTGTTATCGGTTATCAATGAAATGTGACAAAGAGGCAAATAAACATATTTTAAGTGTTAAATGTACTAGTGTCTGGTCTAAATCCCTACTAAAATGATTATTTAACTAAATGTTGTCTTTGTATTTTTTTTTGTCACACTTATACATGGGTCATTTTTGACCCATGTTTGTAAACTTGATGTAGTAATACAAAAACGCATTTTGCTCAGAAAGTAAGAAAGACAAACATCTATAATGATTTGATGTAATCAAAAACAATATACTTAATGAATAATTAAAATATTGAAAACTGAAATGAATTGTTTCAAAAAATATAGCAAAGAAACACTCAGCCATACATGAAATACCATAGGAAATGAATGCGGGTCATTTTAGACCCATGTTGTGTATTAGAGGGGGTAAGCATAGCTTGTGTATCAAAGGGTTAAGTGAAGAACTTACAAAATGTTTAGATGAACCCCTAAATTTGGGAGAAATTACTTCCTGTATTTCTCAAATGCAGTGTTGGCGCAGCCATTCTCACTAGGCTAATGTAGGGATAAACTTTATTGTTTACGGAGGAATTCACACAGCTCACATCGGTTAGACCGGGAAAGAGAAAGTCTTTATTTGCGTAGTTGTATTTATACTGAACATCACGCATAACGTATGACGTATGAGATCACATGTGTTAACACCCCCACTTGATCACATACTCTTCAAATCATAGGCTTACAAATAATACAACACTTTAGTATACAGACTTCTGTTCTAGTATACTGTATAACAGATACACTCTATCTCTATCATTTCTTTATTTGGATTGAGTTTACCCTTTTTACATACCAAACATAAATGTCATAAATCTCTCCACCTTGAACTTTGTCATTGGCTTTGTCATGACATCTGCCACCATATCAACTGTTGGACGGTACTCAATCAATATTTTCCCACCCGTTACTGCAGAACGAATAAAATGGTACCTAATATCAATGTGTTTGCATCTTTGGCGGCAAACTGGATCTTTGGACAGAGCAATTGTACCTTGATTGTCCTCAAAGATTTTAACTGGTGCATACTGACAATCATTATCCATTTCATTCATTAACTGTACAAGATAGAGGCTCTCTTGCTTGGTTGCAGCCAGCGCCATGTATTCAGCCTCACATGTTGATAAGGCAACTGTGGCCTGCTTTTTGGACTTCCACGAAATCAGTGGACCATCATCAGTTAGACTAAAGCAGTATCCTGTAGTGCTTCGTCTGTCATCTATATCAGCAGCCCAATCAGAATCACTGTATGCCACAAGTTTTCGATTTGCCTCACTTTTCCTGTAACATAACTCATGATCAATTGTACCTTTCAGATATCTCATCACATGCTTAGCTGTTATCCAGTGTTGTTAATTTGGTTCTGACAAATACTGTGATAACTTACTCACAATCCAACTTAGATCGGGCCTGGTACAGGTCATTATGTAAATCAGACTTCCTACCACCTCATGGTAAGTTTTAACATCAACAGTGTCAGCATCACTGTTGTACTCCATTTTTTGTTCACATGGGGTTGACCTCGGCTTACAATCTGACATGCCAAATCTTTCCAATACTTTTGATATATACCTTTTCTGACTCATTTTTACAATCCCATCATTCTGATCAAACTCAATCCCTAGGAAATGTTTTCGTTTTCCAAGATCTTTCATCTTAAATTTCACAGCAAGTGTCTTCTTCACATCACTCAACAAATCATTATTACTAGCAGCAATTAGTAGATAATCAACCCAAATTACCACTATTGCTCTTTCTTTTCCAATCTGTTTAGTGCAGACACAATGATCTGCAAGGTTTTGCACAAAATCATTTTCAGTCAAATAATCACTCAGCATTCTGTTCCAATTTCTACCGGATTGCTTTAGACCATACAGTGACTTGTTTAGTCTACAGACTTGTTTAGTCTACAGACTAAACAAGTCACACTACATTTTCACCTGTGTCAGATTTAACCTTGAATCCCTCTGGTTGCCCCATATACACCTCGCAATCGATAGGAGCATGCAAATATGCTGTCTTAACATCCATCTGATGTAAGTCAAGATCATATTGTGCAGCCATTTGCATCAGTACACGTATTGAAGTCAGATTAGCAGTTGGAGAGAAAGTCTCCTTGTAATCTATTCCCATCACCTGATTGTAACCTTTGGCAACGTATCTGGCTTTGTAGGTTTCTGACTGATCTGCATTTGTTTTGATAGCATAGACCCATCTACCTCCCACTTCTTGTTTGCCCTCTGGTAGGGTACTCAGTGTGAATGTGTTATTTTCTCTAAGAGAATCCATTTCCTCATTCATAGCTTTAGCCCAAATCTCTGCCTTAGGTGAGCTCATAGCTTCTTTGTATGTTTGCGGTGCATCACACATTCTACAGTAATAGTCAATGTTAATTGACACCTGGTCATTAGACTTCACATCAGTAACATACTCAGAGAGGTACTGTGGGGTTCTCCTCTCTTTTAGGATAACGAGGATCATTTCTCTCAATCTGAGCTGTATCAGTAGAATCAGGCCTATCACAAGTTCCCTGAGATACATTTACATTACCTTGATTCTGTGCCGTTACACTTTCACTTAATCTGGGTGACACATATCTCTTCTCCCTAAAGTCATCGTCAATCATTGGGTCTGTTTGGGTTTCTTTCTCCACAACATTCTTTGTGACAAACCTCACCAGCCAGTGTTTCGATACTTTCTTAGTGTCAGGGTAGTACACGAGATATGCAGTGCTATTCTTGTCATATCCTATGAAAACTCCCTTATCACACCTCAAGTCTAACTTTTTCTTGTCATGCTTGTATGTTTAGCAGACAGATCCAAATACTCTCATTCTAGACAAGTTTGGTTTCTTGCCTTTAACCCTCGTGCTGCCTTCGGGTCACATGCCCCAAAGGTTCATAACGAACCATCGTTGTGTTTACCCAATTTTACCCAATACAAAAACAAATAAAAATAATTTTCTTTTAACATTCGCAATGTGGGGGGTCTGAGACAGCCCAACGGTTAAAAGAAAATGCTTGACTTTGTTTTTGTATGCGGTAAAGTTGTCGCAATACGACGGTGGGTCACAATGACTGATGGGTCAGAATGACCCGAAGATAACACAAGGGTTAAGCATGTAGTATGGCGTTTGCTTTGTTCTGTTACAGTACCATCTGTTGCGAATCACTGCAGCAGTCCTTACAGCATACGTCCACAACTCCTTAGGTAGATTACTCTCAATCAACATGCATTTCGCCATATCAAATAGTGTGCGCCAATTCCTTTCTGCCGTGCCATTTTGATGTGGCGAATATGGTGCTGAGAATTCATGTCTAATGCTATGCTTGGTTAGCACAGACTGAAACTCCTGCCCTGTGAACTCTGTGCCATTATCTGACCTAATGCACTTCACAATCCCATAAGGGGCTACATCAGCAAGGAATCTCTCTGTTGCTTTCGCAGTATCACTCTTAGCTTTCAGGAAATATACGGACACTGTACCTGAGTAGTCATCTGTAAAAGCTAGAGTATACCTGAATCCCTCTTTTGCTACTGGGTCAATAGGACCGGCCAAATCAGTGTGTATAAGTTCAAGTGCTGCCCTTGCACGAGCATCTGGTTCTCTGTTTCTGCTCTGGACGAATTTACCTTGTGGGCATATCTCACAACTCAGTTTTGACTTATCAAATTTGCCCTTAATCTGCATCCCCTCCACTACATCTTGCAATCTGGAAACATCGTCACAATTGCAGTGACCTAGTATTTCGTGCCAAGTTTGAATATCAAAACATCCATTACAAGAATCACAACCTTCTTCACTTTCATCACTAACAGTGTCCAAGTAATAAAGTCTATTGTGTTCTTTAATGTCAAACCTTGTACCACTCTCGTGGATGAGTTTTTCTTCTCCTTGCTTGAACTTAACAGAGGCTCCGTTGGTTGTTGCTGCTTTTACCGATAAAATGTCCTGAGGATATGTCGGGATGAAGAGCGCATTCTTCAGTGTAGCCTTCACTCGCTTTCCCTCGCGGTTCACCAGGTTCACCTCCGCATCCGGGAGGGACAGAAAAGGCCCAAGCATCCTCCTACGAAGCCAGAAACTGGACACCTAGCCATGGCCCGGGACTGGAAGATGCTTGTCGATATTGGCCAGCAACTCATTTTTCCACCTGAGGTTGCTTCTACCAACCTTAGGCCAGACATGGTACTCTGATCCCCTTCACGAAAGGCTGTGTACATCATAGAGCTCACAGTCCCGTGGGAAAACTCTGTTGAAGAGGGCTACAAGCGTAAGAAACTGCGTTACACAGAGTTGGCAGCAGACGCAACTCAGCGTGGCTGGAATGCAAAAGTCTGGCCAGTTGAAGTGGGATGCAAAGGATTCGTGGCTTCTTCCACCATCAGGTTGCTGAAATAACTTGGAATCCATGGACAGGCTCTGCGGAAGACCATCAGAGCAGTTTCTCAAGCAGCTGAAAGAGGCAGCCAGTGGATCTGGATCAAATGGAAGGACCCTTGCTCTGCTATAACTTCATGACCCCCCACCTGAGAACCCAATTCAGATCCCTCCAACTTGAGGAGGGCATATGAGGTATGCGGTCAGCTGTAGGGCTGGCTCAGGGAAGAGGACGCCCCTGCCTTGCATAGTCCCGCGGGAAATCTTAATTGGGCATGGGACACAAGCTAAGGCTTGATCACCCTTTAGCTGGCCACCTTTGATGAGGGTGTTTAGTGATTAAAGGCCAAAACACCCACTGATTCGAAGACACACTACTGAGGATGTGTCCCAAAATTGACATCTTAACCCAGTCTAAGAACCCAGTCTAAGAAATGCCACTCTGTCAACATCACGGCAAATCTCATGTGAGTGCATACCATCTATTGGCACAATGGACAGTTTTAACATCTCGTCCCGTGTTTTATGATTCAAGCTTGTGTGGACTGTCAGTTACACTGACATTATGAGCATAATTAATAGAAAAACGAGTTGAGCATTCTGATCCTATTGAACAGAGCATGGATGTTGTATACAGTGAGATGTTCATTTAATGCCAGATGAATTTTGCATGTGGAACTGTGGAATTTAATGTGATCTCATGTATTCCCAGTTACAAGTAAATGAGTTGTACAAACTGCATCTCATGAAGAAAGTGCCAAAAACTGACCAAGAGATGGTGTAAGCCTGGCTCTGCCCTCTTACGTACTTCCGCTCAATTTTCATTTAGCTTCTGTACTAGGTTTGGGAATTCGGCATGTAAGTCAAATTTCTCAAATCAACTTTTTGTAGGTCAAATCAGCGAACAGAGGGAGTGGCTGAGAACGATGACGTTGCTGTCGTGCGCTAGTTTGAGTTGTAGTTCAGTAATGGCGGCGGAGAAAGATGCGAGCAAAGCCATTCGGTCCGTTGTGGCAACGCTGCCGAATATCCAGAAGTTAAAGCCGGAGCAAGAACAATCTTTGCTTAGTTTTGTTGGTGGCCATGATGTTGTGGCCCTCCTCCCCACAGGGTTCGGGAAAAGTTTGATTTTCCAGCTACGGCAGCTAGCTCCATTACAGTAGTGGTGAAGGAGTTGGCTAAGACGAATGCTAGCGGTTATGGCAGATCAGAGTGACTCTGGGCAGATCCAATAATAAACTTAAACAGAGTACCCGCCTTCAAGGAAGTTTGCTTGTCAATGGAGCGATCCCAGACCCTCTGTACAAATGAAATGTACATGGGGCTGGTTAGGACCAGGCTAGTGTAGGCATACTTAAGGTAGAAGAATAAAGGCTAATCTTGAAAAAGATTTGCTGGAACACCAGTTACAGGAGGGTGCATTGTTACAGGTGATGTTAATTGTAGGAACAATAGCCTATATAAATACTAGTGCTGTCAGTTAAACGCGTTATTAACGGCGTTAACGCAAACCCATTTTAACGGTGTCAAATTTTTTATCGCGAGATTTCGTTTTTTTCACATGCTGTTGCAACAACTACTGACGTTAGAAAAACTACAACACCGCACCGGATGTAGCTAGACCAGAAACAAAACAGGCACGCCACACACTTGTTTGGGCTTGTGAGCCGGCTAAAGAGTAGTAGGCTAACGTTACGTTTTGAGTGGATGGCGAGCGCGAGACGCCTAAATGGATGCCAATAAGATTCTGAATGGAAAGTTTACTTTTAAAAAGTTGCCAAATGGTTCCATTTGGCACCATTTGGCACCACACAGATCACCAAAGTGATCTGTGTGTTTTGTCGTTGTGAACTGACCTATCATCGCAGCACATCCAGTCTGAAATACCACTTGATGGCCAAGCAGCTGATGCGAATTCTCCGCCCCCTCGTCAAAGCCAGGCGATTGCAATGTTGTTTTCAATAAAAAATAAACATTTGCACTGAGCAATCTGATCCACTTTTCCATGTTGATAAGAGCATTAAAATGAGAAATTATGTGACAAAAAGAAATCAAGGGACATTTAGAATAGATAAAAATGTGCGATTAATATTTTAATCGTTTGACAGCACTAATAAATACTCATTGTTTAATCATTGGTACTCTTTGCTATCTCTGGTTTGACAATAATCATGGTAGAGTAGGTAAGAGTTAACCTTCTTTTGTAAATGATTTCATTCATTTGCAATATGATTATGAAATGATTATTTTATTTAACCTTACATTGACCATTCTTGCTCTGATTTAACTCAAAGTCAAATAACTGTAATTCCATTGGTATTGGCATTATTTGGTTAATGTTAATACACTGTTCAGTTTCCCATCTTCCTTCACACCATAGGGGAATTAGTTTCGGTTGTTTGGCCAATATTGACCCCCTACAATCTTGAAATATATTTGCTGGAACACCAGTTATAGGACGGTACATCACAGGTTAATCATGTTAATTGTAGGAACAATAGCCGATAAAAATACTCATTGTTGGATTTCTATTTGTAGGCAATTAAGAAGACTAAATACAATTTCCATTATTTGAGTGTATTTCAGTGTCAAAACGCATTTGGTCGGTTCTGAGTGCACATCCATGGTGTGTAACATTAGCGATGTAAAGGCCGCAATATGCTTCTGCGTCTCCGTTTACGGATGGGCGGGCGCACGGATACGCACGGATACGGACGGATAGACTGCGTTTATGGTTCTCCGTAGGCTGTGGGTGCTGAAAACAATTCACCGCCAGAAGAGTAGGTGGCGCAACGTTTTTTTGTAAATCGTCGTGGAGTGTTTATTTACTAGGTTATCGAGTAGTCGGAGCAAATTTACAAATTAGCCGTTTCATCAATAAAATACGCACATTTTCAGCAACTACACTGCCCATTTCTCGTCACATTTTAATTCAGATGCTGATTTACATGTACTGTTTAGCTGAAATATGAATTGTGAAAACTTAAAGCAATGGCGGTCAAAGGATTCTGTTCGTCCTGTCTATCCCGGCAACCCCGCCCCTGACGCGAGCGATTCTTAATACTGACCACAATCACAGCCAAGGGGGTCTCCGTACCTCTCCGTCGCTCAAGACGGATAGTTAGAAAATTCAGGAGGTGCACGTCGAGCTCTCCGGGGCTTTCCGAGGGCTGACGGAGAGCTCGTAGAGGGCGTTCCTCGGAGAAGAGGGAGTTCCCATGTGTCCGTTTTTCGAAAAACGCAGAAGCATATATAAGCCTTAAGGGCTGATAATGTTGCTAAAATAAATTACGCAGTGTGACGGGAAACGGTAACGTTAACTTAGGTATTCTTCAGGGAATTAAAGCACATTAAATCGCAGTCTTAAAATCCTCTCCCGGCGTATAACTAAGCAAATTAAATTTTGTTTGAGATCGGTTGGATGAACCAGGAAAGGACATCCCATGTCTGCTGTGGTAATGTGATTTAGGCAAATCGTTATCTACAGGAGCCACTAGGTGGCGGTGATAGCATTGACGGTATGTTATCGAGCTTGCTTCGGCAGGTGGGTTCGAGACGTAAAAAGACACATGTAGACTTGGACTTGACGTTAATAAATGACCCGTTTTCTAGACCTTCCCTGGTATTCATTTCATTTTTACAAGTGGTCCTTTTGGAATTATTACACTGGCGACAAGGTAAACAGCTGACGGGATAAAGCTAGCTGTTAGCGGAGTCATGGCTACCACGGTAGGATCAGTATCAACCTTTGATCATCAGACACAAGTATTCATTTAATCTTACAAGTGGTCCTTTTGGAATTATTACATCTGCCAACTGTATTAAGCTCAGAAAGTAGGAGGGGATAGGTAGAAACACAGAGTTTGTCATGGAAAACCTGCTAGCGAGCAAGTTAGGTTCACAGAGTAAGTTACCATGGACACTGACCAAAGGGTTTCGTTACCTCTCTTTCTGGAACAGAAAACCCGGAGTATGCCTCTTTTCAGGGTTAACCAACTCAACTCAAGTTTTCACTAATCCCGCTACCTGGACTACCCCCAGGTCCCAGTGTGGATCTCGGGTTACGCATGAACAGTAGCGCATTGTGTGCAAACAATATTTGCACACAATTTGCAAGTCAAGTTAGCAACATGGCCGCGGGAACTAGGGGTGCGGCAGCACCCCCTGCTGACAGCACGAGAATTTAAAATAATATGACTTGAAAATCCACCACCGCGGCACCGCTCCGCAGTAGCGGACTGGCCATCGGAAGCACCGGGAGAAGAATAACAATGGAAAACCAGGCTAAGAAACATAAGGGTGGTGCTGAATAGGAGACAAAAAGACATCAACTTCACTAGTCAAAGTTTTACCAATTGAAAAACGGCTATGTTTATTTTACATAAAGCTCAAAAAACTATTTTGCGCTCAAATAAAGGCCAAAAGATTTGGGTCTCAAATTCCCGAACTAGCATCACATCAAACACAGAATGTGCATGCTTTAGCAGGGCAGCTTCGGTGGGGTATACGGGGGCCGGTTCTGGTGGGCCGGTCTGGATCAAAGTAGGGCCTATTTTCACTCCCAGTCCGTCCCTGCCGCCCCGCAACATGTCATTATTCTTTAATCTTTAAGGCCTTCACTGGCTAGCCATGCAGTGGAATACTTTGATGCATGCGATGGAGCATTGTCCTGCATAAAAATCATGGTCTTCTTGAAAGATGCAGACTTTTTCCTGTACCACTGCTTGAAGAAAGTGTCTAGATGCAGACTTTTTCCTGTACCACTGCTTGAAGAATTTCTTCTAAACCCAAAAAGGTCCAACTAGCTCATCTTTAATAATACCAGCCCATACCAGTACCTCACGTCCACCTTGCTGGCGTCTGAGTCGAAGTGTAACTTTGTGGCCATTACTGATCCAGCCACGGGCCCATCCATCTGGTCCGTCAAGAGTCACTCATCTCATCAGTCCAAACCTTTGTCTTCAGATAGTTATGTGTGTTGGTCGGGTTTCAGCCTTCTTTACTTTGGTCATGTCTCTGGGCACTCCAGGTAGGTTGCATATGTGGAATATGACAGCACTGGAGGATAATGGGTTCCTGGTAGCTTCACGTTTGATTCTTCTCAAATCTTTGGCAGTTCATTTGCGTCTTTTTTTCTCAACACATTTCTTACAACCCTGTTGTCTATTTGCAACAAAACGTTTGATGGTTCTGTGATCACGCCCCAATATCTTAGCAATTTCAAGAGTGCTGCATCCCTCTGAAAGACTTTGCATACCTAAAAAAGCCAGTTAAAGAGTCAATTAAATTACTTTTTTGGCGCATTTTTCCTGAGGACAAGAAGCTGGCAAAAAATTATGCACACCTTGATATAGGGTGTTGATTAACACTAGAAGCGAGCAGGGGTCATTTGACCCCAGTGAAGAGAAACACGATTTATTATTTGCACTCGTTCAAATTCCAGGACCCTGCTTTCCCAGCTAACAAGGGACGTCCTGGGGACATTCGGTGACGTTCCTATTTGGTCCCCTATAGGTTATACCATGACGTTATCCTTAGGACGTCCTTAGAACATGGTTTGTACGTTATTAAAGTTGCTAAAAGATCACAATTTAGTCAGTTATAGACATTTAATTTTAAACTTTCAGGGGACTGTGATAGAATTTTAGGGAATATGCATAAATGTATGTGTATGTAATCTGTTAGCTCCTTTGTTCATTGATAAAGGACAGCCATTGACTAGTTTAAGTAAGGTTTGAGTTGCTAAAGGCTCTGAGACAGTTTACCCTGGAGGATGGGTGAAGCATCTTAGATTGTTTTAAGGTATTTATGACCTGATGTTTTAAGGAGCCAGAGGCATGGAGGTTGGGGGATTCTTGAGTTCCCGTGACCTGAAGGGAGAAGTTTTGGATAGATCAATGGATGCAGCTGCTCTGACCTTTTGGCCAAGGAGATTGTGTCTTGTGTCCTGTTTCCGTTTCATTTACTATCTCCTCATTTAGAGAGGGAGCTGTGACATCAAAGGACTTTGGGACACTTGGCCTGGGGGTTATATTGTCTTACGCTGTCACTGACCAGTGCTAGCCAATCACAGAGACTGCTACATTGATTGATTGACCATCTAGAAGACCATTTGTTCTAAGATTATATAAGGCAGTGTGTATGGATGTTCTTTACCACCAGGGATGTAGTGGGGGCTAAACGCACGGAAACGCCGTTTACGCACCTCCCGAAATTGGGAAATAGCGTTTATCCACTGCTTGAAGAATCCCAGAACTGGCCCCGCAGCTACTGATAAGGCAAACGTTAGAAATGCAAACACAACACCACATATGGCCACTATCTTGATTGGAGATGCCATGACAGCACATGTTAAACTGGCAAAGACAGAAAATATTTGTCTTAGCAACACATCTGTCGAGGAACTGTCCTCAGAGGTACAAACAATCCTCAACAATAAACCAAACAACCCTAAGATTATCATCCACACTGGCTCGTTTGATATCCTACACAAGAAAACTGGCACTGAGATACTTAAAAAACATTTCACCCAGCTACTAAACACACTTAACAGATATCAAGATGTATTCATCAGTGGACCGATTGCATGCTTTCGCAGAGGAAAAGAAGCCTTCAGTCGACTACTATCTTTCAACACATGGTTGGCATCTGTCTGTCTGACACACAAACTGACATTTATCGATAACTTCAATGTGTTCTGGAACTGTGCAGACCGTTTTCAAGCTGACGGACTCCACCCAAACCGTAGAGGATCTTGACTACTAACAGCAAACATCAATCACGTGCTCCTGACCACAAATCAAGCTTCCCTCCCTATCCCTGTTGTGTCTAAGCTGACTGACGCATCCCAAACAACCTCCCATGGAACAGAACAGAACATTCAAACAGCCTCCTGCAAGGACATGGGCCCTGCACAGATCTGCACCCCCCGGATGAATTCCCTTGTGATGGAACAGCTCAGTGACAGAGACTTTCCCAAAGAAAAGCTACGCTAGGACAGCCACCATGCTATTTCATTGGACATACCGGTCATCATCACAAACAGAAAATGGCATGGTAAAATGCATGGTTACAAACCTGAAACTAGTGTTAGAAGTCACAGAACTATCCATATTCTTCCAACAGATTTATCTACCTCTGTTTTATCTGTTAATACCCCACAGATGAAACTGGCCCTTCTAAATGTTAGATCACTAAATAACAAAACATTCCTAGTTAATGATCTGGTCAAAGAAAACAACTTAGACTGCATCTGTCTAACAGAAACCTGGCTAAACAATGACACGGCAACAGCAACTTTGATAGAAGCGTGTCCGCCTGATTACAGCTTTCACCAAGTTTCAAGGACATCAAAAAAAGGTGGAGGAGTCGCAGCTATTTTCTCCTCTAAACTGTTGTTCAAAATCACTGAGCTAGGTGAATTCACATCATATGAATATCTTGCTATAGAGCTCAAAACCGAATCAATACTTTTTGTTATTATATATCAGCCACCCAAGCACTCGTCAATATTCATACAAAAATTCTCGGAACTATTATCATTATGTGTCACTAGATATGACAAAGTAGTTTTAAACGGAGACTTAAATATCCAAGTAAATAAAAAAGCAGACCCAAGAACTATTGAGCTCTTAAATCTCCTTGACAGTTTCAATCTAACTCAACACATAACAGACCCAACACACCGGCACGGAAACACACTAGATCTAGTGATAACAACTGGACTAAATATCAATAATATTTCAATAACTGATCTACCCCTCTCAGACCATCATTATATACTTTTTAATGTGGAAATTATCCTAACAAAAAACAAAAAAGAATTCTTAGTCCATAGAAGATATTTAGACGATACAGCTATGATGACATTTTCTGAACAATTTGCTCTATATGAGCCAAGATTGCTCTCTGAATGAAATGGTAGAGAACCTCAATGATGCACTATTATCTGTGTTAGACTCTGTTGCACCACTGAAAACCAAAGAAAAGTGCACAAACAGAACCTCCCCATGGCTGAGAAATAAAAATGTTAGTGAAACGAAAAGAAAATGCCGTGCAGCAGAGAGAAAATGGAGGAAAACAAAGATCACTATCCACTACAATATCTACAAGGATACACTAACCACCTATAACAAAACCATCCGTCTAGCAAGGAGAGAATATTTCTCCAACATTATTACAGAAAATGCCAGAAATTCCAGAGTTCTTTTCTCCACCATTGACCAGCTGCTAAACACTGTCCCTGCCCCACCTCCATCCTCAGCAGTTAAATGTGAAGAGCTTGCTTTGTTCTTCAAGAACAAAATAACTTTGATCAGAGCGAGTATTATTAATAGTGGGGTCGAAACTGACATCAGTAGATTCTGCAACATAACCATGAGCACATTTACCTGTATCACACTTAGTGAACTTTCCAAAATTGTCAGCGAATCTAACTCCACAACCTCAGATATTGATCCTATACCCACAACATTCTTTAAGCGAGTGTTTGATAGTGTCTCAGGTCCGGTGCTAGAGATTATAAACACATCCCTTAGAACTGGCGTCTTCCCAGATGCTTTCAAAACAGCTGTTGTAAAGCCCCTATTAAAGAAATCCAAATTGGATAACAGTCTACTTGCAAATTACAGACCAATATCAAACCTTCCATTTATTAGTAAAGTACTGGAAAAGATAGTTTTAGTCCAATTAAATTATTTTCTTGAAGAAAATAACATCCTGGAAGTCTCGCAGTCAGGTTTCAGGAAATATCACAGTACTGAAACTGCTCTCACCAAAATAATTAGCGACCTCAGACTAAACTCTAATGCAAATAAAGTCTCTATCCTTATCCTGTTAGATCTCGGTGCAGCATTTGATACAATTGATCACGACATCCTAATCAATAGACTGGAAAAGCTTATTGGGTTCACGGATAGTGTATTGAACTGGCTGAAATCATATATCACAGGAAGGAAGTTTTATGTTCGTTTAGGTGACCATAGGTCCAAGAAACATGAGACCTGCTACGGGGTTGCTCAAGGAAGCTGCTTAGGTCCATTACTTTTTTCTCTTTATATGTTACCACTCGGCGACATAATCAGAGAACATAACATAGAGTTCCATAGCTATGCGGATGACACACAACTATATATATCCACTGAACCCAACGATGCAACGGCCATCAATTCCATTACCAACTGCCTGTTGGCAATAAACAAATGGATGAATGATAACTTTCTTAAATTAAATGAAGACAAAACCGAAGTCCTACTATGTGGCCCCAAATCCAAAAGAGAGATGCTTATTAAGAATCTTGGAGGCTTAACCCCCTGTCTTAAACCAGAGGTGACGAGTCTCGGTGTAATCCTGGACTCAGATTTGAATTTCAACTCTCACATTAATAAAGTGACCAAAACAGCTTTCTTTCACCTGAGGAATATAGCAAAGGTACGACCATTCATAAACCAAAATGATGCAGAGAAGTTAATTCATGCTTTTATATCCAGCCGGCTGGACTACTGTAACGCACTTTTCACTGGTCTTCCCAAGAAAACCACTGAAAGACTACAGCTCATTCAAAATTCTGCAGCTAGATTATTAACCAAAACTAAAAGGAGAGAACACATTAGTCCTGTCCTAGCTACTTTACACTGGCTCCCTGTTACCTTCAGAATTGACTAAGGTCCTTTTCCTCACATACAAAGCTCTACACGGACAAGGACCTAGCTACATTGCTAACTCCTTTATAAACTACACACCAGCTAGAACACTGCGATCATCAAATGCAGGCCTATTAGAGGTCACCAGAAGCAGTCATAAGAAGATTGGTGATTCGGCCTTTGTCAATTACGCCCCAAAACTATGGAACAAATTACCCATAAATATTAGGGAAGCAAACACTCTAGACATTTCTAAAAGACAGCTTAAAACCTACCTTTTTACCGAAGCATTTAAGTAATTTTATCTAAAAATTTCATCTCAAAAAGTTTTCCTACTTTTAAAGTTGTTTTCTCTCTTGAACAGAGATCTTATTGGGATTTTTATTTTTGTTTGAATTGTTTATCACTTGTATTATTGTTTTTATTGATTTTATGTAAAGCACCTTGAGCTACAATTCTTGTATGAAATGTGCTATATAAATAAAGTCTTACTTACTTACTTAACAACGTGGCATCTGCTCGGCAACAAAGTAGCCTAAAACAACCAAATATGTTTTTTTGCACAGGTCCGAAAACTCCCCGCAATCACTTCCCGTTTTAAATAAGTATCTGAAGCAGACAAACGACGAAGACCTACGGTCTCGGTTAACAAACGTTTTAACAAATCTCGGTTTACAAAGGCGTTTGCAGACCTGTCGAGGAGTAAACATTTGCAGTTTATGTGCGTTTACGAACATTTAAGTTCCCTGCGCCTCGTATTCTGCTGTTGGAATAATCAGAAATAAATTTGGCGTAATTTTAAAACACCAAAAACTAAATTTCATATTGTTGAACATATAAACGCTGTAGTCTGAATCATTTCATCTGCGCTGTATATGGTCTGTGACCCTCCAATCACTATGTGCATTCGACATGAACTGACTTCATGCAGCGCTGCAGCCTCTTCATTAACGGAAAGACTAAGTTTAATTATAAATAAAGTAAAGTAAGCAAACAGCAAACAGCAGCAAAGAAGCTGGAATGTCCGACTTTACAGAGCCGTTTTCAACTCCTCCCCGACTGCAAGCGGCTACTCTCGCCGGTCGTTTCATGCAGCCGCAGTCCATGTCGAACACACCTAATGTGTTCCGGCTGCGGCGCCGACACCAATCAGGATCCACGAAGTATGTAAACACATACACGTTGTGGATTAGCCTACCTGTACGGAATTGATTAATTAGCCATGGATATCAGGCGATTTTGAAGAGACCATCGAGTGCTACCACTCCCACAGATGCCTGCAAAAGGCCTCAAGTACAGAGTAAGATCAATTCACGTTTGTAAACGTTGGTTTGGTTCGCACAACGTTGCATTAAGACAGGGACAAACTCTAGCGGCTAGCCTAATAACGTGCTTTCAAATACGATGATGCAGGTACAAGCCAACCTTACTGGTTCCATCTAAATAGGCCTAATGAACGTAATAATAAATAAATAAATAATAAAATTCATAGTTTACCCACCTCTAATTTTACCACTACACCACTGTTTACCACTCTTTGAACGACCTGTAGCTTAAAGCCTACGTGTCTTTCGTTATGACGGGTCACAGAGTACTCTGTTATTCACATGTTTTGTACAAACTAAACATTGTATTTGAACCGCCATCTTGACTATTCAAACTACACATTACCGTTAGAATTTTCCTTCACAGGACCTTCCAGGAACGTCCCTGGTTGGTTATGATATGACATGTTAAAAACCTTTGAGGGACCTTCGGGACGTTCCAGGAACATCCTTCGTTGGTCATTATATACATTATATAACATAACCACCTTGTAAATTCCAACGGGCCCTTCCCTGCATAATCTATTATTCTACTAAAGCATGCAGTGGATGAATGGCGAGGTGCTCTTGAAAGAATAGTGGATGTTTAGAGAAGTCTTATCAGGGGGTTACACTGTCCCAAACCGGAGAAGAAATGTTAGCTGCTTTGTTTTCGGGTTGTTCCTTAGATGGTTTGTTGTTAAGTGAATGTCCTTATGTAAAAAATAACCCATGAAAATTGTGATGTACCATCACTGAAACAAAACATATGCGCTGGATCCAGTCTATCCAAGCACCAGCTGCAGCTGCGTCTCTAGAAATGTTCCATACTAGCCTACTTCAGCACATCTCTCGCGGACCTGCCTGCTTGGGCTACTTGGTTGGGTCCCAACTGTCACCGGTTGTGAACCCTGTTGTTGAGTGAAGACATTGAGAGACTACAGCGAAACTTTTTGATCCCGCATCCTTCATTTATAATAATACTGTTTGATAATCAATTTGTGTAAATATGATCCTTTTCTTAAGTTTTAGCTTAGTGTTTATAGTATAGTTATTTGTTATTATGTTTTTAGTATCGTGTTTCTGTGTAGTTGGCTAGTTAAAAGTAATTTTGCGCACTTCTGTGAAGGTGGGTGTCATGGTGGAAATTCAAGTGGCACTGTGTAGATCTGAATAGTCAAGATGGCGGTTTCAATATAATTTATTTAGTTTGTACAATTTAAGAATTAACAGAGTACTCTGGACCGGTCATAGCGAAAGACATGCAGATGTAACCTACAGGTCGTTCGAGAGAGTGGTGAAGAAAAACCCTAAAACCCTGCCTTATATAAACTTAGAACAAATGGTTCTTCTGATGGTCAATCCATCAATAGAGCGGTCTCTGTGATTGGCCAGCACTACTTTCTCTTTGACTCTCGACGAAGGCGGTCGCATTTTTCTCTCCTCCCCTCCCTGACCTTCCCTGCTTGGCTGTGTCTTGTCTTGTCTCAAGATACTCTCTAATCATCACTCTCCGAAACTAGAAGCATGGAATTAATTAGCTGGTCTCTCAATGCTATTGACACCATCTTCTCGAAGAGAAGCTCGGGTTCGGGGGAACCCAACTGTCCGGACGGGACGTTCGCAGCTGGCTACATGATGGACGCGTGGGAGAATTGGCGTGTCGTGTGTCTAGCGGCGCTTTCCGTGGAGGACATTGAAGACATCTTCATATTCGGAACCATGATTACAGGCTTTCTGCTTTTTGGAATAGGCGCTGGCTTTGTATATCGGAAAATTAAGGAAACGGCTGCAGCCATCAAAAGCCCCGTTAGGCTGCCCGATATGATTGATGCGGTGGGCAGAGTTTTTGGAGCTCAGACTGTGAACTTACAACGCAGCATTGATTACAACAGGGATAAGTTTGCGGCTCTGCAAAGGAAGATGGAGGACATGGAGACCTTCCTGAAGGGTGGACGTGAAAATTGAGTTGCGGCTACTCGTCAAAACAACTACCCCAATCTTATCCACTTTCGGCCCCGTAACCAGCACAGGCCTTGGCCAACGCCGTCGCTGGAAAACATCTCCCCTGGAGAGCGCTGAAGCGAGACTATCTTGCTCCTCCCTTCCCCCCCCACCAACATCTGTGGTTTGGTCTCTGCCCGGGTCATGACCAACGATGTCTCCTGGCCAACACAATCTGCATAGGGAGAATCGGACTGATTGTGGCCTAGGTCGAGGGCGCCAACCCAGACCTACTCACACATTAACTTTCACCTACTACAGATATCACCACCCCCCCACCCCCATCCAACACCTTCGCCTGCTTGTTTCCCCACGTGTTTTTGTAAATGTTGTTGTGCTTATGTGCTGAGGTTTTTCCTCCTCTCTCCTCATGTTATGCTCGTCCTGTCTACCCCCTTGTCATGTTTGTGTGTTAGAAACTGCAAGTGGCAGCTCGGATCTAAGATGGATTCGAGAGACCGCAGATAGAGTGCGGCTAGTTTGGTTTGTTAAACGTTTTAGATCAACACTTGTATTATTGTTTTTGTTGATTTTATGTAAAGCACTTTGAGCTGCAATTCTTGTATGAAAAGTGCTATATAAATAAAGTCTTACTTACTTACTTACTCAGTGACAGTTTGACTCCACATCAAGTGTCCCACAGTTCTTTGATGTGGCATCTCTCCCCAAACCAGTAGATACTAAAGCCACAGGAGTTCACCAGTCAAATGGTCAACTGTCCTTTGTGTGGACATCTTCAAACAAGTATTTAATTAACACCACCCATGCAACAGGAAGGGTCAGAGCAGCTTGATCAGTTCATCTATCTTAAACTACTCCCTCAGATCACAATAACAATACAATTGAATCCACATTGTCTCCAGACCAGCTGTCTCATCCTCCCCAGGTGTCATAAACTGCAAATGGCATCTCTACCAAATGGAGTTGATTCAACATTCATTGTGTCAAGCTTCTTAACCAACTTTAAACTTCTCTTAAAACACATTCCTTATAACTGTATTGTAAATTTCCACCACATGGGCCACCCGAAGGACAGAATTTGAGGTAAATATATTTTAATACAAACTTTACCTGTATCTATGTAGAGGTATGTGTATGTTTATCCAACTTGAAATATGCCATAGCTAGGAATATCGAAAATAAATATATATTTCTAGCCAATTTGAGTTGGCACTGGTTTTCTCGACATTACGGTGCGTTTGCACTGCAGCGACGCGAATCGCTTAGCATCGCTCGCCTTCCCACTGTGCACCATGCTCAGGGGTGTGTCAGACAGATTAATGCAGAGTTGTAGTTCTCTAAAGTCACTGTTGTAGTTCCACTGTTGTAACTCCTCCATCTTGAAACTGAAAGCTAGAAATGTTTACCATGGTTGCTACTTTACGAGAAACAAGAACACTCCGATTTGCCATCAGTAGCGAAAATCGCTCCTCATTTGCATAAAGTTGAGAAAATCTCAACTTGAATCGCTTGGATCGCGTCACTACCCACAATGCACCACGCAAGCGATTCGCCTGGTTCCATTGAAAATGAATGGAAGGCATGTTGTCGCGTTGCTGCAGTGTGAACGCACTGTAGTCTAGCTCTAACTGTGAAGGCGAAGTCGGCTAACTAGCGGTAGACGTCGTATTGTCTTAATTTGTATAGACGGTTTCAAGATGACAACATAAACAAACGTTACTGCGCATGTGCGTTGTTATGGCCCAAAGTTAACTTCCGGCGAAATCATAACAGTCTAGCTTTTTCTAATTCGTTAATATATAGCAACAAAATGTTGAGACAAGAATGTTTTTCTACGGACCTGTCTGATTTACCGGAGATCGGTCAGGTGCATATCTTTGAATACTTAGTCGAGAGGGTATGTGTATATTCAAGGGAGGCGTTCAAGGCATATCACTGCTTGGATTCCTACTAACTAATTCCACTCTGGAAAAGTCAAAAGCATCCTTACGTATAAGAATGGAAATACCTGTGTGGTTTACGGGGAAATCGAGGCAGGTCAGATGCTTTCCAAGCGCTACTCCGCCTGGACCGTTGCGACTAAATCCGGCGAAGTCCAAAGCGGGCATTGCACTTACATGGCAGGGTAAGTAAGAGGCTGGCTAACAATACAGCCATGTTTCATTTGATAATAGCATTACCCATGCAGGATGTGCAGAGAGAGGAACCTGACGTGTTCAGCAGCTTAGCTCAGCCCCACAGTGAGCATGGTAGTGCTCTGAGTTATCCAAAGAACATGACATTTTATGATGTCTTCATTAAACTGAGCCCTGAGCAAGTGGTGGAACTTGAAAAAAACACCAGAAAACAGAGCATAGAACCACTCTGGCATCATGCACGCAAGCTGCACATAACAGCAAGCACAGCCAGCAAGGTGCCTCAGCGAGAGACAACTGACCCAGTTAAGTTTCTTGCTGAACACCTCTACCCAAGGTTCCAGGGAAGTGTGGCCACAAGGTATGGGAAGGAAAGTGAGGAACTTGCTAGGATGCAAATGAAGGAGAGGGGCTGCAATATGATGGACAAAGGGTTGGTGGTGTGTACAGGAGACCTATGGCTAGCAGCAAGCCCTGATGGTATCATTGATAAGCTGCTAGAAGTCAAATGCCCTATCACCCTCAGTACTTGCACATCCCTTAATGATGCATTCACTGCCACAAACCAAGACATCAGAGTGCAGAATGAGCAGTACATTGTGAACCCCAAAGGCCCCAGAGGTTACTACAGGCAGGTACAGTTAGGGATGCACCTCTAATCCTGTCAGTTGTTTTGTTCCCTTTGTAGATGCTGGTACATGGAGACGGACGCATTTGGTGGCAAAGTATTCATGAAAGTTGAAGCCCCGATCAGCCATTACATGGTCTCCTTGTTCAAGAAGGTCAATCAACCCGGAGTTGTATAACCTTGTCGCTAGCACGACCACCCCAGACTCTTGATAAAAATGTAAAAGCTCCTGTTGGACTAATGCCAATGAGGAACTTCACAGTATTATGTGACGTGTAGTGGTAGTAGGTGATTGCTCGTGTTTGCAAACTAGTTGGTCTCTCAATGAACACTTCAGTACAGTCTATGATACATCTAACATGTTGGAAACCTGTAGTCTTGAAGAGGGTGGGGAGATTTCTTCTGATATCTCTTCTGGACGGCCACCGAACAAGGCATTGCAACTCTTTAGCCATCACCTCGAGCCATTCATGGAAGATGTTTGAGACAGTTCCACAACTAACTCTGAAGCGAAAAGCTAGGTCTTGATGAGTTAAGCCTAGACGAAGCTTCGTTAGGACCACAAGAAACTGCTCTGGAAGAGTAAGTATGGTTGATGAAGCATTCCACATTGCCGTCGGGTGAGTGAGGAGGGTGAAAAACACAGCAGCAGATGGTAGACCAGTGTAAAAATTAGTGTGCTTGTCATCATTTAAAATAAAATCAGACAGACTGCAACATACAATCTTGGAGGCATTTTTCTTGACATTCCAATGTCTTCTCCAGTAAAGCCACTTTTCTCTTCAATTCAGCATTTTCATTTTGTAGCTGGTCAATGTCTGCCATTGACATATCTGTACCCACAGCAATGCATCCTTCTTCAGGGTCAGCATTAGTGACCTCTATGGAAGGAGAATCAATGGACTCAACCTCTGATGGTCTACTCTGTCTCGTCTGGTACCTCTTCAACTTATCTGAGCCATCAATGGTGGTTTTGTGCGCAAACACTGATGGCACATAATCTGGATGACATGGGTCCACTGATGGTGCACCTAAAATAAAAGTGACAGAAACAGTTAGTGTTAACAGTATTTCACCTTGTTGAGCATCATACATGTCTTGCATAATCCATAACCATTCTGGTTACATCTGAATTCCAGTGTAAAAATTGAGCCTACTATTTCCATTACTTTGCTTAAAAATGATTATAGGCTACATGAGACACCGACTGGGGTTAGTGGGCAGCATGTGGAGCCTACTTGGGCAATTACTTTAGGTTATTTAATTGTGTACTGATGGAAAAACATTGTGGTTCTTATGTTTGTAACTGTAAAGTCATATCAAAGGGACAGGAATTTGTGAGGAATGTTTATTTTAACGATGAAAACAGATGCATCATAGACCACTGTAGTATGTGTTGCAGTGGCGGGCCGTGCATTTCACGCCTAGGCCTTCAGTGACGTCATACTTGGTCCTACCTAAACTAATACACCTCACAATAGCATCAATTTGACACCACGGCTGGAGAATCCATACAGAATACCACTTACACATTACATCACCTTAATATAGGCTAGTCGAGCAACACTTAATTTCCGGAGCATTGAAAATCAAAAAGCTCGCACTCACAATTGAGAGTAGAAAACTAAGATCACGGATACTGTCAAAACTCAAAAATAAAAGGCGATTATAAGAGATGAGTCAACAAAGTTTGTCCACTAAAGTTCACCAAAAGTACGCTATGTGAGCTTAAACAAGTTTGTCCAATAAACTGCGCATTATCGCCGTTTCACATAAGTCACCAACGAGACGATAACGAAACAAACTATTAATTGAAAATCAAAGTATTTGCATCTGTTTTTGAGAATATTTGAAACAATTGAACATGTTGGCGCAGCTGTGACCTGTGAGTGAAGTCATTAAAAATACAAAATTAAAGGCTTGCACTTACCAACACGGATCTTCTCCACAGCACCTATTTGAAAATAAAATCCATCCTCCTTTCTTTTTTCAAAACAAGCATTCCCAGCAGTATAATTTGCAGCGTTTCTCTGAAGCTGTGAGCCACGGGTACCTTTCATAGTTGCTAGCTTGAAAATGCCGGACAAGACGCACTTGTTCCGGGAGTACAACGGTACTTAGGAACGGTTCGCTTGACCCGAATGTTAGTTTCCTCAAGGATCACAATGACTCTTGCTTAGAGACTTGCTGCTCTTGTGGTTAGTGGTAACTGATTTAAATTTTTGTACTCGCTGTGATATATTGTTTTTATTATTGTTGCTTGCTTTTTCCACAGGTACACTTGCACTTATAGCGGTTTATGTTGTTTAATTGTAACTTGTTTAACTTCATGCTCTTATGGTTCTTCCCTTTGGCACTTACTTTGGTTGTTCAATGTGTGCTTCATGTTTTGGCTACTCGCAATGTTTTTGTGGCTATCTTGTTGTTATGATCAGTGACCTATGCACTTTGTAAAGCTCTCTCTTGGAAGTCGCTTTGGATAAAAGCGTCTGCTAAATAAATAAATGTAAATGTTAAAATCACTATGTGTGAATATTTGAAAATAAACCTGGGTATGATTTTGAAGAAGAAAAAAAATACTGGGTGATAAAACACATATCTAGAATAAGTCGGGAAAGCAGGATCCTGGAATTTGATATACATTTTTATCTTCACTAAAGTGAAATGACTGGCGCTAATGATTAATGCCAAAACAATCTCACCCTGTCTGAAGGCGTGAAAAGGTCTGGAATCTTTCAAGGGGTATTTCTCTGCTAAAGCATTCCAGGTTTACCAACATTCTGATACGCATATCTTCTTCAACTATTTTCAGATTTAAATGTATGACACACCATGTGAATGCTTACAATCTGCACGTTCACAATCAGTAAAAAACTGAGAAATGACAATGGCAACTGCGAACGGCACCTTTTTACCAGAGCATGTCACATATTTATTGGGTGTGCTTCTGGTGGCAAGGCGCAACCTATATTCTCTCTCAAATATATATATATATTATTTATTTTCCGACCATAACTCGTCCCTCAATTTTTTCACAACAAAGAAAACGCCAGGAGGAAGAAAAGGACCAGGATTGAGAGAGGCTGATAAAGTATTAGAGAAGCTGATAATTGACTTGTACTTTTCACTACTTAAACCTTGTGTTATCTTCGGGTCATTCTGACCCATCAGTCATTGTGACCCACCGTCGTATTGGGTAAAATTGGGTAAACACAACGATGGTTGGTTATGAACCTTTGGGTCATGTGACCCGAAGGCAGCACGAGGGTTAAAATGCGGATAGCCGCTCACATGAGCCCCGAGTTTTCAGACAGGGATGTTATTACTGACAATGATCGCATGTTATTTTAGTTATTTTCCAACAACAACCAAAACATCTATGGCGAATTCAAATTGTGTACTAAATCCACTTCTGTAGGCAAAGTTAGTCTTGACTCGTTCTTTGTTGAATCGGTTCTTTAATTTTATTGTTAACCAAACATTTCCCCAAGCTTCTCTCAGACAGGATCCCACAATGAAAACAATTTCCAATCTTCTTAGTACTTACTAGTTACAAAATGCACTTTATCTATACGGTCAAAAAACTATTTTGCTCCGCCGTTACTGCTAACCCACACCTTTACCTTAGAAAAACACACCCTTTTATCTGTGTAGAAGGAAACTACAGACCCTAATTGTAGCCTGAACGTAAAACCACGGTAACTTAAACATTTAGAAAATACAAAACTCAAAATGTTCTTTTGTCGGCTTTGGCTCCTACATTTTCCAGACCCTAACTAGGAGATGGTAAGGTGACCAATTACTCAAGCAATACAAACAAAAATACAGAAGGATCAAAGACACCCATAACTGCTCCTTTTTTTAGTAAGAGTCATCAGTCTCTCTTTAAGAGTGGGTTTCACATACAAGACAGCTCCTATCTTATTTACATTTTTTGGGCATATTTTCAGTTTGCAGATGGCAATGTTTGAATAGCGATTCCAGCTGAGATACTGCAGTGACAACATTGTTAGATATAGGTTAGGACCATATTTACACAGTATTGCCAAATGTCTTCGTTTTGATGCAACTGTTTCAACTATGTGAGGGTGCAACATAGCCTATCACCATTCCTTCTTGCAGGGAAATGACAAGAGAATCCTGTTTTATTATACACTTCAATCTTAGTATTTTGAAGTGTAAATGAGCAGCAACAAATGTATACGTTTTAATCTTTGCCATCCTCATAAATAATAAGTAGCATAAGCCTAATTATTTAAAATATATCAGTTGTAAAATGTCTGTAAAAAACAATCAGCAACCAACGCAAGCACACCTCACAGTTTCCCCAGAAATTGTACCCTCTCTAGTTTTGTTTATTTTAATATGCTTCACACTTTGCAGATGCAGTAATTTATCTTTCTGCTGTAAATTAACCAGATTATGATGCATTTGCAATCCTGACTCGGCAACTACACAACTCACTCATCAATTAAGGTCGCTTACTAGCGAGGTCTTCTAGATTGTAAAAAAATGTCAAATATATAGATTTTTTTCTTTATTTAACTGTCAACTCTGTTATATCCATTTAATCTTGCCTACCCCCCCCCCCCCCCAACATAATTTAAATTTGGTTTTGTACATTGAACATCCAACTTTTGCAGTGCTTTGCCATAGAAAAATAGCTTATATATCTAATAGCTAATTCTTGTGATTCCATAAATGTACTGTTGAAATCAAAAGGAAACGTAAACAATATTTGCAGTGAGCTTGCAAATTATTCCATGCATTAATACTCGATTATGTTGGCCTACAATAAACATTTCACAATTCTAATCAACCTAGCATAATTGCTTGCATGGCTCTTCCATGCAGCCTTTTTCACGTTTAAGTCTCTGTAAACGTCGTAAATTGTGTCATATATCGATAAAGCCCGAAAACAAGGCTTTACTCCATTTGAAAACACATCAGATCTCAATGTGAAATTGTTGGATATCTATACTGATATGGACAGTTTAATGTCTTAGGAACGAAATGATGCCACATCTTTTGATGGAAATAAAAATGTTCAGCCTACAGAGGGATTAATTTTATAGACACCCCGAAAATCTAAATGAAAAAATGATGTGGCAGGCTAGTCAAAATTCTATTTCTGCAACTCAAAATGCTACTTAATATCTTGTGTGGCCCCCACGTGCTTGTATGCATGCTTGACAACGTCGCTATGCTACTGGCAGGATCAACCAGGTAGCCTTTCTCCAGGGCTCCACGCAGAGCACCCGACGGGAGGCCCCCCGGGATCCCCACGACATACCCTCTCCCCCGGGGTCGGGGGGTAGGGACGGCCGAGCCGGACCTGGGAGACACCGTCAGCGAGGACGGGACATGCTCCTAATGAGAGGACGGATGGTGTCTTGTGGGATGTCCTCCTAGATCTGTCTAAGTGCATCAGTGAGGTCCTGTAAAGTCTGAGGAGCAACCTGGCGGCGTCTGATGGACCGATACATAATGTCCCAGAGGTGTTGTATTGGGTTTAGGTCAGGTGATCCTGAAGGCCATTCAATTGTATTGATTGGAAAACCAGTCAAAGAGATCAAGAGAGAAAAACTTGAAATGGCCTCCACATGCAAAACCAGTCCTGTTTTGGGGGTCATCTCATTGTTGCCTCTCTAGTGCACCTGTTGTTAATTCCATCAACAACAATTGTGGAGTAACTATAGTGCATTAGCATCAGTGGTTCGCCTGCTCAATATTGAATTGCTGTCATTACAGCCTACAGTTTGCTAGATAACTATGCCTTTGTGCAAATGCATATTCATTGGATGCAAGAATTTAGGGAAAGGGAGATAAAAGATTACCATTTAGACGGCTGTGTAAATCCAATCCTGCTAGAGGGATCACCCATTTTTGTTGTAGCAGGATTTGACAGTTGAGAGAGGCACAGCTTTCCCGTTTGAGATAACTGCTTATTTTTTCAAGATTTTGTAGTTACTTTCTGATTTTTTTTTCATCATTCAAGTTTGGCTGGATGGTTAGTAACACGTGTTACTGTGGTGTGATAAAACTCAGAACACATTTGATTATCGCTTTACGGGGGATTGTAAAGTTTCGTATGGTAAATATTTGCTGTGCCTGCTGTGAATGGGGCTGTGACAAATCTTCTTTCTGGAAGGCTCTACCTCGCTTAGCGCTATATAGTCAAAATCCATATTGTAGGCCAAATGTTATATTTCCATACCTTTCATACTGTCCACCCCTATATACAAGCCAGTGTATATATAGTGTAGTGGTGTTTGGGTTGGTGGGTATACTGTGAATGCATAGATCTCCACCACACGCCTTGATCCGCACGCAATAACACATGTGTCCACACACACACCACTACCCAATACATAAAGGCTAGCTACCATAGAGCATGTAAGAAAGAAAGCGGAAAAGAATCTGCTTATAAAATGTTTCATGATTGGACGAATGTCATTCCACTCAATGTCAAATCAAAGTCAAGTGCACACAATAGATATCTAGATTTAATTGGCTGCGGCTTAGCTCCCATTCGATTGATGAACACTGAGGCCCTCATGTACGTACATTTGCAAACGTAGCATTATCTGCACCATGGCCAACCCGCAGACAGCGCATGCTGTGATACTTCAGCTTACATCGTATTTACCAACCCTGCAGTTCATCGGGTAATCAGCGCCTTTCTCCGCCCACTATACCGTACATTGCAAGCATTTAAACGTGCAATTGAATGGGCCTCCTTCTCTCTTTCGATCATGAATCAGCCACCGAAGTCAAAACAGCGAAAACAAAGATTTAGTGATAACGAAGTTGATGTGCTTGTCCATGAAGTAACAGCGAATTTAAATATTATAAAAGTCTGTAATTCCACACCGACACAAAAACTATAATATTGCATGGCTGCTTAATCTGTAACGCGTAACGATTCCGTGTTCACTCAACTGAAAGTGTGATCCTTGTGGCAAAAATCCTTTCAGCTCGTCTTCTTGGCCTATGTCGCCGTCTGACTCGGATTATTGCTGCCATTTCACCAGGAGGCATATGCGAGGAAACCCGCATTCTGGTTTTTCACCTGCTTTTAAGAGGTGCAGAATTTTCACCGCAACATGGAGGCATGCTTTTACGGGCTTTTACGCATCCCCTCCCATCTCTTTATGGAAAACTCCCACTTTTCCCTTGACCCCCCCGAATGCATATGCATGACACGGAAAAGTGCAATTTGCCATTTTCAGTTCTTCTCGGAGGAATATACCTGCATATACGCACTACACCACTGGTACAAGCCCCATTTCTACACTGGTGTTAAATTTGGATAGAAAGTTGACAGTACGGAAAGTCTGCATGAATATTATGGAGTGTTGCAGTAAGCAAAATAACTATTTGGCTTGCTTTGTCAAGCCAGGAGAACACCGGAACCGTATATGCAAGTTTACAGTTGATTTATTTGTAATGTATGTGGTGAGTTCCATCTAGAATAGCCCTATATTTACTATGAATAGTAAATACTATGGATATAGTGCTGATAGCACAGCTCTTCGTAAAGATTGAATAATGTCATAGATCTATATAACTAGACCAAGCAACTCCTTAAAGACGGCACCCCCATTCAGTTCTATGGAAAGAGCTCAGTGGCGCAGTGAGGCAAGCAAAACTGAGATACAGACCATGCCATCTTGAACCAGGGCCAGATACAGCCTGCTTTGACTGGGGGTGCAGTGAACATTTCTGGATGGTATCATGATTACTGAGAGGGATTGTATAATTTTTTATATTGAAAAAATGTGGGAGATTGCTTAACGATCCGAGTGTGAATGCTAATTAGACTTGTCAACAATTATAACCAATAATGAATAACAATGATGGTTTGCCTTAGTTTACACGCTCGCGACTGGTTGTGAGCCTCAGAGCCAGGAGCATAACAAGCCAATCCACTGCGCAAGACTGGACAAGCCAGATGTTCAAGATGACGCAGTCCGTTTCTCATTTTTTCTTGCCACACTACGCCACTGAGCACTTTCCATAGAAATGAACGGGGTGCCATCTTTAAAGAGCTTTAATGCTTGGTTTACTTAATATTAGGGCTATGGGTTAAGGTTAGGGTTTGCTGCTAACAGCTACGAGTAGGTAACTCTGACAAGGTAGACTTAACACCGGACAGTATAGCGAGTGAAGCCATGTCAGGAATGCAAGGTCGGCATGGGAAAAGACGAGTCGTGGCATTTAACGAGGTCATCACGCTAAAAGGACACATTTTAGCATTGCAGGGTCCTAAGGTAATGATTCCAAAGGCAAACACTTTAACACCTTACAGTCACTATCCTGTACCACCATATAGCAATAATGTTCTTTGTGAGTCAAAATCACATTACGGTGAACCAAGGGCTGCGCTAGACACCTTTTACTGGGGCACGTACCCATCTGCTGGGCCCCAGTAAAATCTGAAGTTTGAGTTTACTATTTACTTTATTAGTCAGTGCATTAATTTAAAATTGATAATCCTGGAAAAAGGAAACGCAGTATCCCCATCAAGGCTTGTAAAATCAAAGCAATTTAACCGAAAACAAACTGATGCGTGCCCTCAGAATTCCATGTTTGCGCGCTCTTCTGTGCTTGCTATACTAGCCACTGCAGCTCACACACAGAAGTCCAGGTCTCGGCACGCATGTCAGAATTGAGGTAGGCTAAGAAAAACATTACGAAACTAAAGAATGTTTCTAAATAATAAGCCCCCTGATTATTTTATTTGGACATAATAACAACACAAGTCCAACAAATTTTATTTCATGAAGCTCAAAAAGGTTTTGCAATCAATTTATTGCGGAAGGAAATGGCTTGCACTCTAACGGGCGCTCGGATTAACTATTGATGTCCCTGCCAAAGCTAATATCAAACTTTTGTCCCTCAACTGTACGTATAGTGGGTTAAACAAGGGAAGTTTGTATAGTGCATGTGTTGCACACTTCTTGCAAGCTTGGAAGATGAAAAATAAAGGGATATGAATAGGGGCCTGTGCCTCAGTAAAGCTTTATGTCTAGCAACGCCCCTGCGGTGAACCACTGCAGATTCATTGTCTGCAAGACTAGGTTGGTGGAATGTGAGAATTGGTAGCTGAAGAGATGTAGCTGAAATTTTATATAAGTAAAACTTCTTAAAGGCTTTGTGGTAGTTTTCCAGTCAGGTCATATGCTATGTTCAAATGCATTCTGGTTGTGTGTGTGGTTTGTCTCTTGTGTGTCATGCTCTATGTACTATGTAAGTTGACACTTGTACTGTATTATATGGGCTATATACTATAAATGTATATTATTGATTGACCTCCTGCTGCAGACCACTCTTTTGTGGTGGATGTGGGACATTCTTGTTGCTGCATTGTATAAAAAAAGATCAATAAGTTACATTCAATTAACATTGTGAGTACCAGGGAGGATCTATCCATAAGTGTTTTGTGGAAAAAAAGACAAACTCCAAGCTGGTCAGGTTTGGTTGTCAGGGACCAAAACATTTTCAGTGGCCTGGCAAGGAAAATATGTGGGGGGGCCCACTCTTCATAATCAGACCAATACACCCCGCCTGCCCCAATCGCTACCCAACTCTTCCGGCTGATTACTCCTAATGTAATTTTAATTAAAAACTGCGGTGTCAAAGGGTTTAGCCTGCCTGAGAAGTGGGGCCAGATTGTTGCGCTGTGGCAGCCTCTTCACTTGGTTCACAGGAAATGCATCCTGACGCCAGGGTGAGAAGGACAACTGGAGCCAAGACCAACCAAAAGGCTGTCTTGTTGTATTCCATTATATAAATGCAGGACCCAAGAATTGACTATTGTAACAAAATTCTGCTTAGTATTTTATTTTAGATTGTAGATTATTTTTCTAACATGATTGATGCAGTGTGTTTGGACTTATTTGTGAACAACATAACATCAAATATCATATAACTTATATCATAGTCTGAATAAATTTGCACCATAAAGTCAAAACAAGAATACACATTTTGAAAATTGTCACACAGGTTGTTTTTTTCAAGCCTATATGTTTAGGTTATTTGTCTTTCAAATGTGGTCAGACCAGTGCATAAATAAAATTTCAAATGTCAGACCAATTACTTGTTCCTTTATTCATTAACAAACCTTCACTTGGGTTAATGTGTCAACATTCTACTGCATTCCCTGCATAATCAATGTAAAGTATAAAAATATATTCTTATATTGACATTTTATATAAAGTCCTTATTCTGTATATTGTGTGGCATCATGCTTTAAACAAACAGAAGGTGTCAGGTCCAGGAGGGTGGCGTGGGGTTGTGAACTCTGCCCTCTAACAACCTATTGTTAGAGATCGGTAACAGCATGTCTGAAGAACCTCCAAGTGTTCTTGGGGAGTGTATGTTTTGTGGAATATATAACCGTAAACCAAGGTTCTGTTTGATGATGAGGAAGTAGTGTGAGAAGTAAAAGTACTAGTGTGAGAAGTTGCATGTATATATATTATAAGCATGATCAAAACCTTAGACATTTACTGACATTTTATTTTTCCTAATATCAGACACACAGACTTTATATAACTGACTCATGACTCTCACAATGGGAGTCAACAGTTGAGGTCCACTGGAGGTTTGTAATCCCCTCACCCAAACTGTTGGATGATCTGATCTTCAACGACCCTGAAAACGTTCCCTGCCGCTCTGGATTAAACCACTCTCAAATCCCACTTCCATCTCCATCTGCTGAAACATAGCTGACTGAGAGACCCTGGAAGTTACTTTTGGAAGAACGGCTGGGATTATTCTACATGCAGGCTACAATCAGCCACTAAAAACGGGCCTTCAGAGGAACACCAGTTTCTACTGAGCCAAAGGGGAGGAAATACGAGGCATCAGACATTCAAATAATAAAACAGGCTTTATAAAAAGTAACCAATAGTGTACATGTCCCCCACCAGAGATGAATTTCCCGCTTTGAATCAGAATCAGAATGGGATTTTATTCGCCATGAAAGTTTGCAAAGTTCGAAAGGAATTTGCTTTGGCAGGAAGGTGCATACAATAAACATATAGGGACCTAAAATTTAAATATGTGGACTATCTATACTTAGGGTACATAAACTAGCAGTACTAAGTGGAATTAGAATTAAATAAAATATACAATAAAATATAAGTTGCCGTAATTTACAATATAAAAATACAAATATTACAAAAAATACAGTTGTACAAGATACAATTTTGTAATGCAGTGCAAAAAGCAGTGTGTTTTAAGCAGGAAGTCATTAGAGTCAGTGTGGTCCCCGGGGCCGGATCTAGGGGGGGGGCTGGGGTGGGCTGCGCCCCCCCCCAAATTTTGCCTTCAGCCAAAAAATGTTCATGTTGAAGGTATGAAAAAGTCCGTTAGAGCTTTCAGTAAAATGCATTTTTTAAATGATTCCCCAGTGATTGGCTGGTTGATAATGGACAATGTTGTTTAGAGCTCCGCCTCCACGTTTACCAATAAAATTGAAATCGACCTCGAAACTCTTGCCACTCACTTGTTCCCGAAATTGTTGTCTTTTTTGGTGGAGGGCTTTTGACAAATTGACAGATAGTAAAGTGCATTGGTGTTTAACATTAAACACTGCCATTTCATACTTCTGTTTCAGTTTGAATCTTTATTTGTTTTCACAGAAGATACACGGGCTAGTAAGACGTGAAGTACAGTAGTATTTTATTTGGGTTAGCTTAGCTACAGGTAGGTTGTTTTTTGCGTGCGGGTTTGGAAAAAGAAAAAGCTTATCATGCAGCGATTTCTGATCCCCAAACCATCACCTACAGCCCCTGCGACAAGGGATATTGCACAAAAAACTACTACTCCAGAGCAGGCAGAGCGTGTTGGTCCTAGTGGAAGTACACTGTCTCTCGGTACTAGTGATGAGCATTTCGGCTCTTTTTCGTGAGCCGGCTCGTATGGCTCAGCTCACCAAAAAGAGCCGGCTCTTTTGGCTCCCGAACGGCTCTTTAAAAAAAAAATATTTTAACTATGAATTTGACTATGATGGGTGTGAAAACAATTTGAATTAAATTATGAAATGAAATCATACTCGACCGTAACCACATATCTTTAAAAATGCATTGATTTGTCATGGCTCTCCTCCGAGTTTTGACTACTCTCTGACTGTGTGAGTTGGCTCGGCCCTCCCTCATGCAGGATTGACAGGAACTGGAGAAATTATTGTTCATCTGCTAGGTTCAAACCAGACTGAGAGGAACAGGTACTATGTTAAGAGCATAGGAGAGACAAGTCAGGTTCCTTGCTGTTAACGAGTTGCCCCTCCGTGGAACCTTTGAGAGCCCTCAGTCGACAATTAATAATGAAGATTTCTCTGCAGGGCTTTTCCTTAAACTGTATGAGTACACACTCACAAAGGATGACAAACTTAGAGAGATAGCTAGTAACATACCCCAAAATGCAAAATATACCTCTCATAATCTCCAAAATGAGATCATTGAAACCCTGGCCAATTTAGTGTTGCTTCAAAAAATACAACAATATGTGTTGTGTATCGATATTCAATTAAGTTTGTTCCCTCGGGGCATCCGTAATGCCCCACTGTTAACCCGCGTTGAATGCTGGGTATCTTTGTCCTAGAAAACTTATAGTAAAAGAATACACGTTATTTCCATCACGGTCTCCTGTCCGATCATAATTTTGTTGTATTGAGTATTGAGTGTGCTATACAACAAAATTGGCGACGAGGATGAGATGTTCTCATGTTTGTGTTGATTATTTTCGGGAAAAGTCAGAGTTTAAAAGTTTTATTTTCGCGGTAAAAAGACGCAAAGAGAATGAGGAGTTAGCTAGGGATGAATGAAGCTAGCTAGCTTCCAACGGCTCGTCAGTGAGAGTAAAAAAGGGCAGTGAGTAAAAGTGAGACGATGGCTGCACTGATTGGAAATATAGGACCATTTGAGGAATCTGTGGAACAATGGAGTTTGTACACAGAACGTTTTGAGTTAGCCAATGGAATCACAGCAGATGTGGTTGTGCCAACGTTTTTGACTGTCATGGGAGGAAAAACGTTCAATCTACTGCGCAGCCTAGTAACACCTGAAAAGCCTGGTGACAGAGGTTATGATGAAATAGTGGCTATCTTAAAAGCACATTATTCTTCCAAACCACTTATCATTGCTGAGAGATTCAGATTCCACAAGAGAAATCAAGAGAAGGGGGAATCAATCGCACAGTTTGTGGCTGTACTGAAACTGAACACTGTGAATTTGGACATTCTCTAAATGACACTATACGTGATAGGTTCGTGTGTGGCATGCGCAGTGGGGCAATTCAGAAACGTCTTTTGACTGAGAGTAACTTAACTTTGCAAAAAGCAATAGAAGTGAGTACTTCAATGGAAATGGCAAACAAAGATGCACAGCAGCTAAGTACATCAACCCAAGTACATAAGGTGTCTACGGATTTCAGATACAAAACTGTAGGTGGCAAGCCATGCTATCGCTGTGGGAAAACAGGTCACCAAGCAGAGGAGTGTTGGTGCAAAGACTTAGACTGCAGAAGTTGTGGCAAAAAGGGTCACATTGAGCGTGTATGTAAAAACAAAAAGGGACAGTCAACCAGAAATACTGAACAAAGGAAAAGTGATTTCAGGAAGTACAAAAAGAGAGTGCACAAACTGGATCACACAGAGGAAGACCAAAGTGACACCCATGCTTCAAAGCCAGGCCTGTCCCATACACCATAAAGCCAAAAGTTGAAGCTGAACTAGACAAACTAGTCAAGAGTGAAGTACTGGACCCAGTAAGTGTTAGTGAATGGGCTACACCAGTTGTTCCAGTCATGAAGAAAGACGGATCCATCAGACTTTGTGGCGACTTCAAAGTTACGGTTAATCCTGTCTTGACAGCTGAACAATATCCATTACCCCTCATTGACAATCTGTTTGCTGGTTTAGCTGGAGGACAGAAATTCAGTAAGATTGACTTATGTCAGGCCTATCTTCAGATGCATGTTGACAAAGAGTCACAAGAACTGTTGACCATAGTGACTCACAAAGGACTGTTCAGGTACCGGAGGCTTCCCTTTGGGATCACCTCAGCCCCGGCCTTGTTCCAGAGAGCTATGGACCAGATATTGAGTGGGCTCACCGGTGTCCAGTGTTACCTCGATGACCTTCTCATCACAGGTAAAAACGAACAGGAGCACCTAAGAAACCTTGACGCCGCTCTACAGAGACTGGAGGACTACGGACTGCGGGTCCGGACGGACAAATGTGAGTTTTTCCAGTCTTCAGTTGAGTACCTGGGGCACATTATCGACGGTGCTGGGCTGCACAAGGCACCATCTAAGGTAAAAGCTGTCGAGGAAGCTCCGTCCCCGCAAAATGTGAGTCAGCTGCGATCATTTTTGGGACTACTGACGTACTACGCAAACATGCTAAAACCACTGCATGAACTTTTGAACAACACCACCCGGTGGAAGTGGTCAGACAGATGTGAGAAAGCTTTTAAGGAAGCTAAAAGAGCCTTAGTCCATTCAGAAGCCCTCACTCACTTCAACCCCGACTTGCCACTACAGTTAGCGTGTGACGCATCGCCTTATGGTGTTGGTGCTGTGATCTCACACATAATGCCATCAGGGGAAGAAAGGGCAATTGCTTTCACATCACGGACTTTAAGCAAAGCAGAGAGCAATTATGCACAGATAGAGCGTGAAGCACTCTCTATAATCTTCGGAGTAAAGAAATTCCACCAGTTTCTGTCCGGAAAACAATTCAAGCTGCTCACAGACCATAGACCACTCACCTCCATCTTTGGTCCCCACACTGGAATTCCATCGCTCACAGCCAACCGCATGCAGCGATGGGCCTTACTGTTGTCTTCTCACCAGTATGACATCAAGTACAGAAGAGTGGGGGGGGGGGGGCAACCTTCAGCAACCTTCTGATTACTAGTCCGAATCTCTAACCGCTCAGCCACCTAACTCCCTTTTTAAAACAATTTAAAATTGTTTTACGGCCTCATTGCTTAATTTCTTATTTGGTATCTTGCTAGCTTGCTTATCAACCAAATCAAATTGTATTAAATATGGTATAGCCCTTTTTACAAGCAATATGTCACAGAGGGCTTAGGCTACTAGGGCCCCTCAACCAACCTAAACCCTTAAGGAAGACAAGGACAAGACAATTAGCCTACTCAAAAGTAGGCTAATTTAAGGAAGAAATGGAAGAACCTTTGGGAGGAGGGTGGGTGATGCGACTACTGATCCAAACGATTAGTTTCTCTTCCACCTTGAAACCTAGAAAGATAGAAATGTTTACCATGGATGCTATGTTACGAGAAACAAGAAAACACTCCGATTGGCCATCGCTAGCGAAAATCGCTCCTCATTTACATAAAGTTGAGAAAATCTCAACTCAGTCGCGTCGCTACCCACAATGCACCACGCAAGCGATTCGCCTGGCTCCATAGAAAATGAATGGAAAACATGTTGTCGCTCGCATCGCGTCGCTGCAGTGTGAACGCACTGTCAAAGCCCAAACCTAAGTTTAGCATGAAACCCTCGGCTACAGTTATATGGTTGAATTATGTTATGTTGCTACTTGTTGGAGTGGCGTAAGTATGCTAAACTACTTTTCATATGATGTCCTCCTGATGTGACTGATGTTACAACAGAATCTGATGGCAATTCAGTTCAGTGATATAAACGCTATTCCTAATGTTAATATCGCTTGATTAACAGACTGCCACTGTCCTATGATCAAGAACATTTTCTTAATCTCCAGAATGATACATTTTGGGATCATTAACCCATCCTGATGAGAAGTAGGGGTAGGCTTCGGTGCTTTTAAATGCCTTAAGGCTTCCCTGGTGTATGGAGAGGGATTGTGGTAAATATGGATGTCAGCAAACGTCAAATTTGGCAGGTTTTTACTATACTTAAGTGGAGTAAGCAGTTCACTTGTCAGTGAATAAGGATCAAAATCTAAAGTATCTATCGTATCAATTATTGTTGCTTTTCGTCGGTGGTAAGGTGTGCTATTTTCGTGTGCGACATCATCCATTCTGGGGAGAGGCTTCGAATTGGTCCTCGAGATGGCGGCCGAATAAAAAAAGTCACGTTTCTGAAACCCAATTGCAGTTGCCCTGGATAAGATGCGCTGTTTAACTTTTCAGAAAGATAATGAGCTCGTCAATCTTTTCACCCAGGATGGGGTGGAACATCAAAAGTTGACGTGCTATACAGCAAACCTTCATTGTAATAATGCATTTGGTTATGATTGTTGACAATTACTTAGTATTTGTAAGGATAGGCGTGCTCTACTTCCAAAATAAAGGCGATTTAGGGTGCGAGTGAAAAAGTTACTAATACTAATTACTTAGTATTAACACCATGGGTGCAACGGGGTGGCTTCTGGGGCTTTTCTCTAGGGAAGCAGGTGGCTGAGCGGTTAGGGAAGCGGGCTATGTCCCTGTACTTACTGTAAGTCGCACTGGATAAGAGTGTCTGCTAAATGACTAAATGTACTCTAAAGCGCTGAATCTTTTAGGTTGTCATTTTCAGTAAATATAAAAATATGAGTTCAACGTAATTTTTATTTTACATAAAGCTCCAAAAACTATTTTGCGCTATAATGAATGCCAGAAAAATTCACTCGCGCATGCACGCTCGCATGAAGTGTGGAAATCCCTTTCTAGCATCACATCAAACCCAGACTACATTCGGGCTAAACCCTGAATGTATAAAATGTCTGGCTCCGCACATGATTAACACTAGGATTGTTAAGCAGTCTCAAAAATAATTGAATGTATATAAAAAATAATAAGGCCTACGATAAGGCCAATCACCTTCTCAGCAGTGCGGATGATACACTGCAGCCTGTTCTTGTCCTTGGCAGTGGCAGCAGCGTACCAGACGGTGATGGAGGAGGTGAGGATGGACTCAATGATGACTGAGTAGAAGTGCACCATCATTATCTTTGGCAGGTTGAACTTCTTCAGCTGCCGAAGGAAGTACATCCTCTGTTGTGCTTTCTTGATGAGGGAGCTGATGTTAAGTTCCCACTTGAGGTCCTGGGAGAGGATAGTGCCCAGGAAGCGGAAGGACTCTACAGTCTTGACTGGGGAGTCACACAGGGTGATGGAGGTGTGTGGGGCTGTGTTCTTCCTGAAGTCCACAACCATCTCCACTGTCTTAAGAGCATTGAGCTCTAAGTTGTTCTGGCTGCACCAGGTTGGCCGCTTCCCACCTATAATCAGACTCGTTTCCACCAGAGATGAGCCCAATAAGGGTGGTGTCATCCGCAAACTTCAGGAGTTTGACGGACGGATGACTGGAGGTGCAGCTGTTGGTGTACAGGGAGAAGAGCAGAGGAGAAAGGACGCAGCCCTGAGGTGATTGTGACTACATTTTCAATGTGGTAATAATACCTTTCAAGTTGTAGGCCTACTTACCATTTTACCTGTCT
The DNA here is from genome assembly GCF_038355195.1 of Osmerus mordax. Classification (NCBI taxonomy): domain Eukaryota; kingdom Metazoa; phylum Chordata; class Actinopteri; order Osmeriformes; family Osmeridae; genus Osmerus; species Osmerus mordax. The sequence continues at coordinate 14,980,886 of NC_090055.1, forward strand.
GTTAAAGCCCCATCAACAACAAAAAACGGGACCATTAACGGAACACAATGTATGAACATACATTTTAGAGGGTTTTAAAATGGTTCACTCACAAAAAAAGAGGCTAAACAAAGACTTTGTTACACTGGCACACCTTCTTATCATTGTGTATTTTTCTGACACTGTCTAATTAGGTGGCTAATTTGTCAAATAGTTGTCAAATAATATGACTTAAATAAATAATTTAAATTTGGTGTTGTAATAGAAGTTTTGATATGTTATTATACATGTAAAAGATCAAAAGTATCTTTAAAGATTGAATCTGCTTTACTAATGTGTGGTCATGAAAGGCTTTCTGTGTTCATTGTCTGTGAGAAAGTCTTATGTGAAAGTCCTGGAGTTCACAGGATGTGTAGGGGTTTGAGATATTTAACAAATGCTGAGTTATGGGGTGTAAAGGGTTAACTGATTAATAGAATGTTTGGTTAGTTGTTCATAGTGAACAGGTGACTGACTTAAAGATCCTGTAAAGTCAATTCCATGATTTGCTTCTCAGTACATTATATACGTGTGAAATTAGTTCCTGAAAGCATGTGCAAAGTGCTAAAACTTTGTTGCACCGAAATGTGTAGTTAGATCGTAGAACAGTTTCTCTTCCGTTTTCAGATCAGGTTTTAATGGGTGGGGCCAAAAAGTTACCCATCTATGTCATTTCGACCCATCTACGTCAGATCACTGACTGCTGTACTGGTATTGTAGCCTACATCAGCTAGCTAGCTAGCTTCAGGATCTCTCCCTCCACCCGCAACTTCAGCTGCGCTGCAACACTATTTAATTTCCTTATTGATGAGGAAAGGTAAAATAGGTGGATTGATTTTGCGAAGAGCCACGCTGATGGAATGCTTCGGATAAACTCCAACAGCCGCCTCTGCAGTGGATAAGAGAGTCTGCTAAATGACTAAATGCAGTGACCATTTCACGGCGGATAGTTTTAACATGGACACGAGACAGACAGGGTTCGCGGACACACGGCTTCTCTTGCAGCGCGGAGCCGTACCGAGCATCGCCCTCCCGGCCGTTCCTCCTCCGGTCGCACCTGGACAATCCACCGCCACAAGCAGTTCATCACTCTGTTCCGTGTGCTTGTTATAATTATACTAGATAAGTTTTCCAGAGGTATCTCTGCTATGAGTTAGTGCAAACCGCTAAATTGATATTAAGCTACTCGGTGTTGAATGACGGTATTTTGGTGAAATGGTAGCTAATGTGTTAGAAGTAGCCTAGTTGGAGAGCTCACTCTCTGCTGTCTCTGGTATCCATTTTTTCTGTTACAGCTTGGGGGAACATTTCATTTATATGCATCTGTATGTTTCACTCATTGAACAAATAAATTCTAATTGGGTTCGGCAAAGCACACCCAACCTTTGTGAGAACCTTTGTTCTCTCACATATATATTATTTTTATTTCTTTTTGCCCCCCTAAATGTCAGTCAATATTTGGCCTACATAGACAACCTAGGTGTCCAAAGTTTCGTCTTGGTAGCGATTGAGTTGCTTCTATTGGGATTTACGTTCCGTTGCATGGTTTAGGCTCAAGTTAAGTTTTTGTGGCGAAAAGTGAAGCTAATTTGCTAGCCACAGTCACTGACGTTACTAACGTCACTACGTCACTAACGTCACGAAAACACGCGTGACTACCTGTAGCAAAACATTCGTTTCGCATCTGTTAACTTGGGGGATAGCTAGGCTAACTATAGCTTTACTGCAAGGCAGCTGCAGAAACGCCACAATCAAAGAGGCCAGGGTGATAACTATTTACTCATTTTACTTTGTGATATGACACACAATTGTGATGTGTAATGTACAATATAAGCTGATATTATTAAGGAAGTAAATCTACTTTCGGAAACAGTAGTCTACTATTTCACTGAAGTATTAGCATCATGACATTAGCCTGTGTTGCCCGGGCAACACATACTACAGTGGTCTATGATGCATCTGTTTATTATGACATTATGACATTAGATTACAAGTAAACGATTTGTGGGTGAAATTATCATTACCTGTGGTTTCAATCCAGTATCACTGCAACGCTGTAGCCTACGCGAGACACTACAAAAACATCTACTGTAGCTACACAGCTGTAGGAAGTCAAACGGCGACAGAACATGTTCGGCACTCCCCTTACTTAAATCAAAAGTCTGTCTAACTACTAACCTGAACTTCATTGCCACAGCCTAAACTTTGTCAATCTGTTCATGAAAATAATTAATTTCAGCCTAAACTGTACAACGGAACGTTAAATCCAATTCAACCAACGCAATCGCTACCGAGACGAACACAGCAGTAGTCTAGTACTGTACCGTAGTAGTACAATTTACCGGGGCAGCTTCTCCACACAGGGCTATATCGCATTTTGCGTTGTTACTGACAATGATCGCAACCAGCGAGCTTTTTATGAATGAGCGATTTTCCACTAAATAAATGTCAAGCTTATTTACGTTTTGGGGGGCATATTTTCAGTTAGCAGATGGTACTGTTTGAATCGCGATTCCATCTTCTACTGCCGTTAACGTCGTAGAATAATCTTCAAAGGGGGTTCTTTATTCATGAATGAATGCAATGAGTAGGCTAAATGCATGAAAATATCACGAGAAGGGAAAAACTTAAAAGGACGTTAAGTCATAGAGATTAGGTAAATTTTTACACCGGTCTGCCAAATTTATTCGTTTTGATTCAACGATGAGACAGCCTCTTGCAGGGGAAATGAGAAGACATCTATTTAATTCTACACTTCACTCGTATTTTCAGTTGTAAATGAGCAGCAAAAAAAAATGCTTTTAAATCTATGTAATCTTTATAAATAATAAGTATGCATTTTTATATAAAATACAGAAATATCAGTTGTAAAAATTTCATTAAAAAACGGACCCCTGTGCAACCGACGCAAGCAAGCACACCCTACAATTTTAGAAATTGTACCCTCTCTAGTTCATACAAGTAATGCGAATATACATCGGTCATATTTCCCAATGTTCCCAGACAGCCAAATAGCATCAAGATTTGCATGCAGTGAAAGAAAATGTGCGTGTATCAGTACATTTGGACTCGCACCTTTAAGTCCCTCACAGTGCGAGAGGTGTCCAGACAACTTGCACAAGCACTTACAATCAAAACAGATGGACATGCATGTCAGAATATGGGATGGTGGAGAGGTAAAAACCACATACATTGGCTCAGAATTCATGGGACATTTCTCTAAAATTCTCTTTATGCACGTTATATGTTATGTTGTTGAATATACATGTATTATGGTATTTTCTTTCCTGAAATTAATATACATTTCTTTTGTTTTTCATTGTGCTGCAACCTATTTTTATCTCATTCATAAATGATAATGAAATGTATTAATTTGTTAAGTTATTAATTTGACAGTTATTAAACAGATATTAATATTCAGTTTTATGCATCATTTGTTTAATGCGTTGGTAAATGCCGAACATTTTTCAGCATGGAATTTTGGCTAAAAATCATGGAAAAGTCATGCCAAAATGTGTATGAACCCTGAACTTGGTAGATGTAGGAAGGGACCAGGAAACTCGCTGTTGCCCGCCATGGAGACTGGTTTCCGGTTGGCGACCAGGTCCAGCGTTGGCAGACCGACGACCAGGCAGGTACTGACAGCTCAAACCCCCCACACCACAGGGGATGTGTGGAGGGGGGACAGAGAGAGGAGAGCAGGGATTAGAGAATGCCAGGAGCAGATAACAGTTACAGTAATATTAGAATGAGATCCCCAGCGGTCAAGTGTGGACTAGTGCAGCAATTTAGCAGAGCAAAAAAGGGTATTTGATGGAGCCCTAGACAATAAGACACTGCCAGCCCATCTCGGTTGGAACATAAAATCTGTTCCAGGGGAAAGAACTCTAAAATAAGTTATATTTATAGAATAAGGGTGAGAATGCCCCGTCCCCCGTTGTCACCAACTAGTAACGGAAACTATAACAACAACAATATACAGTAACAGGTTTACTTTATTTGTAAAATCTAGATGGGGCAACGTGAACATATAGAAGCTTTAATTGCAATTTAAAAGTTACATGCGATACACACAGACAAACACACACCCCAGGTTTACATAGAAAGTACATACACACATACTTATCTTTAGCAGTCTAAACAAGAACGTATTTAACCTAATTTTGAATGTCGAAACAGTAACAGCCTCCTTAATTGAGACAGGTAATTTATTCCAGAGAAGAGGTGCTCTATATGAGAACGCCCTGCCTCCAGCAGTTTTTTTCTTAATTTTGGGAACCACCAGATAGCCGGCATCTTGAGATCCAAGTGTCCTTGCGGGGCGATAGGGTGCAAGGAGACCAGAAAGGTAAAGTGGTGCCAATCCATGCAGAGATTTGTAGGTTAGTAATAGAACTTTGAAATCAGCTCTGGCTTTGATAGGGAGCCAGTGTAAAGAGACGAGGGTAGATGTTATGTGATCAAACTTTCTGGTTGTAGTCAATAGTCTAGCAGCAGCATTTTGCACACGCTGTACATTTTTTAAGTAGGACCTGGGAGGCCAGAGAATAACACATTGCAGTAGTCCAGTCGGGATGTAACAAATGCATGTATTAGTTTTTCAGCATCATCCTTTGAGAGGAATTTTCGTATTTTGGCTATGTTACTGTCGAAGTACAATAATCCAATTTTTTTTCCAATATCCAAGTTTTAAAACAGCACGGAAAAGGCAGCAAAGTAAGATGCAAAGTGTTTATTCGAATCCAACACAAAGGATTGATTCCAACAAACGTGAGTAGACCCCGGAGTCTGACTGGCCTTTTTCTCCGGACATTTGCCTATATATATCTACTTTCCATTATTTTAAGATCTTTTGTCATTGGTACATTATCTCTGGTCACAGATGCATTTATGTATTTCACACCCAGTTGGTCAATCGTCACAAAATTTACATTGCCAGTACTTTTCCTCTACTTTCTCTTACCAAGGGCCACGTGGGGCCATGCCGCCCAGCTGCACAGGGACATTGAGTCTAAGCACATAAATCTGTCCCCTGACATCAGGCGGTTGTAGTTCTCAATATCTGGGCTATGTTGTCCTTCATGGGAGAGGCCTACACACATGAAATGTTGTGTATTGAAACACTGGCATTCCAGTTTCTTGTTGTGGACTGTGCACATACAGCTTACATCACGGTAGGCAATTTGCCTTGCAGCCACACAAACAACTTGGTGGATCCGCATTGTGGATGGAACTACTGGCAAATTGGCTGGCATACCTTGGACGGCTTTCTCGATGGCCTCGTCTTCAATGAAGTAAAGCTTGATGGCAGTGTTGTTCTCCTCTAAGACCCTGTACAGAGTATGAGCATTTGGGATGTCACATCCTTGACTTATCAGCCTGTCTGCGGTTCTTTTTAGGGTTGCACCAACACCATCTGGTGCTCCCTTCACATGCCCTGCTTCAAAGAAATTCCAAGACCCTGCCCTCAAGCCCCTCTTGGCCAGTTCTGTGCTGAACAGAAAGAAATTGCCTTTTTGCCTGTACTGGGTACAAGGGCCATCGCTGAAGAAGTGTACTGTTGATATGTTGGGGTGGGTATGTTGCAGGTCATCAAGCACAGGACTGAGGTGTGCCCAGATAGCAGGAGGAGCCTTATTCCTTGATGGAGAAATGGTGGTGAAGCAAGTTGGTTGCTGATTCTGTCCAACGTAGAGGACACCTGTGTGGAGGACGGCCTGTTCATGAGATGAACCAAAGTGAACAGACTGTATCTCTGTCCCATATCTGCAGGTGAAGTTTTCTGAAAAATCAATATGGATAAGGCACTCATCTGCAGACATGTTTTTCTTGAGTTTGCGACAGTAAGCATACTGCTGTTTAATGTTGAAAATATGTTTCCGAAACCTGAAGAGGAGCGTATGAAACAACTGTACTAGTTGTTCCTGCGTCATGTTTGCCTCATCCTTCACAGTGACTTTTACTGTTTGACCTTCCTCATTTTTTCTTTGCTTTTCTTTGACCATCCACTGGAGAAAGACAACATTTTCATCAGCAGCATACAAGCTTGACATTGGAACTGTTTGGTTCTTGTATTGTTCACATTCACCGTACATGCACTGCTTATTCAAGGAACTACAACACACACTTTCAACTAAATCTTCAAGCACTGACGATTCAATAAGCTTAATTTGTTTGAGCTTCTCTGCGACAAAGGTCAGGTTTTCGTGAAGCTTACACATACAAGTGTCCCGATCAGCAAGGGAAGGGTAAACCACCCAGAAAGGCCTGAGGCGGCTGAACATGGAGTATGACATTTCTTCTGTGTTCTCTGCAAGAAACTTCCTATGCAGATTTTTCAACGTGTCAAGGAGGAACCTCTTCTGCATCTTCTGTTTGTTCTTTGTTTTAGTTTGCTTTTTGCCAGTGGTCATTCTACTGATATCATCACGTGTGAAGAAATCCCTCACCCTCTTCTTGATGTCCACAAAGTTTGAGATTTTCTTTCTTTGAAATGTACATACACTGCCTGTGAGCTTCCAGCGTTTCTTTGAAAAACCCAAAGCAGACTCTGAAAATGATTGCAGTCTATACTTCTTAATAATGTTACCTGCCACTACTCTGGATATAATTTACTTCTCTCATTCAGTTTTTGCATTTTTATAATGCTCCTTTATTTGAGCAACGAGTGCTGTGTGATGCAGTGCAGATCTTCTGACATCACTTGGTACAGCTGTGGATTTTGACGAAGTCTTCTTTTCTAAACGCTGGAGCCTTTTTTTGTACTTTTCTTTGGCCCTCCTTTCTTCATAAAGACATTTCTGTAAATCAGCTACCTGCTTTCTCAATTTGTCTTTTGTTTTTCTTGATTTTTTCTTCCCCTTCACAGATTGTCTAAAACAAACAAATAGACAATTCAATTTTATTTATTGTATCAAATCATAACAAGGTAAGTTCATAAGCAGTATAAATAAATGTTAAGGCAGTTTTGAAGAAAGTGTACAAAGTTACCAGAAATCATAATTGTATGCACTCCTTTGCACTCCTAGTCTCTCTCTCTCTCAATCTTTTTCCTAACCTTGTGGGCTCATGTGACATCACCACGTCTCTATCAGGACTTTGTGGAGGGGTGGCAATAGTATTAACAGCCATTTCCCTTTGCTTTTGCCGCTCCTTCGCTTTTCTCCATCCCTTTCTCCTCATCTTTTGACCTCTCTTATCTAGATCTCCTATTCCTTTCTTCTTTCCTGCTAAAACATCTTTTGTCCATCTCATGCGTTCACTCCTGAGGTACTTTTCCCTTCGTTCTGGATCAGCATTTCTTCTTGCCCTGTACTCTCTTTGCCTTTCTGCTGCTGTTTTTGCCATTGTTGAATCTGAAATTGTAGGTCAAGGTCAAGTCAATGACCAGTTTACTCTCCAAAACTAATTACTGTATCCTTTTAATCACTATGTTGTAAAATGAACGTGAACTTGCAGATATTACTCCTAAATATGTCAATGTATATAGGAGAGAGAACAAATTAATTGTCACTTTTTTTAAGTTATTATTTTCAAATATTCCTCGTACTTTTAGTTGATACTGTAAAACCGTAAACAACAAACATTCAACAAGAAAATATGATTGGTATTAAGCAATATACATTAAATATTGCTAAGATTTAAAGAAATACAAGGACAGGGGTAAAAGCTTGAATTTCTCAGAAAATAAAATGTCTTATGCTGAGAAAATGGATTATGCATAATAAGGGGGCATATAAAATTAATTTAACAAAAAAAAAACATTATTATTTAACACTGTACTCAAAATGAGTCACGCCATTTGCATGATGGTCAATAGGGACAGGCGAAATTCTTAATACTCCTAAGAAAAGCAAACATATAAGTATTGAAATTCATCTCTGTTTAAAATCATATTCTCTACTCCATATTAAAAACATGTAAAACTTTGAAATGTTGTAATTTAAGAGTAGTTTGATAAATGTTCTGACAAGTTATAACACTAGTACATCTTGGGACACTGACAATACTGAAATGTCACCGAATCTGTAGAATGACCCACTTCTCTCTCTGGCACTCAAACTCTATTTATCTGGTCTTTACATTTGGCCTTGTTTTAGTGGCAATTCTAATCAATCAATAGCTTTGCATCTGGTTTTCAATAATATAGCATATAAAAGTAAAAAAGGTGATTAAGTGGTTCTATATCAATCATATAAACCATGATCATTTCTCCATCGTCATAATTACAGAAGTGTGATGTTTTTTCTACAACATTACGTAGATGGAAAATGCAGTTCTGATAATTTGCTTAATATGGTACTCAAATGAAAGGTCTGGGTCCATTGTGACTCCTAGATTTTTTACCAGCTTGGAGAGACTTTGATGCCATATAAGTCTAAGGTCAGATTGGATAAATTATTTCTGTATTTTTTAGAACCGAAAATTTGAACCTCTGTTTTATCCGAATTGAGAAGAAGGAAACAACCATCCTGGTCCACGTAACTCTGTCAGAGTCTATTGCATTTTGTACTTCTGTCGATCAATTTCTTATTTTTTGATAGTGACTGCATCCAATCAGCGACGAAGTGTAGTACCAACCCTTTCCGTTTTGAGTTAATGTAATGTGTTTTTGAGTTAATGTAATGTTGTTTCCCATTTGGGGGAGCGTGACTTCTGTTTAGGGGTGGAACAATATATTGTGGAACAATATATCACAATTAGTTCTGTCAGTTAAACGCGTTCTTTTTGGCCTATCAAACTTTGTAGTTTTTTTTCACATACTGTTGCAACGACTACTGACGTTAGAAAAACGACAACACACCGGATCTAGCTAGACCGGAAACAAAACAACAGGCACACCGCACACACTTGTTTGGGCTTGCGAGCCGGCTAAAGAGTAATAGGCTAACGTTACGTTTTGAGTGGATAGCGAGTACGAGACGCCGAAATGGATGCCAATAAGATTCTGAATGGAAAGGTTACTTTTAAAAAGTTGCCAAATGGTTCCAATGACAAGATCAAATTGATCTGTGTGTTTTGTCGGTGTGAACTGAGCTATCATCGCAGCACGTCCACTCTGAAATACCCCGCCCCCTCGTCAAAGCCAGGCAATGTTGCAATGTTGTTTTCAATAAAAAAAAACATTTGCACTAACTAAGCAATCAAATCCACTTTTCCATGTTGATAAGAGCATTAAAATGAGAAAAAATAATAGGACAAAAAGAAATCAAGGGACATTTATCCATTGTCACTGGACTCGCGATATCAGTGGACTCAACAGGCGATTATTCGTTGTTGGATTTTATATTCAGAATAAAGGGGAGTGTCTTGATGTAGATGTGACAGTTCGTTGGTAAATTCCTCGGCTGGTGTTGTCTCATCTGATTCACAGACAATTCTGAGAAATGCTCAACATTGCACAGGTAGCAACCAAGCTAATGTGTCTCTCCTAACTATATGGAACACATTTCTGTGAAAAACGTTTACAGTAGTTACATTAACATTGCATGGGCTCAATCGTGAAATCGTGAAAAAATCAGCAGTCTTCTCTGCCTGGGGGGCGTGTCGCCTGAAGGAGTTGAAGCTTGAAGGATTTTAAATTTTGTGTTTATTCCAATATGTAATGATAGTATTCAATGACACAAATCTGTGTTCTAGAAAGAGTGGTCTGGAGTCGCAGAGGTCCGTTAATATACGCTTTAATGCAGCAGTTGGAAATCAACAAGTACAGAGCTCTGGGGTTGTCTACGTTTCCCTACCCGCAACAGTTTGGGTTGGTTCACGAAGTCCAACTGGCTATCTGTCCCTGCCCCAGCATATATTATACAGTGCAATTAAAACAGAAAGATGAAAAGAGGGTTGAGCTTGTTCTCTCGTGCATCAGGGAGTTGTTCTTGCCTACGAGTCCCACCTGCTCGGGTGCCATCTCCACCCGGTTTCAAGGTTGTTTCTGAAATGGAGAGATTAAGACACAAAGAACAGCCTGCTTCCCACACCCTGTGTGAGACACCATGTTTAAGCCTGAGCACACTTCTAAGTTCATAAGACAGAACTTTAATAAGCACAATGCATAACTTTAATAAGCACAATATATTCTTTAAGCTCCGCCCCCTTGCTGGAAGGCGCCAGCTCTCTCAAGTAGGCTACCTCCGACCCAGATAATGGACGCTACGTCAAGCCGAACAAAACAGTATAGAACTAGAGAGGGTACAATTTCTGGGGAAATTGTAGGGTGTGCTTGCTTGCGTTCCGTTTTTGGATGACATTTTTACAACTGATATTTCTGTATATTTTATATAAAAATGCATACTTATTATTTATAAAGATTACATAGATTTAAAAGCATTTTTTTTGCTGCTCATTTACAACTGAAAATACGTGTGAAGTGTAGAATGAAATAGATGTCTTCTCATTTCCCCTGCAAGAGGCAGCCTCATCGTTGAATCAAAACGAATAAATTTGGCAGACCGGTGTAAAAATTGACCTAATCTCTATGACTTAAACGTCCTTTTAAGTTTTTCCCTTCTCGTGATATTTTAAGGCATTTAGCCTACTCATATTGCATTCAATCATGAATAAAGAACCCCCTTTGAAGATTATTCTACGACGTTACCGGCAGTAGAAGATGGAATCGCGATTCAAACAGTACCATCTGCTAACTGAAAATATACCCCCCAAAACGTAAATAAGCTTGACATTTATTTATTGGAAAATCGCTTTCATAAAAAGCTCACTGGTAGCGATCATTGTCAGTAACAACGCCAAGTGCGATATAGCCCTGTGTGGAGAAGCTGCCCCGGTAAATTGTACAGTACAGTAGACTACTGCTGTGTTCGTCTTGGTAGCGATTGCGTTGGTTGAATTTGATGTAACGTTCCGTTGTACGGTTTAGCCTGAAATTAATTATTTTCATGAACAGATTGACAAAGTTTAGGCTGTGGCAATTAAGTTAAGGTTAGTAGTTAGACAGACTTTTGATTTAAGTAAGGGGAGTGCCGAACATGTTCTGTCGCCGTTTGACTTCCTACAGCTGTGTAGATGTTTTTGTAGTGTCTCGCGTAGGCTACAGCCTTGCAGTGAGCAACACTGGTTTGAAACCACAGGTAATGATAATTTCACCCACAAATCGTTTACTTGTAATGTCATAAATCCTACAACGAAAATGTATTTGTGAGGAATGTTTATTTTAACGATTGAAAACAGATGCATCATAGACCACTGTAGTATGTGTTGCCCGGGCAACAGAGGCTAACGTCATGATGCTAATACTTCAGTGACATAGTACATATATGTCTATGTAGTAGACTACTGTTTCCGAAAGTAGATGTACTTCCTTAATAAAATCAGCTTATATTGTACATTACACGTCACAATTGTGTGTCATATCACAAAGTAAAATTAGTAAATAGTTATCACCCTGGCTTGTGGCGTTTCTGCAGCTGCCTTGCAGTAAAGCAGTTAGCTTAGCTATCTCCCAGAAGTTAACGAGCTGCTAAACTAATGTTCTGCTAGAAGTAGTCACGCGAGTTTTCGTGACGTTAGTGACGTAAGTAGCGTCATTGACTGTGGCTAGCAAGTTAGCCACCGTTAGCTTCACTTTTCGCCACAAAAACTTAATTTCCACTTAAACCATGCAACGGAACGTAAATCCCAATAGAAGCAACTCAATCGCTACCAAGACGAAACCTTGGACACCTAGGTTGTCTATGTAGGCCAAATATTGACTGAGATTTAGGGGGGCAAAAAGAAATAAAAATAATATATATGTGAGAGAACAAAGGTTGTGCCCTTGCCGAAGGCAAAGCACACCCAACTAGAGAGGATACAATTTCTGGGGAAATTGTAGGGTGTGCTTGCTTGCGTCGGTTGCACAGGGGTCTGTATATTTTATATAAAAATGCATCGGGCCTACTTATTATTTATAAAGATTACATAGATTTAAAAGCATCTTTTTTTTGCTGCTTATTTACAACTCAAAATACGAGTGAAGTGTAGAATGAAATATGATGTCTTCTCATTTCCCCTGCCAGAGGCAGCTGACAGGCTGAATCAAAACGAATACATTTGGCAGACCGGTGTTAAAATGGACCTAATCTCTATGACTTAAACGTCCTTTTAAGTTGTCCCTTCTCGTGATATTTTCAGGCATTTAGCCTACTCATATTGCATTCATTCATTAATAAAGAACCCCCTTTGAAGATTATTCTACGACTTTACCGGCAGAAGATAGAATCGCGATTCAAACAGTACCATCTGCTAACTGAAAATATGCCCCCAAAAACGTAAATAAGCTTGACATTTATTTAGTGGAAAATCGCTCATTCATAAAAAGCTCACTGGTAGCGATCATTGTCAGTAACAACGCAAAATGCGATATAGCCCTGTGTGGAGAAGCTGCCCCGGTAAATTCTACTACTACAGTACAGTACTAGACTACTGCTGTGTTCGTCTTGGTAGCGATTGCGTTGGTTGAATTCGATTTAACGTTCCGTTGTACGGTTTAGGCTGAAATTAATTATTTTCATGAACAGATTGACAAAGTTTAGGCTGTGGAAATGAAGTTCAGGTTAGTAGTCAGATTGTTTCAACTATTGAAAGACTTTTGAGTAAGGGGAGTGCCGAACATGTTCTGTCGCCGTTTGACTTGAACAGCTGAGGAGTTTTTGTTAGCTACTCACACTAGTGTCTCGGGGAGGCTACAGCGTTGCAGTGAGCTACACTGGTTTGAAACCACAGGTAATGGTAATTTCACCAACAAATCGTTTACTAATGTCAGAATAAATCATACAACGAAAATGTATATGTGAGGAATGTTTATTTTAACGATTGAAAACAGATACATCATAGACCACTGTAGTATGTGTTGCCCGGGCAACACAGGCTAATGTCATGATGCTAATACTTCAGTGAAATAGTAGACTACTGTTTCCGAAAGTAGATGTACTTCCTTAATAATATCAGCTTATATTGTACATTACACATCACAATTGTGTGTCATATCACAAAGTAAAATGAGTAAATAGTTATCACCCTGGCCTCTGCTTGTGGCGTTTCTGCAGCTGCCTTGCAGTAAAGCTATAGTTAGCCTAGCTATCCCCCAAGTTAACAGATGCGAAACGAATGTTCTGCCAAAGGTAGTCACGCGTGTTTTCATGACGTTAGTGACGTAAGTAACGTCAGTGACTGTGGCTAGCAAATTAGCCACCGTTAGCTTCACTTTTCGCCACAAAAACTTACCTTAAGCCCAAACCATGCAACGGAACGTAAATTCCAATAGAAGCAACTCAATCGCTACCAAGACGAAACTGTTGACACCTACGTTGTCTATGTAGGCCAAATATTGACTGAGTTTTAGGGGGGCAAAAAGAATAAATAATAAGAAGAAGAATAATAATATATATGTGAGAGAACAAAGGTTGTGCCCTTGCCGAAGGCAAAGCACACCCAATTAGAATTTATTTGTTCAATGAGTGAAACATACAGATGCATATAAATGAAATGTTCCCCCAATCTGTAACAGAAAAAATGGATACCAGAGACAGCAGAGAGTGAGCTCTCCAACTAGGCTACTTCTACCCGGCAATTCAATCAATTTCCCGGCACATTTGCAATGTAACGCAATGCAGATGTGCACACTGCCCCCTACCGAACAAGATGGGTAGCTTGGTCAGCAGGGAGCTGAAGAAGAGCGGCTACTGACGTCACTCTGCTGCGCCGCTCAGAATGCTTTTTCGTTCATTTTGCATTTCTGCAAATGCATTTGAATTTGAATTGTGGTCACAATTTTGCAGTCACGTTCTTAAAATAAAAATGCATTTCTGGAAATGCATTTGAATTTGAATTGTGGTCACGATTTAGCAGCCACGTTCTTGAAAATGAAAACGCATTTCTGGAAATGCATTTGAATTTGAATTGTGGTCACGATTTTGCAGACACTTTCTTAAAATGAAAATGCATTTCTGCAAATGCATTTGAATTTTCAAATTTTACATTTCAAATTGAATTTTGGTATCTATTTGCTGGGGCATATTTTGAAAATTAAATCTCAAATGTCTATTTCTTTTTCATTTTAATTAAGTGAAAGATTGAGCACTCTTGAAGAAGAAAATTAAAATGCAAATAGGATGATTGATTACTAATTTCATTTATGAGTCAAATAATGCAGCTACATTCTTAAAATGCAAATGCATTTCTGGAAATGCATTTGAATTTTGGTAATGATTTGCTTCCATACCTACCAACATGCTAGCAATAGGTGAATTGGTGACCGTTGCTAGAAACACATATTTACATTTTACATTACATTTACATTTAGTCATTTAGCAGACGCTCTTATCCATAGCGACTTACAGTGAGTACAGGGACATTCTCCCCGAGGCAAGTAGGGTGAAGTGCCTTGCCCAGGGACACAACATCATTTTTGGCACGGCCGGGAATCGAACCAGCGACCTTCTGATTACTAGCCCGATTCTTTAACCGCTTTAACCGCTCAGCCACCTGACTCAGCCAATCAGCGTCCTCAAAAATTATTCCTAATGGGTGCTGAAATAATCGCCCCAAGCAAAGAGTATAGAAGTGATTTTGCAACTGTAGGGCATACTTTACGTTATTGAAAATGACTCCGGACCGGACTTCAGCCATTCTCAAATTCTGTCAGATATCCTCTCCAAAATACTTTTGAGAGGAGAACTTTAGTGGAGAAAATAAAAATAAAAGAGTTTGGCCCAGATCAACCTGACCAAAATTACACAACATGCGAGCGAAAAGGGTACAGCTAAATCATACACGAGAGGTTTCTCCAACGATTGGTAAGCTACAACAGAAAGGCCTGGCTAGCTGGATGCATTAATGTCAATGCCTTATTTTGCTTCCCGTGCTTGTTTTTCATAACATTCGGAACAGATACAGCATGGACTGTTACAGGAGTTAAGGACATTAAACATTTATCTGAGAAAACAAAACAAGTGCACAAAGGCACACATGGAGAATACAATCAAGCTAGCCATGCCAGGCAGAGACAATATCGTTATGCAACTGGACGAAGGTCACTGGATTGGGGTGAGGAAACACAACGAAGAAGTGGATAAGAACAGGCACGTTCTATCAAAGATAATTGATTGTGTTAAATTCATCTATAAATCCTTAATATTTAGTTTTACAGTAATAGTTGTGTTGTGTTTTCTAATAATACCAGGGAGAGTGGCTCAAGTGCCCAGATGTCCTGAAGGCATGAAGTCGAACGCACCTAATGTAATGTTGTTTCCCATTTGGGGGAGTTGACTCGTATTTGGGGGGAGTGTTTTCATTTGAGGGATGCACTCATGTTAGTGGGTGTGATTTGCACTTCAGGGCCACCGTAGTCCACCCTACCACTAGGCCTTCCATAGTATATATGACCCAATCGGCGTTCGAACGACCCATAACTAACGTGTACACACTGAGGTCACATTGCACACGTTTTGTAATGTTTGAGTAACACTGCTGGACTACTACAAAATGGAGACTACTAAATCAGGTAGGTATTATAAAATAGAACACTAAAATTTGAGCAACCACAGTTTAAAACTCATATTTACCCGTTTGTTCTGCTGTTATTGTTATAATGCTAGTCTTGTACTGATCGGCTAACTAACCAGCAAAGCTAGCCAGCTAGCCTAGCTACTGGGACGTTGTTGCATGCTCTTACACATTACTACAGTCAATCATCCTTGTCATCGGTTGATAGCTAGCTAATTCAGTTGTATTTGGCTTTTAGAGCGGAATTTCATTTTTATGGTAGCTCATCGATAAATTCGCAATCTGCAGCTAGTGATCATGTTGTTAGTTTGCCATATCCGCTAGGCTAGTTAGTCAGAGAGCTGTGGCTAGTAAAGTCTAATGTAGGCCTACACTTTATGGTGAAAAGTATGTTGACACCTGACCATCACATGCATATGGCCAGTAAATTATTTCTACACCAAATTCGACAAAACATTTTGAATAAACATCACTTTGTGCATTGGGGCATGAGCAAGCTCATTGGTGCTGTTATGCCAAAAACTGTCACCAATGTGTGCTGTTTTTCATGATTGTGGGCGAAAGCCCTTTATTTTACATTTGGAAATATTGGTGCTAAAGCATGAAATATCATATGTCTAGACAATTCTGTGGCTTTCTTGTTTATTTTTGAGAATACCCCCACGCACAAAGTGAGGTCCTTTACAGAAATGCAAGTTTGGAAGAATGTGCCTGACCTGTACAGACCTAAACACCAACACATTTGGTATTACATTATAATGCCATCTCCAAGCCAAGTCTTATCAACATCATTGCCCAACCTGCTCTTTTTGCTGAATGGAAGCAATTTCCATGTGTTCCAACACTGATATGGACAGCCTTCCCAGAAAAGTGAAGGCAGTTATAGGTGGGAACCAACTCCATATTAATACTCATGATTTTGGAATGAAAGGTACACTGAGTGGTCTTCACATTAGGGTTGCCACCCGTCCTGGTTTTACCGGGATTGTTGTCTTTTTTGACTGACTGTCTCGAAAAGATTAATATTTTTTTTCCTGTGACACAAATTGACCCGTTTTTTTGTGAAAATGTATTTTCAAATAAAACCTCATTTGGAATGTCCTTCTACTGCTATTCTATTTTCCTGCTTATGTTCATACATCCAATTTTGTCTCAGTAAACTATTAGCCTAAAACACAGCAAAGATTGGCCATGTGTTTACTTTTATTTGATTGGTAACCCCTCCCCCCCACACACACTCCCCAGTCACCGTCCAAGTGTCCCGGTTTTTCGCTTTATCCAAGGTGGCAAACCTAGTTCACATACTTATTCATAAAGTGTGTGTGGTCATTTTCAGAAGATCCTTTCCTCAGGCATGTGGAGACAGACGTGCTAATTCCGAAGATTATGAGGGAAAAAGCTAAGGAGCGCTGTGCTGAGAAAGTTGATGGTGAGTGATGGCTAACCAGCTAGCTAGTTGCACAGAGATCTGAGGGTGCCTTATGCTCTCGTTACTCAACATCTTTTAGAGGTAAGGATTTGACAGGTTTAAGTTAAGTGGCAGTAGTGAAGCATCACTTGCCCTCTAATTTTCTGGTTAGAAGTTTCCTAGGGACTTCCTGATCAAATATTATTGTCATACTTTGTTGCCAATTCAATATGTAGCCTATTGAATATATTATTTTTAGTGGTGGGCCGTTATCGGTGTTAACGCGCTAACGTGAGACTCTTATCGGGCGATTAAAAAGAATATCGCCGTTAATCTATTCTCAAAGTTGGGTTGGGAGCTTGGTCTATACTACGCAAGCTATGATGACTTTCACCTTGATATTTTAGCGCGGATGTATACCTAGCCGAATTGCACTGTAGGGGGCGAAAACGAGTCTTCGAACCTGTGTGTATGCCTTGTGTATGAAATTATCACATCAAACGTGACGTGCTAACATGGATGCAGCTATGAAGCCGCCTGGTTTGCTTCAGGGAAAATTTATTTTTAAGAAGCTTCCCAATGGAAACCTCGACAAGACTAAGCTTGTTTGCACCTTGTGCTATGCGGAATTAGTTTACTGTGGGAGTTCTTCCAGTCTCAAATACCACCTAAACGCAAAGCATCCCTTAGCTAATGCGGAAGATGCCGGGCCAAGCACTGATGCTAGCGCAGGAGAAGAGTCGTCGTCAAACTACGATGTTTGAGTGCAACCGAGGCAAGCACGTCAGCACAGCTCATCAGCCAAGATAACTAATCTAATAAACAGTTAATAAACACAAGTACATCTTATTGAACATAATTTAGTTTCATAAATTTATGAAATTTATTTTCATCAGAATTATGTCGTTTGGTTTGAGAGCGTTTTGTCTGAGAATGACGCCGTGTAGTTTGAGAGCGTTTTGTCTGAGAATGATGTTGTTTGGTTTGAGAGAATGATGGCGTTTAGTTTGAGAGCGTTTTGTCTGAGAATGATGTTGTTTGGTTTGAGAGCGTTTTGTCTAAGAATGACGCCGTTTAGTTTGAGAGCGTTTTGTCTGAGAATGATGGCGTTTGGTTTGAGTGTTTTGTCTGAGACTGAAGCCGTTTCGCCTGAGTCTGACGACTTTTGGTCTGAGACTTGACGCCTTTTCGTTTGAGTCTGACACTTGAGTCTGAGATCTGAGGATGTCCTAAAATGAACACCGTACGCCTGGTTGGCTTCAGGGAAAATGTATTTTTAAGAAGCTTCCCAATGGAAACCTCGACAAGACTAAGGTTGGTTGCACCATGTGCTATGCGGAATTTGTTTACTGTAGGAGTTCTTCCAGTCTCAAATACCACCTAAACGCAAAGCATCCCTTAGCTAATGCGGAAGATGCCGGGCCAAGCACTGATGTAGCGCTGGGGAAGAGTCGTCGTCGAACTACGATGTTTGAGTGCAACCGAGGCAAGCCCGTCAGCACAGCTCTATCAGCCAAGCTAACTAATCTAATAAACATTTAATAAACACAAGTACATCTTAATGAACATAATTTATTTTCATCACCAATTATCATAGTAGAACAGCTTTCTCAAGCAGTTTGTGATGCATTTTGGAAACAGGAGATGAGCTCCTGGTCTAATGTGCCACCTGGCTTGAGAAACTCGTTCTCAAAGACTTACTTTTAGTCATTATTTGGGTAGCACACATATTCTGAATGCCTTCGGCGGAGTTCAAATGAGCCATTTTAATCTAGATTAACGCCAAGATTACAGTGAGATTAATCTAGATTAAAAAAAATTATCTATGCCCACCACTAATTATTTTGTTATTTAGGATTCCTCCATCTGGAGACAACCTATTGTGTTTGTTAGGAGTTTATCAGCATTCCTCTGTAAACCTATTGGTTTTGTTAGTGTTTATATCATTTTTATTATTCACCTTAAAGTTCCCATTATCTCACAATCTCAACCGTAAAAGGTTTTCAAATATGCCACAAATTTGGCACATTGATACTACAGGCCATGATCTGTTCCACACATGAGGAGGACACTTCTAAATGTTACTGTGTGCAAAGGCAAATATCTCAAAAAACTTAGCTGGAAAATCAAACTGTTCCCGAACCCCGTGGGGAGGAGGGCCACACCATCAGGGCCACCAACAAAACTCAGCAAAACTTGTTCTTGCTCTGGCTTTAGCTGTTGGATATTCGGCAGCGTTGCCACAACGGACCGAATGGCTTTGCTCGCATCTTTCTCCGCCGCCATTACGGAACTAAAACACAAACTAGCGCACAACATCAACGTCATCGTTCTCAGCCACTCCCTCTGTTCGCTGATTCGCCAGTAGAAAATCAACCAGAAATATCTGACTTGCGTACCTCATGGCCAGACCTATGTACAGAAGCAAAAATAAAATTGAGCGGAAGTACATAGGAGGGCAGAGCCAGGCTAACCATTTCATTCTTTCTGAGGGGAAACCAGATAACGACCATTGTAAGAGAGAAAACAATACCCCACTCTTATCTTCTTTGAATTGAGGTTAAATAATATAGTTGGCAGTGACATTATCAACAACTGTATTTTGTGAGCTACTCTTATTAAGAAAAAGATAAAACTTGTATACAATATCATATTCACATTTAAATAAAGACTTAAATTTAATATTATTATGGATTTACCCGCACGAATTGACCCCCCCCACAAAAGATACGACATGAAGGAAATGCAACATTACCTGCTTTGGCAATTGAGGGATAGACAAAAGTGTATATAAACACTTTACATGCATAGGAAAGTTCCTTCATCTAAAGCTGTCAAGTCCTATAACTTGCATGGTGTATTGTGTGCTACTGAATCAACCTGAGGCATATATGCTTTTCCCTCAGGCCAATCAGCAGCACACACAAAAAAAAAAAAAAAATATTCTGCTCCTTGACATGTCACTTAAATGCATTTTTCCGTTATCATGTGGGGCAGTTGTCGGTCTTTTCCCTGAAGCTCATTGTTGAGTGTACTCAATTTTCTCTGGTCAAGTCTGTCAAAAACCCCAGATCCAGCAGCAACACATCATCTGACCGTTTCTTGTGCTCTTCGTTCCTTGCAGACAGAAAAGTCTTTATCTCGGAGCAAGTCAACAAAGCGTTGTAACACCTTCCCGCGACTCAACCATGACATCAGCATGAAGTAGTAGGTCTCCGTAGGCGGCATCGAGCTCATCTAATAACACCTTGAATAAGCGATGCTGAAGTGCTTTTGATCGTATTGAGTTTATCAGTTTGACCACCAGTGTCATTACGTGAGAAAAGTCCTGGGGCCTCATGTATAAAAGATTGCGCAGCTTACATACCAGAAGATGGCATATGGCCAAAACTTGAAAAGTACCTACGCACAGAAATATTCACATGTATAAAACCGGTCGTACGCCAGGTCCTGCGCACCTTTCCTCACCAGGCCCATCAACCTCAACCTCATGAGGAAGGACGTCTGTGATCTGAAATTACATGATAATACAGATCATGCAGCAGATAGTTGCATGAAGTTAGTGTTTTTTTATTCTATTGCAAATATAGCAATATTTAAGAATAAAATATCAAAAGTTTACATACCTCGGTTGACAGCCGTGACTCCCGACAATACATCAGTCGGTAGGGTGAATACCTGGTGGAAGCCTGAATACTGGTGTTATGTGCAAACAAAATTACCTTCATGTTATCCTCCCACCGTTCTTGATGGCCATCCAGAGTCTTCCCGATGGCCCTCTTCAGTGTCTGGTTGGTCCTCTCATCCAGTCCGTTGGTCTGGGGATGGTAGGCGGACGTGATCCAATACTTTGCCCCCCACTTCTCGAACAAGAGAAGTGGGGGGCAACCTAAATAACCTAATTAAGTACAAATGTAATCATTAGTTTAGTTTGTGTGTGTAGTATGTCCACAACATTTAAGAAATGTTTTATTTAGCATCTACTTGACCTTGTTCCAGAACTCTCTGCCTTGGTCCGTCAGGATGACCTCTTGTGCGCCATGGGTGTGGAAGATGTCCATCAGGGCCTGGGATGTTGCCAAGGCTGTCCTAGCAGTACATAGAACACAACAATATACATGGAGCTATAATATACAGTTTCAATCAAAATTATTCAACCCCATTGCGTATTAGGCTTATTGGCAAATTGTACAATTTTTCTGAAGTTTGCAATAAACAAAGTAGACAAGAACAGTTGAAATAGTTCAATAAAACTCATATTACCATGGTTTTCATCCAAATTCAACACGGAATGCTACTTTTAATCACTACTGCAGTCTCAAAATTATTCAACCCCTTCATGACAAGCATCTTCAGCACTTAGTAGAGCACCCTTTGAAATTATTCAAATCCCTATACAATAAACTAATGAAGCCCCAAGGGCTTCATTAGTCAAAAGAATTGTCCAAAAAGTTCAGAGAAGAGATCATTGCCTTGCAAAAACAAGGAAAAGGATACAAAAAGATGGCAAAATCACTGAATGTCCTTAAAGATACAGTTGGAAGCATAGTTCGCAAGTTCAAAGTTGAAGGAACAGTGGCTACACTACCTGGACGTGGCAGAAAGAGGAAGCTATCAGCGGCTGCCACCAGATTCCTGCGGAGGCAAGTGGTCAAAAACCCTTGTGACTGCAAAACCCCTGCAGCAAGACTTGGTGGCAGCAGGCACTGAGGTTTCAGTTTGCACAGTAAGGCGCATACTAAACACTGAAGGGTTCCATGCCCGGACTCCAAGACGCACACCACTACTGACCCAAAAGCACAAGAAAAGTCGTCTCCAATATGCTGAAAACCATATAAATAAGCCACCAAAGTTTTGGAATTCTGTTCTGTGGAGCGATGAGCCAAAACTGGAACTTTTCGGGCCTATGGTTCAGCGGTATGACTGTAGGAAGAAGAATGAAGCATATGCTGAAAAGAACACACTGCCTACAGTGAAGCATGGCAGTGGCTCAGTGATGCTCTGGGGCTGCTTTGCTGCCTCTGGCACTGGAAACCTGCAGCGTGTGGAGGGCACGATGGATTCAGTCAAGTATCAGGAAATCTTAGGAAAAAATGCTGTCTGTTAAGAAGCTGAAGCTTGGGCGTCATTGGACCTTCCAACAGGACAATGATCCCAAGCATACCTCAAAGTCCACCAAGGCTTGGTTTCAGAAGAAGAAATGGAAGATTCTAGAGTGGCCGTCACAGTCGCCTGACTTGAACCCCATCGAAAATATCTGGTGGGATTTGAAGAAGGCGGTTGCAATACGCACACCAAAGAATATTACTGAACTGGAGGCCATTGCCCATGAGGAATGGGCTAAGATTCCTCAGGAACGCTGTCAGAAGCTGGTGTCTGGCTATGCATCACGTTTGCAGCAGGTCATAACAGCAAAAGGGTGCTGAAGATGCTTGTCATGAAGGGGTTGAATAATTTTGAGACTGCAGTAAATTCATTAGTCATTAAAAGTAGCATTTTGTGTTGAATTTGGATAAAACCCTTGTAATATTAGTTTCATTAAACTACTTAACCCTTGTGCTGCCTTCGGGTCACATGACCCGAAGGCAGCACAACGAACCATCGTTGTGTTTAGCCAATTTTACCCAATACAAAAACAAATAAAAATTATTTTTTAATCTTCGCAATGTGGGGGGTCTGAGAAAGCCCAACGGTTAAAAGAAAATGCTTCACTTTGTATACGGTAAAGTTGTCGCAATACGACGGTGGGTCACAACGACTGATGGGTCAGAATGACCCGAAGACAACACAAGGGTTAAACAATTATTGTGTTATTTGTTTATTGCAAACAGCTGAGAAATTTTATATTTTGCCAATAAACCTAATGTGCAATGGGGGTTGAATAATTTAGATTGCAACTGTAGCTGTTATATTAAACATATTAATTTTCAAGGAGAAAATTTAGATACATGTGTTTACTAAATGCACAGATGTAACTCACCTGGATGGGAGTGGCCTCTACCCACTTGGTAAAGAAATCAGTTGCTGTGAGGCAGTAGCGATTCCCATTCCTGGATGCCTTGAACGGTCCGATGAGGTCCACTCCTGGCATACATTCAAATACATGTTTTGGCGTTAAATAATGGTTGGAAACTGTTTCATTTAAATGTGGAATGAGTGGAACTCACCCATCATGTACCAAGGTGAAACAGGCTTGATGCTCTTCAACTCAGGTGCCTCTGTCTTCACCTTCTCGAACTTCTGGCAAGGCACACAGGTGCGGACCTTGAAACAAACGATCAAGAGCAAGTTGAGATAATGTGCTCTTTAGCAGTGTGTCAACAACAATATTGCTACAGTTTGTAATAGATATAGGTTTCTTTCTTACCCAGTCTTCTGCATCCTAGCCAATGCCACGCCAGTAGAAGCGCTGGTTGATCTTCCCCAACATGCGCTTCACTCCGAAGTAGCCGGCGTGGACCTCAGTCAGCACTGCCTCCCTTTCCTCGTCAGACATGATGACCCTCCTTGGTGGCTGACGATCCTTGGCCCTCAAATACATGCAACCATCTAGATTCTAGAATATAAAACCGTTAAAGAATGAAAATTTATCGGATGATCTCCGGAGTGAGCGCTTGTGCCCAGGAGAGGCATCCTCCTTGTACTTCCCTGCTGAGAGATAATTAAAAATGTCACTGAAGGATGACATATTTAAGTACTTAATTAACAAAATGTCTAAGTATTAACTAATCTAAGTATAAATGGCTATTTGTTTTGTAACTAGGTCCTATCTGTATGTTTCTATATTATTCTGTAAGACTATCTAAAGCTAACTGACTAGATAGTTTAAACTAAATCTTGATACTTCGAATTCAATCAAACAGCTAATATTACAATATAAACAATCGGTATTACAAAATGTTATACTGATAATATGATATGTTATTCTGTAAAACTATCTAGTGTAAAGCTAGCTAACTTGCTAGTTTCAAAAGTCTAAGTTACTACTCTGATATAAATAAACTAATTACTTGTTAAAAACAATAGACTATATAACTATGACTAAGAACTAAACGTAAAGGAATCATTTTAGGGTTATCTGGTGTAGATTGTCTCCGGGTGGTTGTCTTGATCTGGCCTTGATGCGTCAGCAGATAAATGACAACTCGAGCCGATGACCGTCCAAAACTGTGAGAGCGAGCCTGAGGTAAATTGCAATTTTTGAAGTGCCTACCCAGAGCCATAGAAAAAGAGAGTTGCGACACACTTTGATCTCGCCGACACGTGATCACGTGGTTCAAGTAGCTCGCTGTAGTTCCAAAAAATCCCACTGCTGTCAACCTGTTTGAATGGTTTCCAATGAAGCTGGCCAACGGAAATCGCTTTCTCAGGCAAATAGCGATTGAAACCGGCTTGGTTAAAGAAATCCGATATTCGGGCTATTTTCAGCAGACTCGTATCTACAAAACGCAGTCCTCCCTGACGTTTTTGGTGTAGAATGGAGTGAAATACAACATTGTGAACACTCACTGCCAGTGAAACACAGGAAAAAAGCTAGAGCTTTTTCGTCACATGGTTACTCGCTGACGAGTACGTCACTCGCTGTAGTAAAAAAAATAAAAAATAATACTGCTGTCAACCTGTTTGAATGGTTTTCGACGGGACAGACAGCAGCACCATCTCGATTCACGGACATTTTCGGGTTATTAACACATAATGTCAATTGGTTACTGGTGTGTTGTATCATGTATGTCTGATACTTTATTAACATTTATGTATTACATTAACTTAACATCTTACATAACGCAATATTGTGAAGCAGAGCTAGAAATGGCTATGCTAGCTACCGATACTGTACCATACTGTACATACCAAACAGTAGCCTAATGAGGACTATATTGTTCCACTTAACGTTTAACCTATTAACCTACGTTTTTTTATTCATCAGCCCACTTACAATTTACCACATTAACAACACTTATATTTGTAGTACTTGATGCAAGGTGAATCTAACCATTATCACCAGCAACTGCTCAAATTAAGACAAGAAAGGAGTTTGGTAAAAAATAACAGAATATACAAGGCAACCAACTGCATTCAATAAAACATTTTATTGTACAATATGTCCAGTGTTCTTCCACTCCTTTTGTTTGTAGTTATCCAGTGATGCAAACTAGCCATGTTATCTAGTTGAGCTGGCTAGTGAGTGGACCTGAAATTCCTGCCGAGCGTTGAAAGCTAGCTGGACGATGGGGTACCCCTTAATCTGCAATTCATTGTTGCTAGCTCTAATCAGATGTACTATAGGCTAATAAGAGAAGACTAACTTTGTATGCCAACGAACACCAATAACTAGAACTAATTTGACAGACTATAAACCAACGGATTTCTGGTTAGGATACACGTGCTCTCTAGCTAGCTACAGTAACCGTGTTGCTGATGTTAGATACTAGGCCTACAGTCTAGCTCTAACTGCATTTAGAATCTAACAAGCTATACTCTTACGATACATTTTATCTAAAGCTGGCTATATGAAATACTACTAATAACAATTGATATGTGGTGGTAGAAATAATGCAGGATTTTCACCAATTTACCAACTAATTTGCTTCGGAGACACTGAAAATGAATGGGATTCAACGGTGGAAAATACAATGTTTGGAACTATAGGTCGCGTGAGACACGCTTTACTTCCACATTCCACGATAACAATGGGAGTCTATGGAAGTGTCGCAACTCTCTTTTTCTATGGCTCTGCGCCTACCTAGCAACCAGGACAGTTTCCCGCATCTCAGTAATTTAAGGTTGGCATAGCGATGGACGCCTCCTTGCAGCGGAAGGGCATTGTGACGTCAGATAGGACAGTTTTTGTCACTAGGACAATTTTTGGCCTGACAGGCTATTTCAAAACCGACTGTTTTACAGCTACATTTTTTTTTATTGTGAGATGTGCATAGGAAAGAGGTGTCAATGGACTTTGGGGTTCACGGTATGTCCATTTACCCACTGAACTGTCGTTATTCAACTGTGACAAGGTAAATTTGGTTCTGCAATCAATGACACCTTTAATAAATGCTCTTAACAAATCATAACATATTGCCTAAAACCTGAGGTAAGCACAAAAACAATCAGTGATACATTTGCGACCCATTAAAAATTACGGTCGCAATGGCATTTCAAAAGGTCGCAAATGCGACCATTTCGGTCGCAGTGTAGTGCCCTGATAGACTGTTTTAGACACACTGTTTTCACCTTAAGCATATGTGTGCATATGTCCAACTTTGAGGGTTGTTGTTTTCTTTGGCATGGTCATTACAGGTTTTTTTTACTTTGTAGTACTGGTGCTCCCAACTAGCACCAGCAAATATTTAGGAGCACCCACTGAAAATGTTCGTATTGTCTTTTCAGTTCTTCAAATTAGCGCGAGTGAGCTCCCTGTCACGTGACGAGTTATTGACGGTTAATTTTAAAATCGGCATTACAGGTAAGAACATAAAGATTACGTTTACTTGATTATGTAAAGTTGGATGGAACGGTACACTGGTCACTGTATCAGCTCAAAGCAGGCACATACTGTGCAGTTAATTAGCAAGTGTTTTGTAAAGACATTTTAACAGGTCGCATCATACCAATTATTCGCACTCGCACAAATGCTTCCAAATATATTTTTGGGTTGCACAGATACAACTTCGGGAGCATATGCGACCAAAATGATGGCAATTTCAAGCCCTACATTTTGTCTGTATATCTGCATCTTACCTGATTTATTGTTTGTCATTTGTACACAATCCCTTACAGCATTGTAGGACACAAATAATCACAAGAAGTCCATGCATAGTGGGATAGCCAAGATCACTGTTAATAATGGCTTTGATCAAATTGTGCATCGAGTGACTACTGATGTGCATCGAATGATTACTGATGTGGACAGGCCTTTGTTGATTGGATTAGTTTCAGTACTCTGCCTCTCTTGATTGTTTTGATCTGCATTTATATTAAACTAGTAGTGATCATTGCCCAGATGTAAAGTAATTATTCATTATTTAGTTGTTTAGTAGCCTTGGAGGTACAGGAAGAAAGGGAGAAAGCTAAGTATGAAGACCTTGCTAACAGGGTGAAGATCTTGGCCATTCAACACCTCTTTAACACCAGCAACCTACCATCTGTATCTAGAATGCAGGACAGGGAGGCAAAAATAAATAAATCTTTATAGACTTGGCTCTGGACAGAGTAATAACTATTTACTATGTATACATCTGCAAACTGGTCCTACCAGCGCCATATTTAGATACTTGTTTCTCTTGTGTGTTTACCTATAAGGGAGAAAATAGATCTATGGTAGCCAGTTACAGTACATTGAGACCACAGAAAGGACCACCATTGAGTCAGACACTGTCAATTCAAAATGGGAAAGGAAGCACTTTTTTGAAAAATATGCACTGTGCATGTGTGCCAGAGATGGAGTCAAGACTGGAATTCTCAATACTGACTATAGTACCAGTCCTAGATCACTATAATCAATTGTACAATCAAAAAACTACCGCAATGAGGGTTACCAAACCAACCACTGACTCCCTATTAGGGTTGTCACGATTTTCAAACTCAATACCGATACCCGATAAATTAGAGGCATATATATATATATATATTTTGCCTATGTGAGAAAAAAAATCTATGTGCTTGCGACTTTTTACATAAATCTGACGTCATAGGAGGGGCTGTGCCTGCCTCTCTGCAGCGGTGCTGTGTGTGCAGTTGTGTTACAACTGGAGAAGGCGAAGACGGCACTGTTTGTATCAATACTGTTGCAAATAAATATCAAGACAGTGTGTGTTCAGTGTTGGAAAGTATTCATAACCTTCTACTTTTCCACGTTTGTTGTGTTAAAGTTTCAATTTCAAAGGAATATATATAAAGACCAGGATGACAAATTGAAAAAACGTATTTCTAATTTACAAACGATTTTATTCCCTTTTGTCAGGATGGTCAAAATATATTTCAGCTGTAGAGAGCCCTTGAAGGGACCTGTGAAAATCTATAGTTTCACGTCCGGACGAGAAAGTGTCTTATTTTATTTTTTATTTTTTCACATGTCCCTTCAGGGGCTCTGTACAGCTGCACCCTATGTAGGACATTAGGCATTATTACTAGACATTATCCAGTAGATTGGAGGTAAATGTTGGCTTCTGTCCTTTTCCACTGTTAATCTACTACTTCTCATTTTATTTCAGCCTTTAACCACTGCTGTAAGCAAACTGGCTTTCTTATGGCGTTCAAGTGTCGGAATGAGAATACCTCCTTGAAAGAGTGCCTGACTGTTTAGTGAGTATGAGACATTTACTGGTCCATCTTAATCCCCTGATTATAGGTGATCATAGTTTGGGCACAATAGACAATTATTAGTTTGTGTAGAATAGACCAACAGCATGGTCTCCTCACAAACATCTCACAAAGTCAACATTTGTGTAATAAAAGTTACCAAACATCACTTGCCCACAGCTACAAAGACCCATCATTTTTTGAGGAGTGCAAGAAGGAGTATATTCGTGACAAGTTGGAGTACGAGAGGACTGGCATTCCAGCCAAAAACAGGAAACAGAAGCTCCCAGCTAGCATGTAAACAAACTGTTGGATAGGCGCGCCTGATAGGCTAATAGCACCTCTAATTGAAGTCAGATGTATCTGAAACTATTTGTAACAATTTATTTGAAGAGGGTCTTTAAAAGCATTTATGACAAATTTTATGCAACCTTCCCAACACATTATTCCAGTGTAATTTCAATTATATTTTCAGTATTTAAATAAGTACTGGTAAAAAAACGTTATGTACACACATGCGTCAACATTGTTTAGAATGAGAAATTTCAAAACAGAAATTTGCTTCCACATCTTAGCATTGTACCTCACCTCTAAAGGGGATGTATCTATGTAATTTGTCTGATACCCTGCCACACCAGGTTTGTATGTGTGTGTGTTCATGATTATGTATGTATGTATGTGTGTTTGTTTAGAGTACCCTAATAGAGAAAATGTACAGAGCATTTCAGATTTTCACTATAAACCAATTTGATCATATTTTGAAAACTACCTGTGAATGTGTCATGAATATAGAAGGGGAATATATCAATTACACTTACACTCACAATAAAGTGTAATGAATGGTTTCAAAAGGATTTTATTTTGTTACAAATACCCCTTCAAACAAAATGCACAATTTCACAAGCAGGATGCGAAAGAAGTACTGTATGTGAAGGGGCCAGTCTAGTTGGTCAGAAAACAAGGTAATAATACTTTGAGATCTGGTTTAAATTTTACAGGATAATAACTAGATCAGGGGTCCCCAAAAAAAATTTCTGCGAGAGCCAGATCATTTTTCCTTTTTTTAATGTGGGGCTGGGTCGTTCTGTAACAGAAAATTACATGGGCCGGAGTGACTACGAGTATTATTGTGGAGATTTTATTATGATTTTAAATGTATTCATTATGCTAGATTAGTTAATTATTTTGTTATGCACCGTACATCCGTACATATAAAGGTATATATAGCCTATTAAAAGAGCATTATTACTATTGTAATAGTAATTTTTAATATTCATTGTCATTTAAAATCAAAACATTTACTAATGCATATTAGTCAGTGTTAAACGTTTTTATTTTTTTAATAAAAAAGTATCTGGCATTGTTCAGAGGGCCGGTCCAAATGCGTGGGGGGGCTGTATTTGGCCCGCGGACTGTAGTTTGGGGACCCATGTTATAGATTGTCTTAGTGTTAGGATCCAGGCCATTACTATGGTCACAAGCATAGAATCCTGACTCCCCTCTCTTGGGTTTGTGCTTTGTAGTGTGTTAATATGGTAAATTAAAGATTTGAAAGCTTCAGACAACAT
Organism: Osmerus mordax; assembly: GCF_038355195.1. Lineage (NCBI taxonomy): Eukaryota > Metazoa > Chordata > Actinopteri > Osmeriformes > Osmeridae > Osmerus > Osmerus mordax. The sequence goes on from NC_090055.1 coordinate 15,010,676, forward strand.
AAAGAAACGTTGAGGAAAACTGAGTCATAGTATATTGTGCTGACCCTCCTGATTTGAGGCATAAATTCAGATGCAGGAGTAATGTGTACAGATCTGATTATTTCCACAAACAATGGAATAACTTAGTCCTGTACATGTAATTCTGAATGCGTAACCTGCAAATACTACTGCTGTGTTGCACTTGTATACAGAACCAGTGCATGGTACACAGGGCTTAAGCCTTAAGGTAATTTACTAAAGGCAAGGTTGAACTTGAGTTAAATGATCCCAAATAACATATTTTTTATTAAATATATTGTTTTTTGATAACCTAGATTAGAACATGCACTGCAAGTAGGCTATTTATCTGAAACCATTGATGGTCATTACATATTTCTGTATGTGAATATGAATATAAAACAATACAATAAACCAATAAATGTTGTGTTGTCTGTTTTTATTTTTATATATCTTATAATCTTTCTAAATAGTAAACTTTGACTAAGGTGTTCTCTGTTGTTGTACAGTGTACAAGTTGCACATCTGTTGCATCTGAGATGTTGTAGAACCATATCTACCAATAAGCTTAAATAAACCAAAGTCTGGAATTGTGGGACCAAGAGATATCCGTCTGGTCAAACTGCAGCTAACTGAAAAGTAATGCAATAATCAATTGTCAAATATAAGATGTGCAGGATACTGCAAGTGTCATGTTTGCATATTTGTTGGCAACAAAAAGAGCTGGTGTAATTTATTTTAAAATATATACAGTATGTCATTGACATGTACTTGTTATCTCATCACTCTGCTTTCACCTTGGGCTGTACTGGTACATATACCTTAGTCGATCAAATTGATTCTTTCGGATTGTGCCAGCCCAAAGAGCCGAACTATCGGCACATTGAAAATGAACTGTGTCATCATCCAGCAGACGTTTAAACTGGCTGAATGAGCAACAATAATAAAACAATATATCACAGCGAGTACAAAAATTTAAATCAGTTACCACTAACCACAAGAGCAACAAGTCTCTAAGCAAGAGTCATTGTGATCCTTGAGGAAACTAACATCGGGTCAAGCGAACCATTCCTAAGTACCGTTGTACTCCCGGAACAAGTGCGTCTTGAGCCTTTTCTTGAAGGTGGAGAGACAGTATCTCTGATGGAGGTGGGGAGTTGATTCCACCACTGGGGGGCCAGACAGAACTATTTCTACTAAATGCATTTCTACTGCTCAGCTGACTGCCCTGCCTCATTTTTGAAAAAGTGGTTGTATCTCATTAATGTAAGACTCTCAAAACGTTTGCTTGACAGTCTGTTCCTTCTGGGGGTGAGCACAAGATTGCCCAGACTGAGAAGCCTTTCCACTGGTGCGCTTGATGGTGTGGCTGTGTTGTACCTCAGTGAAATGACCTTAATCCTGGGAAACTGTCTAAGAACACCCAGCTCAGACCCTGCAGATTTCAAATATTCCATGACCTCTGTTTCAGCAGAGTAGGCACAATCCTCCTCAAATGAAAAAAAAGTCATCAGTGGAGTCAGCAGGCTTGTTGTCATGTTGAGCATTATGCTGTTGGTCTTCAAGGGGCAATCCACGGCACTCTGTTGTAAGCATTGCCCTAACAGTGTCTTTGTTCTCTTCTTCAATGATCCAGCATAATTTAAATTTGGGTAAAGTGACTGCAGCCAGGAGAGCTTCTTTATTGTCCATCATAGAGGAAAGGCGTACCTTGATTGCCTATGAGGGGGGAAAAAATACATCAGACACTTCACATTATACAGGAGTATGAAAGATAATATAGGAATATATTTAAGACATGGGTAAACCAAGAATTTAGCAATCTATATAAATCTCAGATTACCTGAGCAATGACATCAGGGAGAGATGCTGTCATCCTAAACTCGTCCCGCAGTGCCAGCGTCCTGGACATTAGAATCTCCAGAGTTGGAAGAAGGGTTCCAAAATAGCAGTTATCTTCTCCTTGCAGTATGTCTAGGGCTACAGTGAGTGGCTTCAACACAATACAATATTCCTTTAGGAACAGATACTCCCTATCAGAGAAGCATTTTATTCCAAACTGAGTGCAAACAGTATTTAACTCAGCAACTGGAATGTCAGTGATTCTGGACAGGGCGTCGTGAAATTAATTCCATCGTGTTGAAGTTGGCACTATGAGTTTTTTCTTGAAAAAGTTCTCTACTAACTCTGAAGCCACAGAAGAACAGTTTGCTTTTGTCCACAGTGCAGAACACTTTGAAATTGCATTTTTGTAGATGACTTTGGACTCGTTTGCTTTTAGCCATTTCTCAACATCATGACAAACTAAGTTTAGTGTGTGTGATGCACACCGTAAGTGAGGAGGGAGAGAAAACTGTCCATCAGAGTCTGTGGAGAGAGTCTGCTCAACATCAGTAAATGTCACCTCTTCCTCTGACTCCTCATCAGAATCTGATTGTTTGAACATTCTAAAAGCTTTGACAAAATTGGACCCGTTATCTGTCACAGTTGCTGTCACTTTAGAGTTAAGTCCATAAGCTGAATGGACTTGCTCGATTTCATTGGCGATGACATCATACGTGTGTCTCCCAATTAACTCTTTTACAAGCTAATGTAAAAATGCATGTCCACGTACAAAAGAAATTGGATCAATCCAATGTGCCATCATTCCGAGAAAACTTTTGTTATGGCTCGTCCAAATGTCGGCAGTTGTGGAAATATATTCCAAACTCTCAAATGTCATTTTAAGGTCCGTTTCCATGTCGGTGTAACACTTATCTAGATACGAGGAAAACGTTTTTCGATAAGGTAGGGCTGCTTTTTTGCTACACACAGGTACTTTGTCTAATATGCGCCTAAAAGATGGAGATTCTACAGTATGCAGCGGTAGCATCTCTTCCACTATGTAGCCTGCAATCATTTTTTTAAGCTCACCTTCAGACACTTTCTGCACTGGCGATGTAAAATCAAGTTTTGCCTGCTTAACAGGTGTTGCTGAGGTGTTATCTGTTGATGAACATGGATCACTCAAGTGTTCGTCGATGCTGCTTTGTGAGGTGCTTCAGTAGGTTACTTGTGCTAGCCGCAGCCGCAGATAGTTTTTTCTCCCCAGGACAAAGATTGCACTTTACATGAATGTTCTTGTCAACCTGTGCCAAAAAAGTGAAGTACTTGGAATATTTCCATTTGCTAAAACAGCTAGGGATACTCGCTTCGGCCGAGTCCGACATCTTCAAACCGCTAGAGCCCGCGCTTATGCAGCAAACTCACGTCTCACGTGCAACTACAGCTAACGATTTCAAAGAGGAAGCGTTCAATTTTTAACAGTGCGTGTCCACTGCAGCGACGCGATGCGAGCGACAACATGTTTTCCATTCATTTTCAATGGAGCCAGGCGAATCGCTTGCGTGGTGCATTGTGGGTAGCGACGCGACCGAGTTGAGATTTTCTCAACTTTATGCAAATGAGGAGCGATTTTCGCTAGCGATGGCCAATCGGAGTGTTTTCTTGTTTCTCGTAACGTAGCAACCATGGTGAACATTTCTAGGTTTCAAGGTGGAGGAGAAACTAATCGTTTGTGTGGCTGCTTACCCAGTCCTGTACGATACATAGCTGTATTCGTACAGAGATGTTAATAAAAAACGATGCATGGCGCAAGGTTGCTGAAGTTGTTGGTGCTTGTACTTTCAAATTCAGTCTAGTCACATTACGTAACTTCGTTCTGTGGTAAAAACGCTAGCTAGCTAGCCCGGCTGGAACTCCCTATCGTATCGACAGATTAGCAGACTTTAACCCTTGTGTTATCTTCGGGTCATTCTGACCCATCAGTCATTGTGACTCACCGTCATATTGCGACAAATTTAACGCATACAAAAACAAAGTGAAGCATTTTCTTTTAACCGTTGGGCTGTCTCAGACCCCCCACATTGCGAAAGTTAAAAGAAAATTATTTTTATTTGTTTTTGTATTGGGTAAAATTGGGTAAACACAACGATGGTTCGTTACGAACCTTTGGGTCATGTGACCCGAAGGCAGCACAAGGGTTAAGTAATATAATAAAACGTTTTTTACACTTCAACGTTTATGTCTATTAAACAGTTTTGTATTTTGTATACAAGTTGTATTTTGATCGATGTTGCAAGTACGTAAACCCAAGTCTGCACACTTGGCCATGACAACTACAACAGTGACTTTAGAGAACTACATTTTACATTAATCTGTTTGAAACGCCCCCGAGCGTGGTGAACTGTGGGAAGGCGAGCGATGGCAAGCGATTCGCGTCGCTGCAGTGGACACGCGCTCTAAGACGATAAATTTTGATTTAAATTCAATATTGATTTATACAGGATTGTTTGACTAATTTACAGTATTGTAGTGTCTTGTATGTGTTGATTTGTTCAAGTTCATGTTCATTGTGATGTATGTGTGCCTGTGTGCTGGTGTCCTTGCTCTGGCAGCAGCGGAAGCTCATGTGGGGGTTGCTATGCACTACGGGGGCGGGGACACCTGAATAAGTTGATGTGTTTCTGGTTGATGAGCCTCTTCGTGCTCACGGTTTAGTAGCAGTGCATTGATGTGAAGTAATAAAACGATCATTCCAGAAAACCTCTCTGCGTAGTGACTGAGATTGCCTTTTGTTGGTTAGCCCAGAGGACAGGCATGATTATGGGGCTTTGGTGGCTGCATTAAAGAGGCACTTTGGACAATGTGTGCAGCCTGGCCTGCTGAAAAATGAACTCAGCAACAGGTACAGACTCCCAGGGGAGCCCCTGCGGGCATTAGAAAATGACATTGAGAGCCTCACTCGGCGGGCATACGCACACATGCCACCTGATGTGCAGAGCGAGCTGGCAAGAGACCAGTTCGTCAGAGCTCTGTCCCCCACTGAGCTGCGTGTGCACGTGCAGCTGGAGCACCCTCGATCTCTGCAGGCTGCATTGGAGTTGGCAGTGGAGAGGGAGTTTGTGTGGGGTGCGCCAGCTGGAGGTAGCCACAGTGAGAGCATGCCCTTAACAAGAGTGGCAGTGGGCACCAACGCTGGCCTGGAAAAGCCAGCATGGGCATCTGAGCTGACGGAACTAATACGGGCTATGTCTATCCAGTCAACCCGTACCCCGCACACATCACCCAGGGTGTGTTGGGGGTGTGGCCAGCCTGGTCATCTCCTCAGGCAGTGCCCAAAAGCACCCAAGGGTCCGGGAAACGACGCGGGGTCCGCATAGGGTAGGCTGCAGGAAGGGCCCGACAGCACGGACGGGGAAGTCAGGGCCCACTTCCCCCAGAAGCAGACGACAACATCCCCACGGAGCCTGTGGTAGTGGTGAGGCGGACTTGTGTTGGGGACTTTTGTCACGTCCCAGTGACCGTAGAGGGGGTTCCCTGCTCTGCTCTGGTGGACGCGGGGTCCACAGTGACGCTGGTAAGACCTGATGTGGTGCCAGGCTGGACTCAGTTAGAGCCCACCACTGTGCAGCTGCGCACAGTCACGGGCGGGCTGGCACCCATGAAAGGCAGGGGAGAAATGACACTGAATGTGGGGGAAAAGCTGTCCTGGACCTGGGCAGAGGCACGCTGAGGTTTCAGGACTGGCCTGTCATCACGTTGTCGGCCGTGACACCACCAGTTGCTGCACCCATTACTTTGCCGGCACGAGAAGTTGGCACGGCAGAGCCGCAGGCCACACCCACTTTTCCCCAAAACCCCTCACGACATCAGAGTGCGTGTTCCCCTAACAGGCCACCCCTCCACGCCCACAGCATTGCTGTTCAGTTACCTCCCTCTCAGCTGGAGACAGAGGTGACAGCAACCAACTCCCCTCCATCCCTGCTGGCAGTGCCAGCCCCCAACAGCATGGGCTGCTCATCTCCGGCCCTGCTGCCCCAGACGGAGGAGGAGACAGCGCGTTCTGCCATCACGAAAATCTGGATGGAGAACTGTGGTGACCTGGACTCACAACAGCAGGAGCTGTTGTGGCGGCTGTTAGTGGAGTTCAAAGACAGCTTTGCACTGAGGGAGGATGACGTTGGGCGGACACAGCTGGTGGAGCATGAGATTGACACCGGGGATGCCCGCCCAATAAAGTGCCGTCCCCGCCGGCTTCCACTGGCACGGCAAGAGGCGTGTGACAAAGCTGTCGGGAACATGCTACAGGCAGGCATCATCGAGCCATCAGATAGCCCCTGGGCAGCTGCAGTGGTCATGGTACCCAAAAAGAATGGTGAGTGGCGCCTCTGCTCTGACTACAGGCCACTGAATGGGGTAACTAGGAAAGACTCATATCCACTACCCCGCGTGGATGAGTCTCTGGACTTAGTCTCAGGCTCTGCCTGGTTTTCCTCGCTGGACCTTCGCTCTGGCTATTACCAGATGCCTCTCGCCCCATCTGCCCGACCAAAGACTGCCTTTTGCACTGGATGTGGGCTCTGGCAATTTAAGGTCCTCAGTTTTGGATTGTGCAACGCCCCTGCTTCCTTTGCCAGACTGATGGATCATGTGTTGACTGGCATCCCACGCCAGGAGTGCCTGGTTTATCTGGACGACATCTTAGCACATGGACCCTCTTTCGATGCCACCCTGTTGTCATTACGGCGTGTGCTAGAGAGGATCCGGGAAGCAGGGCTGAAACTCCACCCGGATAAGTGCCATTTTATGCAGCGGCAGGTGACCTTTCTGGGACACAGAGTGGGGTGGGAGGGAATTAGCACTGTGCAAGCCAAAGTGCAGGCAGGGGCAGACTGGCCCGTCCCGTCCACTCAAAAGGACTTGAAAAGTTTCTTGGGCCTCGCCTCATACTAACGGAGATTTGTACGGGGTTTTTCTTGCATCGCTGCCCCTCTGTTCCAGTTGTTGCATAAAGACAGAGAGTTTGTCTGGACAGATGCATGCCAGGGGGCGTTAGACCAGCTGCGCCGGGCCCTCAGCGATGCCCCTGTGCTGGCTCCAGCTGACCCCTCTCTCCCATTTATGTTGGACACTGATGCCAGTGGGGTGGGTGCTGGAGGAGTGCTGTCTCAGGTGGGTGCAGACGGGGAGAGGGTGGTGGCGTATTTCAGCCGGGTGTTCAACAAGGCTGAGAAGCGCTACTGCGTGACCCGGCGAGAGCTCCTGGCAGTGGTGCTCTCCGTGCGCCATTTTAAATATTACCTGTGCGGTCTGCCCTTCACTGTGAGAACCGATCATTCAGCTTTCCAGTGGCTGATGTCATTCAGGGAGCCGGAGGGGCAGGTCGCCAGGTGGTTGGAGGAGCTCCAGGCCTATAACTTTACAGTGGTGCACAGGGCAGGAGCTCAACACAGCAATGCAGATGCCCTCTCCCGTCGCCCGTGTGCTGCAGACGGGTGCCACCACTGTGAACGGAGGGAGAGTCGGAAGCAGGAGCTGTGTGAGGAGGAGCAGCAACAGAAGGCAGTGCGGCGGGCTGAAGTGGTTGACTGCCAGGAGCTGCAGATGGTGAGCGTGGGGGAATGGAGGCAACAGCAGGAACTCGACCCCGACTACTCCCTGTGCATCAGTGGTTGGAGTCACAGCAGAGGCCGCCATGGGAAGAGGTGGCAAGACTCTCACAGGCCACTAAAGGGCTGTGGTCAAAGTTCGACTCGCTGCGTCTGATCGACGGGGTGCTGCAGAGGGCGTGGAAAGAGCCTGCTACAGGGGAGGAACGTTGGCAGCTGGTGGTCCTCAAGGGCCTGAGGACAGCTGTACTGCAGGGCATGCACGGAGCCTCGGGGTCAGGCCACTTTGGTGTGACCAAAACGCTCCGCCGCCTCCGTCAAGGCTTCTATTGGTGTCACTTTCGGCGGGACGTAGAAGACTTCTGCAGTCGGTGTGACTTATGCACTGCACGGAAAGGCCCAACAGGTCGGTCACATGCCCCGCTGCAGCAGCATGTAGTGGGGGCCCCCATGGAGAGAGTGGCTGTAGATGTGATGGGCCCGCTTCCCCGCACAAACAAGGGTAATGTCTACATCCTCTCTGTTATTGACTATTTCACAAAGTGGCCAGAGCCCTATGCCCTCCCAAACCAGGAAGCAGAGACTGTGGCAGATGCCCTGCTGGGAGGCATACCCAGCCGGTTTCGGATGCCTGACACACTGCACAGCGACCAGGGGAGAAATTTTGAGTCCCAGGTGTTCACTGCCATGTGCAGCCGCCTGGGCATACAGAAGACACGCACCACCCCGTTACGGCCTCAAAGTGATGGGCTCGTGGAGAGGCTTCACCGCACACTGGGTCAGCAGCTGGCCATACTGACATCGGAGCATCAGCGAGACTGGGATGAGCATCTGCCGCTAGTGCTCATGGCGTGCCGGTCTGCAGTCCAGGAGTCGACCACGTGTTCCCCAGCACTCCTTATGCTATCGAGGGAGCTCCGCACACCAGCAGAGCTGGCCTTTGGGCGGCCCCCAGACGCCCCTGTGGTTTCCCCAGGCCCGGAATATGCTAGGAGGCTCCAGGACAGGCTTGAGTCTGCCCATGTGTTTGCCCGGGTACAGCAGGAAGTGCTGGGGCAAGGCAAAAGCGCAATTATGACGTGCGGGCACGGGGTAGGCATTTCCAGGCTGGAGAACTTGTTTGGGTTTACAGCCCACAAAGAAAGAAGGGCCGGTGTCCAAAGCTCGACAGTCAGTGGGTGGGGCCCTGCAGGGTGTTGGAGCGGATGGGGGAGGTGGTGTATCGGGTGCAGCTACCGCCACGAGGACGGAAGGTTGCACTGCACAGAGACAGACTGGCCCCCTATCAAGGCAATGCCTTACCCCAGGTTCCAGGTACCCCACGCACCCAACCCCCTGCACTACACACACACCGCATTCCCCACAGCCAGAGCCTGGTGGGGGTGACCCTGACTCTGTCCTTGTGTCCCCCGGGTCTCAGCCCACTTCCCCTGCCCCCGGGTTAAGCCTGTCCACAAAGGGCCAAGGAGACTGCCCCGTCGTTATGCAGACTTTGTTTGTTCCCTCGGGGACAAGGGACTTTGTAGTGGGGGGTAATGTAGTGTCTTGTATGTGTTGATTTGTTCAAGTTCATGTTTATTGTGATGTATATGTGCCTGTGTGCTGGTGTCCTTGCTCTGGCAGCAGCGGAAGCTCATGTGGGGGTTGCTATGCACTACGGGGGCAGGGACACCTGAATAAGTTGATGTGTTTCTGGTTGATGAGCCTCTTCGTGCTCACGGTTTAGTAGCAGTGCATTGATGTGAAGTAATAAAACGATCATTCCAGAAAAACCTCTCTGCGGAGTGACTGAGATCGCTACAGTATATAACGCAAGTCAGGAGTCAGGTGGCTGAGCGGTTAAGGAAGCGGGCTAGTAATCAGAAGGTTGCCAGTTCGATTCCCGGCCATGCCAAATGACGTTGTGTCCTTGGGCAAGGCACTTCACCCTACTTGCCTCGGGGGGTATGTCCCTGTACTTACTGTAAGTCGCTCTGGATAAGAGCGTCTGCTAAATGACTAAAATGTAAATGTAAAATGCAAGTACATTACAAGTAACTGTAATTAAATTAATTAAAAATGAATAGTAATCCCTTACTTTACTTTTTCAGTGGATAAGTAATTTAACGCGTTACACCCAACACTGGCCATAAGGCAGCCCGACTAAAACAATCTTAGTCAACCATATTGACTAGAACATCGACTAGTCGACTGAGTGTGGACAGCCCTAGTATTGGTTTTGCGACACAAGCATCGATGCTTCAGTGCCATACGTCCCATCCCTAATAGACATTGATCACAAAGTCTTAAATAGTTTGAGACTTATCGAGCACCGTGTTTGTGTGCAAGACGGCAAGTGTAGAAAGCCACCAAGGGGTTAAAGAGATTCTTCCTTTTGCTTCTCGTATTGTCTGGGTTAACAGTGACAATCTAAGTATTAATTTGTAATATGTAGTTTCATAAGGGGCTGTGGTATCGTGGTAAATACTGGCTATTGCCTCGAAACAACCCCAAATACGTGACTAGCCTACATTCGGGTATTGTGTGGTGTGCCCATGTTAACTAGTTGTTTTCGATGAACCCAAAACAAAATGTTGCCTGAATGCCAAGGTAGTTGATAAATACGTGACTGAAAGATTATTCACTCCATGAGCATGAAGAGCTTGCATTGTATAGCAACGGACAAACGGTCATATTTGTGTTTTTGCTCTAGTGCGATCGAATCCCACTTCATGCGAGCTTGCACATTTTTTATTTTCTCAGCCTACAGCAGCAAATATGAGATGCGACTTGAAAATAGCCAATAATGTTTGTGAATTTGTGACGAATCTGGTGATAGAGGCCGACGGCAGGTGCTGCTATTAGGTGAACGCATAGCTGGCATGCTTACGGAAACCAGGTAGTCTGGAAACCAAATCGAATTTGTGATATCAACAATTTCATTTTGGATATCAACAATTCGAATTTTTGATATTGAATTATTGATATCCACAATGTATGCTAATGACTATCATGTCATTAGTAACATTGCAAAGGCGTAACATTTTCGACGCTAAGAGCGTTGCCCATTGCGGCCATTGTAGACTTTGCAATCCGTTGGCGTTCGGTTTAGTTCAACATTGATTTTGAAAATGGATTTAAGTCGGATGTTTTGTGACCCCAAAAAACGTAATAATTGTCTTAATGTTTATTAATGTATTGTACGCACGACAATATATGAGACTACACCACCCAATACTTTGAAGCACTACTGGCATACATTAAGCTTTAAATTATTTGTTATAAAACTACTAAACTTAATCCGTCCAACACAATCCAAAACCAACTCATTTTACATAAGTAGGCCTATGTTTTTCATGAGGGAGGGAAAAGGAAGACATTGTGTTTTATTATTTCACAAATATGTTGAAATGATGCGGTTCATAACAAAAGATGCAGTCATTAATTCCTAGGATGTTGGCATTTCCAATGGGTGTTATTAAGCATTCCAATTACAGTCCTAACTTGGACACACATTGCGTCACTGTGTCTGTCTCACTGTACATGCAGGCATGGGATTTCCCATGTAGTTAAGTTATTCACTAATCAATAGAACTTTCACAAATCAATAGAACTAGTCATTGGATACAAAATGTAAGACCTTTTTAAGACTTTTTAAGACCATAAAGATCGAAATTTAAGATTTAGCATTAGCAAAATGAAATCAAATCAAAGAAATTCTGAAAAAAATATTTTATTTAAATGAATTCAGTAATTGAAAAAGCATTCATTTTACACATAGGTTAATCACATTAGTAACCTTCCACACCCAACAGCGTGCCAAATCCCCAAAACCTTACCCCCAAAATGTAAATAGGGTAAAACAAACTTGCCCTCAAATAGAGAGAGAAAGTGTGTGAGTGAGTGTGTGACTCCAGCACCTTTTTGCAGCGGGCCTCCTACCTGGAGCTGGGTACCGCTTGTAACCAACAGCGGAAATCGCTGTGATCTAGGCATGTCTCGTTGAAAGTACACTTTCCCATTTTCCACACGTAGCCGAACTTTAACAAACTGTGAGGAGACACACAGTGGTGGAACTAGAGTTGTATACATGGGGTGGCCAAGGGGTGGCCAAGGCTACTTCAGGGGGTCCATAGTCCAAAGTCTTGGGTCACTGTTTTCATTATACAGAATACAAAATTATTTTAGATATAGTATAAGTTTGGCTAACTTGCAAATCCTGAAGATAGCCTAATGTAGCAGACCTTTCTATGTGACAACGGACAAGGGTGTTTTGTCCCTCGGGATTTGCCGTAGTCTTGATGCTGAACGCATTTGTGAAATCAGTGAGGGCTGTTCGAATAGCAATGTCAAGAAGAGCAGTGGTAAAATACAAGTTATGAAAAGAGACTGCGTCCGTGTCTTTTTGTCCACCGGATCATATACAATTAGATCTGAAAGGAACTTACAAAGAGCTCGATTACACTACCAAAGTTGAATTTGTAATGTTGTTAGCGATGCTAGCGTTATTTTGTTAGAGCTAGCTAGCCTATAACATTTCACTGGGTCTTGCAGCTGTTTGATTAACTGAAATTATTATGAAATGTTACGTTCTACTAGCCATTTTCCTACTTTAGCAAGTCACTGTATTTCCAAGCCCTGATAGTGTAACTGAGGTAGCCTAAATAATTCCTCTTTCAAGTAATAAGCCCCCGTTCAAGTGTTGAGCATTAAATTAGCTGCACGGTCTGTAGAGATCTTAAGACAAAGCCACTTTTTTGTTCTAAAACCGGATTATAAACTGCTTTGAAATATAAGCCGCACAAGCACAATAAAACTGTAAAATCGTAGTACAAGCCTACTGACTGTCTCAGATTGTCTGTTATTAGAATCTAAGTTCTAACATTAACTTACACAGCTACTGTAGGCTAATCAACATTCGTAAAAAATGTTCAGGAAACCTAACCCCGATGCAAACCTTAAAACTTCAAATATTATGCCTTTTTCAATCGCGAAAAGAGCTTGTGGAGCTGTGGAAATATTCTCCATTCTGCTGTCTGTTCTTCTTATTCTTCTGTATCTCGCAACAAACGTCTCTCTTTGATTTTAATAATGCACCGCAACACAGAAAAATAAATGCTTCTTTCAACAAGAGGTCAAATGAGATGTCAATCAGCATCACATTTCCAGTAGCGAATTACATTTTGGGGTGGCACCCGGGGTGGCCAATCAGATGTCAGGGGTGTCCAGTGCCACCCCGGACACCCCGCTGGCTCTGCTACTGGAGACGCAGACGTATTTCGCGGGCAGGTGTTGCATTTATCACAGGATTTGTAGTTTTATCACCGCATACGTACCAACACCAAGATCCCACAGAAAGAACTACAACACACCGAACCAACGTTCTGAGGGCAGTGTTCTGCTGGTTTTGTAGCAACAACTCTAGAGCTCCGCTCTGTAGGCTACGACTCAATTATTTTTTGCTACTTCATAATAACTGTCTGCGGCCAGCGTTTCTGGAAATGAACAAGGGTAAAACTTTTTTTTAGACCTGACTAGATTAAATTTAAGACCTCAGATGAAAATCTAGCCGTTTTTAAGACTTTTTAAGGCCTTAAATTTTAAGTTCAGAATTTAAGACCCTGCGGAAACCCTGTAGTATTTTCTCATGTGAGTTTGTTATTGATAAGAGTAGATTGTGTGTAGTCAGGTTGAGTAGATGTTCAGGGTCCCGAGAAAGTACTGGGTAAACGTCCCTTGTGATGACGGGGAGAGCTCTACCTATGATCTATCTCTGCTATGAGTGGTCATGGGCTGGGAGCTGTGAATCTTTCTCTGTGACTGTTGTAACACCATTAATGCCCAACTATCAATATATATGTTGACTTAATTTGGCCCTATAAAACATGATCCTCCTGCCTTTGAAGCTGGGAGACACGATTGAGACCTAAGCCTGGTGTTGTGCCGTCATTTATTGGTCTGTTTTCTCTCCCAATCTGCAGATCAATAATACTTATACATTTAGTCACTTATAAAAATACAGAACTGAACTTAGTCTCCGTTAATGAAGACGAGACAAGATACTTTCTTCATCAAAGGTGAGTTCTCTGCTGGGGATCATGCTGGACAGCTTGGAGGAGGAGGCTGAGAGTAGCTGATGGCCATCATAAACAACCCATCTCATCCCCACAGTGATGATGCAATGGAGAACCCGCAGCAACAGAATAGACAACCAAAATATAGGATGAATGAAGATATGATCAATTTTATGCCCCCTCTAATAACTCTACTTATCCCTAGCACATGAGATGTAAAGGTACAACATACTTTAAAGCTTGTACACAATGTGGGCACAATCCTCTGATCTAACGTTGCTGACATATCAAATATCAATCAAATAGTATAGTCAGACTACAAGGGGTTGTCTTCTGCTGCTGATATCAGATTGGATTACCTTTAAATTCACATTAATATTTTTGCATGTTCAGAAGACCAGCAGCTCAATAAACATAGGTGAACTGTGTCCTTTCTTCAGGCTGAATCCAGACGAGCTGTCCAACCAGGTAGACAAGGTCCACCATGTGGGCTGTGGACAGCGGCTTTGGACAAGGTCAGCTTGGTGTTGTCAGGCCAGGTAGTCATGATTCAATAGGAAACCAGAGAAATAAGAGGGACATTTTTTTAGATCAGGTCATGAGCCCTCAACAGGAGACTGTACGTGCCCCCCTACCCCTACAGATGCGAGTGGCAATTTGTCTGTATAAACTGGGAAGCTGCTGTGAATACAGATTAGTGGCCAACCAGTTTGGGGTCGCTAAATGCACTGTGCAGAAATGCATGTACATGTTTTGTTTGGAGTCAGGTGGCTGAGCGGTGAGGGAATCGGGCTAGTAATCCGAAGGTTGCCAGTTCGATTCCCGGTCATGCCAACTGACGTTGTGTCCTTGGGCAAGGCACTTCACCCTACTTGCCTCGGGGGAATGTCCCTGTACTTACTGTAAGTCGCTCTGGATAAGAGCGTCTGCTAAATGACTAAATGTAAATGTAAATGTAAGGGAATGATGTCGTCGGTCGTCAGGCAACTAATTAAAGTCCCCTCAGTGGAAGAGGCCTGTGCAACTGCAAAAAGATTTGAGGAAGTATTCCATATTCCTCAAATAGTAGGATGCATTGATGGCACACACATTCCTGTTTTGGCACCGACTGATGGATACTCAGATTTTGTGAACAGAAAGGGCTGGACCTCGTACATTCTCCAGGGAGTGGTAGATGACACTTACTGCTTCTGGAATATAAATTGCAAAGTGCCAGGAAGTGCACATGATGCAAATGTTCTACGACAATCAATGTTGTTTAAAAACGCACATCAACTTCCAAAGACACCAAGAGAAATTGAGGGTAAGGCCGTAGATTTCTTTATCCTTGGCGACACGGCTTATCCCTTACTGGACTGGCTGATGAAGGGTTATAGCCACTCTCAGGCCCTAAAACCACAGCATGAGTCCTTTAATGCATACCTGAGTTCTGCCAGAACTGGGGTCGAAATCGCCTTTGGAAGGCTCAAGTCAAGATGGAGGGTTCTTCTGAAACGAAGTGACTTTCATTTCATGTTCACCCCTTATGTGGTTGGAACTTGCTGTGCATTGCATAACTTCTGTGAGTGTGAAAAAGATGGCATCAGCCATACTTGCATGGAGGAAGCAGCAAGTTTGGAAAGGACAATACCCCAACCAAGGGGTTTTGGAGTAAACACAACTCCAGACCTAGGATGTCAGGCTGTTCGACAAGCCCTGACTACCTACATGGCAGCAAACTTTCCACTACGGAGACAGCACGTGCGCTAGAGCCATCAAGTATTTTAAGAGATTTTCTGTATAGACCCATTTTTAGGTGTATTGTAAACAATGAATATGATATACACACATCTTAACAAAACATTAAAGGGGTGATTTACTGTTTCTTGGGGTATTTCACACTGTTCCTTAAGGTCTCAGAATAGGGTATTTAACATTAGTTGGGCTGAAAATGGCCCGGGTGCTGTTCTATGCCCCCTGATACATCCAGTGAAATTTTCCCTGGAAAAAACGCTAGGTTTTCTCCTTTTATGGTATGCTCATGAATATATAGATTAGCTGCGGGCTGATTGGATGGTTTACAACGAATGAAGCTGCGGAGCAAAGACACAACACGGCCAACAGCACTCACTGAAACAACGAAGGTGGAGACTTGAAATAACAACGAACAAATAAATCTATTGTGTCTACACAACACTGTTTTCAACAGATTGACTAGATATAATTTGAAATGATTACGTAAGTTGTTTCCACTTCTGTTGTCAAAGCAAACACAACAGGATCGCCTTAGGTGGGTAACGTTAGCACTCCAGCTTAGCAAACAAACTATCGTGATTCAACTCAGCTTCAGGTAGCTCTAGCTATCTTGCTGAAAAATAGATCTGGACAAACATGCATCTTGAATTGTGGATTTACAGTCAGGAACATGAAATAACGTTAGCCCCATTGCCAATAAACTAGGCTAAATCATCACACATTCTTGCATTAGCAAGCTAAACTAGTTTACATGCCTACAGTCCAGGAGCTTTCGCTATCTAGCTGTTCTTGCATTCCTTGCAAATCAGCGTTAATAAATATGGATATTCCCATAGATTAACATCAGCCATGCCTGTCTAGTGTCTTGTTCTTTGGGAATATGGTGAAAAGTGTCAGGATTCCCGGTACAACCTGGAACACTGCATTTACGGCGCTCCATTTTCAATATCTTGAAAACGTATTAACTTTCTTATTTGTAATTCCTGTGGAAGTACAGAGCAGCGCACAGCTAGCTAGAAAAGTGTTGGAGATCTACGCAACCTCTGTTTATGTTCCTGGACCAGAAAACCAGAGGGCGAGTAAATGTAAATTTTGGGGCGTGACAAAGATGCTGTAAAAACTGTAATTTTTCAACTATGACAAGGTAAAATCGGTTTTGCAATCAATCGCCCCTTTAACAAATATTCAACATAACCTTAGAATTTTGCAACAGTGCAACTGTCTGTATTGTTAATACTTTCTTTGGTAGACCTAACGGGAAAACGATGATTTACCACGGATATTCTCATTTTCTTATTCTCATCAGTTCAATATGTTCAACATTGATAGAAAATCAACTTAAATAGCCTACATAGGCTACAACATTTAGCCTAATGCATTAAACAATGATGAACAATGATTTGATACACACCACGTTAAACGTAGCCTATGGCTAGCCTACAGTAGTTTGTGATTTCAAATGTTTAGGCATCAGGCATAGGCCTATCTCAATCTAAATTATCCGAGTATAATTATCATAGCTATATAGTTGTTAACAGTCTACAATTGCAAAAAAAAACTTAATCCATAGGCTACATCTATATCCTCCATTTTCCCGACACAACCATGTAAAAAAGTTAGGCTACTGGGTAATGTATTGATTAATAGTAGGCTATTTATTTAAAACAAAAAAAATTATTGTAAAAAAAAAAGAAGTAAATTTACATGTGTTTAGAGGGTGTCTGTTTCTTAATCAACAACGTAACTAAATGTATAAAAAGGGACCTTGACCTACGTAGCCTATCGTTCATGTCAATCATGGCGTGTCGTTTCATTTTGATGAAGTGGTGGATGAGGGAGCTGTCATACTACACGGCTTAAAGGGAACGTTCTTTCTAGAAGAAGTCACGTGGCCGTGTGCATTGCTTTTGCCGTGGTGGATTGTATGATCCATGTTTTACCTCTCGGGCTGCTTAAGAATAGGGTGCACGTGCAATTAGCTTGACTACTTAAATCTGACTTGAATTAGTAGGACTGCGTGAGCTGAAATTGGCCTTTATGGAACCGCTTTAGCCCCGCTTGACTTGTTAAGCTAATTCAAGTCTGGTTTGGGACTTTAAGTCCAACTTATTTGAGCGGCCTTTATGGAACAGGCCCCTGGTTTTCTCTCCCAATCTGCAGATTGATAATACTTATTAAAATCCAGAACTCAACTGAACTTAGTCAATCCGTTTATGAAGAGACGGACAAAACACTTTCTTCATCGCTGTCAAACGATTAAAATATTTAATCGCGATTAATCGCATTAATGTCATAGTTAACTCGCGATTAATCGCAATTAATCGCACATTTCTATCTATTCTAAATGTCCCTTGATTTCTTTTTGTCCCATTATTTTTTCTCATTTTAATGCTCTTATCAACATGGAAAAGTGGATCGGATTGCTTGTTGTGCAAATGTTTTTTAATTGAAAACAACATTGCAAAAAGAACGTTAATCTCGTGATAAAAACATTTACGCTGTTAAAATGGGTTTGCGTTAACGCCGTTAATAACGCGTTTAACTGACAGCACTAATTACAATAAAACAATTACATTTACAAGTTTTGATATTCTCTGCCCCTATTTTCAGTGGTTGATTGCTCTAAATCATAATCAGAAAAGGCTTGTTGTGTAGGGGGATGTGATTGATGAAATACTTGGAATTGGTAGGGAGGAAACATGGGTTGGGACATGGTGTTTCGCAGGCCGTCTAGCAGAAGGCTGACAATCCACTCTGTGGACTGAGAATTTGCCTCCACAACTGCCAAAATCATTCTTTCTTCTCTGTTATGGCTCTCAGCCAGTTGTGTTGCCAGCCATTGATTTTGCTGCTGCTGCATTCTCTCCAGAAACTGTTGATGCTGGGTACTCAAGGTAGACATGGAACTTCAGGAGTCAGGTGGCTGAGCGGTGAGGGAATCGGGCTAGTAATCCGAAGGTTGCCAGTTCGATTCCTGGTCATGCCAACTGACGTTGTGTCCTTGGGCAAGGCACTTCACCCTACTTGCCTCGGGGGAATGTCCCTGTACTTACTGTAAGTCGCTCTGGATAAGAGCGTCTGCTAAATTACTAAATGTAAATGTAAACTTACTTGCTGTCTCCTAGCCCCCACACCTGCCACAACAGAAATGTTATATGAAGTAAATATACATTACGAATATCGACTATTGGGCTGTTACTTAAATTGAACTTTTCTATGGTTATTGACAAATCCAATGCCTATAACAAGCATCCTTTTATTACAGGTGCTACATTTTGAGCATTAATAAGCACCCACTGCACTACAGAAGCTTCTGGGTTATTTTAGACATTACTGTATGGAAACTTAGCCTATAGGCCTACCTGTATATTCTTGTTGCACAGAAGCAGCATCCCTGGAGGTAGGCCTAGATGGTATTTGGCTGGGATCCAGCTCTGGACCTCCCACTTCAAGTAAATGTTAGTCTAACTAACTAGAACTTATTTTTTCACGAATAAAGACCACCACAGAGCGTCTTTGATTAGCTTTACCAATAGTAAGTGAAAATACGAAGCGAGTTGAGTGATTGACTTATACCAAACAGAAACAGTAGCCTACAACTCACCTGAGTACGTTGGGGCGTTGTAGCTAACTGTCACCTGCTCGTCCTGTGCTGGTTTCAGCTCATCAAGACCGATGTCTACTCCCGTTGCAACTGTATTTGCCATTGGACGGCTAGCCAACAAATCGCTCAACTCGTCATAAAAACAACAAGTCGCATGGTCACTTCCACCAGTGTTTTTGTGGCGAATTTGCTCAATCGAGCGAATCAAGCTTGCATCCTTCATTTTTTGTCCCACCAGTTTGTACCATTCCGCATTACGATGTTTCCGTCCGTCTATGAATTTGAGTATATTGAACTCTTTTAGCTGAACTAGCATATACTTAGTCTCCTCTTCAGACCAAAAGTGATGTGACTTAACTCTAACAGCCATGGTTGAACTAACCTAAAATGTTGATACTGACCTTTACAAAATAACCGTTGAAACATAGCCGGCTATGCTGCAAAAATGTGGTTGTTTATTTAGATAGGCTAAATTAAATTAAATCATACGCGCTGTGACTTCAAAACGAGTGGCAGACAGGCGTAGTTTCCAAAAACCGCAAGAAAGACGAGTAAGGTGTATACATGCATCAAAGAATCGAATGATTGGACAAAAATCCAGGTGTCTTTATCGGGTATTGAATACGCCGATTAAGACCTTAACCCGACTTTGGAAATCGGATAAAGGCGTTTACATGATCAGTTTAATAATCGCATTATTGCCATTATCGGGTTATGATCGGCGTTAGTGTGCATGTAAACGCACTCAATCGTACAGCTTCAGGAAAGTTTGCCTCAGGAATCCTCTAGTCTAAGACCTGTCCAAATATCCAGACTGCTTTTTTTTACCAGAATTTCCTTAACCAGGAAGTAAATCTGAGTAAACAGAATTTAGGACAAGCTTGGCCACATTGTCTTAAGATTGGCCAGGTTGAAGGCTCCATGGGACCAGGCCACAATTGGCAATCGCACAACTAAGCCTTCAACTCCACCAAAGAACCCAGACGAGTCTTGACAGTATGATTTTGCCTATTTAATAAATTTGAATTCTCAAATGCAGATGATGCAGGGATACCTTTGGGCTGAGGGGATAACGGTTCAAAAAAGAAGGGTTTGTGAGATGCTGACCAGGGTGGACGCAGCTGCAGCAGCCCAGAGGTGGAGCAACGTTGTTGCAAGACGCAGTTATCATGTGCCATTTCCAAACAGTTTATGGTACATAGATGACCACATGCGTCTCATACGGTAATCACAAATGATTAGTTAACACTATTTAGTTTAACATTTCAAGTGCGTATACTCAGTTATTTTAGTGTCAATGTGTTGGGGAGTCAGGTGGCTGAGCGGTTAGGGAATCGGGCTAGTAATCTGAAGGTTGCCAGTTCGATTCCCGGCAGTGCAAAATGACGTTGTGTCCTTGGGCAAGGCAATTCACCCTACTTGCCTCAGGGGGAATGTGTACTTACTGTAAGTCGCTCTGGATAAGAGCGTCTGCTAAATGACTAAATGTAATGTAAATGTGTTAGTGACCACATAACATGTTCTTGTGATTTTTATAGAGAAACTTGAATTTAGAATTATGGTAGTATAACCACAGGAACATTAGCAGTCCATAAATTAAGCCTGCATGTACACATCTGTCTTTAATTTATAGGTACATTTATATAAAATTAAAGATCCTGTAAAGTGGAATTAAAAACGAGTTTCAAGTTCACCACACCACAGAATAATGTGTTATTAACTACCCATCCGAATTCTAATGAAAAAAAACCACCGACAAGTATGTTAAATTAGGCTTTGAAATCGTAAGAAAGTCTTCTCTGTTCGAGACTGGGGGGGGGGGGGGCGTGTCGCCTGAAGGAGCTGAAGCTTGGCCCCCTTGCTGGAAGGCCGCCTCTCTCAAGTAAGCTACCTACGACCCAGATAATGGACGCTACGTCAAGCCGAACAAAACAGTATAGAATTAGAATGTATTTGTTCAATGAGTGAAACATACAGATGCATATAAATGAAATATTCCCCCGAGCTGTAACACAGTAGTAAACATTTACAGCAGAGACAGCAGACAGCTGAGCTCTCCAACTACTAGCACATTTCATTCTAGCTACCATTTCACCAAAATACCATCATTCTACACCGAGTAGCCTAATATCAAGTTAGCGGTTTGCACTAATTATAGCAGAGATACCTCTGGAAAAGTTATCTAGTATAATTATAACAAACACACAGAACTGAGTGATGAACTGCTGGCGGCGGTGGATGGTCCAGGTGCGACCGGAGGATGAACGGCCGGGGGGGGCGATGCTCGGTACGGCTCCGCGCTGCAAGAGAAGCCGTGTGTTGGTGAACCCCATCTGTCTCTGGTCCATGTTAAAACTGTCCGCCGTGAAATGGTCAGTGGCGCAGAGGCGGCTGTTGGAGTTTATCCGAAGCTTTCCATGAGCGTGGCTCTTCACAAAATCTATCCACCTATTTTTCCTTTCATTATCAACAGGGAACTTAAATGGCGTTGCAGCGTAGCTGGAGTTCTTGCATCCAGGGAAGATGCAGTTGCGGGTGGTGGGAGACATCCTGAAGTTAGCTAGCTAGCTGATGTAAGCTACAATAACAGTACAGCAGGAGGAACCATTCAGTGATCTGACGTAGATGGGGCAAAATGACATAGATAGGACATTTTTTGGCTCCGCCCATTAAAACCTGATCTGTAAACGGAAGAGAAACTGTTCGGTTTAACTCCACATTTCAGTGCGACAAAGTTTTAGCGCTTTGCACATGCTTTCAGGAACTCATTTCACACGTATATAATGTTCTTAGAAGCTAAACATGGAATTTACTTTACAGGGTCTTTAAGATGAATGTACAATTTAATATGTTTTTCCATTCATTTTTCATTCATTTCATTTTTGTAACAACACTTCTAGATGGGGATTTGTGACCCACGGTGGAATTGATGGCCATTCTCATGTGATCACGTTCCTGAGATGCAGTACCAACAACACTGCTACAACTGTGCTATCATATTTTGTCAGAGCCACTTGTGAAAACACTTTGGTTGCACTGCTAATGACTTTGTTAAATGGACAGGGTCATGTTAGCCACATCACTGTCAGATCGGTTCATAACCAGCGGATTGAACGTCTTTGGAGAGATGTGTTCATCCAGGTCATCCACAGTTTCTACAATCTCTTTTACTCTTTTGAGGAAGACCTGATTTTGGATCCAAATGAACACATACATAGGTTTTCACTGCACAACACATATACCTGCCTGAAATCCAAAATAGATTGGATTGTTTCAGAGTTGCATGGAACAGTCAGTCTACGCACAGAGCACAACTGCACACCCAATCAAATCTGGATGGACGGCATGCTTGGAAAACATTCACTAAAATGCCACAGCTGTACAGAGAGTGTTTGGGGAGGATACGTACACAGAGGAAAGCTTGGAAACAATGTTGGGAAGATTTGATATTCAGCTACCTCGGTTGCAAGCTGAAGCTGATAATGACCTAGACCGGGCTGTCATCGTAGAACCACCTCCAATTGCTCTGACGCCTGAACAAGAGCAGGCTCTTCAGGATGCCTTGATGGGGATCACAGATTTAAAACTGAGGTATCAAAGCTTCTGTAGAGTTTTGAGTGAATTTGGCATTGGACAGTGAATGTATGTGAATGTTGTTGTCCAGTTTCTTGCAGTAAGGTACACAGGAAGACAAGTGTTCTAGCCGATAGTCTGTATGTTTCTGGTAATGAAATATAAAAGGAATAAGGAAACACATGTAGCATTGTGAGAGCTATAGAGATAAGGAAAATTGTCCAAGTATGTGTTATAATGTAAGTTTAGCAACTAGGCTTCATGCAGTGCGGCAAAAGTTTGCGGGCACGCTGAGGGATCCCGGAGGGCAACATGTTTGAATACCTTATACCAAAGTGTGATTAATGAAACGGCAAGCAACAGCAATACTTTGTATGATGTAGCCACATTGTGTTATATTTCTTAAATTGTGTCTGTAAATGAGAACCTAGTGCACTGTAATGTGGCAACTGTAATCCTACATGTACCTACAATGATGGGTGTATTTTGCATAAACTAATAACTCAGTTGCAAAGTGTTTATTCAAGTATGCAACACTTTCTTTTCAACAAACCTAAAACAACATTTTGTGAACTTGTTTTTATAGCCTACAATCAAATCCATATGCCATAAACTCCATGCTGTACACAATGTAGTCTGTGAAAATACCATTACATTTACATTTTACATTTAAGCATTTAGCAGACGCTTTTATCCAAAGCGACTTCCAAGAGAGAGCTTTACAAAAGAGCATAGGTCACTGATCATAACAACGAGATAGCCCCAAACATTGCGAGCAGTCAAAACATGAAGCAAACCAAATAAGTGCCCAAGGGAAGAACCATAAGAGCATGCAGTTAAACAAGTTACAATTCAACAACATGAAACTCCCCACAAGAGTGCAAGAGTGTACCTGTAGAAAAAACAATCAACAGTAAAATATTTCACAGCGAGTACAAGAATTACATGTACAAGAAGTACAAGAATACATTTACTAGGCTATATTTGGTGGCCAAGCCGCGAAGCCACCTTAAGTGTTTCTACCTATTCTTATTATTGGGTGTGCTTTGCCTTCGGCAAGGGCCCAACCTTTGTTCTCTCACTTATATATTATTGGGTGTGCTCACGCCTTCGGCGAGCACAACCATTCTGTCACATATATATTATTATTCTCACTATTGTTTTCCTGTTTCTCTCTATAATTGTGATCTCACTATTGTTTTCCTGTTTCTCTTCATTATTATTGGGTGTGCACTTGCCGAACCTTGTTCTCTCACATATATATTTATTATTGTGAGAATGCTGTTAAGCATTCTCACTATTGTTTTCCTGTTTCTCTTTATTATTATTATTGTTGGAATGCTGCTTCAGCATTCCAAGTATTGTTCTTTGAATCTTTATTCAACTTATTGTTGGAATGCTGCTTCAGCATTCCAAGTATTATTCTTTGAATCTTTAATCAACGTATTATTTTTCTTCTATTTCTTCCGTGGCACCTTTCAGCGCCTTCAAATCTTCAGCTATTAAAACAGTTCAGCTATCAAATAATTCAGCAGTTTCAGGCCATGGGTGATATGACTTTTCAGCTTTGTACCTCTTATGCTTCAATTAATATAAATCAATATTCATAATATTTTAAACACGGGTTTCCAATGGATTTTTCTTTCAAATCCTCTCAAACTTCTTTAAACTTCTTCAACTTCCAAATCCTTCTTCTTCCTCAATCTTTCAGCTAGAGCCACCATTTAAACTTTAAAATGTTGACAAAACCCTAAACTATTTTTAAATAATTCAGCTTTTTGATATCTATTCAACTTTTTTCAATATCACTGATTATGTTTCATGGCTTTTTCAAGCCGTTTCTGAGATTTACATGGGTGTGTACGTGAAATAGAGTGCAGACTGAAATGCTTAAGCCCAATTTATACTTAGGTCGCACACACTTTTGAAAAGGTCGCTGACAGAAATTACGTCACGGTCGACACTTTTAACCGTCGCTTGGAAGTGTCGCCTACCAGGAGAAATTTCTACTGGCGCTGATGTCGTCACAGTGTCGCGCAAGTGTGATTGGCTAGATGGACGGCACGCGTCGTTGACTTCATTATTTTGAATTTTCAGCGAGCGCTCAACAGCTATTTTCCAACAGCTGTTTTCCAACAGCTGTTTTTGATTGAAGGAATAGAGGAGATAATGCCTCTCTGCCATTTTATAAAGATCATCAAGTGCTAGTAAATTCATGGGGGGAGATTTCGCAAACGATTGGCTTGACAGTAGTGGAGTGCAAGGCCCGGTGGAAGAAACTGCGTGACAGGTAGAGCTAACATTAAATTCCTCCTGGTGGTGGCTAATGAAGCTAACAACAGTCAGAATACAAATAAAATAGCTATTATAGATAGTGTTGTTATTTTAATAAAGGTCACTCATAATAGTAGCATGTACGTGTACAGGTATATCAAGGCAAAAAAGAGGATGGCGGGGAGAAGCGGCGATGCCGGAGGAAAGCGTGTCCCCAATATTTATATAAGCCTCTCATGGATGCACGACTTTGTCAGGCTCACCAACAACACCATGACAAACTTTCCGGAGACAGAGGCGGTGACAGTGAGTATTATCATTGTGTCATTATGCTGCAGTCAAACATTACATATGGCAGGGGCAGCAACATTGAAGCTACTAGTTTGTTTACCCTTTAAATACACATCTAAGCAATCTGAAATGAGGCACAATGCTCGAAATGATTGGAATCATACCAAAATTACATTTCCTCTCAATGTGGTATTCAATAGCCTATACAATGCTTATGAATTAAGGGTTGACATTTTACAATATTTTCCATTGCCTGCTAGTCGGAGAATGAAGAAACTAATGTTAACAGGGAAGACTTGGATGCAATCTTCTCTGGGACCAGCACAGCAGAACCAGCTTCATCACAGCCAGCTTCTACACAGCCAGCTTTTACACAGCCAGCTTCTACACAGCCAGCTTCTACACGGCCAGCTCCTTCACAGCCATCTCAGCGCCGAAAGAGGAAAGGCTCAGAAGAGGCAATCCTGGAGAGGCTGGAGGAGCTACGGAGGATCCGGGAGGAGAGACAGGCCAGAGCAGAGGACGAGGACAGTGTTTTTGGCAACATGGTGGCCAGCATGCTCCAAAAACTGCCTCCACAGAAGAAGAGCGAAGCAATGTTTGCCATACACAAACTCCTATTTGAGATGGAGCAAGCAGGGCAAAATACAGAGGAGTAGTCTCACAATAAAAAAAGAAATCAAAGATTTTGATGAGATGTATATTATTATTTATTATTGCAGTATATTATTATTTATTATTGCAGTTATTGTTGTGGCGGGTGGGGATTGAGGAGACCTCTTCTGATGTGGTCAAGCTGCCAGGGTACCTGACCCTGTGTTGATTGAAAAAACATCTTGAGGTCATCCCTGGTGGCAACGGCAGCTTGGGATGCCCTCGCGTTTGACAGACGCCCCAGTTATGGACTAATAATTAAATACAGCTTTCCTCTCACACAAACATGTTTGTAACCATTAGTTTCTCAATAAATATAAATAGTGCACTAAATTAGCTAGCTACACTTAACATTACATAAACAGGTCATCACTCAATTCGTAGCACATTGTTTTTGCTACGTTCTGGCTTCTACATTTCTAGCTAGCATAAAATAACCTCGGCACTTTAAGATACTAAAATGTTAAATGTACTAGATGCCAGAAAATGGGCCAAGAATTTACCTTCTTACCTTGGCACAGCTCCATCATACAGTACAGTACAACTGTTCCTCAACAACGATGCTGCTGTGTTTGAAACTGATGATGCTAGGTCGCTCTAGTTCTACCAACCTACAGTACAGTACCATGAACGTAAAAACAACGGTGATAATAGAAGGCAATCAATTGACGCAACTCTTTCTCTTTATGACTCTGGATGTAGCTAAATGATACAAATTGGTATCCAGAGCCTCAACGCTAAAAAGTACAACATCTTGACTAGCACTTTTTCAGGAAGGTTAGCTAGCCAAAACTCTAAAATCTCTGGCTATCTGTTGCGTGTGTGCAGTCTTTTGTTTACTAAGGTAGTCATAGCAACCCCAGGCATGGAAAGTCCATTTTCGCACTCTGATACTGATCAACCAATGGGATTAAGGTGACACCGTGACATACATTGATTGATAGTTTACCTCATTAGCTTAAGGACAAAGAAATACATAAATAAATGAACACATAAATAAATAAATACAGAAATAAATGAGGAAAGAAATAAATGAATACAAAAATAAATAAATACAGAAATAAATGGCCATGTAAATAAATACGTAATTAATATTTGTTCATACATTTATTTTACATTTAGTGATACATTTATTTATTTATTAATTTATTTTTAATTTTGGCAGGTTTGGTCCTCCATACACCTCAAACAAGTTGACCTAGACGCAAAACTACACGTCCAATCAATAAAATGAGGATATTTTCCGAGACCCAAGACTGCCGAAACTAGAGATGTCCTTTATATGTCTGTGCGGTCAGAAATATGTCTCTACCGGCAGTTTCGAAATCGTCTTCCTTCTTGCTTTCTCTGACGGATTTTACCCACCTCTCCATTGAAGTTAGTGAGAGAATTTGAAAGGTTGCTCTCGCTTCAAGGCTCATAGCTGAAAATCTGTAAATGTGAGCTCTTTCATAGTTACATTGGCTGAAAGAGGACAATTTTTCCTACATTTTAAGGTATAACTTGTTTCTGTAAGTTAAACTATATGAAAGTTAGAGGAATTAGTTTGACAATTTAGTTGAATATCAGAAAAAGAGCAGGCAGCAGAGTGCCACTCTGCTTGCTGCTCATTCATAAAAATCAAGAAGGATCAAATTTTTAAATGTATTTCCAACTGTCATAATTCACAATTGGCTGAATATTTGAAAAAGCTGAATCATTTGGGAATAGCTGAATGTCTTGTGAACATTTGAAAGGTTGAATGGTGTCTCTAGCTGAAAGTATGCTGAAGTAGTTATGTTTCAAAGAGGAGGAAGCTTTTTAATGATTTGAAAGGATTTACCATAACTTTTAATGGGAGAATAGTTTACATTTACATTTAGTCATTTAGCAGACGCTCTTATCCAGAGCGACTTACAGTAAGTACAAGGACATTCCTCCCGAGGCAAGTAGGGTGAAGTGCCTTGCCCAAGGACACAACGTCATTTGACACGGCCGGGAATCGAACTGGCAACCTTCAGATTACTAGCCCGACTCCCTCACCGCTCAGCCACCTGACTCCCACATATATGGGAGTCAGGTGGGAGTCAGACACCTGACTCCCTTTATATGTCTGTGCGGTCAGAAATACGACTCTACCGGCAGTTTCAAAATCTTGTTCTTTTTGCTTTCTCTGACGATTTTGTCACCAGATTTGCATTGGTCTCTATGGGGCGAGAGTTGGACTTTGTCTCGCTTTCATGGGGCTCTGAACAAGTGTGTACGAAATCCGAAGCTCAGGCCTCCACTCTAAGCGTTTCAGTCTGCACTCTAGGGTTTCACGTACACACCCATGTAAATCTCAGAAACGGCTTGAAAAAGTCATGAAACATAATCAGTGATATTGAAAAAAGTTGAATAGATATCAAAAAGCTGAATTATTTAAAAATAGTTTAGGGTTTTGTCAACATTTTAAAGTTTAAATGGTGGCTCTAGCTGAAAGATTGAGGAAGAAGAAGGATTTGGAAGTTGAAGAAGTTTAAAGAAGTTTGAGAGGATTTGAAAGAAAACTCCATTGGAAACCCATGTTAAAAATATTATGAATATTGATTTATATTAGTTCAAGCATAAGAGGTACAAAGCTGAAAAGTCATAGCACCCATGGCCTGAAACTGCTGAATGTTTTGATAGCTGAACGGTTTTAATAGCTGAAGATTTGAAGGCGCTGAAAGGTGCCACGGAAGAAATAGAAGAAAAATAACAAGTTGATTAAAGATTCAAAGAATAATACTTGGAATGCTGCTTCAGCATTCCAACAATAAAGAGAAACAGGCAAACAATAGTGAAAACAATAGTGAGAATGCTTAAGAGCATTCTCACAATTAAATTAACTAGGCGTTAATTTAATTAAAGCTCAACCGATTTACCGTTATTTTGGAGCCAAGACTTGTAGGCTAGCTTCTTGACGCATGGTCACTTAGGTTGTTTTTACTATCAGCTGATCCTGTTACGAGCAATTCGATTAGCTAACAAGATGATACAAGAGTTCTGGTAGGTTGGAGAGTTTAGGTAGTGTAGACGATTGCCTGACAAAGTTGCTAACTTTGAACTAAGCTACAGAAAGAATGTGCAAGAATTGGACGTGCCAACAAACGAAAATGTTTTAAGAAAAAAAACGACGTTGATAATATCAAAAATCCAGCATCTCCATCGATGGGGACAGGTCATTTAAAAAACTAAAGCAGATACGCGGGCTCGGCCCACCACCTAGAGCGGTCGATGCGGCGTCTACTCTTTATTATGTCTATGGTAACCACCACAGGAAGACTGTGGACCTTTATTTTGAAAGGTTTGGGAGAAATCAAGCGGAAATTGATCCCTCATTGAGACTGGCTCATAGAGCTGGCTTGGCTTCACCCACATAGCTTCAATTTGCGAATGAAACAGATGGTGGTTTATGCTACCTGTAATCTTTCTGCGATAAATACGACTCGCTATAGATTCGATTTATTTAATACCATGTTCGTCATATTCACGACCTGATACTACCCCAACACAATCTATTGGATCAACTAGGTAGGCTAAGGTGATGATTGCTCAGTCAGTGACGTTTGCAACGTTGCCATTTATCGCTTGACAGGAGCCTGCTAAACTAGGCTAGCTGCAAGCGCTAGCTTGATGATATATGGTAGCTAGTCTTGCTGGCTGCGTTAAGTCGGAATCAATTTATTAATCGTCGTTTTTGCTGGCTTAACTAGCGAGTATGTTTAAATTCACATTATCTGACTATGCAACTTATGAACTTAACTTAACATAGTCCTTTGTCGTTTTCTATCCCTTGCTCATCCCGCTTTGTTATATTACCGAACAAAACGTCTAGCTAGTAGAGCTAGAGCTAGCTAACCTATATAAGCTAGTCTAGGCAGATGGTTTTAATATTTTTTATGAGAGTGCGTTGTTTACAGTGGTTACATTTAGTAGGTTTTTGTGTAAATAACCAACAGTATTTTGGCTTTGTAGGTATTGTATTTTAGTAGATGGTAGCCTAAATGTATATTACAAAGTGTAGTTTAGCCAGAATTATGTTGTTTTGCAAAGGGAGACAGCCTTACTACTGTAGCCAGTCTGTACATTTTGGGGTTTCGTTTTCACTTCAATGCAACAGATTTATTCCTAGCTTTGCTGTACGTGGTGACTGCAGTAGCGTATTTAACGAGCATAAGTTAGAACAAGCTAGCACGATCTCATTTGCAAAGATGAGTAGGTATGTGTTTACGTTAATGTTACTGAAAGTTTGACTTTAAAAAGGTCTTTACAGAGGTCTTTGTTTCAATTATATTTCCTTTTAAATCTATTGAGGGTGAGGAAGTTCACGTAGGTTCTATTGCTTTTTGACTGCATCGATTTAGGTCATTTTGTGTGACGTCTGACCTATAGGCCTGGAATGGAGCCCCCTGCAGTGGAGGACGACATCTACATCCTAAAACATGAGACGGCATATGTGGCAGCCGAGAGCCCAGTGTCGGTGTGTGCTGGGGACGAGTCAGTGGCCTCACACTTCGCCCTGGTCACTGCCTACGAGGACATCAAGAAACGCTTAAGAGACACAGAGCGAGAAAACACTTTACTGAGGAAGAGGGTCAAACAGCTGGAGGACAAGGTAGGCGAGAGGAAGGTAAAGGGGAGTGTGGGAGTTCGAGGGAATTTAAAGGGACCAAAATAATTTACTTGC
The DNA here is from genome assembly GCF_038355195.1 of Osmerus mordax. NCBI lineage: Eukaryota > Metazoa > Chordata > Actinopteri > Osmeriformes > Osmeridae > Osmerus > Osmerus mordax. The sequence goes on from NC_090055.1 coordinate 15,040,976, forward strand.
GTCTTTGACTGCTGAGGAAACTCTGAAAGTGTGCCAGGGTTTTACGCTAATGTTTTCACCAAGTAGTACATGTGCACAGTGTTTTTTTTATTGTATTTGTTTATTAAACATAACTTAACACAGGGGCGTCGTTAGACCCTTTTTACAGGGGCACGTGCCCAGTATAAATCTTCTGCGCCCCAGTAAATCTTGAAAGTTTGAGTTAAAAAAAAAATTAACACAATATCTCAATCAACGCTTGTAAAATCAAAGCAGTTTAACCCAAAACACAAACCGATGCATGTCAGCGCGCTCTTCTGAGCTTGCCAAATAGCCACTGCAGCACGCACACAGAAGTCCAGGTATCGGACTCAGCACACAAGTCAGAATTGAGGTAGGCTAAGAAAACATTACAAAACTAAAGAAAGTTTCTAAATGGTAGGCCTACCGATCATCTTATTTTTACTAAAACAATATTACATGAAGCTAAAAACTATTGTAGCTTGCATTAACTATAGGTGTCCCTGCCAAAGCTGATATCAAACTTGTGTCCCTGAACTGTTACATAGTGGGTTAAGCAAGGGGAGTTTCTATAGCCTAGTAGTGCATTGTGCGCAACACGCTTGGAAGAAGGGGATGTGAATAGGGGCCTGTGCCCCAGTACAGTTTTATGTCTAACAACTTTCACTCTGATAGAACTAGAACAAATACTTTATGAAACATGAATATAGTTTATAATATTTTCTTAAAACACTGGGACATTATAGACTATGTAAGCACGCCACGGATTAAAAGGCTTGGTAGTCAAAGCTAGGTAGACCCAGAGCCATATAAAAAGAGAGTTGCGACACTTCCATAGACATCCATTGTAATCGAAGAAGGCGGCAGTAAAGCGTGTCATTTGCGACCTATAGTCCCAAACATTGTATTTTCCAAAGTTCAACCCCATTCATGTTCAGTGTTCCGAAGCAAGTTAGCTGGTAAATTGATCAAATTACTGCATTATTTATAATATTTTCAAAACTTGTAAGGGCGTAATAGTTTGTGAAAGACCCAGAGAAACACAAATATCCGACGAGGCAAAATCCTGGACAATTTTGGAATCCCTGCTGGACGCAATGTTTAGGTCTCGAAAAGAGGACATGTCCGGGTAAAAGAGGACGTCTGCTCACCCACATTTTATATAGCCAGCTTTACTTAAAGTGTATTGTAAGATATAGCTTGTTAGATTATAAATGCAGTTAGAGCTAGACTGTAGGTCTAGTATGTAACGTAAGCAACACTTTTACTGTAGCTAGCTAGAGAGCACGAGTATCATAACCAGAAGGTCGTTGGTTTATCGTCTGTCAAATTAGTTCTAGTTATTGCTGTTTGTTGGCATAGAGCACGAGTATCATAACCAGAAGGTCGTTGGTTTATCGTCTGTCAAATTAGTTCTAGTTATTGCTGTTCATTGGCATACAACGTTAGTCTTCTCTTATTAGCACAGTTAGTACATCTAATTAGAGCTAGCAAGTGATCACGTGTCGGCGAGATCAGAGTGTCGTAACTCTCTTTTTATATGGCTCTGGCCCATTGGTTGCGAATCGTCGCTCGCGCGTCATCATGCCATGTTCACATCGTGCAGTCGCGACTCTTGTCACTTGCTTTCCATGTGAAATCAATGGTATACTTGAATACTTCACTTCATCGCGCCGTGTATTGACAACAGCCCATCACTCGCGCACTGTGCTCGTAAATTATTTTTCAAGTTCGCACATACCTATTTTTAGGCGCAAATGCGAGTGAAATACTCGCACTGTAGGGCCCTGTGTGCAATCTTTAAACAACTGATTTATTACCACAGATAAATTCCCACACAAACAGTTCAGCGTTACTTGCTAATCATACATCTTAATCAGTGTTTCCCCTAGGTTTACAACTTTTTGGGGGGACCATGTCATGTAGAGCAGGGGCTCCCAAACATTTCAAGCCACGACCCCTAAAATAATGGTGCCAGTGACTTGCGACCCCCGCATCCACGGATGTGGTTTACATATACGTGGAAGTTAAAATAGGCCCTGACTTTGATCCAGACCTTTATTAGAGCGCAAAATCGTTTTTGAGTTTTGTGTAAAATAAACATAGCTGTCTCCCGGTGCTCCCGATGGCCAGTCTGCTACTGCGGGGCTGTGCCGCGGTGGTGGAAGTCATATTATTTTTAATTCTCGTGCTGTCAGTGGGTGCTTCAGCACCCCTAGTTCCCGCGGCCATGGGTATTCCCTCTCCACTGAAATCCAAAACTTAGCCAGTGTCTTGGCTGAGAATGCTGCCTATAACGTTCGGTCGCTTGACAGTTCAACTAATGCGTCCTCCTGGTCGGATGTAAGATGGTTTGCCGTACTTACAGTGAATGGAAAAACAAAAGGTTGATGGCTTTTTTTATTTGCATGCATTCATTTAACTACTATTTTTAACTTGTTAAAATGTTGGCTAAAATATGCTATTTCTAATTGTTTTAAAATGTTCCTTGATTTCTGGAAATCATCTCGCAACCCCCTCGCTGGTCGTGACCCCCACTTTGGGAACCACTGATGTAGAGACAGAAATGACATGCCGTCGTGTAAATAACATAAGGCCATTTAGTTTGTTTAATAAAAGAGCAAGCTATAGACCTGTTTTATAGGAAAGGTAACCATAAATGACTTATTTTGTGATCTGGCGCTATATATAAACAAGGGGGGGGGGGGGGGTGCAGACGCCCCCCTAATATAATTGTAGGGGAAACACTGTTAATAATGCAATTTACATAACTTTAGTAATACAATTTATAGAATTATCATTTATTGAACTACACATTTCACAAACAAGATGCAAGAGAATGTAGACAATTGAAAGTATAACAGTGAAAATACGTTTCTTTTTCTTCACGTATATACACTTTTCTAGCCAATGTGGACTTGAAACTATGACGTACTGTATAAGCAAAAAAATTTGCTGTCTTAGACTTTGAACTTTATCGCTAAAGATGGAATACCCTGTTATATGTGGCAAACATTTTTAACTGAGTACTAAAACAAGTCTTGATGCAATGTGGATTTTGAGGAAAACAATCATGAAGTGACAACAAGCTGTTTGCCAACGAGAGCTATGCAGTAACCAGTACTCATCCAATTCAATGATAAATGAAGATCATCCAAAATAAAAGGCTCCGGTAGATGACCATCAATAATAATTGTCTTGTATTACATACATTTTTTATCTGCTCTACTTTTGTTTATTCCAGCCATTCAGACCAGAAGCGCCCCCCTCAGAAGGACCCCAGTATGTGAACAAGGCATTCAGTGCCTACCGAGGTATCTACATGGAGAATAAGGAGCTACAGGCGGAGCTGAAAAAACTGGTAGGTCAGAGTAAAAAGGGATCACACAAGGGGAAGACTACTGACCTGGCAATCCCCTCGGTAGTCTGTAGGCCTGCCTATAAACTCTGGATGTCTATATTGTCAATTTCTGATGGTTTCTCTCTCTGTTTATTAGAAAAGGGAGAGAAGTGAATTGGAGAAGCTGCTGCTTGATCAGTTGCAGGCCAAAGAGTTGGAGCTGCTGGAGTTGAAGACGGAGATCGAAACAAGCCAAGGTACACACATCATCAATGCATGTCACAAACATGAATGACACTACTTTCCCTTTTGACTTTCAGTCAAGGTGTACTCACACCCCTGGCCCCCTTCCCTCGGTACACTGTCACTTAATGGTCTCGTCACTTACTTTTCTCATCCAGGAGACATTTTCTTCAATATAAATGTGTAATGGAACAACCGATGTCTCAATGGATTTGTTCCTTGTTCCCCTCAGTGATGAAGAGTCTGAATAGCAGCCAGGACCTGTGGCAAATGGGCCGAGTGAACAATGGCCTGAAGATGCACACACTCCAAGAAGAGCTGGAGAGAGTACAACAGGAGAACATCCAGCTGCAAGAACACTGCGGGGTAACCGACAGCCTTATTGGTGGTTTACACATGTAAACAATCTTGATGTCACAAGCTTACATTTACTTCACAAATCAGTGTGGCACATTTCCTATAGACTTACCAATTATATAAATACAAATGAATAAATAAAATACATAGAAATCAGTCTGGTTCAGGAGTCTGTCAGATCATCCTTCTAGCTAAGTGTTGACTAAGTATGTATATGGGTAATTCTTGATTGACTCCGATACTTGGGCCTTTTGCAAATCCATATCTTTGAAAAATAAATTTGTAGTACGTGATTGGTGAGACGGTATAAACCACATCACAGTTATGGTTTAAATTGTATGATCTCTGTTTTTGAGGATCCTGTTGGACAAACGAAACCAGACTGTGAACAGAACCATAACCCTGAATCCAAGAACTGGTATGTTACTCCTTTGGTATCTTTAGTTTAAGGAACAAAGCAAGTTAGCTGGACAAGACTGCTTTCCGAGTAGACCATTCTTTCTGAAAGTGCATGTGACCATTAGTCACTAGAGGGAGACACAGTTTACCGATAAGATGTTCACTCGTATTGTCAAGGATTCAAAGGAAGCTCAGTTCATTTGCCAAGTTATGAGTTCTTTATAGACAAAATGCATCCACTTCTGCTTCATGTGGACAAATAAAGTTCAAATTATTTTTAACTCCTATAATATTCCATTAGGGAGAAGACCATGCTGCAGTCCTATGAGAGCCTGTGCTTTGAGGTCTCCCATCTCCACTCAGCACTGAAGATGCAGAAAGACCTTGTGAAGAGGCTTAAAGACTCTTTGCTTGTTGCAAGCAAGCCAGGTAACATCAGTGGGCATTTTCTCAGTGACACCTTAGTTCTGTTTCCAGTTGCACCAGTGAAAACCATGTGGGGAAATTCGATGAAGACAAGAATTAAGTTATAACACAGAATGGGTCTCTGGAAAGAAGTGAGTTCTGTCTAATGCAGTAGAGAGGAGCAACATGTAAACTCAATTTTGGTTTCACAAAAAGCAGCTTCAAGACATACGTGGAGGTGGTGAGAAGGCTGTTGTAGTAAGTTAGAGCAGGGGTGTCAAACTCATTTTCACCGAGGGCCACATCAGCATTATGTTTGCCCTCAAAGGGCCAGTTGTAACTACAATGTAACGATGTTTACGATGTAAAAACATAGTTTTTAGCTGTAGCTTTTGTGAACATATTCTGCTGCGAATGCAGTCCGCCTTTTAATTCTTAGACAATCTGCTGTTTTTCTTGGAGGATAAATGTGGCATATTTGTCTCCGTGTTTGGTGTCCAAAATGCCGACGGAGATTGTAGCCTACTCTTTAACGACTGACATCGGCTCATGACACAAAATACATACCGGTTTTTCTCCTTGAAAAAATGTATTAACTTTTAACAACTTATCTTTCTTGAAATTGCCTTCCATCCAGGTGCAGCCTGCTTTGACTGGGGGTGCAGTGAATCTTTTGGGGGGGGTATCAAGATTTACGGAAAGGGATTGTATTCTTTTTTTATATTGATACCATTTTTGAGACTTTTTATCGATCCGAGTGTTCATCAGGCGCGGAGCCAGACGTGGTAAACATTCGGGGATTAGCCCAAATTTAGGACGTATTCTGGGTTTGTTGTGATGCTAGATAGTGACTTCCACAGTTAATGCGAGCGTGCACAGTATATATCAGAATAGGCATCAGCCTATTCGATAAGGCAGCTGTCGCGCTGCATTATGGGATTTGTAGTTTGTGTGTTATTGGTGCTTCATATCGCCCGGCCATTAAAAAAAGATATATAAAATGATCTTTCGGGCCAGATATAATTGTACGTATGTGGCCCGCGGGCCTTGTTTGACACCTATGAGTTAGAGGGTACAATCGAAAAATTATGCTCTGTCATTCCTGAGCAGATATATAGTCAGACTATCTTTCTTTTTTACCATTCCCTCTGTGTCAGAGTAAAAAACAAAGGTGCAAATTAGAATCAAATATAGCAAAGAAAGAATCTCCTTATTCCAGTGAATATTCCACCTTAATCATCTTCTGTGTATGACTTAGCGGGTGACAGAGATGGGGAGAAAAGAAATGGGAGAGAGAGGAAGACAGAAAGAACATGTATTTAAGATATTGAACATCTGTATTCTTCTAAGGTTCTTTCAACAAATCACTTTTATTCAAATGTAGCCCCCTGCAGACCATTTTGAGAGAGAGAGAGAGAGAGTTTATTATCTACTCAAGATGGAACTGAGAAAAAGAAAAGCAAGGATGTGTGTCTAAAGGTCTTATATTTGTATTGCATTTAAGACGATGCGTTATGAATCAGAATCAGAAAGGGATTTATTCGCCATGAAAATTTGCACAGACAAGGAATTTGCTTTGGCAGGAAGGTGCATACAATAAACATATACCTAAAATTTAAATATGTGGACTAACTATACTAAGGGTACATAAACTAGCAGTACTAAGTGGGATTAGAATACAATTAAATAAACAATAAAATATAAGTTGCCGTAAATTACAATATAAAAATACAAATATTACAAAAAATACAAATGTACAAGATACCATGTTGTGGTGCAGTGCAAAAGCAGAGTGTTTTAAGCAATAAGTCATTTGAGTCAGTGTGGTCCCTTGGCCTTGTTGAAGAGGCCAACAGCGGAAGGGAAGAAACTGTTTTTGTGGCGTGAGGTATTGGTCCTGATAGACCGCAGCCTTCTGCCGGAGGGGAGTGACTGAAACAGGGAGTGTCCAGGGTGGGAGGAGTCGGCCACAATCTTCCTCGCTCGCCTCAGGGTCCTCGAGGTGTGCAGGTCCTCGAGGGTAGGCAGATTGCAGCCAATCACCTTCTCAGCAGTACGGATGATACGCTGCAGTCTGCTCTTGTCCTTGGCAGTGGCAGCAGCGTACCAGACGGTGATGGAGGAGGTGAGGATGGACTCAATGATGGCTGAGTAGAAGTGCACCATCATTGTCTTTGGCAGGTTGAACTTCTTCAGCTGCCGAAGGAAGTACATCCTCTGTTGTGCTTTCTTGATGAGGGAGCTGATGTTCAGTTCCCACTTGAGGTCCTGGGAGAGGATAGTGCCCAGGAAGCGGAAGGACTCCACAGTGTTGACTGGGGAGTCACACAGGGTGATGGGGGTGAGTGGGGCTGTGTTCCTCCTGAAGTCCACAACCATCTCCACTGTCTTAAGAGCATTGAGCTCTAAGTTGTTCTGGCTGCACCAGGTCACCAGGTTGGCCGCTTCCCACCTATAATCAGACTCGTCTCCACCAGAGATGAGCCCAATAAGGGTGGTGTCGTCCGCAAACTTCAGGAGTTTGACGGACGGATGACTGGAGGTGCAACTGTTGGTGTACAGGGAGAAGAGCAGAGGAGAAAGGACGCAGCCCTGAGGTGATCCGGTGCTGATGGACCGGGAGTCAGAGACTTGTGTTCCCAGCTTAACGCACTGCTTCCTGTCAGACAGGAAGTCTGTGATCCACCTGCAGGTGGAATCAGGCACGTTCAGCTGGGAGAGCTTGTCCTGAAGCAGAGCGGGGATGATGGTGTTGAAGGCAGAGCTGAAGTCCACAAACAGGATCCTGGCATAGGATGCTGGGGAGTCCAGGTGCTGTAGGGTGAAGTGGAGGGCCATGTTAACTGCATCGTCCACAGACCTGTTGGCTCTGTAGGCAAACTGCAGGGGGTCCAGTAGAGGGTCAGTGATGGATTTAAGGTGTGCCAGCACCAGGCGCTCGAAAGACTTCATTACCACAGAGGTCAGGGCGACGGGTCTGTAGTCATTATGTCCTGTTGGCCTTGGCTTTTTGGGCACAGGGATGATGGTGGAGGACTTGAGACAGGCTGGCACATGGCATGTCTCAAGGGAGGTGTTAAAGATGTAGGTAAACACCGGAGACAGCTGGTCAGCGCAGTGCTTGAGGGTGGCTGGAGAGACAGATTCCGGCCCAGCTGCTTTGCGGGGATTCTGCCTCTTGAAAAGTCTGTTAACTTCACCCTCCTGAATGGAGAGAGTCGTCACTGTAGGGGGGGGGAGGTGGGAGGCCTCCTGGGTGGGAAGGGGTAGTTCAAGACTGTCCAATTGTCTTTCAAATCTGTAGTAGAACTCATTCAGGTCGTTGGCCAGGCGGGAGTCGTTAGTGGAGTGGGGGGCTCTGGGCTTGAAGTTGGTAATTTGCCTGAGCCCTCTCCAGACAGAAGCAGAGTCGTTTGCAGAGAATTGGTGTTTTAGCCTCTCTGAGTACAGTCGTTTAGCCTCCCTCACCGCCTTGCTAAACCTGTTCTTCGACTCCTTAAAACTGTCTTTGTCCCCACTCCTAAACGCGGCCTCTTTCTCTGACCTCAACCTTCTGAGTTTAGCTGTAAACCAAGGTTTGTCGTTGTTGTAGCTTACCCTGGTGCGTGTTGGTATACAGCAGTCCTCACAGAAGCTGATGTATGATGTCACAGCCTCTGTGAGCTCATCCAGACTATTGGTAGCAGTCGTGAACATGTCCCAGTCAGTGCAGTCCAAGCACGCCCGCAGATCCTCCATAGCTTCACTGGTCCACTGTTTTGATGTCCTCACAGCAGGCTTACAGCGCTTTAGCTTCTGCCTGTATGCAGGAATCAGGTGGACCATGGCGTGGTCAGTGACCCAGTGCTGCTCGGGGGACCGCATGGTATGCTTTGCTGATTGTAGAGTAGCAGTGATCCAAGGTGTTTCCTTCTCTGGTAGGGCATTTGATGAATTGTCTATATTTTTGGAGTTCTTGAGTGAGATTGCCTTTGTTAAAGTCGCCTAGCACAATAACCAAGGAATCCGGATTTTCATGCTCCACACTCAGTATCTGGCTGGCGAGCACACGTTGAGCCTCGTTGACGCTAGCCTGCGGAGGCATGTAGACGCCAACCAGAATGAATGATGCAAACTCTCGTGGCGAGTAAAAAGATCTACAGTTAATAAATGCATGCATCAGGAGCCATGATTAGATATATTACCCACAACATGGAACAGTAGCATATTTTTGTGATAGTGGATGTTCTATGGTGTACATGGTGATGTACAGCCTGCAAAGAGAAATTCGATTTGGTATTACTTAGTACATTTACATTTAGTCATTTAGCAGACGCTCTTATCCAGAGCGACTTACAGTAAGTACAAGGACATTCCCCCTGAGGCAAGTAGGGTGAACTGTCTTGCCCAAGGACACAACGTCAGTTGGCATGACCGGGAATTGAACTGGCAACCTTCGGATTACTAGCCCGATTCCCTCACCGCTCAGCCACCTGACTCCCTAGTAAATCTTAAATATGCATTGAACGTCTTATAAGTGCTATAATTAACAGAAGCTTTATGGACATTTGGAAATGCGTCTCTCATTTTTAGCATCCACCCGTTACGAATATACTAATATACATTTAACAACTATATATCCATGAAGGTACATCACATTATTTATTTAGTTGCAGAAGCCTTGGCAGTAACATACATGATAAATGACAGTTGGTTTGCCTATAAATACATTTAGTTTAATACCATTAATTGCATGTTATAAAGGGGAAACGCTCAAAACCTTTTTCAGTGTCAAGCCAGTGACAGAAATAACAAATTGCTCATTTAGGTTGGGTATTGTATGTTAAAGATTGGAACATGCTATAGACCCTTGATCTAGTGCTTGGATTAATAATTTATTCAGAGTACAGTTACTTTTCTAATATCCTGGTGAATTGCAAAATGGTGCTCTGGTGAATCTTTTTCAAAATCTTCTTCCAGGAATGTAGTGGTTAAAAGGAATGTCTTCTGAAACTGATTATACATGTTTTTACTCCTCTCTTCAGCGGCATCAATGGTTCCAGTCCAGTGTTTGGATGATGTCGAAAAGAACAACTGGACAGTGCGGGTGTCAGTCCCTCGCCCCCCCAGTGCCCCTCCAGTGCCCTCGAGCTCTGGCCGTCCCGGCCCTCCAATGGGCCACCCAGTGCTGGATGGCCTGAGGGAGGACTGCTGGGGGCAGGGCCCCTGGTCCAGCCACTGTCCTGTGGCCCCGGGTAGCCCAGTGCTTCTGCCCCCCCCCCCCCAGAACCAGGCTTCTTTGGATGACAGTTCCTGGTCCTTTCCCAGCCCCCCCAAGCCCAGTGACACTGTTTTCTGGGAGGGTCAAAATAGCCCTCCCCACTCCTCCACATCCAAGAGAAGCAGCCCCAAAAGCCCGCCATACTGACCTAACCACTCCCTGCACCCCCTGCCTGCCGCATACCACCTGACCTGCCTTAGTACCACTTCTCCGGACTTCTTATCCATGAGAACACAGGGCCTGGGGGATCCCTGTCTACCACTGAAGGATCCTAATAATGAGGGAAAGTCCTTTGTGGGAGAGGAAATTTCATTCATGGGACAAAGAAAAAAGACTTCCAACCGCCACGTCTATGTTTGTAAGGGCGTGTGCATCTTTATTTGTCTATTGGGGTTTAAACCCTTTTAGTCATTCACTGTGGGAACTCATTGATCCACAGTCAGAAGCACTCTTAGGTTTTAATTGTAGCCCTCTGATGTAAGTCTCTCTTTACATGTTACTGTTGTAAAGTGTATAGTCACATGGTTATTCCATAATAATGTGAAGACTGTGTTTAGGTATAAAGATGCTGTGTTTGTGCCTGTGCTATGATGCTTACAGACATGTAAAGGTATATACTTTACCATAAGTAGCACCAAAAAGGCTCAAGTCCGTCAGTCACATACACAGTACAATCTTTGGTTTAGTACCCCATACCCAGTCTGATGGCTTCACAGCGCTTTCTGATGTTTTTCAAACAGAGAACTGATCTTTATGGATTTTTCTTTGTAGTTGTTCAAATGGAAAATGTGCTTTGTAAAAGTCCTTGGGTGAACAAATTATGGCTTGAGGTGTTGGTCTTTTTTTCTTTTCTTTCAGGAATACACAGCTCTGCTCAGTGCGTGTTAGGGGCCACACATAAACTGGTAAAAAATATTTGTCTTCTAAGAAGGTAAACAGTGTCTTATTGCTGTATTCCAACACATGACAAAGTAAACCTGGACTCACTGTTTAAATTAAATTACCTCAAGATTGAGGCTGGTGGACTTGTTTGACAGATGTTCACAATGTTTCTTGAAGAGTTGGTGTGTAAAGTTGTGTATCTTAAATATATTTCTTAAGACCAAGTTGCACTCCAAAGAGATCCCTTTGTCTTGGGCCTTTCCTCTACTCTCTTCTACTCTCTATCATTATGATGTTTAACAGTGTATTGCAAATGGGGATTAACATAATAGAAAATATATTCTATGTTATGCGAGTTTAGTCCAATAAATTAAGGGCCATTGTATAGAGATTGAAGGGTTAAAAAATGTCCTGACTCTTAGAATTATGAAAAAGTATTTGTCTTGGGATTTTTTTTTAATACATTTTATTTTACAACAGTTTCCTACTTTTCAATTCTGTTTAAATCGGTAAACCAAAATGCAATGTACAGTAGATATGATTATATTTTAGAATTACTGCACTAAAGACTGTAAACATGATTTGAATTAAATGAATAGGTTAATGTAAATGTCTACTTGCCTGCTGTTTCATTCTGGTTCTGATTCAATATATATTTCCGATTTGTTTGAATCAGATTGAATAATAATCTTTAAAGGATTTGGACAGTTGACTGTCAGCTTTAATCAGAATTTTTTTAAACCATGTTTAAACTTTAACCCTTGTGTTATCTTCGGGTCATTGTGACCCACCGTCGTAGTCGTATTGCGACAAATTTACTGCATACAAAAACAAAGTGAAGCATTTTCTTTTAACCTTTGGGCCGTCTCAGAACCCCCACATTGCAAAGGTTAAAAGAAAATTATTTTTATTTGTTTTTTTCTTTGTTTTGGTCTTTCCAAACCCTGACAATTTCAGATGCTTCTAACTAGGGTTGGGGGGAAAAAATAGATTCACTTCGATTCACAAATTTCAAAAATAGATTTTGCCTTGCTTATAATAACAGAAGACGTTGAATGGTTGCAATCAGCTTAAATTCAGTTGCATTTATGTTATAACAATGAGTTTGCTAAACTGCAAGAAAACCAATACATTTCAAGGTTTTGATGCAGTGGGATTTTTTTCTTCAACACTTAACTGCCTATCACAGTCAAATAGAAACAAGTAACACTAAACAGCAAACTGGAATCAAATGTAAGCATATATAAATAACGCATATTTGTTATCTAATCGTGACCCCAAGAATCGATTCAAATCGAATCGTAAGGTACCAAAAGATTCCCACCCCTACTTCTAACACTTAGTTCTTAGACGGTTGAGGTCTTTCATATAAGTAGACAGGGGAAGGGTAGCAGGGAAAAATGAACTAAATGGAGGCCATGGAACGCTGTTTTAGTTTAAAAAAAAAAAATTAATACATAGATAAATACATAAATAAATAAGGCTATGAAATAAACCCTGAAATTTTACAAAAGTTGGCAATAAATATATAAATATAGCATCATATAAATGTATAGCTGAATCCATTTACCTAAATAAATAAATACATTTACTTTTACATTTAGCAGACGCTCTTATCCAGAGCGACTTACAGTAAGTACAGTGACATTCTCCCCGAGGCAAGTAGGGTGAAGTGCCTTGCCCAAGGACACAACGTCATTTGGTTGGCATAGCCGGGAATCAAACTAACAACCTTCTGATTACTAGCCCAATTCCCTAACCGCTCAGCCATCTGACTCCCTACTACTTACTTATTTCAAAATGACATTTTGACAAGATGTTTATTTCATGGGACTTAATTCCTAATGCTACATATATTTCCAATCCAACGTGCAAAGGAGAGGGGCGTGGTTATCTTCAGACCAATGCAGCTGCACAAGATCGAAGGAAGATAGGGACACCTAGATTGGAGAGATGATGGGAGACATTTATGGCAAGCCGTTTTATAATTTAACCAATGAATTGTTGATATCAACAATTAGAATTTTTTATATCAACAATTGCATTTTGGATATCAACAATTCGAATTGTGGATATTAACAATTGCATTTTTGATATAAACAATTCGAATTTTGATATCAACAATTCAATTCTGGATATCCACAATGTATGCTAATGATTATCATGTCGGTGGGAGTAAGCAGGCTACGTAAATTATGTTTGCAAAGGCATAAAATTTTCTACGCTAAGAGCGTTGCCCATTGCGGCCATTGTAGACTTTGCAATCCGTTGGCGTTCGGTTTAGTACCGAGGTGAAGTTAGTTTCATATTCGACATTCGACATTCGTCTCACATTCAGAAGACGCTACTTTGAAGCGTCGAGTTAGGGACCGGGTGAAAATTACCCATACAATTTTGAAAAATGATGACTTTTATAATGATTTTATGACTATAAAACCTCAAACAAACAGCAGAGTATTCCAACAATGTCTGGTATACTTCCACACCCTTTAATTTTTTAATAATGTTTTTAAAAGAAGGATAGAAAATCGCTAATATCTGAAAATAGCATGAAATCCTCGCTAATCTCAATATCTTTTTCAAACTTGTTTCAAAAAATCTCAAATACACACCAGATTATTCTAATAATGTCTGGCCTACTTCCACACCCTTTACTTTTTCAATTATGTTTTTAAAAGAATGACAGAAAATCGCTAATCTCTGAAAATAGCATGAAATCTTCACTAATCTCAATAACTTTTACAGATTTGTGTCTAACAATCTCAAATATACACCAGATTATTCTAATAATGTCTGGCCGACTTCCACACCCTTTACTTTTCCAATAAAGTTTTGAATAAAATTCCAATTAATCGCTAATCTCTGAAAATAGCATGAAATCCTCGCTAATCTCAATATCTTTTTCAAACTTGTTTCAAAAAATCTCAAATACACACCAGATTATTCTAATATTGTCTGGCCTACTTCCACACCCTTTACTTTTTCAATTATGTTTTAAAAAAATGATAGAAAATCGCTAATCTCTGAAAATAGCATGAAATCCTTGCTAATCTCAATATCTTTTTCAAACTTGTGTCTAAAAATCTGAAATACACACCAGATTATTCTAATAATATCTGGCCTACTTCCACACCCTTTAATTTTTCAATAATGTTTTTAAAAAATGATAGAAAATCGCTAATCTCTGAAAATAGCATGAAATCCTTGCTAATCTCAATATCTTTTTCAAACTTGTGTCTAAAATTCTGAAATACACATTCACATTTACATTTAGTCATTTAGCAGACGCTCTTATCCAGAGCGACTTACAGTAAGTACAGGGACATTCCCCCGAGGCAAGTAGGGTGAAGTGCCTTGCCCAAGGACACAACGTCAGTTGGCATGACCGGGAATCGAACTGGCAACCTTCGGATTACTAGTCCAACTCCCTCACCGCTCAGCCACCTGACTCCCACACACCAGACACACACACCACCACCACACCAGATTATTCTAATAATGTCTGGCCTACTTCCACATCCTTTACTTTTCCAATTAAGTTTTGAATAAAATTTAGTACCGAGGTGAAGTTAGTTTCATATTCGACATTTGACATTCGTCTCACATTCTGAAGACGCTACTTTGAAGCGTCGAGTTAGGGACCGGGTGAAAATTAACCATACAATTTTGAAAAATGATGAGATTTTTTGACACAAATTTGAAAAAGATAGAGATTAGCAACGATTTAATGCTATTTTCAGAGATTTGCGATTTTCTATCATTTTTTAAAAACATTGAAATATTAAAGGGTGTGGAAGTAGGCCTGACATTATTAGAATAATCTGGTGTATATTTGAGATTTTTTTACACAAGTTTGAAAAAGATATTGAGATTAGCAAGGATTTCATGCTATTTTCAGAGATTAGTGATTAATTGGAATTTTATTCAAAACTTTATTGGAAAAGTAAAGGTTGTGGAAGTAGGCCAGACATTATTAGAATAATCTGGTGTGTATTTGAGATTTTTTGAAACAAGTTTGAAAAAAATATTGAGATTAGCAAGGATTTCATGCTATTTTCAGAGATTAGCGATTTTGTATCATTTTTTAAAAACATTATTGAAAAATTAAAGGGTGTGGAAGTAGGCCAGATATTATTAAAATAATCTGGTGTATATTTGAGATTTTTTGACACAAATTTGAAAAAGATATTGAGATTAGCAACGATTTCATGCTATTTTCAGAGATTAGCGATTTTCTATCATTTTTTAAAAACATTATTGAAATATTAAAGGGTGTGGAAGTAGGCCAGACATTATTAGAATAATCTGGTGTGTATTTGAGATTTTTTGAAACAAGTTTGAAAAAGATATTGAGCTTAGCAAGGATTTCATGCTATTTTCAGAGATTAGCAATTTTTTTATCATTTAAAAAAAAGTTTTATTTTAAAAGTAAAGGGTGTGGAAGTAGGCCAGACATTATTAGAATAATCTGGTGTATATTTGAGATTTTTTTACACAAGTTTGAAAAAGATATTGAGATTAGCAAGGATTTCATGCTATTTTCAGAGATTAGTGATTAATTGGAATTTTATTCAAAACTTTATTGGAAAAGTAAAGGTTGTGGAAGTAGGCCAGACATTATTAGAATAATCTGGTGTATATTTGAGATTTTCTGAAACAAGTTTGAAAAAAATATTGAGATTAGCAAGGATTTCATGCTATTTTCAGAGATTAGCGATTTTGTATTATTTTTTAAAAACATTATTGAAAGATTAAAGGGTGTGGAAGTAGGCCAGATATTATTAGAATAATCTGGTGTGTATTTGAGATTTTTTGAAACAAGTTTGAAAAATATATTGAGATTAGCAAGGATTTCATGCTATTTTCAGAGATTAGCAATTTTCTATCATTTAAAAAAAAAGTTTTATTTAAAAAGTAAAGGGTGTGGAAGTAGGCCGGACATTATTAGAATAATCTGGTGTATATTTGAGATTTTTTGACACAAGTTTGAAAAAGATATTGAGATTAGCAAGGATTTCATGCTATTTTCAGAGATTAGCGATTTTGTATCATTTTTTAAAAACATTATTGAAAAATTAAAGGTTGTGGAAGTAAGCCAGATATTATTAAAATAATCTGGTGTATATTTGAGATTTTTTGACACAAATTTGAAAAAATATTGAGATTAGCAAGGATTTCATGCTATTTTCAGAGATTAGCGATTTTGTATCATTTTTTAAAAACATTATTGAAAAATTAAAGGGTGTGGAAGTAGGCCAGATATTATTAAAATAATCTGGTGTATATTTGAGATTTTTTGACACAAATTTGAAAAAGATAGAGATTAGCAACGATTTAATGCTATTTTCAGAGATTAGCGATTTTCTATCATTTAAAAAAAAAATATATATATTAAAGGGTGTGGAAGTAGGCCAGACATTATTAGAATAATCTGGTGTGTATTTGAGATTTTTTGAAACAAGTTTGAAAAAGATATTGAGATTAGCAAGGATTTCATGCTATTTTCAGAGATTAGCAATTTTCTATCATTTAAAAAAAAGTTTTATTTAAAAAGTAAAGGGTGTCGAAGTAGGCCAGACATTATTAGAATAATCTGGTGTATATTTGAGATTTTTTGACACAAGTTTGAAAAAGATATTGAGATTAGCAAGGATTTCATGCTATTTTCAGAGATTTGCGATTTTCTATCATTTTTTAAAAAGATTATTGAAATATTAAAGGGTGTGGAAGTAGGCCAGATATTATTAAAATAATCTGGTGTGTATTTGAGATTTTTTGAAATAAATTTGAAAAAGATATTGAGATTAGCAAGGATTTCATGCTGTTTTCAGAGATTAGCAATTTTTTTATAATTTAAAAAAAGGTTTTATTTAAAAAGTAAAGGGTGTGGAAGTAGGCCAGACATTATTAGAATAATCTGGTGTATATATGAGATTTTTTGACACAAGTTTGAAAAAGATATTGAGATTAGCAAGGATTTCATGCTATTTTCAGAGTGTAGCAATTTTCTATCATTTTTTTAAAACATTGTTGAAATATTAAAGAGTGTGGAAGTAGGCCAGACATTATTAGAATAATCTGGTGGGTATTTGAGATTTTTTGAAACAAGTTTGAAAAAGATATTGAGATTAGCAAGGATTTCATGCAATTTTTTTTTTATTTCTTTCAAGTTTTATTGAAAACTTAAAGGTTGTTGAAGTAGGCCAGACATTATTAGAATATTATGGTGTATATTTGAGATTTTTTGACACAAGTTTGAAAAAGATATTGAGATTAGCGAGGATTTCATGCTATTTTCATAGATTAACGATTAATTGGAATTTTATTCATTTCAATTCAAAACTTGATTGAAAAAATAAAGGGTGTGGAAGTAGGCCAGACATTAGTAGAATAATCTGGTGTATATTTGAGATTTTTTGACACAAGTTTGAAAAACATATTGAGATTAGCAAGGATTTCATGCTATTTTCAGAGATTAGCGATTTTGTATTATTTTTTAAAAACATTATTGAAAAATTAAAGGGTGTGGAAGTAGGCCAGATATTATAAAAATAATATGGTGTATATTTGAGATTTTTTGAAACAAGTTTGAAAAAGATATTGAGATTAGCAAGGATTTCATGCTATTTTCAGAGATTAGCGATTTTCTATCATTTTTTAAAAACATTATTGAAAATTTAAAGGGTGTGGAAGTAGGCCAGAAATTATTAAAATAATATGGTGTATATTTGAGATTTTTTTACACAAATTTGAAAAAGATAGAGATTAGCAACGATTTAATGCTATTTTCAGAGATTAGCGATTTTGTATCATTTAAAAAAAAAATTGAAATATTAAAGGGTGTGGAAGTAGGCCAGATATTATTAGAATAATCTGGTGTGTATTTGAGATTTTTTGAAACAAGTTTGAAAAAGATATTGAGATTAGCAAGGATTTCATGCTATTTTCAGAGATTAGCAATTTTCTATCATTTAAAAAAAAGTTTTATTTAAAAAGTAAAGGGTGTGGAAGTAGGCCAGACATTATTAGAATAATCTGGTGTATATTTGAGATTTTTTGACACAAGTTTGAAAAAGATTTTGAGATTAGCAACGATTTCATGCTATTTTCAGAGATTAGCGATTTTGTATCATTTTTTAAAAACATTATTGAAAAATTAAAGGGTGTGGAAGTAAGCCAGATATTATTAAAATAATCTGGTGTATATTTGAGATTTTTTGACACAAATTTGAAAAAGATATTGAGATTAGCAACGATTTCATGCTATTTTCAGAGATTAGCGATTTTCTATCATTTTTTAAAAACATAATTGAAATATTAAAGGGTGTGGAAGTAGGCCAGACATTATTAGAATAATCTGGTGTGTATTTGAGATTTTTTGAAACAAGTTTGAAAAAGATATTGAGTTTAGCAAGGATTTCATGCTATTTTCAGAGATTAGCAATTTTTTTTATCATTTAAAAAAAAGTTTTATTTTAAAAGTAAAGGGTGTGGAAGTAGGCCAGACATTATTAGAATAATCTGGTGTATATTTGAGATTTTTTTACACAAGTTTGAAAAAGATATTGAGATTAGCAAGGATTTCATGCTATTTTCAGAGATTAGTGATTAATTGGAATTTTATTCAAAACTTTATTGGAAAAGTAAAGGTTGTGGAAGTAGGCCAGACATTATTAGAATAATCTGGTGTATATTTGAGATTTTCTGAAACAAGTTTGAAAAAAATATTGAGATTAGCAAGGATTTCATGCTATTTTCAGAGATTAGCGATTTTGTATTATTTTTTAAAAACATTATTGAAAGATTAAAGGGTGTGGAAGTAGGCCAGATATTATTAGAATAATCTGGTGTGTATTTGAGATTTTTTGAAACAAGTTTGAAAAAGATATTGAGATTAGCAAGGATTTCATGCTATTTTCAGAGATTAGCAATTTTCTATCATTTAAAAAAAAAGTTTTATTTAAAAAGTAAAGGGTGTGGAAGTAGGCCGGACATTATTAGAATAATCTGGTGTATATTTGAGATTTTTTGACACAAGTTTGAAAAAGATATTGAGATTAGCAAGGATTTCATGCTATTTTCAGAGATTAGCGATTTTGTATCATTTTTTAAAAACATTATTGAAGAATTAAAGGTTGTGGAAGTAAGCCAGATATTATTAAAATAATCTGGTGTATATTTGAGATTTTTTGACACAAATTTGAAAAAATATTGAGATTAGCAAGGATTTCATGCTATTTTCAGAGATTAGCGATTTTGTATCATTTTTTAAAAACATTATTGAAAAATTAAAGGGTGTGGAAGTAGGCCAGATATTATTAAAATAATCTGGTGTATATTTGAGATTTTTTGACACAAATTTGAAAAAGATAGAGATTAGCAACGATTTAATGCTATTTTCAGAGATTAGCGATTTTCTATCATTTAAAAAAAAAATATATATATTAAAGGGTGTGGAAGTAGGCCAGACATTATTAGAATAATCTGGTGTGTATTTGAGATTTTTTGAAACAAGTTTGAAAAAGATATTGAGATTAGCAAGGATTTCATGCTATTTTCAGAGATTAGCAATTTTCTATCATTTAAAAAAAAGTTTTATTTAAAAAGTAAAGGGTGTCGAAGTAGGCCAGACATTATTAGAATAATCTGGTGTATATTTGAGATTTTTTGACACAAGTTTGAAAAAGATATTGAGATTAGCAAGGATTTCATGCTATTTTCAGAGATTTGCGATTTTCTATCATTTTTTAAAAAGATTATTGAAATATTAAAGGGTGTGGAAGTAGGCCAGATATTATTAAAATAATCTGGTGTGTATTTGAGATTTTTTGAAATAAGTTTGAAAAAGATATTGAGATTAGCAAGGATTTCATGCTGTTTTCAGAGATTAGCAATTTTTTTATAATTTAAAAAAAGGTTTTATTTAAAAAGTAAAGGGTGTGGAAGTAGGCCAGACATTATTAGAATAATCTGGTGTATATATGAGATTTTTTGACACAAGTTTGAAAAAGATATTGAGATTAGCAAGGATTTCATGCTATTTTCAGAGTGTAGCAATTTTCTATCATTTTTTTAAAACATTGTTGAAATATTAAAGAGTGTGGAAGTAGGCCAGACATTATTAGAATAATCTGGTGGGTATTTGAGATTTTTTGAAACAAGTTTGAAAAAGATATTGAGATTAGCAAGGATTTCATGCAATTTTTATTTTATTTCTTTCAAGTTTTATTGAAAACTTAAAGGTTGTTGAAGTAGGCCAGACATTATTAGAATATTATGGTGTATATTTGAGATTTCTTGACACAAGTTTGAAAAAGATATTGAGATTAGCGAGGATTTCATGCTATTTTCATAGATTAACGATTAATTGGAATTTTATTCATTTCAATTCAAAACTTGATTGAAAAAATAAAGGGTGTGGAAGTAGGCCAGACATTAGTAGAATAATCTGGTGTATATTTGAGATTTTTTGACACAAGTTTGAAAAACATATTGAGATTAGCAAGGATTTCATGCTATTTTCAGAGATTAGCGATTTTGTATTATTTTTTAAAAACATTATTGAAAAATTAAAGGGTGTGGAAGTAGGCCAGATATTATAAAAATAATATGGTGTATATTTGAGATTTTTTGAAACAAGTTTGAAAAAGATATTGAGATTAGCAAGGATTTCATGCTATTTTCAGAGATTAGCGATTTTCTATCATTTTTTAAAAACATTATTGAAAATTTAAAGGGTGTGGAAGTAGGCCAGAAATTATTAAAATAATATGGTGTATATTTGAGATTTTTTTACACAAATTTGAAAAAGATAGAGATTAGCAACGATTTAATGCTATTTTCAGAGATTAGCGATTTTGTATCATTAAAAAAAAAAATTGAAATATTAAAGGGTGTGGAAGTAGGCCAGATATTATTAGAATAATCTGGTGTGTATTTGAGATTTTTTGAAACAAGTTTGAAAAAGATATTGAGATTAGCAAGGATTTCATGCTATTTTCAGAGATTAGCAATTTTCTAACATTTAAAAAAAAGTTTTATTTAAAAAGTAAAGGGTGTGGAAGTAGGCCAGACATTATTAGAATAATCTGGTGTATATTTGAGATTTTTTGACACAAGTTTGAAAAAGATTTTGAGATTAGCAACGATTTCATGCTATTTTCAGAGATTAGCGATTTTGTATCATTTTTTAAAAACATTATTGAAAAATTAAAGGGTGTGGAAGTAAGCCAGATATTATTAAAATAATCTGGTGTATATTTGAGATTTTTTGACACAAATTTGAAAAAGATATTGAGATTAGCAACGATTTCATGCTATTTTCAGAGATTAGCGATTTTCTATCATTTTTTAAAAACATAATTGAAATATTAAAGGGTGTGGAAGTAGGCCAGACATTATTAGAATAATCTGGTGTGTATTTGAGATTTTTTGAAACAAGTTTGAAAAACATATTGAGTTTAGCAAGGATTTCATGCTATTTTCAGAGATTAGCAATTTTTTTTATCATTTAAAAAAAAGTTTTATTTTAAAAGTAAAGGGTGTGGAAGTAGGCCAGACATTATTAGAATAATCTGGTGTATATTTGAGATTTTTTTACACAAGTTTGAAAAAGATATTGAGATTAGCAAGGATTTCATGCTATTTTCAGAGATTAGTGATTAATTGGAATTTTATTCAAAACTTTATTGGAAAAGTAAAGGTTGTGGAAGTAGGCCAGACATTATTAGAATAATCTGGTGTATATTTGAGATTTTCTGAAACAAGTTTGAAAAAAATATTGAGATTAGCAAGGATTTCATGCTATTTTCAGAGATTAGCGATTTTGTATCATTTTTTAAAAACATTATTGAAAAATTAAAGGGTGTGGAAGTAGGCCAGATATTATTAAAATAATCTGGTGTATATTTGAGATTTTTTTACACAAATTTGAAAAAGATAGAGATTAGCAACGATTTAATGCTATTTTCAGAGATTAGCGATTTTCTATCATTTAAAAAAAAAAAGAATATATTAAAGGGTGTGGAAGTAGGCCAGACATTATTAGAATAATCTGGTGTGTATTTGAGATTTTTTGAAACAAGTTTGAAAAAGATATTGAGATTAGCAAGGATTTCATGCTATTTTCAGAGATTAGCGATTTTGTATTATTTTTTAAAAACATTATTGAAAGATTAAAGGGTGTGGAAGTAGGCCAGATATTATTAGAATAATCTGGTGTGTATTTGAGATTTTTTGAAACAAGTTTGAAAAAGATATTGAGATTAGCAAGGATTTCATGCTATTTTCAGAGATTAGCAATTTTCTATCATTTAAAAAAAAGTTTTATTTAAAAAGTAAAGGGTGTGGAAGTAGGCCGGACATTATTAGAATAATCTGGTGTATATTTGAGATTTTTTGACACAAGTTTGAAAAAGATATTGAGATTAGCAAGGATTTCATGCTATTTTCAGAGATTAGCGATTTTGTATCATTTTTTAAAAACATTATTGAAAAATTAAAGGTTGTGGAAGTAAGCCAGATATTATTAAAATAATCTGGTGTATATTTGAGATTTTTTGACACAAATTTGAAAAAATATTGAGATTAGCAAGGATTTCATGCTATTTTCAGAGATTAGCGATTTTGTATCATTTTTTAAAAACATTATTGAAAAATTAAAGGGTGTGGAAGTAGGCCAGATATTATTAAAATAATCTGGTGTATATTTGAGATTTTTTGACACAAATTTGAAAAAGATAGAGATTAGCAACGATTTAATGCTATTTTCAGAGATTAGCGATTTTCTATCATTTAAAAAAAATATATATATATTAAAGGGTGTGGAAGTAGGCCAGACATTATTAGAATAATCTGGTGTGTATTTGAGATTTTTTGAAACAAGTTTGAAAAAGATATTGAGTTTAGCAAGGATTTCATGCTATTTTCAGAGATTAGCAATTTTTTTATCATTTAAAAAAAGTTTTATTTTAAAAGTAAAGGGTGTGGAAGTAGGCCAGACATTATTAGAATAATCTGGTGTATATTTGAGATTTTTTGACACAAGTTTGAAAAAGATATTGAGATTAGCAAGGATTTCATGCTATTTTCAGAGATTAGTGATTAATTGGAATTTTATTCAAAACTTTATTGGAAAAGTAAAGGTTGTGGAAGTAGGCCAGACATTATTAGAATAATCTGGTGTGTATTTGAGATTTTTTGAAACAAGTTTGAAAAAAATATTGAGATTAGCAAGGATTTCATGCTATTTTCAGAGATTAGCGATTTTGTATCATTTTTTAAAAACATTATTGAAAAATTAAAGGGTGTGGAAGTAGGCCAGACATTATTAGAATAATCTGGTGTATATATGAGATTTTTTGACACAAGTTTGAAAAAGATATTGAGATTAGCAAGGATTTCATGCTATTTTCAGAGTGTAGCAATTTTCTATCATTTTTTTAAAACATTGTTGAAATATTAAAGAGTGTGGAAGTAGGCCAGACATTATTAGAATAATCTGGTGGGTATTTGAGATTTTTTGAAACAAGTTTGAAAAAGATATTGAGATTAGCAAGGATTTCATGCAATTTTTATTTTATTTCTTTCAAGTTTTATTGAAAACTTAAAGGTTGTTGAAGTAGGCCAGACATTATTAGAATATTATGGTGTATATTTGAGATTTCTTGACACAAGTTTGAAAAAGATATTGAGATTAGCGAGGATTTCATGCTATTTTCATAGATTAACGATTAATTGGAATTTTATTCATTTCAATTCAAAACTTGATTGAAAAAATAAAGGGTGTGGAAGTAGGCCAGACATTAGTAGAATAATCTGGTGTATATTTGAGATTTTTTGACACAAGTTTGAAAAACATATTGAGATTAGCAAGGATTTCATGCTATTTTCAGAGATTAGCGATTTTGTATTATTTTTTAAAAACATTATTGAAAAATTAAAGGGTGTGGAAGTAGGCCAGATATTATAAAAATAATATGGTGTATATTTGAGATTTTTTGAAACAAGTTTGAAAAAGATATTGAGATTAGCAAGGATTTCATGCTATTTTCAGAGATTAGCGATTTTCTATCATTTTTTAAAAACATTATTGAAAATTTAAAGGGTGTGGAAGTAGGCCAGAAATTATTAAAATAATATGGTGTATATTTGAGATTTTTTTACACAAATTTGAAAAAGATAGAGATTAGCAACGATTTAATGCTATTTTCAGAGATTAGCGATTTTGTATCATTTAAAAAAAAAAATGAAATATTAAAGGTTGTGGAAGTAGGCCAGATATTATTAGAATAATCTGGTGTGTATTTGAGATTTTTTGAAACAAGTTTGAAAAAGATATTGAGATTAGCAAGGATTTCATGCTATTTTCAGAGATTAGCAATTTTCTATCATTTAAAAAAAAGTTTTATTTAAAAAGTAAAGGGTGTGGAAGTAGGCCAGACATTATTAGAATAATCTGGTGTATATTTGAGATTTTTTGACACAAGTTTGAAAAAGATTTTGATATTAGCAACGATTTCATGCTATTTTCAGAGATTAGCGATTTTGTATCATTTTCTAAAAACATTATTGAAAAATTAAAGGGTGTGGAAGTCAGCCAGATATTATTAAAATAATCTGGTGTATATTTGAGATTTTTTGACACAAATTTGAAAAAGATATTGAGATTAGCAACGATTTCATGCTATTTTCAGAGATTAGCGATTTTCTATCATTTTTTAAAAACATTATTGAAATATTAAAGGGTGTGGAAGTAGGCCAGACATTATTAGAATAATCTGGTGTGTATTTGAGATTTTTTGAAACAAGTTTGAAAAAGATATTGAGTTTAGCAAGGATTTCATGCTATTTTCAGAGATTAGCAATTTTTTTATCATTTAAAAAAAAGTTTTATTTTAAAAGTAAAGGGTGTGGAAGTAGGCCAGACATTATTAGAATAATCTGGTGTATATTTGAGATTTTTTTACACAAGTTTGAAAAAGATATTGAGATTAGCAAGGATTTCATGCTATTTTCAGAGATTAGTGATTAATTGGAATTTTATTCAAAACTTTATTGGAAAATTAAAGGTTGTGGAAGTAGGCCAGACATTATTAGAATAATCTGGTGTATATTTGAGATTTTTTGAAACAAGTTTGAAAAGATTATTGAGATTAGCAAGGATTTCATGCTATTTTCAAAGATTAGCGATTTTGTATCATTTAAAAAAAAAATATATATATTAAAGGGTGTGGAAGTAGGCCAGACATTATTAGAATAATCTGGTGTGTATTTGAGATTTTTTGAAACAAGTTTGAAAAAGATATTGAGATTAGCAAGGATTTCATGCTATTTTCAGAGATTAGCGATTTTGTATTATTTTTTAAAAACATTATTGAAAGATTAAAGGGTGTGGAAGTAGGCCAGATATTATTAGAATAATCTGGTGTGTATTTGAGATTTTTTGAAACAAGTTTGAAAAAGATATTGAGATTAGCAAGGATTTCATGCTATTTTCAGAGATTAGCAATTTTCTATCATTTAAAAAAAAGTTTTATTTAAAAAGTAAAGGGTGTGGAAGTAGGCCAGACATTATTAGAATAATCTGGTGTATATTTGAGATTTTTTGACACAAGTTTGAAAAATATATTGAGATTAGCAAGGATTTCATGCTATTTTCAGAGATTAGCGATTTTGTATCATTTTTTAAAAACATTATTGAAAAATTAAAGGTTGTGGAAGTAAGCCAGATATTATTAAAATAATCTGGTGTATATTTGAGATTTTTTGACACAAATTTGAAAAAATATTGAGATTAGCAAGGATTTCATGCTATTTTCAGAGATTAGCGATTTTGTATCATTTTTTAAAAACATTATTGAAAAATTAAAGGGTGTGGAAGTAGGCCAGATATTATTAAAATAATCTGGTGTATATTTGAGATTTTTTGACACAAATTTGAAAAAGATAGAGATTAGCAACGATTTAATGCTATTTTCAGAGATTAGCGATTTTCTATCATTTAAAAAAAAAATATATATATTAAAGGGTGTGGAAGTAGGCCAGACATTATTAGAATAATCTGGTGTGTATTTGAGATTTTTTGAAACAAGTTTGAAAAAGATATTGAGATTAGCAAGGATTTCATGCTATTTTCAGAGATTAGCAATTTTCTATCATTTAAAAAAAAGTTTTATTTAAAAAGTAAAGGGTGTGGAAGTAGGCCAGACATTATTAGAATAATCTGGTGTATATTTGAGATTTTTTGACACAAGTTTGAAAAAGATATTGAGATTAGCAACGATTTAATGCTATTTTCAGAGATTAGCGATTTTGTATCATTTTTTAAAAAGATTATTGAAATATTAAAGGGTGTGGAAGTAGGCCAGATATTATTAAAATAATCTGGTGTGTATTTGAGATTTTTTGAAATAAGTTTGAAAAAGATATTGAGATTAGCAAGGATTTCATGCTATTTTCAGAGATTTGCGATTTTCTATCATTTTTTTAAAAGATTATTGAAATATTAAAGGGTGTGGAAGTAGGCCAGATATTATTAAAATAATCTGGTGTGTATTTGAGATTTTTTGAAATAAGTTTGAAAAAGATATTGAGATTAGCAAGGATTTCATGCTGTTTTCAGAGATTAGCAATTTTTTTATAATTTAAAAAAAGGTTTTATTTAAAAAGTAAAGGGTGTGGAAGTAGGCCAGACATTATTAGAATAATCTGGTGTATATATGAGATTTTTTGACACAAGTTTGAAAAAGATATTGAGATTAGCAAGGATTTCATGCTATTTTCAGAGATTAGCGATTTTGTATCATTTCTTAAAAAGATTATTGAAATATTAAAGGGTGTGGAAGTAGGCCAGATATTATTAAAATAATCTGGTGTGTATTTGAGATTTTTTGAAATAAGTTTGAAAAAGATATTGAGATTAGCAAGGATTTCATGCTATTTTCAGAGATTTGCGATTTTCTATCATTTTTTAAAAAGATTATTGAAATATTAAAGGGTGTGGAAGTAGGCCAGATATTATTAAAATAATCTGGTGTGTATTTGAGATTTTTTGAAATAAGTTTGAAAAAGATATTGAGATTAGCAAGGATTTCATGCTGTTTTCAGAGATTAGCAATTTTTTTTATAATTTAAAAAAAGGTTTTATTTAAAAAGTAAAGGGTGTGGAAGTAGGCCAGACATTATTAGAATAATCTGGTGTATATATGAGATTTTTTGACACAAGTTTGAAAAAGATATTGAGATTAGCAAGGATTTCATGCTATTTTCAGAGTGTAGCAATTTTCTATCATTTTTTTAAAACATTGTTGAAATATTAAAGAGTGTGGAAGTAGGCCAGACATTATTAGAATAATCTGGTGGGTATTTGAGATTTTTTGAAACAAGTTTGAAAAAGATATTGAGATTAGCAAGGATTTCATGCAATTTTTATTTTATTTCTTTCAAGTTTTATTGAAAACTTAAAGGTTGTTGAAGTAGGCCAGACATTATTAGAATATTATGGTGTATATTTGAGATTTCTTGACACAAGTTTGAAAAAGATATTGAGATTAGCGAGGATTTCATGCTATTTTCATAGATTAACGATTAATTGGAATTTTATTCATTTCAATTCAAAACTTGATTGAAAAAATAAAGGGTGTGGAAGTAGGCCAGACATTAGTAGAATAATCTGGTGTATATTTGAGATTTTTTGACACAAGTTTGAAAAACATATTGAGATTAGCAAGGATTTCATGCTATTTTCAGAGATTAGCGATTTTGTATTATTTTTTAAAAACATTATTGAAAAATTAAAGGGTGTGGAAGTAGGCCAGATATTATAAAAATAATATGGTGTATATTTGAGATTTTTTGAAACAAGTTTGAAAAAGATATTGAGATTAGCAAGGATTTCATGCTATTTTCAGAGATTAGCGATTTTCTATCATTTTTTAAAAACATTATTGAAAATTTAAAGGGTGTGGAAGTAGGCCAGAAATTATTAAAATAATATGGTGTATATTTGAGATTTTTTTACACAAATTTGAAAAAGATAGAGATTAGCAACGATTTAATGCTATTTTCAGAGATTAGCGATTTTGTATCATTAAAAAAAAAAATTGAAATATTAAAGGGTGTGGAAGTAGGCCAGATATTATTAGAATAATCTGGTGTGTATTTGAGATTTTTTGAAACAAGTTTGAAAAAGATATTGAGATTAGCAAGGATTTCATGCTATTTTCAGAGATTAGCAATTTTCTATCATTTAAAAAAAAGTTTTATTTAAAAAGTAAAGGGTGTGGAAGTAGGCCAGACATTATTAGAATAATCTGGTGTATATTTGAGATTTTTTGACACAAGTTTGAAAAAGATTTTGAGATTAGCAACGATTTCATGCTATTATCAGAGATTAGCGATTTTGTATCATTTTTTAAAAACATTATTGAAAAATTAAAGGGTGTGGAAGTAAGCCAGATATTATTAAAATAATCTGGTGTATATTTGAGATTTTTTGACACAAATTTGAAAAAGATATTGAGATTAGCAACGATTTCATGCTATTTTCAGAGATTAGCGATTTTCTATCATTTTTTAAAAACATTATTGAAATATTAAAGGGTGTGGAAGTAGGCCAGACATTATTAGAATAATCTGGTGTGTATTTGAGATTTTTTGAAACAAGTTTGAAAAAGATATTGAGTTTAGCAAGGATTTCATGCTATTTTCAGAGATTAGCAATTTTTTTTATCATTTCAAAAAAAGTTTTATTTTAAAAGTAAAGGGTGTGGAAGTAGGCCAGACATTATTAGAATAATCTGGTGTATATTTGAGATTTTTTTACACAAGTTTGAAAAAGATATTGAGATTAGCAAGGATTTCATGCTATTTTCAGAGATTAGTGATTAATTGGAATTTTATTCAAAACTTTATTGGAAAAGTAAAGGTTGTGGAAGTAGGCCAGACATTATTAGAATAATCTGGTGTATATTTGAGATTTTCTGAAACAAGTTTGAAAAAAATATTGAGATTAGCAAGGATTTCATGCTATTTTCAGAGATTAGCGATTTTGTATCATTTTTTAAAAACATTATTGAAAAATTAAAGGGTGTGGAAGTAGGCCAGATATTATTAAAATAATCTGGTGTATATTTGAGATTTTTTGACACAAATTTGAAAAAGATAGAGATTAGCAACGATTTAATGCTATTTTCAGAGATTAGCGATTTTCTATCATTTAAAAAAAAAAAATATATATTAAAGGGTGTGGAAGTAGGCCAGACATTATTAGAATAATCTGGTGTGTATTTGAGATTTTTTGAAACAAGTTTGAAAAAGATATTGAGATTAGCAAGGATTTCATGCTATTTTCAGAGATTAGCAATTTTCTATCATTTAAAAAAAAGTTTTATTTAAAAAGTAAAGGGTGTGGAAGTAGGCCGGACATTATTAGAATAATCTGGTGTATATTTGAGATTTTTTGACACAAGTTTGAAAAAGATATTGAGATTAGCAAGGATTTCATGCTATTTTCAGAGATTAGCGATTTTGTATCATTTTTTAAAAACATTATTGAAAAATTAAAGGTTGTGGAAGTAAGCCAGATATTATTAAAATAATCTGGTGTATATTTGAGATTTTTTGACACAAATTTGAAAAAATATTGAGATTAGCAAGGATTTCATGCTATTTTCAGAGATTAGCGATTTTGTATCATTTTTTAAAAACATTATTGAAAAATTAAAGGGTGTGGAAGTAGGCCAGATATTATTAAAATAATCTGGTGTATATTTGAGATTTTTTGACACAAATTTGAAAAAGATAGAGATTAGCAACGATTTAATGCTATTTTCAGAGATTAGCGATTTTCTATCATTTAAAAAAAAAATATATATATTAAAGGGTGTGGAAGTAGGCCAGACATTATTAGAATAATCTGGTGTGTATTTGAGATTTTTTGAAACAAGTTTGAAAAAGATATTGAGATTAGCAAGGATTTCATGCTATTTTCAGAGATTAGCAATTTTCTATCATTTAAAAAAAAGTTTGATTTAAAAAGTAAAGGGTGTCGAAGTAGGCCAGACATTATTAGAATAATCTGGTGTATATTTGAGATTTTTTGACACAAGTTTGAAAAAGATATTGAGATTAGCAAGGATTTCATGCTATTTTCAGAGATTTGCGATTTTCTATCATTTTTTAAAAAGATTATTGAAATATTAAAGGGTGTGGAAGTAGGCCAGATATTATTAAAATAATCTGGTGTGTATTTGAGATTTTTTGAAATAAGTTTGAAAAAGATATTGAGATTAGCAAGGATTTCATGCTATTTTCAGAGATTTGCGATTTTCTATCATTTTTTAAAAAGATTATTGAAATATTAAAGGGTGTGGAAGTAGGCCAGATATTATTAAAATAATCTGGTGTGTATTTGAGATTTTTTGAAATAAGTTTGAAAAAGATATTGAGATTAGCAAGGATTTCATGCTGTTTTCAGAGATTAGCGATTTTCTATCATTTTTTAAAAACATTATTGAAAATTTAAAGGGTGTGGAAGTAGGCCAGAAATTATTAAAATAATATGGTGTATATTTGAGATTTTTTTACACAAATTTGAAAAAGATAGAGATTAGCAACGATTTAATGCTATTTTCAGAGATTAGCGATTTTGTATCATTTAAAAAAAAAATTGAAATATTAAAGGGTGTGGAAGTAGGCCAGATATTATTAGAATAATCTGGTGTGTATTTGAGATTTTTTGAAACAAGTTTGAAAAAGATATTGAGATTAGCAAGGATTTCATGCTATTTTCAGAGATTAGCAATTTTCTATCATTTAAAAAAAAGTTTTATTTAAAAAGTAAAGGGTGTCGAAGTAGGCCAGACATTATTAGAATAATCTGGTGTATATTTGAGATTTTTTGACACAAGTTTGAAAAAGATATTGAGATTAGCAAGGATTTCATGCTATTTTCAGAGATTTGCGATTTTCTATCATTTTTTAAAAAGATTATTGAAATATTAAAGGGTGTGGAAGTAGGCCAGATATTATTAAAATAATCTGGTGTGTATTTGAGATTTTTTGAAATAAGTTTGAAAAAGATATTGAGATTAGCAAGGATTTCATGCTATTTTCAGAGATTTGCGATTTTCTATCATTTTTTAAAAAGATTATTGAAATATTAAAGGGTGTGGAAGTAGGCCAGATATTATTAAAATAATCTGGTGTGTATTTGAGATTTTTTGAAATAAGTTTGAAAAAGATATTGAGATTAGCAAGGATTTCATGCTGTTTTCAGAGATTAGCAATTTTTTTATAATTTAAAAAAAAGTTTTATTTAAAAAGTAAAGGGTGTGGAAGTAGGCCGGACATTATTAGAATAATCTGGTGTATATTTGAGATTTTTTGACACAAGTTTGAAAAAGATATTGAGATTAGCAAGGATTTCATGCTATTTTCAGAGATTAGCGATTTTGTATCATTTTTTAAAAACATTATTGAAAAATTAAAGGGTGTGGAAGTAGGCCAGATATTATTAAAATAATCTGGTGTATATTTGAGATTTTTTGACACAAATTTGAAAAAGATAGAGATTAGCAACGATTTAATGCTATTTTCAGAGATTAGCGATTTTCTATCATTTAAAAAAAAAATATATATATTAAAGGGTGTGGAAGTAGGCCAGACATTATTAGAATAATCTGGTGTGTATTTGAGATTTTTTGAAACAAGTTTGAAAAAGATATTGAGATTAGCAAGGATTTCATGCTATTTTCAGAGATTAGCAATTTTCTATCATTTAAAAAAAAGTTTTATTTAAAAAGTAAAGGGTGTCGAAGTAGGCCAGACATTATTAGAATAATCTGGTGTATATTTGAGATTTTTTGACACAAGTTTGAAAAAGATATTGAGATTAGCAAGGATTTCATGCTATTTTCAGAGATTTGCGATTTTCTATCATTTTTTAAAAAGATTATTGAAATATTAAAGGGTGTGGAAGTAGGCCAGATATTATTAAAATAATCTGGTGTGTATTTGAGATTTTTTGAAATAAGTTTGAAAAAGATATTGAGATTAGCAAGGATTTCATGCTATTTTCAGAGATTTGCGATTTTCTATCATTTTTTAAAAAGATTATTGAAATATTAAAGGGTGTGGAAGTAGGCCAGATATTATTAAAATAATCTGGTGTGTATTTGAGATTTTTTGAAATAAGTTTGAAAAAGATATTGAGATTAGCAAGGATTTCATGCTATTTTCAGAGATTAGCGATTTTCTATCATTTTTTAAAAACATTATTGAAAATTTAAAGGGTGTGGAAGTAGGCCAGAAATTATTAAAATAATATGGTGTATATTTGAGATTTTTTTACGCAAATTTGAAAAAGATAGAGATTAGCAACGATTTAATGCTATTTTCAGAGATTAGCGATTTTGTATCATTAAAAAAAAAAATTGAAATATTAAAGGGTGTGGAAGTAGGCCAGATATTATTAGAATAATCTGGTGTGTATTTGAGATTTTTTGAAACAAGTTTGAAAAAGATATTGAGATTAGCAAGGATTTCATGCTATTTTCAGAGATTAGCAATTTTCTATCATTTAAAAAAAAGTTTTATTTAAAAAGTAAAGGGTGTGGAAGTAGGCCAGACATTATTAGAATAATCTGGTGTATATTTGAGATTTTTTGACACAAGTTTGAAAAAGATATTGAGATTAGCAAGGATTTCATGCTATTTTCAGAGATTAGCGATTTTCTGTCATTCTTTTAAAAACATAATTGAAAAAGTAAAGGGTGTGGAAGTAGGCCAGACATTATTAGAATAATCTGGTGTGTATTTGAGATTTTTTGAAACAAGTTTGAAAAAGATATTGAGTTTAGCAAGGATTTCATGCTATTTTCAGAGATTAGCAATTTTTTTTATCATTTAAAAAAAAGTTTTATTTTAAAAGTAAAGGGTGTGGAAGTAGGCCAGACATTATTAGAATAATCTGGTGTATATTTGAGATTTTTTTACACAAGTTTGAAAAAGATATTGAGATTAGCAAGGATTTCATGCTATTTTCAGAGATTAGTGATTAATTGGAATCTTATTCAAAACTTTATTGGAAAAGTAAAGGTTGTGGAAGTAGGCCAGACATTATTAGAATAATCTGGTGTATATTTGAGATTTTCTGAAACAAGTTTGAAAAAAATATTGAGATTAGCAAGGATTTCATGCTATTTTCAGAGATTAGCGATTTTGTATCATTTTTTAAAAACATTATTGAAAAATTAAAGGGTGTGGAAGTAGGCCAGATATTATTAAAATAATCTGGTGTATATTTGAGATTTTTTGACACAAATTTGAAAAAGATAGAGATTAGCAACGATTTAATGCTATTTTCAGAGATTAGCGATTTTCTATCATTTAAAAAAAAAAAATATATATTAAAGGGTGTGGAAGTAGGCCAGACATTATTAGAATAATCTGGTGTGTATTTGAGATTTTTTGAAACAAGTTTGAAAAAGATATTGAGATTAGCAAGGATTTCATGCTATTTTCAGAGATTAGCGATTTTGTATTATTTTTTAAAAACATTATTGAAAGATTAAAGGGTGTGGAAGTAGGCCAGATATTATTAGAATAATCTGGTGTGTATTTGAGATTTTTTGAAACAAGTTTGAAAAAGATATTGAGATTAGCAAGGATTTCATGCTATTTTCAGAGATTAGCAATTTTCTATCATTTAAAAAAAAGTTTTATTTAAAAAGTAAAGGGTGTGGAAGTAGGCCGGACATTATTAGAATAATCTGGTGTATATTTGAGATTTTTTGACACAAGTTTGAAAAAGATATTGAGATTAGCAAGGATTTCATGCTATTTTCAGAGATTTGCGATTTTCTATCATTTTTTAAAAAGATTATTGAAATATTAAAGGGTGTGGAAGTAGGCCAGATATTATTAAAATAATCTGGTGTGTATTTGAGATTTTTTGAAATAAGTTTGAAAAAGATATTGAGATTAGCAAGGATTTCATGCTATTTTCAGAGATTTGCGATTTTCTATCATTTTTTAAAAAGATTATTGAAATATTAAAGGGTGTGGAAGTAGGCCAGATATTATTAAAATAATCTGGTGTGTATTTGAGATTTTTTGAAATAAGTTTGAAAAAGATATTGAGATTAGCAAGGATTTCATGCTGTTTTCAGAGATTAGCAATTTTCTTATAATTTAAAAAAAAGTTTTATTTAAAAAGTAAAGGGTGTGGAAGTAGGCCGGACATTATTAGAATAATCTGGTGTATATTTGAGATTTTTTGACACAAGTTTGAAAAAGATATTGAGATTAGCAAGGATTTCATGCTATTTTCAGAGATTAGCGATTTTGTATCATTTTTTAAAAACATTATTGAAAAATTAAAGGTTGTGGAAGTAAGCCAGATATTATTAAAATAATCTGGTGTATATTTGAGATTTTTTGACACAAATTTGAAAAGATATTGAGATTAGCAAGGATTTCATGCTATTTTCAGAGATTAGCGATTTTGTATCATTTTTTAAAAACATTATTGAAAAATTAAAGGGTGTGGAAGTAGGCCAGATATTATTAAAATAATCTGGTGTATATTTGAGATTTTTTGACACAAATTTGAAAAAGATAGAGATTAGCAACGATTTAATGCTATTTTCAGAGATTAGCGATTTTCTATCATTTAAAAAAAAAATATATATATTAAAGGGTGTGGAAGTAGGCCAGACATTATTAGAATAATCTGGTGTGTATTTGAGATTTTTTGAAACAAGTTTGAAAAAGATATTGAGATTAGCAAGGATTTCATGCTATTTTCAGAGATTAGCAATTTTCTATCATTTAAAAAAAAGTTTTATTTAAAAAGTAAAGGGTGTCGAAGTAGGCCAGACATTATTAGAATAATCTGGTGTATATTTGAGATTTTTTGACACAAGTTTGAAAAAGATATTGAGATTAGCAAGGATTTCATGCTATTTTCAGAGATTTGCGATTTTCTATCATTTTTTAAAAAGATTATTGAAATATTAAAGGGTGTGGAAGTAGGCCAGATATTATTAAAATAATCTGGTGTGTATTTGAGATTTTTTGAAATAAGTTTGAAAAAGATATTGAGATTAGCAAGGATTTCATGCTATTTTCAGAGATTTGCGATTTTCTATCATTTTTTTAAAAGATTATTGAAATATTAAAGGGTGTGGAAGTAGGCCAGATATTATTAAAATAATCTGGTGTGTATTTGAGATTTTTTGAAATAAGTTTGAAAAAGATATTGAGATTAGCAAGGATTTCATGCTATTTTCAGAGATTAGCGATTTTCTATCATTTTTTAAAAACATTATTGAAAATTTAAAGGGTGTGGAAGTAGGCCAGAAATTATTAAAATAATATGGTGTATATTTGAGATTTTTTTACGCAAATTTGAAAAAGATAGAGATTAGCAACGATTTAATGCTATTTTCAGAGATTAGCGATTTTGTATCATTTAAAAAAAAAATTGAAATATTAAAGGGTGTGGAAGTAGGCCAGATATTATTAGAATAATCTGGTGTGTATTTGAGATTTTTTGAAACAAGTTTGAAAAAGATATTGAGATTAGCAAGGATTTCATGCTATTTTCAGAGATTAGCAATTTTCTATCATTTAAAAAAAAGTTTTATTTAAAAAGTAAAGGGTGTGGAAGTAGGCCAGACATTATTAGAATAATCTGGTGTATATTTGAGATTTTTTGACACAAGTTTGAAAAAGATATTGAGATTAGCAAGGATTTCATGCTATTTTCAGAGATTAGCGATTTTCTGTCATTCTTTTAAAAACATAATTGAAATATTAAAGGGTGTGGAAGTAGGCCAGACATTATTAGAATAATCTGGTGTGTATTTGAGATTTTTTGAAACAAGTTTGAAAAAGATATTGAGTTTAGCAAGGATTTCATGCTATTTTCAGAGATTAGCAATTTTTTTTATCATTTAAAAAAAAGTTTTATTTTAAAAGTAAAGGGTGTGGAAGTAGGCCAGACATTATTAGAATAATCTGGTGTATATTTGAGATTTTTTTACACAAGTTTGAAAAAGATATTGAGATTAGCAAGGATTTCATGCTATTTTCAGAGATTAGTGATTAATTGGAATTTTATTCAAAACTTTATTGGAAAAGTAAAGGTTGTGGAAGTAGGCCAGACATTATTAGAATAATCTGGTGTATATTTGAGATTTTCTGAAACAAGTTTGAAAAAAATATTGAGATTAGCAAGGATTTCATGCTATTTTCAGAGATTAGCGATTTTGTATCATTTTTTAAAAACATTATTGAAAAATTAAAGGGTGTGGAAGTAGGCCAGATATTATTAAAATAATCTGGTGTATATTTGAGATTTTTTGACACAAATTTGAAAAAGATAGAGATTAGCAACGATTTAATGCTATTTTCAGAGATTAGCGATTTTCTATCATTTAAAAAAAAAAATATATATTAAAGGGTGTGGAAGTAGGCCAGACATTATTAGAATAATCTGGTGTGTATTTGAGATTTTTTGAAACAAGTTTGAAAAAGATATTGAGATTAGCAAGGATTTCATGCTATTTTCAGAGATTAGCGATTTTGTATTATTTTTTAAAAACATTATTGAAAGATTAAAGGGTGTGGAAGTAGGCCAGATATTATTAGAATAATCTGGTGTGTATTTGAGATTTTTTGAAACAAGTTTGAAAAAGATATTGAGATTAGCAAGGATTTCATGCTATTTTCAGAGATTAGCAATTTTCTATCATTTAAAAAAAAGTTTTATTTAAAAAGTAAAGGGTGTGGAAGTAGGCCGGACATTATTAGAATAATCTGGTGTATATTTGAGATTTTTTGACACAAGTTTGAAAAAGATATTGAGATTAGCAAGGATTTCATGCTATTTTCAGAGATTAGCGATTTTGTATCATTTTTTAAAAACATTATTGAAAAATTAAAGGTTGTGGAAGTAAGCCAGATATTATTAAAATAATCTGGTGTATATTTGAGATTTTTTGACACAAATTTGAAAAAATATTGAGATTAGCAAGGATTTCATGCTATTTTCAGAGATTAGCGATTTTGTATCATTTTTTAAAAACATTATTGAAAAATTAAAGGGTGTGGAAGTAGGCCAGATATTATTAAAATAATCTGGTGTATATTTGAGATTTTTTGACACAAATTTGAAAAAGATAGAGATTAGCAACGATTTAATGCTATTTTCAGAGATTAGCGATTTTCTATCATTTAAAAAAAAAATATATATATTAAAGGGTGTGGAAGTAGGCCAGACATTATTAGAATAATCTGGTGTGTATTTGAGATTTTTTGAAACAAGTTTGAAAAAGATATTGAGATTAGCAAGGATTTCATGCTATTTTCAGAGATTAGCAATTTTCTATCATTTAAAAAAAAGTTTTATTTAAAAAGTAAAGGGTGTCGAAGTAGGCCAGACATTATTAGAATAATCTGGTGTATATTTGAGATTTTTTGACACAAGTTTGAAAAAGATATTGAGATTAGCAAGGATTTCATGCTATTTTCAGAGATTTGCGATTTTCTATCATTTTTTAAAAAGATTATTGAAATATTAAAGGGTGTGGAAGTAGGCCAGATATTATTAAAATAATCTGGTGTGTATTTGAGATTTTTTGAAATAAGTTTGAAAAAGATATTGAGATTAGCAAGGATTTCATGCTATTTTCAGAGATTTGCGATTTTCTATCATTTTTTAAAAAGATTATTGAAATATTAAAGGGTGTGGAAGTAGGCCAGATATTATTAAAATAATCTGGTGTGTATTTGAGATTTTTTGAAATAAGTTTGAAAAAGATATTGAGATTAGCAAGGATTTCATGCTGTTTTCAGAGATTAGCAATTTTTTTATAATTTAAAAAAAAGTTTTATTTAAAAAGTAAAGGGTGTGGAAGTAGGCCGGACATTATTAGAATAATCTGGTGTATATTTGAGATTTTTTGACACAAGTTTGAAAAAGATATTGAGATTAGCAAGGATTTCATGCTATTTTCAGAGATTAGCGATTTTGTATCATTTTTTAAAAACATTATTGAAAAATTAAAGGTTGTGGAAGTAAGCCAGATATTATTAAAATAATCTGGTGTATATTTGAGATTTTTTGACACAAATTTGAAAAAATATTGAGATTAGCAAGGATTTCATGCTATTTTCAGAGATTAGCGATTTTGTATCATTTTTTAAAAACATTATTGAAAAATTAAAGGGTGTGGAAGTAGGCCAGATATTATTAAAATAATCTGGTGTATATTTGAGATTTTTTGACACAAATTTGAAAAAGATAGAGATTAGCAACGATTTAATGCTATTTTCAGAGATTAGCGATTTTCTATCATTTAAAAAAAATATATATATATTAAAGGGTGTGGAAGTAGGCCAGACATTATTAGAATAATCTGGTGTGTATTTGAGATTTTTTGAAATAAGTTTGAAAAAGATATTGAGATTAGCAAGGATTTCATGCTATTTTCAGAGATTTGCGATTTTCTATCATTTTTTTAAAAGATTATTGAAATATTAAAGGGTGTGGAAGTAGGCCAGATATTATTAAAATAATCTGGTGTGTATTTGAGATTTTTTGAAATAAGTTTGAAAAAGATATTGAGATTAGCAAGGATTTCATGCTATTTTCAGAGATTAGCGATTTTCTATCATTTTTTAAAAACATTATTGAAAATTTAAAGGGTGTGGAAGTAGGCCAGAAATTATTAAAATAATATGGTGTATATTTGAGATTTTTTTACGCAAATTTGAAAAAGATAGAGATTAGCAACGATTTAATGCTATTTTCAGAGATTAGCGATTTTGTATCATTTAAAAAAAAAATTGAAATATTAAAGGGTGTGGAAGTAGGCCAGATATTATTAGAATAATCTGGTGTGTATTTGAGATTTTTTGAAACAAGTTTGAAAAAGATATTGAGATTAGCAAGGATTTCATGCTATTTTCAGAGATTAGCAATTTTCTATCATTTAAAAAAAAGTTTTATTTAAAAAGTAAAGGGTGTGGAAGTAGGCCAGACATTATTAGAATAATCTGGTGTATATTTGAGATTTTTTGACACAAGTTTGAAAAAGATATTGAGATTAGCAAGGATTTCATGCTATTTTCAGAGATTAGCGATTTTCTGTCATTCTTTTAAAAACATAATTGAAATATTAAAGGGTGTGGAAGTAGGCCAGACATTATTAGAATAATCTGGTGTGTATTTGAGATTTTTTGAAACAAGTTTGAAAAAGATATTGAGTTTAGCAAGGATTTCATGCTATTTTCAGAGATTAGCAATTTTTTTTATCATTTAAAAAAAAGTTTTATTTTAAAAGTAAAGGGTGTGGAAGTAGGCCAGACATTATTAGAATAATCTGGTGTATATTTGAGATTTTTTTACACAAGTTTGAAAAAGATATTGAGATTAGCAAGGATTTCATGCTATTTTCAGAGATTAGTGATTAATTGGAATTTTATTCAAAACTTTATTGGAAAAGTAAAGGTTGTGGAAGTAGGCCAGACATTATTAGAATAATCTGGTGTATATTTGAGATTTTCTGAAACAAGTTTGAAAAAAATATTGAGATTAGCAAGGATTTCATGCTATTTTCAGAGATTAGCGATTTTGTATCATTTTTTAAAAACATTATTGAAAAATTAAAGGGTGTGGAAGTAGGCCAGATATTATTAAAATAATCTGGTGTATATTTGAGATTTTTTGACACAAATTTGAAAAAGATAGAGATTAGCAACGATTTAATGCTATTTTCAGAGATTAGCGATTTTCTATCATTTAAAAAAAAAAATATATATTAAAGGGTGTGGAAGTAGGCCAGACATTATTAGAATAATCTGGTGTGTATTTGAGATTTTTTGAAACAAGTTTGAAAAAGATATTGAGATTAGCAAGGATTTCATGCTATTTTCAGAGATTAGCGATTTTGTATTATTTTTTAAAAACATTATTGAAAGATTAAAGGGTGTGGAAGTAGGCCAGATATTATTAGAATAATCTGGTGTGTATTTGAGATTTTTTGAAACAAGTTTGAAAAAGATATTGAGATTAGCAAGGATTTCATGCTATTTTCAGAGATTAGCAATTTTCTATCATTTAAAAAAAAGTTTTATTTAAAAAGTAAAGGGTGTGGAAGTAGGCCGGACATTATTAGAATAATCTGGTGTATATTTGAGATTTTTTGACACAAGTTTGAAAAAGATATTGAGATTAGCAAGGATTTCATGCTATTTTCAGAGATTAGCGATTTTGTATCATTTTTTAAAAACATTATTGAAAAATTAAAGGTTGTGGAAGTAAGCCAGATATTATTAAAATAATCTGGTGTATATTTGAGATTTTTGACACAAATTTGAAAAAATATTGAGATTAGCAAGGATTTCATGCTATTTTCAGAGATTAGCGATTTTGTATCATTTTTTAAAAACATTATTGAAAAATTAAAGGGTGTGGAAGTAGGCCAGATATTATTAAAATAATCTGGTGTATATTTGAGATTTTTTTACACAAATTTGAAAAAGATAGAGATTAGCAACGATTTAATGCTATTTTCAGAGATTAGCGATTTTCTATCATTTAAAAAAAATATATATATATTAAAGGGTGTGGAAGTAGGCCAGACATTATTAGAATAATCTGGTGTGTATTTGAGATTTTTTGAAACAAGTTTGAAAAAGATATTGAGATTAGCAAGGATTTCATGCTATTTTCAGAGATTAGCAATTTTCTATCATTTAAAAAAAAGTTTTATTTAAAAAGTAAAGGGTGTCGAAGTAGGCCAGACATTATTAGAATAATCTGGTGTATATTTGAGATTTTTTGACACAAGTTTGAAAAAGATATTGAGATTAGCAAGGATTTCATGCTATTTTCAGAGATTTGCGATTTTCTATCATTTTTTAAAAAGATTATTGAAATATTAAAGGGTGTGGAAGTAGGCCAGATATTATTAAAATAATCTGGTGTGTATTTGAGATTTTTTGAAATAAGTTTGAAAAAGATATTGAGATTAGCAAGGATTTCATGCTATTTTCAGAGATTTGCGATTTTCTATCATTTTTTAAAAAGATTATTGAAATATTAAAGGGTGTGGAAGTAGGCCAGATATTATTAAAATAATCTGGTGTGTATTTGAGATTTTTTGAAATAAGTTTGAAAAAGATATTGAGATTAGCAAGGATTTCATGCTGTTTTCAGAGATTAGCAATTTTTTTATAATTTAAAAAAAAGTTTTATTTAAAAAGTAAAGGGTGTGGAAGTAGGCCGGACATTATTAGAATAATCTGGTGTATATTTGAGATTTTTTGACACAAGTTTGAAAAAGATATTGAGATTAGCA
The DNA here is from genome assembly GCF_038355195.1 of Osmerus mordax. Lineage (NCBI taxonomy): Eukaryota > Metazoa > Chordata > Actinopteri > Osmeriformes > Osmeridae > Osmerus > Osmerus mordax. The sequence continues at coordinate 15,082,233 of NC_090055.1, forward strand.
AGGATTTCATGCTATTTTCAGAGATTAGCGATTTTGTATCATTTTTTAAAAACATTATTGAAAAATTAAAGGTTGTGGAAGTAAGCCAGATATTATTAAAATAATCTGGTGTATATTTGAGATTTTTTGACACAAATTTGAAAAAATATTGAGATTAGCAAGGATTTCATGCTATTTTCAGAGATTAGCGATTTTGTATCATTTTTTAAAAACATTATTGAAAAATTAAAGGGTGTGGAAGTAGGCCAGATATTATTAAAATAATCTGGTGTATATTTGAGATTTTTTGACACAAATTTGAAAAAGATAGAGATTAGCAACGATTTAATGCTATTTTCAGAGATTAGCGATTTTCTATCATTTAAAAAAAATATATATATATTAAAGGGTGTGGAAGTAGGCCAGACATTATTAGAATAATCTGGTGTGTATTTGAGATTTTTTGAAACAAGTTTGAAAAAGATATTGAGATTAGCAAGGATTTCCTGCTATTTTCAGAGATTAGCAATTTTCTATCATTTAAAAAAAAGTTTTATTTAAAAAGTAAAGGGTGTCGAAGTAGGCCAGACATTATTAGAATAATCTGGTGTATATTTGAGATTTTTTGACACAAGTTTGAAAAAGATATTGAGATTAGCAAGGATTTCATGCTATTTTCAGAGATTTGCGATTTTCTATCATTTTTTAAAAAGATTATTGAAATATTAAAGGGTGTGGAAGTAGGCCAGATATTATTAAAATAATCTGGTGTGTATTTGAGATTTTTTGAAATAAGTTTGAAAAAGATATTGAGATTAGCAAGGATTTCATGCTATTTTCAGAGATTTGCGATTTTCTATCATTTTTTAAAAAGATTATTGAAATATTAAAGGGTGTGGAAGTAGGCCAGATATTATTAAAATAATCTGGTGTGTATTTGAGATTTTTTGAAATAAGTTTGAAAAAGATATTGAGATTAGCAAGGATTTCATGCTGTTTTCAGAGATTAGCAATTTTTTTATAATTTAAAAAAAAGTTTTATTTAAAAAGTAAAGGGTGTGGAAGTAGGCCGGACATTATTAGAATAATCTGGTGTATATTTGAGATTTTTTGACACAAGTTTGAAAAAGATATTGAGATTAGCAAGGATTTCATGCTATTTTCAGAGATTAGCGATTTTGTATCATTTTTTAAAAACATTATTGAAAAATTAAAGGTTGTGGAAGTAAGCCAGATATTATTAAAATAATCTGGTGTATATTTGAGATTTTTTGACACAAATTTGAAAAAATATTGAGATTAGCAAGGATTTCATGCTATTTTCAGAGATTAGCGATTTTGTATCATTTTTTAAAAACATTATTGAAAAATTAAAGGGTGTGGAAGTAGGCCAGATATTATTAAAATAATCTGGTGTATATTTGAGATTTTTTGACACAAATTTGAAAAAGATAGAGATTAGCAACGATTTAATGCTATTTTCAGAGATTAGCGATTTTCTATCATTTAAAAAAAAAATATATATATTAAAGGGTGTGGAAGTAGGCCAGACATTATTAGAATAATCTGGTGTGTATTTGAGATTTTTTGAAACAAGTTTGAAAAAGATATTGAGATTAGCAAGGATTTCATGCTATTTTCAGAGATTAGCAATTTTCTATCATTTAAAAAAAAGTTTTATTTAAAAAGTAAAGGGTGTCGAAGTAGGCCAGACATTATTAGAATAATCTGGTGTATATTTGAGATTTTTTGACACAAGTTTGAAAAAGATATTGAGATTAGCAAGGATTTCATGCTATTTTCAGAGATTTGCGATTTTCTATCATTTTTTAAAAAGATTATTGAAATATTAAAGGGTGTGGAAGTAGGCCAGATATTATTAAAATAATCTGGTGTGTATTTGAGATTTTTTGAAATAAGTTTGAAAAAGATATTGAGATTAGCAAGGATTTCATGCTATTTTCAGAGATTTGCGATTTTCTATCATTTTTTAAAAAGATTATTGAAATATTAAAGGGTGTGGAAGTAGGCCAGATATTATTAAAATAATCTGGTGTGTATTTGAGATTTTTTGAAATAAGTTTGAAAAAGATATTGAGATTAGCAAGGATTTCATGCTATTTTCAGAGATTAGCGATTTTCTATCATTTTTTAAAAACATTATTGAAAATTTAAAGGGTGTGGAAGTAGGCCAGAAATTATTAAAATAATATGGTGTATATTTGAGATTTTTTTACGCAAATTTGAAAAAGATAGAGATTAGCAACGATTTAATGCTATTTTCAGAGATTAGCGATTTTGTATCATTTAAATTTTTTTTTGAAATATTAAAGGGTGTGGAAGTAGGCCAGATATTATTAGAATAATCTGGTGTGTATTTGAGATTTTTTGAAACAAGTTTGAAAAAGATATTGAGATTAGCAAGGATTTCATGCTATTTTCAGAGATTAGCAATTTTCTATCATTTAAAAAAAAGTTTTATTTAAAAAGTAAAGGGTGTGGAAGTAGGCCAGACATTATTAGAATAATCTGGTGTATATTTGAGATTTTTGGACACAAGTTTGAAAAAGATTTTGAGATTAGCAACGATTTCATGCTATTTTCAGAGATTAGCGATTTTGTATCATTTTTTAAAAACATTATTGAAAAATTAAAGGGTGTGGAAGTAAGCCAGATATTATTAAAATAATCTGGTGTATATTTGAGATTTTTTGACACAAATTTGAAAAAGATATTGAGATTAGCAACGATTTCATGCTATTTTCAGAGATTAGCGATTTTCTATCATTTTTTAAAAACATTATTGAAATATTAAAGGGTGTGGAAGTAGGCCAGACATTATTAGAATAATCTGGTGTATATTTGAGATTTTTTGAAACAAGTTTGAAAAAGATATTGAGATTAGCAAGGATTTCATGCTATTTTCAGAGATTAGTGATTAATTGGAATTTTATTCAAAACTTTATTGGAAAAGTAAAGGTTGTGGAAGTAGGCCAGACATTATTAGAATAATCTGGTGTATATTTGAGATTTTCTGAAACAAGTTTGAAAAAAATATTGAGATTAGCAAGGATTTCATGCTATTTTCAGAGATTAGCGATTTTGTATCATTTTTTAAAAACATTATTGAAAAATTAAAGGGTGTGGAAGTAGGCCAGATATTATTAAAATAATCTGGTGTATATTTGAGATTTTTTGACACAAATTTGAAAAAGATAGAGATTAGCAACGATTTAATGCTATTTTCAGAGATTAGCGATTTTCTATCATTTAAAAAAAAAAAAAAAATATATATTAAAGGGTGTGGAAGTAGGCCAGACATTATTAGAATAATCTGGTGTGTATTTGAGATTTTTTGAAACAAGTTTGAAAAAGATATTGAGATTAGCAAGGATTTCATGCTATTTTCAGAGATTAGCGATTTTGTATTATTTTTTAAAAACATTATTGAAAGATTAAAGGGTGTGGAAGTAGGCCAGATATTATTAGAATAATCTGGTGTATATTTGAGATTTTTTGACACAAATTTGAAAAAGATAGAGATTAGCAACGATTTAATGCTATTTTCAGAGATTAGCGATTTTCTATCATTTAAAAAAAAAAAATATATATTAAAGGGTGTGGAAGTAGGCCAGACATTATTAGAATAATCTGGTGTGTATTTGAGATTTTTTGAAACAAGTTTGAAAAAGATATTGAGATTAGCAAGGATTTCATGCTATTTTCAGAGATTAGCAATTTTCTATCATTTAAAAAAAAGTTTTATTTAAAAAGTAAAGGGTGTCGAAGTAGGCCAGACATTATTAGAATAATCTGGTGTATATTTGAGATTTTTTGACACAAGTTTGAAAAAGATATTGAGATTAGCAAGGATTTCATGCTATTTTCAGAGATTTGCGATTTTCTATCATTTTTTTAAAAGATTATTGAAATATTAAAGGGTGTGGAAGTAGGCCAGATATTATTAAAATAATCTGGTGTGTATTTGAGATTTTTTGAAATAAGTTTGAAAAAGATATTGAGATTAGCAAGGATTTCATGCTATTTTCAGAGATTTGCGATTTTCTATCATTTTTTAAAAAGATTATTGAAATATTAAAGGGTGTGGAAGTAGGCCAGATATTATTAAAATAATCTGGTGTGTATTTGAGATTTTTTGAAATAAGTTTGAAAAAGATATTGAGATTAGCAAGGATTTCATGCTGTTTTCAGAGATTAGCAATTTTTTTATAATTTAAAAAAAAGTTTTATTTAAAAAGTAAAGGGTGTGGAAGTAGGCCGGACATTATTAGAATAATCTGGTGTATATTTGAGATTTTTTGACACAAGTTTGAAAAAGATATTGAGATTAGCAAGGATTTCATGCTATTTTCAGAGATTAGCGATTTTGTATCATTTTTTAAAAACATTATTGAAAAATTAAAGGTTGTGGAAGTAAGCCAGATATTATTAAAATAATCTGGTGTATATTTGAGATTTTTTGACACAAATTTGAAAAAATATTGAGATTAGCAAGGATTTCATGCTATTTTCAGAGATTAGCGATTTTGTATCATTTTTTAAAAACATTATTGAAAAATTAAAGGGTGTGGAAGTAGGCCAGATATTATTAAAATAATCTGGTGTATATTTGAGATTTTTTGACACAAATTTGAAAAAGATAGAGATTAGCAACGATTTAATGCTATTTTCAGAGATTAGCGATTTTCTATCATTTAAAAAAAAAATATATATATTAAAGGGTGTGGAAGTAGGCCAGACATTATTAGAATAATCTGGTGTGTATTTGAGATTTTTTGAAACAAGTTTGAAAAAGATATTGAGATTAGCAAGGATTTCATGCTATTTTCAGAGATTAGCAATTTTCTATCATTTAAAAAAAAGTTTTATTTAAAAAGTAAAGGGTGTCGAAGTAGGCCAGACATTATTAGAATAATCTGGTGTATATTTGAGATTTTTTGACACAAGTTTGAAAAAGATATTGAGATTAGCAAGGATTTCATGCTATTTTCAGAGATTTGCGATTTTCTATCATTTTTTAAAAAGATTATTGAAATATTAAAGGGTGTGGAAGTAGGCCAGATATTATTAAAATAATCTGGTGTGTATTTGAGATTTTTTGAAATAAGTTTGAAAAAGATATTGAGATTAGCAAGGATTTCATGCTATTTTCAGAGATTTGCGATTTTCTATCATTTTTTAAAAAGATTATTGAAATATTAAAGGGTGTGGAAGTAGGCCAGATATTATTAAAATAATCTGGTGTGTATTTGAGATTTTTTGAAATAAGTTTGAAAAAGATATTGAGATTAGCAAGGATTTCATGCTATTTTCAGAGATTAGCGATTTTCTATCATTTTTTAAAAACATTATTGAAAATTTAAAGGGTGTGGAAGTAGGCCAGAAATTATTAAAATAATATGGTGTATATTTGAGATTTTTTTACGCAAATTTGAAAAAGATAGAGATTAGCAACGATTTAATGCTATTTTCAGAGATTAGCGATTTTGTATCATTTAAATTTTTTTTTGAAATATTAAAGGGTGTGGAAGTAGGCCAGATATTATTAGAATAATCTGGTGTGTATTTGAGATTTTTTGAAACAAGTTTGAAAAAGATATTGAGATTAGCAAGGATTTCATGCTATTTTCAGAGATTAGCAATTTTCTATCATTTAAAAAAAAGTTTTATTTAAAAAGTAAAGGGTGTGGAAGTAGGCCAGACATTATTAGAATAATCTGGTGTATATTTGAGATTTTTTGACACAAGTTTGAAAAAGATTTTGAGATTAGCAACGATTTCATGCTATTTTCAGAGATTAGCGATTTTGTATCATTTTTTAAAAACATTATTGAAAAATTAAAGGGTGTGGAAGTAAGCCAGATATTATTAAAATAATCTGGTGTATATTTGAGATTTTTTGACACAAATTTGAAAAAGATATTGAGATTAGCAACGATTTCATGCTATTTTCAGAGATTAGCGATTTTCTATCATTTTTTAAAAACATTATTGAAATATTAAAGGGTGTGGAAGTAGGCCAGACATTATTAGAATAATCTGGTGTGTATTTGAGATTTTTTGAAACAAGTTTGAAAAAGATATTGAGTTTAGCAAGGATTTCATGCTATTTTCAGAGATTAGCAATTTTTTTTATCATTTAAAAAAAAGTTTTATTTTAAAAGTAAAGGGTGTGGAAGTAGGCCAGACATTATTAGAATAATCTGGTGTATATTTGAGATTTTTTTACACAAGTTTGAAAAAGATATTGAGATTAGCAAGGATTTCATGCTATTTTCAGAGATTAGTGATTAATTGGAATTTTATTCAAAACTTTATTGGAAAAGTAAAGGTTGTGGAAGTAGGCCAGACATTATTAGAATAATCTGGTGTATATTTGAGATTTTCTGAAACAAGTTTGAAAAAAATATTGAGATTAGCAAGGATTTCATGCTATTTTCAGAGATTAGCGATTTTGTATCATTTTTTAAAAACATTATTGAAAAATTAAAGGGTGTGGAAGTAGGCCAGATATTATTAAAATAATCTGGTGTATATTTGAGATTTTTTGACACAAATTTGAAAAAGATAGAGATTAGCAACGATTTAATGCTATTTTCAGAGATTAGCGATTTTCTATCATTTAAAAAAAAAAAATATATATTAAAGGGTGTGGAAGTAGGCCAGACATTATTAGAATAATCTGGTGTGTATTTGAGATTTTTTGAAACAAGTTTGAAAAAGATATTGAGATTAGCAAGGATTTCATGCTATTTTCAGAGATTAGCGATTTTGTATTATTTTTTAAAAACATTATTGAAAGATTAAAGGGTGTGGAAGTAGGCCAGATATTATTAGAATAATCTGGTGTATATTTGAGATTTTTTGACACAAATTTGAAAAAGATAGAGATTAGCAACGATTTAATGCTATTTTCAGAGATTAGCGATTTTCTATCATTTAAAAAAAAAAAATATATATTAAAGGGTGTGGAAGTAGGCCAGACATTATTAGAATAATCTGGTGTGTATTTGAGATTTTTTGAAACAAGTTTGAAAAAGATATTGAGATTAGCAAGGATTTCATGCTATTTTCAGAGATTAGCAATTTTCTATCATTTAAAAAAAAGTTTTATTTAAAAAGTAAAGGGTGTCGAAGTAGGCCAGACATTATTAGAATAATCTGGTGTATATTTGAGATTTTTTGACACAAGTTTGAAAAAGATATTGAGATTAGCAAGGATTTCATGCTATTTTCAGAGATTTGCGATTTTCTATCATTTTTTTAAAAGATTATTGAAATATTAAAGGGTGTGGAAGTAGGCCAGATATTATTAAAATAATCTGGTGTGTATTTGAGATTTTTTGAAATAAGTTTGAAAAAGATATTGAGATTAGCAAGGATTTCATGCTGTTTTCAGAGATTAGCAATTTTTTTATAATTTAAAAAAAAGTTTTATTTAAAAAGTAAAGGGTGTGGAAGTAGGCCGGACATTATTAGAATAATCTGGTGTATATTTGAGATTTTTTGACACAAATTTGAAAAAGATAGAGATTAGCAACGATTTAATGCTATTTTCAGAGATTAGCGATTTTCTATCATTTAAAAAAAAAAAATATATATTAAAGGGTGTGGAAGTAGGCCAGACATTATTAGAATAATCTGGTGTGTATTTGAGATTTTTTGAAACAAGTTTGAAAAAGATATTGAGATTAGCAAGGATTTCATGCTATTTTCAGAGATTAGCGATTTTGTATTATTTTTTAAAAACATTATTGAAAGATTAAAGGGTGTGGAAGTAGGCCAGATATTATTAGAATAATCTGGTGTGTATTTGAGATTTTTTGAAACAAGTTTGAAAAAGATATTGAGATTAGCAAGGATTTCATGCTATTTTCAGAGATTAGCAATTTTCTATCATTTAAAAAAAAGTTTTATTTAAAAAGTAAAGGGTGTGGAAGTAGGCCGGACATTATTAGAATAATCTGGTGTATATTTGAGATTTTTTGACACAAGTTTGAAAAAGATATTGAGATTAGCAAGGATTTCATGCTATTTTCAGAGATTAGCGATTTTGTATCATTTTTTAAAAACATTATTGAAAAATTAAAGGTTGTGGAAGTAAGCCAGATATTATTAAAATAATCTGGTGTATATTTGAGATTTTTTGACACAAATTTGAAAAAATATTGAGATTAGCAAGGATTTCATGCTATTTTCAGAGATTAGCGATTTTGTATCATTTTTTAAAAACATTATTGAAAAATTAAAGGGTGTGGAAGTAGGCCAGATATTATTAAAATAATCTGGTGTATATTTGAGATTTTTTGACACAAATTTGAAAAAGATAGAGATTAGCAACGATTTAATGCTATTTTCAGAGATTAGCGATTTTCTATCATTTAAAAAAAATATATATATATTAAAGGGTGTGGAAGTAGGCCAGACATTATTAGAATAATCTGGTGTGTATTTGAGATTTTTTGAAACAAGTTTGAAAAAGATATTGAGATTAGCAAGGATTTCATGCTATTTTCAGAGATTAGCAATTTTCTATCATTTAAAAAAAAGTTTTATTTAAAAAGTAAAGGGTGTCGAAGTAGGCCAGACATTATTAGAATAATCTGGTGTATATTTGAGATTTTTTGACACAAGTTTGAAAAAGATATTGAGATTAGCAAGGATTTCATGCTATTTTCAGAGATTAGCGATTTTCTATCATTTTTTAAAAAGATTATTGAAATATTAAAGGGTGTGGAAGTAGGCCAGATATTATTAAAATAATCTGGTGTGTATTTGAGATTTTTTGAAATAAGTTTGAAAAAGATATTGAGATTAGCAAGGATTTCATGCTGTTTTCAGAGATTAGAAATTTTTTTATAATTTAAAAAAAGGTTTTATTTAAAAAGTAAAGGGTGTGGAAGTAGGCCAGACATTATTAGAATAATCTGGTGTATATATGAGATTTTTTGACACAAGTTTGAAAAAGATATTGAGATTAGCAAGGATTTCATGCTATTTTCAGAGTGTAGCAATTTTCTATCATTTTTTTAAAACATTGTTGAAATATTAAAGAGTGTGGAAGTAGGCCAGACATTATTAGAATAATCTGGTTCGTATTTGAGATTTTTTGAAACAAGTTTGAAAAAGATATTGAGATTAGCAAGGATTTCATGCAATTTTTATTTTATTTCTTTCAAGTTTTATTGAAAACTTAAAGGTTGTTGAAGTAGGCCAGACATTATTAGAATATTATGGTGTATATTTGAGATTTCTTGACACAAGTTTGAAAAAGATATTGAGATTAGCGAGGATTTCATGCTATTTTCATAGATTAACGATTAATTGGAATTTTATTCATTTCAATTCAAAACTTGATTGAAAAAATAAAGGGTGTGGAAGTAGGCCAGACATTAGTAGAATAATCTGGTGTATATTTGAGATTTTTTGACACAAGTTTGAAAAACATATTGAGATTAGCAAGGATTTCATGCTATTTTCAGAGATTAGCGATTTTGTATTATTTTTTTAAAACATTATTGAAAAATTAAAGGGTGTGGAAGTAGGCCAGATATTATAAAAATAATATGGTGTATATTTGAGATTTTTTGAAACAAGTTTGAAAAAGATATTGAGATTAGCAAGGATTTCATGCTATTTTCAGAGATTAGCGATTTTCTATCATTTTTTAAAAACATTATTGAAAATTTAAAGGGTGTGGAAGTAGGCCAGAAATTATTAAAATAATATGGTGTATATTTGAGATTTTTTTACACAAATTTGAAAAAGATAGAGATTAGCAACGATTTAATGCTATTTTCAGAGATTAGCGATTTTGTATCATTTAAAAAAAAAAATGAAATATTAAAGGGTGTGGAAGTAGGCCAGATATTATTAGAATAATCTGGTGTGTATTTGAGATTTTTTGAAACAAGTTTGAAAAAGATATTGAGATTAGCAAGGATTTCATGCTATTTTCAGAGATTAGCAATTTTCTATCATTTAAAAAAAAGTTTTATTTAAAAAGTAAAGGGTGTGGAAGTAGGCCAGACATTATTAGAATAATCTGGTGTATATTTGAGATTTTTTGACACAAGTTTGAAAAAGATTTTGAGATTAGCAACGATTTCATGCTATTTTCAGAGATTAGCGATTTTGTATCATTTTCTAAAAACATTATTGAAAAATTAAAGGGTGTGGAAGTAAGCCAGATATTATTAAAATAATCTGGTGTATATTTGAGATTTTTTGACACAAATTTGAAAAAGATATTGAGATTAGCAACGATTTCATGCTATTTTCAGAGATTAGCGATTTTCTATCATTTTTTAAAAACATTATTGAAATATTAAAGGGTGTGGAAGTAGGCCAGACATTATTAGAATAATCTGGTGTGTATTTGAGATTTTTTGAAACAAGTTTGAAAAAGATATTGAGTTTAGCAAGGATTTCATGCTATTTTCAGAGATTAGCAATTTTTTTATCATTTAAAAAAAAGTTTTATTTTAAAAGTAAAGGGTGTGGAAGTAGGCCAGACATTATTAGAATAATCTGGTGTATATTTGAGATTTTTTTACACAAGTTTGAAAAAGATATTGAGATTAGCAAGGATTTCATGCTATTTTCAGAGATTAGCAATTTTTTTATCATTTAAAAAAAAGTTTTATTTTAAAAGTAAAGGGTGTGGAAGTAGGCCAGACATTATTAGAATAATCTGGTGTATATTTGAGATTTTTTTACACAAGTTTGAAAAAGATATTGAGATTAGCAAGGATTTCATGCTATTTTCAGAGTGTAGCAATTTTCTATCATTTTTTTAAAACATTGTTGAAATATTAAAGAGTGTGGAAGTAGGCCAGACATTATTAGAATAATCTGGTTCGTATTTGAGATTTTTTGAAACAAGTTTGAAAAAGATATTGAGATTAGCAAGGATTTCATGCAATTTTTATTTTATTTCTTTCAAGTTTTATTGAAAACTTAAAGGTTGTTGAAGTAGGCCAGACATTATTAGAATATTATGGTGTATATTTGAGATTTCTTGACACAAGTTTGAAAAAGATATTGAGATTAGCGAGGATTTCATGCTATTTTCATAGATTAACGATTAATTGGAATTTTATTCATTTCAATTCAAAACTTGATTGAAAAAATAAAGGGTGTGGAAGTAGGCCAGACATTAGTAGAATAATCTGGTGTATATTTGAGATTTTTTGACACAAGTTTGAAAAACATATTGAGATTAGCAAGGATTTCATGCTATTTTCAGAGATTAGCGATTTTGTATTATTTTTTTAAAACATTATTGAAAAATTAAAGGGTGTGGAAGTAGGCCAGATATTATAAAAATAATATGGTGTATATTTGAGATTTTTTGAAACAAGTTTGAAAAAGATATTGAGATTAGCAAGGATTTCATGCTATTTTCAGAGATTAGCGATTTTCTATCATTTTTTAAAAACATTATTGAAAATTTAAAGGGTGTGGAAGTAGGCCAGAAATTATTAAAATAATATGGTGTATATTTGAGATTTTTTTACACAAATTTGAAAAAGATAGAGATTAGCAACGATTTAATGCTATTTTCAGAGATTAGCGATTTTGTATCATTTAAAAAAAAAAATGAAATATTAAAGGGTGTGGAAGTAGGCCAGATATTATTAGAATAATCTGGTGTGTATTTGAGATTTTTTGAAACAAGTTTGAAAAAGATATTGAGATTAGCAAGGATTTCATGCTATTTTCAGAGATTAGCAATTTTCTATCATTTAAAAAAAAGTTTTATTTAAAAAGTAAAGGGTGTGGAAGTAGGCCAGACATTATTAGAATAATCTGGTGTATATTTGAGATTTTTTGACACAAGTTTGAAAAAGATTTTGAGATTAGCAACGATTTCATGCTATTTTCAGAGATTAGCGATTTTGTATCATTTTCTAAAACATTATTGAAAAATTAAAGGGTGTGGAAGTAAGCCAGATATTATTAAAATAATCTGGTGTATATTTGAGATTTTTTGACACAAATTTGAAAAAGATATTGAGATTAGCAACGATTTCATGCTATTTTCAGAGATTAGCGATTTTCTATCATTTTTTAAAAACATTATTGAAATATTAAAGGGTGTGGAAGTAGGCCAGACATTATTAGAATAATCTGGTGTGTATTTGAGATTTTTTGAAACAAGTTTGAAAAAGATATTGAGTTTAGCAAGGATTTCATGCTATTTTCAGAGATTAGCAATTTTTTTATCATTTAAAAAAAAGTTTTATTTTAAAAGTAAAGGGTGTGGAAGTAGGCCAGACATTATTAGAATAATCTGGTGTATATTTGAGATTTTTTTACACAAGTTTGAAAAAGATATTGAGATTAGCAAGGATTTCATGCTATTTTCAGAGATTAGTGATTAATTGGAATTTTATTCAAAACTTTATTGGAAAAGTAAAGGTTGTGGAAGTAGGCCAGACATTATTAGAATAATCTGGTGTATATTTGAGATTTTTTGAAACAAGTTTGAAAAAAATATTGAGATTAGCAAGGATTTCATGCTATTTTCAAAGATTAGCGATTTTGTATCATTTAAAAAAAGAATATATATATTAAAGGGTGTGGAAGTAGGCCAGACATTATTAGAATAATCTGGTGTGTATTTGAGATTTTTTGAAACAAGTTTGAAAAAGATATTGAGATTAGCAAGGATTTCATGCTATTTTCAGAGATTAGCGATTTTCTATCATTTTTTAAAAACATTATTGAAAATTTAAAGGGTGTGGAAGTAGGCCAGAAATTATTAAAATAATATGGTGTATATTTGAGATTTTTTTACGCAAATTTGAAAAAGATAGAGATTAGCAACGATTTAATGCTATTTTCAGAGATTAGCGATTTTGTATCATTTAAATTTTTTTTTGAAATATTAAAGGGTGTGGAAGTAGGCCAGATATTATTAGAATAATCTGGTGTGTATTTGAGATTTTTTGAAACAAGTTTGAAAAAGATATTGAGATTAGCAAGGATTTCATGCTATTTTCAGAGATTAGCAATTTTCTATCATTTAAAAAAAAGTTTTATTTAAAAAGTAAAGGGTGTGGAAGTAGGCCAGACATTATTAGAATAATCTGGTGTATATTTGAGATTTTTTGACACAAGTTTGAAAAATATATTGAGATTAGCAAGGATTTCATGCTATTTTCAGAGATTAGCGATTTTGTATCATTTTTTAAAAACATTATTGAAAAATTAAAGGTTGTGGAAGTAAGCCAGATATTATTAAAATAATCTGGTGTATATTTGAGATTTTTTGACACAAATTTGAAAAAATATTGAGATTAGCAAGGATTTCATGCTATTTTCAGAGATTAGCGATTTTGTATCATTTTTTAAAAACATTATTGAAAAATTAAAGGGTGTGGAAGTAGGCCAGATATTATTAAAATAATCTGGTGTATATTTGAGATTTTTTGACACATATTTGAAAAAGATAGAGATTAGCAACGATTTAATGCTATTTTCAGAGATTAGCGATTTTCTATCATTTAAAAAAAAAATATATATATTAAAGGGTGTGGAAGTAGGCCAGACATTATTAGAATAATCTGGTGTGTATTTGAGATTTTTTGAAACAAGTTTGAAAAAGATATTGAGATTAGCAAGGATTTCATGCTATTTTCAGAGATTAGCGATTTTGTATTATTTTTTAAAAACATTATTGAAAGATTAAAGGGTGTGGAAGTAGGCCAGATATTATTAGAATAATCTGGTGTGTATTTGAGATTTTTTGAAACAAGTTTGAAAAAGATATTGAGATTAGCAAGGATTTCATGCTATTTTCAGAGATTAGCAATTTTCTATCATTTAAAAAAAAGTTTTATTTAAAAAGTAAAGGGTGTGGAAGTAGGCCAGACATTATTAGAATAATCTGGTGTATATTTGAGATTTTTTGACACAAGTTTGAAAAATATATTGAGATTAGCAAGGATTTCATGCTATTTTCAGAGATTAGCGATTTTGTATCATTTTTTAAAAACATTATTGAAAAGTTAAAGGTTGTGGAAGTAAGCCAGATATTATTAAAATAATCTGGTGTATATTTGAGATTTTTTGACACAAATTTGAAAAAATATTGAGATTAGCAAGGATTTCATGCTATTTTCAGAGATTAGCGATTTTGTATCATTTTTTAAAAACATTATTGAAAAATTAAAGGGTGTGGAAGTAGGCCAGATATTATTAAAATAATCTGGTGTATATTTGAGATTTTTTGACACAAATTTGAAAAAGATAGAGATTAGCAACGATTTAATGCTATTTTCAGAGATTAGCGATTTTCTATCATTTAAAAAAAATATATATATATTAAAGGGTGTGGAAGTAGGCCAGACATTATTAGAATAATCTGGTGTGTATTTGAGATTTTTTGAAACAAGTTTGAAAAAGATATTGAGATTAGCAAGGATTTCATGCTATTTTCAGAGATTAGCAATTTTCTATCATTTAAAAAAAAGTTTTATTTAAAAAGTAAAGGGTGTGGAAGTAGGCCAGACATTATTAGAATAATCTGGTGTATATTTGAGATTTTTTGACACAAGTTTGAAAAAGATATTGAGATTAGCAACGATTTAATGCTATTTTCAGAGATTAGCGATTTTGTATCATTTTTTAAAAAGATTATTGAAATATTAAAGGGTGTGGAAGTAGGCCAGATATTATTAAAATAATCTGGTGTGTATTTGAGATTTTTTGAAATAAGTTTGAAAAAGATATTGAGATTAGCAAGGATTTCATGCTATTTTCAGAGATTTGCGATTTTCTATCATTTTTTTAAAAGATTATTGAAATATTAAAGGGTGTAGAAGTAGGCCAGATATTATTAAAATAATCTGGTGTGTATTTGAGATTTTTTGAAATAAGTTTGAAAAAGATATTGAGATTAGCAAGGATTTCATGCTGTTTTCAGAGATTAGCAATTTTTTTATAATTTAAAAAAAAGTTTTATTTAAAAAGTAAAGGGTGTGGAAGTAGGCCGGACATTATTAGAATAATCTGGTGTATATTTGAGATTTTTTGACACAAATTTGAAAAAGATAGAGATTAGCAACGATTTAATGCTATTTTCAGAGATTAGCGATTTTCTATCATTTAAAAAAAAAAAATATATATTAAAGGGTGTGGAAGTAGGCCAGACATTATTAGAATAATCTGGTGTGTATTTGAGATTTTTTGAAACAAGTTTGAAAAAGATATTGAGATTAGCAAGGATTTCATGCTATTTTCAGAGATTAGCGATTTTGTATTATTTTTTAAAAACATTATTGAAAGATTAAAGGGTGTGGAAGTAGGCCAGATATTATTAGAATAATCTGGTGTGTATTTGAGATTTTTTGAAACAAGTTTGAAAAAGATATTGAGATTAGCAAGGATTTCATGCTATTTTCAGAGATTAGCAATTTTTTTATCATTTAAAAAAAAGTTTTATTTTAAAAGTAAAGGGTGTGGAAGTAGGCCAGACATTATTAGAATAATCTGGTGTATATTTGAGATTTTTTTACACAAGTTTGAAAAAGATATTGAGATTAGCAAGGATTTCATGCTATTTTCAGAGATTAGCAATTTTTTTATCATTTAAAAAAAAGTTTTATTTTAAAAGTAAAGGGTGTGGAAGTAGGCCAGACATTATTAGAATAATCTGGTGTATATTTGAGATTTTTTTACACAAGTTTGAAAAAGATATTGAGATTAGCAAGGATTTCATGCTATTTTCAGAGTGTAGCAATTTTCTATCATTTTTTTAAAACATTGTTGAAATATTAAAGAGTGTGGAAGTAGGCCAGACATTATTAGAATAATCTGGTTCGTATTTGAGATTTTTTGAAACAAGTTTGAAAAAGATATTGAGATTAGCAAGGATTTCATGCAATTTTTATTTTATTTCTTTCAAGTTTTATTGAAAACTTAAAGGTTGTTGAAGTAGGCCAGACATTATTAGAATATTATGGTGTATATTTGAGATTTCTTGACACAAGTTTGAAAAAGATATTGAGATTAGCGAGGATTTCATGCTATTTTCATAGATTAACGATTAATTGGAATTTTATTCATTTCAATTCAAAACTTGATTGAAAAAATAAAGGGTGTGGAAGTAGGCCAGACATTAGTAGAATAATCTGGTGTATATTTGAGATTTTTTGACACAAGTTTGAAAAACATATTGAGATTAGCAAGGATTTCATGCTATTTTCAGAGATTAGCGATTTTGTATTATTTTTTTAAAACATTATTGAAAAATTAAAGGGTGTGGAAGTAGGCCAGATATTATAAAAATAATATGGTGTATATTTGAGATTTTTTGAAACAAGTTTGAAAAAGATATTGAGATTAGCAAGGATTTCATGCTATTTTCAGAGATTAGCGATTTTCTATCATTTTTTAAAAACATTATTGAAAATTTAAAGGGTGTGGAAGTAGGCCAGAAATTATTAAAATAATATGGTGTATATTTGAGATTTTTTTACACAAATTTGAAAAAGATAGAGATTAGCAACGATTTAATGCTATTTTCAGAGATTAGCGATTTTGTATCATTTAAAAAAAAAAATGAAATATTAAAGGGTGTGGAAGTAGGCCAGATATTATTAGAATAATCTGGTGTGTATTTGAGATTTTTTGAAACAAGTTTGAAAAAGATATTGAGATTAGCAAGGATTTCATGCTATTTTCAGAGATTAGCAATTTTCTATCATTTAAAAAAAAGTTTTATTTAAAAAGTAAAGGGTGTGGAAGTAGGCCAGACATTATTAGAATAATCTGGTGTATATTTGAGATTTTTTGACACAAGTTTGAAAAAGATTTTGAGATTAGCAACGATTTCATGCTATTTTCAGAGATTAGCGATTTTGTATCATTTTCTAAAACATTGAAAAATTAAAGGGTGTGGAAGTAAGCCAGATATTATTAAAATAATCTGGTGTATATTTGAGATTTTTTGACACAAATTTGAAAAAGATATTGAGATTAGCAACGATTTCATGCTATTTTCAGAGATTAGCGATTTTCTATCATTTTTTAAAAACATTATTGAAATATTAAAGGGTGTGGAAGTAGGCCAGACATTATTAGAATAATCTGGTGTGTATTTGAGATTTTTTGAAACAAGTTTGAAAAAGATATTGAGTTTAGCAAGGATTTCATGCTATTTTCAGAGATTAGCAATTTTTTTATCATTTAAAAAAAAGTTTTATTTTAAAAGTAAAGGGTGTGGAAGTAGGCCAGACATTATTAGAATAATCTGGTGTATATTTGAGATTTTTTTACACAAGTTTGAAAAAGATATTGAGATTAGCAAGGATTTCATGCTATTTTCAGAGATTAGTGATTAATTGGAATTTTATTCAAAACTTTATTGGAAAAGTAAAGGTTGTGGAAGTAGGCCAGACATTATTAGAATAATCTGGTGTATATTTGAGATTTTTTGAAACAAGTTTGAAAAAAATATTGAGATTAGCAAGGATTTCATGCTATTTTCAAAGATTAGCGATTTTGTATCATTTAAAAAAAGAATATATATATTAAAGGGTGTGGAAGTAGGCCAGACATTATTAGAATAATCTGGTGTGTATTTGAGATTTTTTGAAACAAGTTTGAAAAAGATATTGAGATTAGCAAGGATTTCATGCTATTTTCAGAGATTAGCGATTTTCTATCATTTTTTAAAAACATTATTGAAAATTTAAAGGGTGTGGAAGTAGGCCAGAAATTATTAAAATAATATGGTGTATATTTGAGATTTTTTTACGCAAATTTGAAAAAGATAGAGATTAGCAACGATTTAATGCTATTTTCAGAGATTAGCGATTTTGTATCATTTAAATTTTTTTTTGAAATATTAAAGGGTGTGGAAGTAGGCCAGATATTATTAGAATAATCTGGTGTGTATTTGAGATTTTTTGAAACAAGTTTGAAAAAGATATTGAGATTAGCAAGGATTTCATGCTATTTTCAGAGATTAGCAATTTTCTATCATTTAAAAAAAAGTTTTATTTAAAAAGTAAAGGGTGTGGAAGTAGGCCAGACATTATTAGAATAATCTGGTGTATATTTGAGATTTTTTGACACAAGTTTGAAAAATATATTGAGATTAGCAAGGATTTCATGCTATTTTCAGAGATTAGCGATTTTGTATCATTTTTTAAAAACATTATTGAAAAATTAAAGGTTGTGGAAGTAAGCCAGATATTATTAAAATAATCTGGTGTATATTTGAGATTTTTTGACACAAATTTGAAAAAATATTGAGATTAGCAAGGATTTCATGCTATTTTCAGAGATTAGCGATTTTGTATCATTTTTTAAAAACATTATTGAAAAATTAAAGGGTGTGGAAGTAGGCCAGATATTATTAAAATAATCTGGTGTATATTTGAGATTTTTTGACACATATTTGAAAAAGATAGAGATTAGCAACGATTTAATGCTATTTTCAGAGATTAGCGATTTTCTATCATTTAAAAAAAAAATATATATATTAAAGGGTGTGGAAGTAGGCCAGACATTATTAGAATAATCTGGTGTGTATTTGAGATTTTTTGAAACAAGTTTGAAAAAGATATTGAGATTAGCAAGGATTTCATGCTATTTTCAGAGATTAGCGATTTTGTATTATTTTTTAAAAACATTATTGAAAGATTAAAGGGTGTGGAAGTAGGCCAGATATTATTAGAATAATCTGGTGTGTATTTGAGATTTTTTGAAACAAGTTTGAAAAAGATATTGAGATTAGCAAGGATTTCATGCTATTTTCAGAGATTAGCAATTTTCTATCATTTAAAAAAAAGTTTTATTTAAAAAGTAAAGGGTGTGGAAGTAGGCCAGACATTATTAGAATAATCTGGTGTATATTTGAGATTTTTTGACACAAGTTTGAAAAATATATTGAGATTAGCAAGGATTTCATGCTATTTTCAGAGATTAGCGATTTTGTATCATTTTTTAAAAACATTATTGAAAAGTTAAAGGTTGTGGAAGTAAGCCAGATATTATTAAAATAATCTGGTGTATATTTGAGATTTTTTGACACAAATTTGAAAAAATATTGAGATTAGCAAGGATTTCATGCTATTTTCAGAGATTAGCGATTTTGTATCATTTTTTAAAAACATTATTGAAAAATTAAAGGGTGTGGAAGTAGGCCAGATATTATTAAAATAATCTGGTGTATATTTGAGATTTTTTGACACAAATTTGAAAAAGATAGAGATTAGCAACGATTTAATGCTATTTTCAGAGATTAGCGATTTTCTATCATTTAAAAAAAATATATATATATTAAAGGGTGTGGAAGTAGGCCAGACATTATTAGAATAATCTGGTGTGTATTTGAGATTTTTTGAAACAAGTTTGAAAAAGATATTGAGATTAGCAAGGATTTCATGCTATTTTCAGAGATTAGCAATTTTCTATCATTTAAAAAAAAGTTTTATTTAAAAAGTAAAGGGTGTGGAAGTAGGCCAGACATTATTAGAATAATCTGGTGTATATTTGAGATTTTTTGACACAAGTTTGAAAAAGATATTGAGATTAGCAACGATTTAATGCTATTTTCAGAGATTAGCGATTTTGTATCATTTTTTAAAAAGATTATTGAAATATTAAAGGGTGTGGAAGTAGGCCAGATATTATTAAAATAATCTGGTGTGTATTTGAGATTTTTTGAAATAAGTTTGAAAAAGATATTGAGATTAGCAAGGATTTCATGCTATTTTCAGAGATTTGCGATTTTCTATCATTTTTTTAAAAGATTATTGAAATATTAAAGGGTGTAGAAGTAGGCCAGATATTATTAAAATAATCTGGTGTGTATTTGAGATTTTTTGAAATAAGTTTGAAAAAGATATTGAGATTAGCAAGGATTTCATGCTGTTTTCAGAGATTAGCAATTTTTTTATAATTTAAAAAAAGGTTTTATTTAAAAAGTAAAGGGTGTGGAAGTAGGCCAGACATTATTAGAATAATCTGGTGTATATATGAGATTTTTTGACACAAGTTTGAAAAAGATATTGAGATTAGCAAGGATTTCATGCTATTTTCAGAGATTAGCGATTTTGTATCATTTTTTAAAAAGATTATTGAAATATTAAAGGGTGTGGAAGTAGGCCAGATATTATTAAAATAATCTGGTGTGTATTTGAGATTTTTTGAAATAAGTTTGAAAAAGATATTGAGATTAGCAAGGATTTCATGCTATTTTCAGAGATTTGCGATTTTCTATCATTTTTTAAAAAGATTATTGAAATATTAAAGGGTGTGGAAGTAGGCCAGATATTATTAAAATAATCTGGTGTGTATTTGAGATTTTTTGAAATAAGTTTGAAAAAGATATTGAGATTAGCAAGGATTTCATGCTGTTTTCAGAGATTAGCAATTTTTTTATAATTTAAAAAAAGGTTTTATTTAAAAAGTAAAGGGTGTGGAAGTAGGCCAGACATTATTAGAATAATCTGGTGTATATATGAGATTTTTTGACACAAGTTTGAAAAAGATATTGAGATTAGCAAGGATTTCATGCTATTTTCAGAGTGTAGCAATTTTCTATCATTTTTTTAAAACATTGTTGAAATATTAAAGAGTGTGGAAGTAGGCCAGACATTATTAGAATAATCTGGTGGGTATTTGAGATTTTTTGAAACAAGTTTGAAAAAGATATTGAGATTAGCAAGGATTTCATGCAATTTTTATTTGATTTCTTTCAAGTTTTATTGAAAACTTAAAGGTTGTTGAAGTAGGCCAGACATTATTAGAATATTATGGTGTATATTTGAGATTTCTTGACACAAGTTTGAAAAAGATATTGAGATTAGCGAGGATTTCATGCTATTTTCATAGATTAACGATTAATTGGAATTTTATTCATTTCAATTCAAAACTTGATTGAAAAAATAAAGGGTGTGGAAGTAGGCCAGACATTAGTAGAATAATCTGGTGTATATTTGAGATTTTTTGACACAAGTTTGAAAAACATATTGAGATTAGCAAGGATTTCATGCTATTTTCAGAGATTAGCGATTTTGTATTATTTTTTAAAAACATTATTGAAAAATTAAAGGGTGTGGAAGTAGGCCAGATATTATAAAAATAATATGGTGTATATTTGAGATTTTTTGAAAGAAGTTTGAAAAAGATATTGAGATTAGCAAGGATTTCATGCTATTTTCAGAGATTAGCGATTTTCTATCATTTTTTAAAAACATTATTGAAAATTTAAAGGGTGTGGAAGTAGGCCAGAAATTATTAAAATAATATGGTGTATATTTGAGATTTTTTTACACAAATTTGAAAAAGATAGAGATTAGCAACGATTTAATGCTATTTTCAGAGATTAGCGATTTTGTATCATTTAAAAAAAAAAATGAAATATTAAAGGGTGTGGAAGTAGGCCAGACATTATTAGAATAATCTGGTGTATATTTGAGATTTTTTGACACAAGTTTGAAAAAGATATTGAGATTAGCAAGGATTTCATGCTATTTTCAGAGATTAGTGATTAATTGGAATTTTATTCAAAACTTTATTGGAAAAGTAAAGGGTGTGGAAGTAGGCCAGATATTATTAGAATAATCTGGTGTGTATTTGAGATTTTTTGAAACAAGTTTGAAAAAGATATTGAGATTAGCAAGGATTTCATGCTATTTTCAGAGATTAGCAATTTTCTATCATTTAAAAAAAAGTTTTATTTAAAAAGTACAGGGTGTGGAAGTAGGCCAGACATTATTAGAATAATCTGGTGTGTATTTGAGATTTTTTGAAACAAGTTTGAAAAAGATATTGAGTTTAGCAAGGATTTCATGCTATTTTCAGTGTATATTTGAGATTTTTTGACACAAATTTGAAAAAGATATTGAGATTAGCAACGATTTCATGCTATTTTCAGAGATTAGCGATTTTCTATCATTTTTTAAAAACAT
This sequence comes from Osmerus mordax, assembly GCF_038355195.1. Taxonomy (NCBI): domain Eukaryota; kingdom Metazoa; phylum Chordata; class Actinopteri; order Osmeriformes; family Osmeridae; genus Osmerus; species Osmerus mordax. The sequence continues at coordinate 15,104,165 of NC_090055.1, forward strand.
TATTGAAATATTAAAGGGTGTGGAAGTAGGCCAGACATTATTAGAATAATCTGGTGTGTATTTGAGATTTTTTGAAACAAGTTTGAAAAAGATATTGAGATTAGCAAGGATTTCATGCTATTTTCAGAGATTAGCAATTTTTTTATCATTTAAAAAAAAGTTTTATTTTAAAAGTAAAGGGTGTGGAAGTAGGCCAGACATTATTAGAATAATCTGGTGTATATTTGAGATTTTTTGACACAAGTTTGAAAAAGATATTGAGATTAGCAAGGATTTCATGCTATTTTCAGAGATTAGTGATTAATTGGAATTTTATTCAAAACTTTATTGGAAAAGTAAAGGTTGTGGAAGTAGGCCAGACATTATTAGAATAATCTGGTGTGTATTTGAGATTTTTTGAAACAAGTTTGAAAAAAATATTGAGATTAGCAAGGATTTCATGCTATTTTCAGAGATTAGCGATTTTGTATCATTTTTTAAAAACATTATTGAAAAATTAAAGGGTGTGGAAGTAGGCCAGACATTATTAGAATAATCTGGTGTGTATTTGAGATTTTTTGAAACAAGTTTGAAAAAGATATTGAGTTTAGCAAGGATTTCATGCTATTTTCAAAGATTAGCGATTTTGTATCATTTAAAAAAAGAATATATATATTAAAGGGTGTGGAAGTAGGCCAGACATTATTAGAATAATCTGGTGTGTATTTGAGATTTTTTGAAACAAGTTTGAAAAAAATATTGAGATTAGCAAGGATTTCATGCTATTTTCAAAGATTAGCGATTTTGTATCATTTAAAAAAAGAATATATATATTAAAGGGTGTGGAAGTAGGCCAGACATTATTAGAATAATCTGGTGTGTATTTGAGATTTTTTGAAACAAGTTTGAAAAAGATATTGAGATTAGCAAGGATTTCATGCTATTTTCAGAGATTAGCGATTTTCTATCATTTTTTAAAAACATTATTGAAAATTTAAAGGGTGTGGAAGTAGGCCAGAAATTATTAAAATAATATGGTGTATATTTGAGATTTTTTTACGCAAATTTGAAAAAGATAGAGATTAGCAACGATTTAATGCTATTTTCAGAGATTAGCGATTTTGTATCATTTAAATTTTTTTTTGAAATATTAAAGGGTGTGGAAGTAGGCCAGATATTATTAGAATAATCTGGTGTGTATTTGAGATTTTTTGAAACAAGTTTGAAAAAGATATTGAGATTAGCAAGGATTTCATGCTATTTTCAGAGATTAGCAATTTTCTATCATTTAAAAAAAAGTTTTATTTAAAAAGTAAAGGGTGTGGAAGTAGGCCAGACATTATTAGAATAATCTGGTGTATATTTGAGATTTTTTGACACAAGTTTGAAAAATATATTGAGATTAGCAAGGATTTCATGCTATTTTCAGAGATTAGCGATTTTGTATCATTTTTTAAAAACATTATTGAAAAATTAAAGGTTGTGGAAGTAAGCCAGATATTATTAAAATAATCTGGTGTATATTTGAGATTTTTTGACACAAATTTGAAAAAATATTGAGATTAGCAAGGATTTCATGCTATTTTCAGAGATTAGCGATTTTGTATCATTTTTTAAAAACATTATTGAAAAATTAAAGGGTGTGGAAGTAGGCCAGATATTATTAAAATAATCTGGTGTATATTTGAGATTTTTTGACACATATTTGAAAAAGATAGAGATTAGCAACGATTTAATGCTATTTTCAGAGATTAGCGATTTTCTATCATTTAAAAAAAAAATATATATATTAAAGGGTGTGGAAGTAGGCCAGACATTATTAGAATAATCTGGTGTGTATTTGAGATTTTTTGAAACAAGTTTGAAAAAGATATTGAGATTAGCAAGGATTTCATGCTATTTTCAGAGATTAGCGATTTTGTATTATTTTTTAAAAACATTATTGAAAGATTAAAGGGTGTGGAAGTAGGCCAGATATTATTAGAATAATCTGGTGTGTATTTGAGATTTTTTGAAACAAGTTTGAAAAAGATATTGAGATTAGCAAGGATTTCATGCTATTTTCAGAGATTAGCAATTTTCTATCATTTAAAAAAAAGTTTTATTTAAAAAGTAAAGGGTGTGGAAGTAGGCCAGACATTATTAGAATAATCTGGTGTATATTTGAGATTTTTTGACACAAGTTTGAAAAATATATTGAGATTAGCAAGGATTTCATGCTATTTTCAGAGATTAGCGATTTTGTATCATTTTTTAAAAACATTATTGAAAAGTTAAAGGTTGTGGAAGTAAGCCAGATATTATTAAAATAATCTGGTGTATATTTGAGATTTTTTGACACAAATTTGAAAAAATATTGAGATTAGCAAGGATTTCATGCTATTTTCAGAGATTAGCGATTTTGTATCATTTTTTAAAAACATTATTGAAAAATTAAAGGGTGTGGAAGTAGGCCAGATATTATTAAAATAATCTGGTGTATATTTGAGATTTTTTGACACAAATTTGAAAAAGATAGAGATTAGCAACGATTTAATGCTATTTTCAGAGATTAGCGATTTTCTATCATTTAAAAAAAATATATATATATTAAAGGGTGTGGAAGTAGGCCAGACATTATTAGAATAATCTGGTGTGTATTTGAGATTTTTTGAAACAAGTTTGAAAAAGATATTGAGATTAGCAAGGATTTCATGCTATTTTCAGAGATTAGCAATTTTCTATCATTTAAAAAAAAGTTTTATTTAAAAAGTAAAGGGTGTGGAAGTAGGCCAGACATTATTAGAATAATCTGGTGTATATTTGAGATTTTTTGACACAAGTTTGAAAAAGATATTGAGATTAGCAACGATTTAATGCTATTTTCAGAGATTAGCGATTTTGTATCATTTTTTAAAAAGATTATTGAAATATTAAAGGGTGTGGAAGTAGGCCAGATATTATTAAAATAATCTGGTGTGTATTTGAGATTTTTTGAAATAAGTTTGAAAAAGATATTGAGATTAGCAAGGATTTCATGCTATTTTCAGAGATTTGCGATTTTCTATCATTTTTTTAAAAGATTATTGAAATATTAAAGGGTGTAGAAGTAGGCCAGATATTATTAAAATAATCTGGTGTGTATTTGAGATTTTTTGAAATAAGTTTGAAAAAGATATTGAGATTAGCAAGGATTTCATGCTGTTTTCAGAGATTAGCAATTTTTTTATAATTTAAAAAAAGGTTTTATTTAAAAAGTAAAGGGTGTGGAAGTAGGCCAGACATTATTAGAATAATCTGGTGTATATATGAGATTTTTTGACACAAGTTTGAAAAAGATATTGAGATTAGCAAGGATTTCATGCTATTTTCAGAGATTAGCGATTTTGTATCATTTTTTAAAAAGATTATTGAAATATTAAAGGGTGTGGAAGTAGGCCAGATATTATTAAAATAATCTGGTGTGTATTTGAGATTTTTTGAAATAAGTTTGAAAAAGATATTGAGATTAGCAAGGATTTCATGCTATTTTCAGAGATTTGCGATTTTCTATCATTTTTTAAAAAGATTATTGAAATATTAAAGGGTGTGGAAGTAGGCCAGATATTATTAAAATAATCTGGTGTGTATTTGAGATTTTTTGAAATAAGTTTGAAAAAGATATTGAGATTAGCAAGGATTTCATGCTGTTTTCAGAGATTAGCAATTTTTTTATAATTTAAAAAAAGGTTTTATTTAAAAAGTAAAGGGTGTGGAAGTAGGCCAGACATTATTAGAATAATCTGGTGTATATATGAGATTTTTTGACACAAGTTTGAAAAAGATATTGAGATTAGCAAGGATTTCATGCTATTTTCAGAGTGTAGCAATTTTCTATCATTTTTTTAAAACATTGTTGAAATATTAAAGAGTGTGGAAGTAGGCCAGACATTATTAGAATAATCTGGTGGGTATTTGAGATTTTTTGAAACAAGTTTGAAAAAGATATTGAGATTAGCAAGGATTTCATGCAATTTTTATTTGATTTCTTTCAAGTTTTATTGAAAACTTAAAGGTTGTTGAAGTAGGCCAGACATTATTAGAATATTATGGTGTATATTTGAGATTTCTTGACACAAGTTTGAAAAAGATATTGAGATTAGCGAGGATTTCATGCTATTTTCATAGATTAACGATTAATTGGAATTTTATTCATTTCAATTCAAAACTTGATTGAAAAAATAAAGGGTGTGGAAGTAGGCCAGACATTAGTAGAATAATCTGGTGTATATTTGAGATTTTTTGACACAAGTTTGAAAAACATATTGAGATTAGCAAGGATTTCATGCTATTTTCAGAGATTAGCGATTTTGTATTATTTTTTAAAAACATTATTGAAAAATTAAAGGGTGTGGAAGTAGGCCAGATATTATAAAAATAATATGGTGTATATTTGAGATTTTTTGAAAGAAGTTTGAAAAAGATATTGAGATTAGCAAGGATTTCATGCTATTTTCAGAGATTAGCGATTTTCTATCATTTTTTAAAAACATTATTGAAAATTTAAAGGGTGTGGAAGTAGGCCAGAAATTATTAAAATAATATGGTGTATATTTGAGATTTTTTTACACAAATTTGAAAAAGATAGAGATTAGCAACGATTTAATGCTATTTTCAGAGATTAGCGATTTTGTATCATTTAAAAAAAAAAATGAAATATTAAAGGGTGTGGAAGTAGGCCAGACATTATTAGAATAATCTGGTGTATATTTGAGATTTTTTGACACAAGTTTGAAAAAGATATTGAGATTAGCAAGGATTTCATGCTATTTTCAGAGATTAGTGATTAATTGGAATTTTATTCAAAACTTTATTGGAAAAGTAAAGGGTGTGGAAGTAGGCCAGATATTATTAGAATAATCTGGTGTGTATTTGAGATTTTTTGAAACAAGTTTGAAAAAGATATTGAGATTAGCAAGGATTTCATGCTATTTTCAGAGATTAGCAATTTTCTATCATTTAAAAAAAAGTTTTATTTAAAAAGTACAGGGTGTGGAAGTAGGCCAGACATTATTAGAATAATCTGGTGTGTATTTGAGATTTTTTGAAACAAGTTTGAAAAAGATATTGAGTTTAGCAAGGATTTCATGCTATTTTCAGTGTATATTTGAGATTTTTTGACACAAATTTGAAAAAGATATTGAGATTAGCAACGATTTCATGCTATTTTCAGAGATTAGCGATTTTCTATCATTTTTTAAAAACATTATTGAAATATTAAAGGGTGTGGAAGTAGGCCAGACATTATTAGAATAATCTGGTGTGTATTTGAGATTTTTTGAAACAAGTTTGAAAAAGATATTGAGATTAGCAAGGATTTCATGCTATTTTCAGAGATTAGCAATTTTTTTATCATTTAAAAAAAAGTTTTATTTTAAAAGTAAAGGGTGTGGAAGTAGGCCAGACATTATTAGAATAATCTGGTGTATATTTGAGATTTTTTGACACAAGTTTGAAAAAGATATTGAGATTAGCAAGGATTTCATGCTATTTTCAGAGATTAGTGATTAATTGGAATTTTATTCAAAACTTTATTGGAAAAGTAAAGGTTGTGGAAGTAGGCCAGACATTATTAGAATAATCTGGTGTGTATTTGAGATTTTTTGAAACAAGTTTGAAAAAAATATTGAGATTAGCAAGGATTTCATGCTATTTTCAGAGATTAGCGATTTTGTATCATTTTTTAAAAACATTATTGAAAAATTAAAGGGTGTGGAAGTAGGCCAGACATTATTAGAATAATCTGGTGTGTATTTGAGATTTTTTGAAACAAGTTTGAAAAAGATATTGAGTTTAGCAAGGATTTCATGCTATTTTCAGAGATTAGCAATTTTTTTATCATTTAAAAAAAAGTTTTATTTTAAAAGTAAAGGGTGTGGAAGTAGGCCAGACATTATTAGAATAATCTGGTGTATATTTGAGATTTTTTGACACAAGTTTGAAAAAGATATTGATACTAGCAAGGATTTCATGCTATTTTCAGAGATTAGTGATTAATTGGAATTTTATTCAAAACTTTATTGGAAAAGTAAAGGGTGTGGAAGTAGGCCAGATATTATTAAAATAATATGGTGTATATTTGAGATTTCTTGACACAAATTTGAAAAAGATAGAGATTAGCAACGATGTAATGCTATTTTCAGAGATAAGCGATTTTCTATCATAAAAAAAAAAAAGAAATATTAAAGGGTGTGGAAGTAGGCCAGACATTATTAAAATAATCTGGTGTGTATTTGAGATTTTTTGAAACAAGTTTGAAAAAGATATTGAGATTAGCAATGATTTCATGCTATTTTCAGAGATTGGCGATTAATTGGAATTTTATTCAAAACTTTATTGGAAAAGTAAAGGTTGTGGAAGTAGGCCAGACATTATTAGAATAATCTGGTGTGTATTTGAGATTTTTTGAAACAAGTTTGAAAAAAATATTGAGATTAGCAAGGATTTCATGCTATTTTCAGAGATTAGCGATTTTGTATCATTTTTTAAAAACATTATTGAAAAATTAAAGGGTGTGGAAGTAGGCCAGACATTATTAGAATAATCTGGTGTGTATTTGAGATTTTTTGAAACAAGTTTGAAAAAAATATTGAGATTAGCAAGGATTTCATGCTATTTTCAGAGATTAGCGATTTTGTATCATTTTTTAAAAACATTATTTAAAAAGTAAAGGGTGTGGAAGTAGGCCAGACATTATTAGAATAATATGGTGTATATTTGAGATTTTTTGACACAAGTTTGAAAAAGATATTGAGATTAGCAACGATTTAATGCTATTTTCAGAGATTAGCGATTTTGTATCATTTTTTTAAAAGATTATTGAAATATTAAAGGGTGTGGAAGTAGGCCAGATATTATTAAAATAATCTGGTGTGTATTTGAGATTTTTTGAAATAAGTTTGAAAAAGATATTGAGATTAGCAAGGATTTCATGCTATTTTCAGAGATTAGTGATTAATTGGAATTTTATTCAAAACTTTATTGGAAAAGTAAAGGTTGTGGAAGTAGGCCAGACATTATTAGAATAATCTGGTGTGTATTTGAGATTTTTTGAAACAAGTTTGAAAAAAATTTTTGAGATTAGCAAGGATTTCATGCTATTTTCAGAGATTAGCGATTTTGTATCATTTTTTAAAAACATTATTGAAAAATTAAAGGGTGTGGAAGTAGGCCAGACATTATTAGAATAATCTGGTGTGTATTTGAGATTTTTTGAAACAAGTTTGAAAAAGATATTGAGTTTAGCAAGGATTTCATGCTATTTTCAGAGATTAGCAATTTTTTTATCATTTAAAAAAAAGTTTTATTTTAAAAGTAAAGGGTGTGGAAGTAGGCCAGACATTATTAGAATAATCTGGTGTATATTTGAGATTTTTTGACACAAGTTTGAAAAAGATATTGAGATTAGCAAGGATTTCATGCTATTTTCAGAGATTAGTGATTAATTGGAATTTTATTCAAAACTTTATTGGAAAAGTAAAGGTTGTGGAAGTAGGCCAGACATTATTAGAATAATCTGGTGTGTATTTGAGATTTTTTGAAACAAGTTTGAAAAAAATATTGAGATTAGCAAGGATTTCATGCTATTTTCAGAGATTAGCGATTTTGTATCATTTTTTAAAAACATTATTGAAAAATTAAAGGGTGTGGAAGTAGGCCAGACATTATTAGAATAATCTGGTGTATATTTGAGATTTTTTGACACAAGTTTGAAAAAGATATTGAGATTAGCAAGGATTTCATGCTATTTTCAGAGATTAGTGATTAATTGGAATTTTATTCAAAACTTTATTGGAAAAGTAAAGGTTGTGGAAGTAGGCCAGACATTATTAGAATAATCTGGTGTGTATTTGAGATTTTTTGAAACAAGTTTGAAAAAAATATTGAGATTAGCAAGGATTTCATGCTATTTTCAGAGATTAGCGATTTTGTATTATTTTTTAAAAACATTATTGAAAATTTAAAGGGTGTGGAAGTAGGCCAGAAATTATTAAAATAATATGGTGTATATTTGAGATTTTTTTACACAAATTTGAAAAAGATAGAGATTAGCAACGATTTAATGCTATTTTCAGAGATTAGCGATTTTTTTATCATTTAAAAAAAAGTTTTATTTTAAAAGTAAAGGGTGTGGAAGTAGGCCAGACATTATTAGAATAATCTGGTGTATATTTGAGATTTTTTTACACAAGTTTGAAAAAGATATTGAGATTAGCAAGGATTTCATGCTATTTTCAGAGATTAGTGATTAATTGGAATTTTATTCAAAACTTTATTGGAAAAGTAAAGGTTGTGGAAGTAGGCCAGACATTATTAGAATAATCTGGTGTGTATTTGAGATTTTTTGAAACAAGTTTGAAAAAAATATCGAGATTAGCAAGGATTTCATGCTATTTTCAGAGATTAGCGATTTTGTATTATTTTTTAAAAACATTATTGAAAATTTAAAGGGTGTGGAAGTAGGCCAGAAATTATTAAAATAATATGGTGTATATTTGAGATTTCTTTACACAAATTTGAAAAAGATAGAGATTAGCAACGATTTAATGCTATTTTCAGAGATTAGCGATTTTCTATCATTTAAAAAAAAAATTGAAATATTAAAGGGTGTGGAAGTAGGCCAGATATTATTAGAATAATCTGGTGTGTATTTGAGATTTTTTGAAACAAGTTTGAAAAAGATATTGAGATTAGCAAGGATTTCATGCTATTTTCAGAGATTAGCAATTTTCTATCATTTAAAAAAAAGTTTTATTTAAAAAGTACAGGGTGTGGAAGTAGGCCAGACATTATTAGAATAATCTGGTGTATATTTGAGATTTTTTGACACAAGTTTGAAAAAGATATTGAGATTAGCAACGATTTAATGCTATTTTCAGAGATTAGCGATTTTGTATCATTTTTTAAAAACATTATTGAAAAATTAAAGGGTGTGGAAGTAAGCCAGATATTATTAAAATAATCTGGTGTATATTTGAGATTTTTTGACACAAATTTGAAAAAGATATTGAGATTAGCAACGATTTCATGCTATTTTCAGAGATTAGCGATTTTCTATCATTTTTTAAAAACATTATTGAAAATTTAAAGGGTGTGGAAGTAGGCCAGAAATTATTAAAATAATATGGTGTATATTTGAGATTTTTTTACGCAAATTTGAAAAAGATAGAGATTAGCAACGATTTAATGCTATTTTCAGAGATTAGCGATTTTGTATCATTTAAATTTTTTTTTGAAATATTAAAGGGTGTGGAAGTAGGCCAGATATTATTAGAATAATCTGGTGTGTATTTGAGATTTTTTGAAACAAGTTTGAAAAAGATATTGAGATTAGCAAGGATTTCATGCTATTTTCAGAGATTAGCAATTTTCTATCATTTAAAAAAAAGTTTTATTTAAAAAGTAAAGGGTGTGGAAGTAGGCCAGACATTATTAGAATAATCTGGTGTATATTTGAGATTTTTTGACACAAGTTTGAAAAAGATTTTGAGATTAGCAACGATTTCATGCTATTTTCAGAGATTAGCGATTTTGTATCATTTTTTAAAAACATTATTGAAAAATTAAAGGGTGTGGAAGTAAGCCAGATATTATTAAAATAATCTGGTGTATATTTGAGATTTTTTGACACAAATTTGAAAAAGATATTGAGATTAGCAACGATTTCATGCTATTTTCAGAGATTAGCGATTTTCTATCATTTTTTAAAAACATTATTGAAATATTAAAGGGTGTGGAAGTAGGCCAGACATTATTAGAATAATCTGGTGTGTATTTGAGATTTTTTGAAACAAGTTTGAAAAAGATATTGAGTTTAGCAAGGATTTCATGCTATTTTCAGAGATTAGCAATTTTTTTTATCATTTAAAAAAAAGTTTTATTTTAAAAGTAAAGGGTGTGGAAGTAGGCCAGACATTATTAGAATAATCTGGTGTATATTTGAGATTTTTTTACACAAGTTTGAAAAAGATATTGAGATTAGCAAGGATTTCATGCTATTTTCAGAGATTAGTGATTAATTGGAATTTTATTCAAAACTTTATTGGAAAAGTAAAGGTTGTGGAAGTAGGCCAGACATTATTAGAATAATCTGGTGTATATTTGAGATTTTCTGAAACAAGTTTGAAAAAAATATTGAGATTAGCAAGGATTTCATGCTATTTTCAGAGATTAGCGATTTTGTATCATTTTTTAAAAACATTATTGAAAAATTAAAGGGTGTGGAAGTAGGCCAGATATTATTAAAATAATCTGGTGTATATTTGAGATTTTTTGACACAAATTTGAAAAAGATAGAGATTAGCAACGATTTAATGCTATTTTCAGAGATTAGCGATTTTCTATCATTTAAAAAAAAAAAATATATATTAAAGGGTGTGGAAGTAGGCCAGACATTATTAGAATAATCTGGTGTGTATTTGAGATTTTTTGAAACAAGTTTGAAAAAGATATTGAGATTAGCAAGGATTTCATGCTATTTTCAGAGATTAGCGATTTTGTATTATTTTTTAAAAACATTATTGAAAGATTAAAGGGTGTGGAAGTAGGCCAGATATTATTAGAATAATCTGGTGTATATTTGAGATTTTTTGACACAAATTTGAAAAAGATAGAGATTAGCAACGATTTAATGCTATTTTCAGAGATTAGCGATTTTCTATCATTTAAAAAAAAAAAATATATATTAAAGGGTGTGGAAGTAGGCCAGACATTATTAGAATAATCTGGTGTGTATTTGAGATTTTTTGAAACAAGTTTGAAAAAGATATTGAGATTAGCAAGGATTTCATGCTATTTTCAGAGATTAGCAATTTTCTATCATTTAAAAAAAAGTTTTATTTAAAAAGTAAAGGGTGTCGAAGTAGGCCAGACATTATTAGAATAATCTGGTGTATATTTGAGATTTTTTGACACAAGTTTGAAAAAGATATTGAGATTAGCAAGGATTTCATGCTATTTTCAGAGATTTGCGATTTTCTATCATTTTTTTAAAAGATTATTGAAATATTAAAGGGTGTGGAAGTAGGCCAGATATTATTAAAATAATCTGGTGTGTATTTGAGATTTTTTGAAATAAGTTTGAAAAAGATATTGAGATTAGCAAGGATTTCATGCTGTTTTCAGAGATTAGCAATTTTTTTATAATTTAAAAAAAAGTTTTATTTAAAAAGTAAAGGGTGTGGAAGTAGGCCGGACATTATTAGAATAATCTGGTGTATATTTGAGATTTTTTGACACAAATTTGAAAAAGATAGAGATTAGCAACGATTTAATGCTATTTTCAGAGATTAGCGATTTTCTATCATTTAAAAAAAAAAAATATATATTAAAGGGTGTGGAAGTAGGCCAGACATTATTAGAATAATCTGGTGTGTATTTGAGATTTTTTGAAACAAGTTTGAAAAAGATATTGAGATTAGCAAGGATTTCATGCTATTTTCAGAGATTAGCGATTTTGTATTATTTTTTAAAAACATTATTGAAAGATTAAAGGGTGTGGAAGTAGGCCAGACATTATTAGAATAATCTGGTGTGTATTTGAGATTTTTTGAAACAAGTTTGAAAAAGATATTGAGATTAGCAAGGATTTCATGCTATTTTCAGAGATTAGCGATTTTGTATTATTTTTTAAAAACATTATTGAAAGATTAAAGGGTGTGGAAGTAGGCCAGATATTATTAGAATAATCTGGTGTGTATTTGAGATTTTTTGAAACAAGTTTGAAAAAATATTGAGATTAGCAAGGATTTCATGCTATTTTCAGAGATTAGCGATTTTGTATCATTTTTTAAAAACATTATTGAAAAATTAAAGGGTGTGGAAGTAGGCCAGATATTATTAAAATAATCTGGTGTATATTTGAGATTTTTTGACACAAATTTGAAAAAGATAGAGATTAGCAACGATTTAATGCTATTTTCAGAGATTAGCGATTTTCTATCATTTAAAAAAAAAATATATATATTAAAGGGTGTGGAAGTAGGCCAGATATTATTAGAATAATCTGGTGTGTATTTGAGATTTTTTGAAACAAGTTTGAAAAAGATATTGAGATTAGCAAGGATTTCATGCTATTTTCAGAGATTAGCAATTTTCTATCATTTAAAAAAAAGTTTTATTTAAAAAGTAAAGGGTGTCGAAGTAGGCCAGACATTATTAGAATAATCTGGTGTATATTTGAGATTTTTTGACACAAGTTTGAAAAAGATATTGAGATTAGCAAGGATTTCATGCTATTTTCAGAGATTTGCGATTTTCTATCATTTTTTTAAAAGATTATTGAAATATTAAAGGGTGTGGAAGTAGGCCAGATATTATTAAAATAATCTGGTGTGTATTTGAGATTTTTTGAAATAAGTTTGAAAAAGATATTGAGATTAGCAAGGATTTCATGCTGTTTTCAGAGATTAGCAATTTTTTTATAATTTAAAAAAAAGTTTTATTTAAAAAGTAAAGGGTGTGGAAGTAGGCCGGACATTATTAGAATAATCTGGTGTATATTTGAGATTTTTTGACACAAATTTGAAAAAGATAGAGATTAGCAACGATTTAATGCTATTTTCAGAGATTAGCGATTTTCTATCATTTAAAAAAAAAAAATATATATTAAAGGGTGTGGAAGTAGGCCAGACATTATTAGAATAATCTGGTGTGTATTTGAGATTTTTTGAAACAAGTTTGAAAAAGATATTGAGATTAGCAAGGATTTCATGCTATTTTCAGAGATTAGCGATTTTGTATTATTTTTTAAAAACATTATTGAAAGATTAAAGGGTGTGGAAGTAGGCCAGATATTATTAGAATAATCTGGTGTGTATTTGAGATTTTTTGAAACAAGTTTGAAAAAGATATTGAGATTAGCAAGGATTTCATGCTATTTTCAGAGATTAGCAATTTTCTATCATTTAAAAAAAAGTTTTATTTAAAAAGTAAAGGGTGTGGAAGTAGGCCGGACATTATTAGAATAATCTGGTGTATATTTGAGATTTTTTGACACAAGTTTGAAAAAGATATTGAGATTAGCAAGGATTTCATGCTATTTTCAGAGATTAGCGATTTTGTATCATTTTTTAAAAACATTATTGAAAAATTAAAGGTTGTGGAAGTAAGCCAGATATTATTAAAATAATCTGGTGTATATTTGAGATTTTTTGACACAAATTTGAAAAAATATTGAGATTAGCAAGGATTTCATGCTATTTTCAGAGATTAGCGATTTTGTATCATTTTTTAAAAACATTATTGAAAAATTAAAGGGTGTGGAAGTAGGCCAGATATTATTAAAATAATCTGGTGTATATTTGAGATTTTTTGACACAAATTTGAAAAAGATAGAGATTAGCAACGATTTAATGCTATTTTCAGAGATTAGCGATTTTCTATCATTTAAAAAAAATATATATATATTAAAGGGTGTGGAAGTAGGCCAGACATTATTAGAATAATCTGGTGTGTATTTGAGATTTTTTGAAACAAGTTTGAAAAAGATATTGAGATTAGCAAGGATTTCATGCTATTTTCAGAGATTAGCAATTTTCTATCATTTAAAAAAAAGTTTTATTTAAAAAGTAAAGGGTGTCGAAGTAGGCCAGACATTATTAGAATAATCTGGTGTATATTTGAGATTTTTTGACACAAGTTTGAAAAAGATATTGAGATTAGCAAGGATTTCATGCTATTTTCAGAGATTAGCGATTTTCTATCATTTTTTAAAAAGATTATTGAAATATTAAAGGGTGTGGAAGTAGGCCAGATATTATTAAAATAATCTGGTGTGTATTTGAGATTTTTTGAAATAAGTTTGAAAAAGATATTGAGATTAGCAAGGATTTCATGCTGTTTTCAGAGATTAGAAATTTTTTTATAATTTAAAAAAAGGTTTTATTTAAAAAGTAAAGGGTGTGGAAGTAGGCCAGACATTATTAGAATAATCTGGTGTATATATGAGATTTTTTGACACAAGTTTGAAAAAGATATTGAGATTAGCAAGGATTTCATGCTATTTTCAGAGTGTAGCAATTTTCTATCATTTTTTTAAAACATTGTTGAAATATTAAAGAGTGTGGAAGTAGGCCAGACATTATTAGAATAATCTGGTTCGTATTTGAGATTTTTTGAAACAAGTTTGAAAAAGATATTGAGATTAGCAAGGATTTCATGCAATTTTTATTTTATTTCTTTCAAGTTTTATTGAAAACTTAAAGGTTGTTGAAGTAGGCCAGACATTATTAGAATATTATGGTGTATATTTGAGATTTCTTGACACAAGTTTGAAAAAGATATTGAGATTAGCGAGGATTTCATGCTATTTTCATAGATTAACGATTAATTGGAATTTTATTCATTTCAATTCAAAACTTGATTGAAAAAATAAAGGGTGTGGAAGTAGGCCAGACATTAGTAGAATAATCTGGTGTATATTTGAGATTTTTTGACACAAGTTTGAAAAACATATTGAGATTAGCAAGGATTTCATGCTATTTTCAGAGATTAGCGATTTTGTATTATTTTTTTAAAACATTATTGAAAAATTAAAGGGTGTGGAAGTAGGCCAGATATTATAAAAATAATATGGTGTATATTTGAGATTTTTTGAAACAAGTTTGAAAAAGATATTGAGATTAGCAAGGATTTCATGCTATTTTCAGAGATTAGCGATTTTCTATCATTTTTTAAAAACATTATTGAAAATTTAAAGGGTGTGGAAGTAGGCCAGAAATTATTAAAATAATATGGTGTATATTTGAGATTTTTTTACACAAATTTGAAAAAGATAGAGATTAGCAACGATTTAATGCTATTTTCAGAGATTAGCGATTTTGTATCATTTAAAAAAAAAAATGAAATATTAAAGGGTGTGGAAGTAGGCCAGATATTATTAGAATAATCTGGTGTGTATTTGAGATTTTTTGAAACAAGTTTGAAAAAGATATTGAGATTAGCAAGGATTTCATGCTATTTTCAGAGATTAGCAATTTTCTATCATTTAAAAAAAAGTTTTATTTAAAAAGTAAAGGGTGTGGAAGTAGGCCAGACATTATTAGAATAATCTGGTGTATATTTGAGATTTTTTGACACAAGTTTGAAAAAGATTTTGAGATTAGCAACGATTTCATGCTATTTTCAGAGATTAGCGATTTTGTATCATTTTCTAAAAACATTATTGAAAAATTAAAGGGTGTGGAAGTAAGCCAGATATTATTAAAATAATCTGGTGTATATTTGAGATTTTTTGACACAAATTTGAAAAAGATATTGAGATTAGCAACGATTTCATGCTATTTTCAGAGATTAGCGATTTTCTATCATTTTTTAAAAACATTATTGAAATATTAAAGGGTGTGGAAGTAGGCCAGACATTATTAGAATAATCTGGTGTGTATTTGAGATTTTTTGAAACAAGTTTGAAAAAGATATTGAGTTTAGCAAGGATTTCATGCTATTTTCAGAGATTAGCAATTTTTTTATCATTTAAAAAAAAGTTTTATTTTAAAAGTAAAGGGTGTGGAAGTAGGCCAGACATTATTAGAATAATCTGGTGTATATTTGAGATTTTTTTACACAAGTTTGAAAAAGATATTGAGATTAGCAAGGATTTCATGCTATTTTCAGAGATTAGCAATTTTTTTATCATTTAAAAAAAAGTTTTATTTTAAAAGTAAAGGGTGTGGAAGTAGGCCAGACATTATTAGAATAATCTGGTGTATATTTGAGATTTTTTTACACAAGTTTGAAAAAGATATTGAGATTAGCAAGGATTTCATGCTATTTTCAGAGTGTAGCAATTTTCTATCATTTTTTTAAAACATTGTTGAAATATTAAAGAGTGTGGAAGTAGGCCAGACATTATTAGAATAATCTGGTTCGTATTTGAGATTTTTTGAAACAAGTTTGAAAAAGATATTGAGATTAGCAAGGATTTCATGCAATTTTTATTTTATTTCTTTCAAGTTTTATTGAAAACTTAAAGGTTGTTGAAGTAGGCCAGACATTATTAGAATATTATGGTGTATATTTGAGATTTCTTGACACAAGTTTGAAAAAGATATTGAGATTAGCGAGGATTTCATGCTATTTTCATAGATTAACGATTAATTGGAATTTTATTCATTTCAATTCAAAACTTGATTGAAAAAATAAAGGGTGTGGAAGTAGGCCAGACATTAGTAGAATAATCTGGTGTATATTTGAGATTTTTTGACACAAGTTTGAAAAACATATTGAGATTAGCAAGGATTTCATGCTATTTTCAGAGATTAGCGATTTTGTATTATTTTTTTAAAACATTATTGAAAAATTAAAGGGTGTGGAAGTAGGCCAGATATTATAAAAATAATATGGTGTATATTTGAGATTTTTTGAAACAAGTTTGAAAAAGATATTGAGATTAGCAAGGATTTCATGCTATTTTCAGAGATTAGCGATTTTCTATCATTTTTTAAAAACATTATTGAAAATTTAAAGGGTGTGGAAGTAGGCCAGAAATTATTAAAATAATATGGTGTATATTTGAGATTTTTTTACACAAATTTGAAAAAGATAGAGATTAGCAACGATTTAATGCTATTTTCAGAGATTAGCGATTTTGTATCATTTAAAAAAAAAAATGAAATATTAAAGGGTGTGGAAGTAGGCCAGATATTATTAGAATAATCTGGTGTGTATTTGAGATTTTTTGAAACAAGTTTGAAAAAGATATTGAGATTAGCAAGGATTTCATGCTATTTTCAGAGATTAGCAATTTTCTATCATTTAAAAAAAAGTTTTATTTAAAAAGTAAAGGGTGTGGAAGTAGGCCAGACATTATTAGAATAATCTGGTGTATATTTGAGATTTTTTGACACAAGTTTGAAAAAGATTTTGAGATTAGCAACGATTTCATGCTATTTTCAGAGATTAGCGATTTTGTATCATTTTCTAAAACATTATTGAAAAATTAAAGGGTGTGGAAGTAAGCCAGATATTATTAAAATAATCTGGTGTATATTTGAGATTTTTTGACACAAATTTGAAAAAGATATTGAGATTAGCAACGATTTCATGCTATTTTCAGAGATTAGCGATTTTCTATCATTTTTTAAAAACATTATTGAAATATTAAAGGGTGTGGAAGTAGGCCAGACATTATTAGAATAATCTGGTGTGTATTTGAGATTTTTTGAAACAAGTTTGAAAAAGATATTGAGTTTAGCAAGGATTTCATGCTATTTTCAGAGATTAGCAATTTTTTTATCATTTAAAAAAAAGTTTTATTTTAAAAGTAAAGGGTGTGGAAGTAGGCCAGACATTATTAGAATAATCTGGTGTATATTTGAGATTTTTTTACACAAGTTTGAAAAAGATATTGAGATTAGCAAGGATTTCATGCTATTTTCAGAGATTAGTGATTAATTGGAATTTTATTCAAAACTTTATTGGAAAAGTAAAGGTTGTGGAAGTAGGCCAGACATTATTAGAATAATCTGGTGTATATTTGAGATTTTTTGAAACAAGTTTGAAAAAAATATTGAGATTAGCAAGGATTTCATGCTATTTTCAAAGATTAGCGATTTTGTATCATTTAAAAAAAGAATATATATATTAAAGGGTGTGGAAGTAGGCCAGACATTATTAGAATAATCTGGTGTGTATTTGAGATTTTTTGAAACAAGTTTGAAAAAGATATTGAGATTAGCAAGGATTTCATGCTATTTTCAGAGATTAGCGATTTTCTATCATTTTTTAAAAACATTATTGAAAATTTAAAGGGTGTGGAAGTAGGCCAGAAATTATTAAAATAATATGGTGTATATTTGAGATTTTTTTACGCAAATTTGAAAAAGATAGAGATTAGCAACGATTTAATGCTATTTTCAGAGATTAGCGATTTTGTATCATTTAAATTTTTTTTTGAAATATTAAAGGGTGTGGAAGTAGGCCAGATATTATTAGAATAATCTGGTGTGTATTTGAGATTTTTTGAAACAAGTTTGAAAAAGATATTGAGATTTGCAAGGATTTCATGCTATTTTCAGAGATTAGCAATTTTCTATCATTTAAAAAAAAGTTTTATTTAAAAAGTAAAGGGTGTGGAAGTAGGCCAGACATTATTAGAATAATCTGGTGTATATTTGAGATTTTTTGACACAAGTTTGAAAAATATATTGAGATTAGCAAGGATTTCATGCTATTTTCAGAGATTAGCGATTTTGTATCATTTTTTAAAAACATTATTGAAAAATTAAAGGTTGTGGAAGTAAGCCAGATATTATTAAAATAATCTGGTGTATATTTGAGATTTTTTGACACAAATTTGAAAAAATATTGAGATTAGCAAGGATTTCATGCTATTTTCAGAGATTAGCGATTTTGTATCATTTTTTAAAAACATTATTGAAAAATTAAAGGGTGTGGAAGTAGGCCAGATATTATTAAAATAATCTGGTGTATATTTGAGATTTTTTGACACATATTTGAAAAAGATAGAGATTAGCAACGATTTAATGCTATTTTCAGAGATTAGCGATTTTCTATCATTTAAAAAAAAAATATATATATTAAAGGGTGTGGAAGTAGGCCAGACATTATTAGAATAATCTGGTGTGTATTTGAGATTTTTTGAAACAAGTTTGAAAAAGATATTGAGATTAGCAAGGATTTCATGCTATTTTCAGAGATTAGCGATTTTGTATTATTTTTTAAAAACATTATTGAAAGATTAAAGGGTGTGGAAGTAGGCCAGATATTATTAGAATAATCTGGTGTGTATTTGAGATTTTTTGAAACAAGTTTGAAAAAGATATTGAGATTAGCAAGGATTTCATGCTATTTTCAGAGATTAGCAATTTTCTATCATTTAAAAAAAAGTTTTATTTAAAAAGTAAAGGGTGTGGAAGTAGGCCAGACATTATTAGAATAATCTGGTGTATATTTGAGATTTTTTGACACAAGTTTGAAAAATATATTGAGATTAGCAAGGATTTCATGCTATTTTCAGAGATTAGCGATTTTGTATCATTTTTTAAAAACATTATTGAAAAATTAAAGGTTGTGGAAGTAAGCCAGATATTATTAAAATAATCTGGTGTATATTTGAGATTTTTTGACACAAATTTGAAAAAATATTGAGATTAGCAAGGATTTCATGCTATTTTCAGAGATTAGCGATTTTGTATCATTTTTTAAAAACATTATTGAAAAATTAAAGGGTGTGGAAGTAGGCCAGATATTATTAAAATAATCTGGTGTATATTTGAGATTTTTTGACACAAATTTGAAAAAGATAGAGATTAGCAACGATTTAATGCTATTTTCAGAGATTAGCGATTTTCTATCATTTAAAAAAAATATATATATATTAAAGGGTGTGGAAGTAGGCCAGACATTATTAGAATAATCTGGTGTGTATTTGAGATTTTTTGAAACAAGTTTGAAAAAGATATTGAGATTAGCAAGGATTTCATGCTATTTTCAGAGATTAGCAATTTTCTATCATTTAAAAAAAAGTTTTATTTAAAAAGTAAAGGGTGTGGAAGTAGGCCAGACATTATTAGAATAATCTGGTGTATATTTGAGATTTTTTGACACAAGTTTGAAAAAGATATTGAGATTAGCAACGATTTAATGCTATTTTCAGAGATTAGCGATTTTGTATCATTTTTTAAAAAGATTATTGAAATATTAAAGGGTGTGGAAGTAGGCCAGATATTATTAAAATAATCTGGTGTGTATTTGAGATTTTTTGAAATAAGTTTGAAAAAGATATTGAGATTAGCAAGGATTTCATGCTATTTTCAGAGATTTGCGATTTTCTATCATTTTTTTAAAAGATTATTGAAATATTAAAGGGTGTAGAAGTAGGCCAGATATTATTAAAATAATCTGGTGTGTATTTGAGATTTTTTGAAATAAGTTTGAAAAAGATATTGAGATTAGCAAGGATTTCATGCTGTTTTCAGAGATTAGCAATTTTTTTATAATTTAAAAAAAGGTTTTATTTAAAAAGTAAAGGGTGTGGAAGTAGGCCAGACATTATTAGAATAATCTGGTGTATATATGAGATTTTTTGACACAAGTTTGAAAAAGATATTGAGATTAGCAAGGATTTCATGCTATTTTCAGAGATTAGCGATTTTGTATCATTTTTTAAAAAGATTATTGAAATATTAAAGGGTGTGGAAGTAGGCCAGATATTATTAAAATAATCTGGTGTGTATTTGAGATTTTTTGAAATAAGTTTGAAAAAGATATTGAGATTAGCAAGGATTTCATGCTATTTTCAGAGATTTGCGATTTTCTATCATTTTTTAAAAAGATTATTGAAATATTAAAGGGTGTGGAAGTAGGCCAGATATTATTAAAATAATCTGGTGTGTATTTGAGATTTTTTGAAATAAGTTTGAAAAAGATATTGAGATTAGCAAGGATTTCATGCTGTTTTCAGAGATTAGCAATTTTTTTATAATTTAAAAAAAGGTTTTATTTAAAAAGTAAAGGGTGTGGAAGTAGGCCAGACATTATTAGAATAATCTGGTGTATATATGAGATTTTTTGACACAAGTTTGAAAAAGATATTGAGATTAGCAAGGATTTCATGCTATTTTCAGAGTGTAGCAATTTTCTATCATTTTTTTAAAACATTGTTGAAATATTAAAGAGTGTGGAAGTAGGCCAGACATTATTAGAATAATCTGGTGGGTATTTGAGATTTTTTGAAACAAGTTTGAAAAAGATATTGAGATTAGCAAGGATTTCATGCAATTTTTATTTGATTTCTTTCAAGTTTTATTGAAAACTTAAAGGTTGTTGAAGTAGGCCAGACATTATTAGAATATTATGGTGTATATTTGAGATTTCTTGACACAAGTTTGAAAAAGATATTGAGATTAGCGAGGATTTCATGCTATTTTCATAGATTAACGATTAATTGGAATTTTATTCATTTCAATTCAAAACTTGATTGAAAAAATAAAGGGTGTGGAAGTAGGCCAGACATTAGTAGAATAATCTGGTGTATATTTGAGATTTTTTGACACAAGTTTGAAAAACATATTGAGATTAGCAAGGATTTCATGCTATTTTCAGAGATTAGCGATTTTGTATTATTTTTTAAAAACATTATTGAAAAATTAAAGGGTGTGGAAGTAGGCCAGATATTATAAAAATAATATGGTGTATATTTGAGATTTTTTGAAAGAAGTTTGAAAAAGATATTGAGATTAGCAAGGATTTCATGCTATTTTCAGAGATTAGCGATTTTCTATCATTTTTTAAAAACATTATTGAAAATTTAAAGGGCGTGGAAGTAGGCCAGAAATTATTAAAATAATATGGTGTATATTTGAGATTTTTTTACACAAATTTGAAAAAGATAGAGATTAGCAACGATTTAATGCTATTTTCAGAGATTAGCGATTTTGTATCATTTAAAAAAAAAATTGAAATATTAAAGGGTGTGGAAGTAGGCCAGACATTATTAGAATAATCTGGTGTATATTTGAGATTTTTTGACACAAGTTTGAAAAAGATATTGAGATTAGCAAGGATTTCATGCTATTTTCAGAGATTAGTGATTAATTGGAATTTTATTCAAAACTTTATTGGAAAAGTAAAGGGTGTGGAAGTAGGCCAGATATTATTAGAATAATCTGGTGTGTATTTGAGATTTTTTGAAACAAGTTTGAAAAAGATATTGAGATTAGCAAGGATTTCATGCTATTTTCAGAGATTAGCAATTTTCTATCATTTAAAAAAAAGTTTTATTTAAAAAGTACAGGGTGTGGAAGTAGGCCAGACATTATTAGAATAATCTGGTGTGTATTTGAGATTTTTTGAAACAAGTTTGAAAAAGATATTGAGTTTAGCAAGGATTTCATGCTATTTTCAGTGTATATTTGAGATTTTTTGACACAAATTTGAAAAAGATATTGAGATTAGCAACGATTTCATGCTATTTTCAGAGATTAGCGATTTTCTATCATTTTTTAAAAACATTATTGAAATATTAAAGGGTGTGGAAGTAGGCCAGACATTATTAGAATAATCTGGTGTGTATTTGAGATTTTTTGAAACAAGTTTGAAAAAGATATTGAGATTAGCAAGGATTTCATGCTATTTTCAGAGATTAGCAATTTTTTTATCATTTAAAAAAAAGTTTTATTTTAAAAGTAAAGGGTGTGGAAGTAGGCCAGACATTATTAGAATAATCTGGTGTATATTTGAGATTTTTTGACACAAGTTTGAAAAAGATATTGAGATTAGCAAGGATTTCATGCTATTTTCAGAGATTAGTGATTAATTGGAATTTTATTCAAAACTTTATTGGAAAAGTAAAGGTTGTGGAAGTAGGCCAGACATTATTAGAATAATCTGGTGTGTATTTGAGATTTTTTGAAACAAGTTTGAAAAAAATATTGAGATTAGCAAGGATTTCATGCTATTTTCAGAGATTAGCGATTTTGTATCATTTTTTAAAAACATTATTGAAAAATTAAAGGGTGTGGAAGTAGGCCAGACATTATTAGAATAATCTGGTGTGTATTTGAGATTTTTTGAAACAAGTTTGAAAAAGATATTGAGTTTAGCAAGGATTTCATGCTATTTTCAGAGATTAGCAATTTTTTTATCATTTAAAAAAAAGTTTTATTTTAAAAGTAAAGGGTGTGGAAGTAGGCCAGACATTATTAGAATAATCTGGTGTATATTTGAGATTTTTTGACACAAGTTTGAAAAAGATATTGATACTAGCAAGGATTTCATGCTATTTTCAGAGATTAGTGATTAATTGGAATTTTATTCAAAACTTTATTGGAAAAGTAAAGGGTGTGGAAGTAGGCCAGATATTATTAAAATAATATGGTGTATATTTGAGATTTCTTGACACAAATTTGAAAAAGATAGAGATTAGCAACGATGTAATGCTATTTTCAGAGATAAGCGATTTTCTATCATAAAAAAAAAAAAGAAATATTAAAGGGTGTGGAAGTAGGCCAGACATTATTAAAATAATCTGGTGTGTATTTGAGATTTTTTGAAACAAGTTTGAAAAAGATATTGAGATTAGCAATGATTTCATGCTATTTTCAGAGATTGGCGATTAATTGGAATTTTATTCAAAACTTTATTGGAAAAGTAAAGGTTGTGGAAGTAGGCCAGACATTATTAGAATAATCTGGTGTGTATTTGAGATTTTTTGAAACAAGTTTGAAAAAAATATTGAGATTAGCAAGGATTTCATGCTATTTTCAGAGATTAGCGATTTTGTATCATTTTTTAAAAACATTATTGAAAAATTAAAGGGTGTGGAAGTAGGCCAGACATTATTAGAATAATCTGGTGTGTATTTGAGATTTTTTGAAACAAGTTTGAAAAAAATATTGAGATTAGCAAGGATTTCATGCTATTTTCAGAGATTAGCGATTTTGTATCATTTTTTAAAAACATTATTTAAAAAGTAAAGGGTGTGGAAGTAGGCCAGACATTATTAGAATAATATGGTGTATATTTGAGATTTTTTGACACAAGTTTGAAAAAGATATTGAGATTAGCAACGATTTAATGCTATTTTCAGAGATTAGCGATTTTGTATCATTTTTTTAAAAGATTATTGAAATATTAAAGGGTGTGGAAGTAGGCCAGATATTATTAAAATAATCTGGTGTGTATTTGAGATTTTTTGAAATAAGTTTGAAAAAGATATTGAGATTAGCAAGGATTTCATGCTATTTTCAGAGATTAGTGATTAATTGGAATTTTATTCAAAACTTTATTGGAAAAGTAAAGGTTGTGGAAGTAGGCCAGACATTATTAGAATAATCTGGTGTGTATTTGAGATTTTTTGAAACAAGTTTGAAAAAAATTTTTGAGATTAGCAAGGATTTCATGCTATTTTCAGAGATTAGCGATTTTGTATCATTTTTTAAAAACATTATTGAAAAAGTAAAGGGTGTGGAAGTAGGCCAGACATTATTAGAATAATCTGGTGTGTATTTGAGATTTTTTGAAACAAGTTTGAAAAAGATATTGAGTTTAGCAAGGATTTCATGCTATTTTCAGAGATTAGCAATTTTTTTATCATTTAAAAAAAAGTTTTATTTTAAAAGTAAAGGGTGTGGAAGTAGGCCAGACATTATTAGAATAATCTGGTGTATATTTGAGATTTTTTGACACAAGTTTGAAAAAGATATTGAGATTAGCAAGGATTTCATGCTATTTTCAGAGATTAGTGATTAATTGGAATTTTATTCAAAACTTTATTGGAAAAGTAAAGGTTGTGGAAGTAGGCCAGACATTATTAGAATAATCTGGTGTGTATTTGAGATTTTTTGAAACAAGTTTGAAAAAAATATTGAGATTAGCAAGGATTTCATGCTATTTTCAGAGATTAGCGATTTTGTATCATTTTTTAAAAACATTATTGAAAAATTAAAGGGTGTGGAAGTAGGCCAGACATTATTAGAATAATCTGGTGTATATTTGAGATTTTTTGACACAAGTTTGAAAAAGATATTGAGATTAGCAAGGATTTCATGCTATTTTCAGAGATTAGTGATTAATTGGAATTTTATTCAAAACTTTATTGGAAAAGTAAAGGTTGTGGAAGTAGGCCAGACATTATTAGAATAATCTGGTGTGTATTTGAGATTTTTTGAAACAAGTTTGAAAAAAATATTGAGATTAGCAAGGATTTCATGCTATTTTCAGAGATTAGCGATTTTGTATTATTTTTTAAAAACATTATTGAAAATTTAAAGGGTGTGGAAGTAGGCCAGAAATTATTAAAATAATATGGTGTATATTTGAGATTTTTTTACACAAATTTGAAAAAGATAGAGATTAGCAACGATTTAATGCTATTTTCAGAGATTAGCGATTTTTTTATCATTTAAAAAAAAGTTTTATTTTAAAAGTAAAGGGTGTGGAAGTAGGCCAGACATTATTAGAATAATCTGGTGTATATTTGAGATTTTTTTACACAAGTTTGAAAAAGATATTGAGATTAGCAAGGATTTCATGCTATTTTCAGAGATTAGTGATTAATTGGAATTTTATTCAAAACTTTATTGGAAAAGTAAAGGTTGTGGAAGTAGGCCAGACATTATTAGAATAATCTGGTGTGTATTTGAGATTTTTTGAAACAAGTTTGAAAAAAATATCGAGATTAGCAAGGATTTCATGCTATTTTCAGAGATTAGCGATTTTGTATTATTTTTTAAAAACATTATTGAAAATTTAAAGGGTGTGGAAGTAGGCCAGAAATTATTAAAATAATATGGTGTATATTTGAGATTTCTTTACACAAATTTGAAAAAGATAGAGATTAGCAACGATTTAATGCTATTTTCAGAGATTAGCGATTTTCTATCATTTAAAAAAAAAATTGAAATATTAAAGGGTGTGGAAGTAGGCCAGATATTATTAGAATAATCTGGTGTGTATTTGAGATTTTTTGAAACAAGTTTGAAAAAGATATTGAGATTAGCAAGGATTTCATGCTATTTTCAGAGATTAGCAATTTTCTATCATTTAAAAAAAAGTTTTATTTAAAAAGTACAGGGTGTGGAAGTAGGCCAGACATTATTAGAATAATCTGGTGTATATTTGAGATTTTTTGACACAAGTTTGAAAAAGATATTGAGATTAGCAACGATTTAATGCTATTTTCAGAGATTAGCGATTTTGTATCATTTTTTAAAAACATTATTGAAAAATTAAAGGGTGTGGAAGTAAGCCAGATATTATTAAAATAATCTGGTGTATATTTGAGATTTTTTGACACAAATTTGAAAAAGATATTGAGATTAGCAACGATTTCATGCTATTTTCAGAGATTAGCGATTTTCTATCATTTTTTAAAAACATTATTGAAATATTAAAGGGTGTGGAAGTAGGCCAGACATTATTAGAATAATCTGGTGTGTATTTGAGATTTTTTGAAACAAGTTTGAAAAAGATATTGAGATTAGCAAGGATTTCATGCTATTTTCAGAGATTAGCAATTTTTTTATCATTTAAAAAAAAGTTTTATTTTAAAAGTAAAGGGTGTGGAAGTAGGCCAGACATTATTAGAATAATCTGGTGTATATTTGAGATTTTTTGAAACAAGTTTGAAAAAGATATTGAGATTAGCAAGGATTTCATGCTATTTTCAGAGATTAGTGATTAATTGGAATTTTATTCAAAACTTTATTGGAAAAGTAAAGGGTGTGGAAGTAGGCCAGATATTATTAGAATAATCTGGTGTGTATTTGAGATTTTTTGAAACAAGTTTGAAAAAGATATTGAGATTAGCAAGGATTTCATGCTATTTTCAGAGATTGGCGATTTTGTATTATTTTTTAAAAACATTATTGAAAAATTAAAGGGTGTGGAAGTAGGCCAGATATTATTAAAATAATATGGTGTATATTTGAGATTTTTTGACACAAATTTGAAAAAGATAGAGATTAGCAACGATTTAATGCTATTTTCAGAGATTAGCGATTTTCTATCATAAAAAAAAAAAAGTGAAATATTAAAGGGTGTGGAAGTAGGCCAGATATTATTAGAATAATCTGGTGTGTATTTGAGATTTTTTGAAACAAGTTTGAAAAAGATATTGAGATTAGCAAGGATTACATGCTATTTTCAGAGATTAGCAATTTTCTATCATTTAAAAAAAAGTTTTATTTAAAAAGTAAAGGGTGTGGAAGTAGGCCAGACATTATTAGAATAAACTGGTCTATATTTGAGATTTTTTGACACAAGTTTGAAAAAGATATTGAGATTAGCAAGGATTTCATGCTATTTTCAGAGATTAGTGATTAATTGGAATTTTATTCAAAACTTTATTGGAAAAGTAAAGGTTGTGGAAGTAGGCCAGACATTATTGGAATAATCTGGTGTGTATTTGAGATTTTTTGAAACAAGTTTGAAAAAAATATTGAGATTAGCAAGGATTTCATGCTATTTTCAGAGATTAGCGATTTTGTATCATTTTTTAAAAACATTATTGAAAAATTAAAGGGTGTGGAAGTAGGCCAGACATTATTAGAATAATCTGGTGTGTATTTGAGATTTTTTGAAACAAGTTTGAAAAAGATATTGAGATTAGCAAGGATTTCATGCTATTTTCAGAGATTAGTGATTAATTGGAATTTTATTCAAAACTTTATTGGAAAAGTAAAGGTTGTGGAAGTAGGCCAGACATTATTAGAATAATCTGGTGTGTATTTGAGATTTTTTGAAACAAGTTTGAAAAAGATATTGAGTTTAGCAAGGATTTCATGCTATTTTCAGAGATTAGCAATTTTTTTATCATTTAAAAAAAAGTTTTATTTTAAAAGTAAAGGGTGTGGAAGTAGGCCAGACATTATTAGAATAATCTGGTGTATATTTGAGATTTTTTGACACAAGTTTGAAAAAGATATTGAGATTAGCAAGGATTTCATGCTATTTTCAGAGTGTAGCAATTTTCTATCATTTTTTTAAAACATTGTTGAAATATTAAAGAGTGTGGAAGTAGGCCAGACATTATTAGAATAATCTGGTGGGTAATTGAGATTTTTTGAAACAAGTTTGAAAAAGATATTGAGATTAGCAAGGATTTCATGCAATTTTTATTTTATTTCTTTCAAGTTTTATTGAAAACTTAAAGGTTGTTGAAGTAGGCCAGACATTATTAGAATATTATGGTGTATATTTGAGATTTTTTGACACAAGTTTGAAAAAGATATTGAGATTAGCGAGGATTTCATGCTATTTTCATAGATTAACGATTAATTGGAATTTTATTCATTTCAATTCAAAACTTGATTGAAAAAATAAAGGGTGTGGAAGTAGGCCAGACATTAGTAGAATAATCTGGTGTATATTTGAGATTTTTTGACACAAGTTTGAAAAACATATTGAGATTAGCAAGGATTTCATGCTATTTTCAGAGATTAGCGATTTTCTGTCATTTTTTAAAAACATTATTGAAAATTTAAAGGGTGTGGAAGTAGGCCAGAAATTATTAAAATAATATGGTGTATATTTGAGATTTTTTTACACAAATTTGAAAAAGATAGAGATTAGCAACGATTTAATGCTATTTTCAGAGATTAGCGATTTTCTATCATTTAAAAAAAAAAATGAAATTTTAAAGGGTGTGGAAGTAGGCCAGATATTATTAGAATAATCTGGTGTGTATTTGAGATTTTTTGAAACAAGTTTGAAAAAGATATTGAGATTAGCAAGGATTTCATGCTATTTTCAGAGATTAGCAATTTTCTATCATTTAAAAAAAAGTTTTATTTAAAAAGTAAAGGGTGTGGAAGTAGGCCAGACATTATTAGAATAATCTGGTGTATATTTGAGATTTTTTGACACAAGTTTGAAAAAGATATTGAGATTAGCAACGATTTAATGCTATTTTCAGAGATTAGCGATTTTGTATCATTTTTTAAAAACATTATTGAAAAATTAAAGGGTGTGGAAGTAAGCCAGATATTATTAAAATAATCTGGTGTATATTTGAGATTTTTTGACACAAATTTGAAAAAGATATTGAGATTAGCAACGATTTCATGCTATTTTCAGAGATTAGCGATTTTCTATCATTTTTTAAAAACATTATTGAAATATTAAAGGGTGTGGAAGTAGGCCAGACATTATTAGAATAATCTGGTGTGTATTTGAGATTTTTTGAAACAAGTTTGAAAAAGATATTGAGATTAGCAAGGATTTCATGCTATTTTCAGAGATTAGCAATTTTTTTATCATTTAAAAAAAAGTTTTATTTTAAAAGTAAAGGGTGTGGAAGTAGGCCAGACATTATTAGAATAATCTGGTGTATATTTGAGATTTTTTGACACAAGTTTGAAAAAGATATTTAGATTAGCAAGGATGTCATGCTATTTTCAGAGATTAGTGATTAATTGGAATTTTATTCAAAACTTTATTGGAAAAGTAAAGGTTGTGGAAGTAGGCCAGACATTATTAGAATAATCTGGTGTGTATTTGAGATTTTTTGAAACAAGTTTGAAAAAAATATTGAGATTAGCAAGGATTTCATGCTATTTTCAGAGATTAGCGATTTTGTATCATTTTTTAAAAACATTATTGAAAAATTAAAGGGTGTGGAAGTAGGCCAGACATTTTTAGAATAATCTGGTGTGTATTTGAGATTTTTTGAAACAAGTTTGAAAAAGATATTGAGTTTAGCAAGGATTTCATGCTATTTTCAGAGATTAGCAATTTTTTTATCATTTAAAAAAAAGTTTTATTTTAAAAGTAAAGGGTGTGGAAGTAGGCCAGACATTATTAGAATAATCTGGTGTATATTTGAGATTTTTTGACACAAGTTTGAAAAAGATATTGAGATTAGCAAGGATTTCATGCTATTTTCAGAGATTGGCGATTTTGTATTATTTTTTAAAAACATTATTGAAAAATTAAAGGGTGTGGAAGTAGGCCAGATATTATTAAAATAATATGGTGTATATTTGAGATTTTTTGACACAAATTTGAAAAAGATAGAGATTAGCAACGATTTAATGCTATTTTCAGAGATTAGCGATTTTCTATCATAAAAAAAAAAAAGTGAAATATTAAAGGGTGTGGAAGTAGGCCAGATATTATTAGAATAATCTGGTGTGTATTTGAGATTTTTTGAAACAAGTTTGAAAAAGATATTGAGATTAGCAAGGATTTCATGCTATTTTCAGAGATTAGCAATTTTCTATCATTTAAAAAAAAGTTTTATTTAAAAAGTAAAGGGTGTGGAAGTAGGCCAGACATTATTAGAATAAACTGGTGTATATTTGAGATTTTTTGACACAAGTTTGAAAAAGATATTGAGATTAGCAAGGATTTCATGCTATTTTCAGAGATTAGTGATTAATTGGAATTTTATTCAAAACTTTATTGGAAAAGTAAAGGTTGTGGAAGTAGGCCAGACATTATTGGAATAATCTGGTGTGTATTTGAGATTTTTTGAAACAAGTTTGAAAAAAATATTGAGATTAGCAAGGATTTCATGCTATTTTCAGAGATTAGCGATTTTGTATCATTTTTTAAAAACATTATTGAAAAATTAAAGGGTGTGGAAGTAGGCCAGACATTATTAGAATAATCTGGTGTGTATTTGAGATTTTTTGAAACAAGTTTGAAAAAGATATTGAGATTAGCAAGGATTTCATGCTATTTTCAGAGATTAGTGATTAATTGGAATTTTATTCAAAACTTTATTGGAAAAGTAAAGGTTGTGGAAGTAGGCCAGACATTATTAGAATAATCTGGTGTATATTTGAGATTTTTTGACACAAGTTTGAAAAAGATATTGAGATTAGCAAGGATTTCATGCTATTTTCAGAGTGTAGCAATTTTCTATCATTTTTTTAAAACATTGTTGAAATATTAAAGAGTATGGAAGTAGGCCAGACATTATTAGAATAATCTGGTGGGTATTTGAGATTTTTTGAAACAAGTTTGAAAAAGATATTGAGATTAGCAAGGATTTCATGCAATTTTTATTTTATTTCTTTCAAGTTTTATTGAAAACTTAAAGGTTGTTGAAGTAGGCCAGACATTATTAGAATATTATGGTGTATATTTGAGATTTTTTGACACAAGTTTGAAAAAGATATTGAGATTAGCGAGGATTTCATGCTATTTTCATAGATTAACGATTAATTGGAATTTTATTCATTTCAATTCAAAACTTGATTGAAAAAATAAAGGGTGTGGAAGTAGGCCAGACATTAGTAGAATAATCTGGTGTATATTTGAGATTTTTTGACACAAGTTTGAAAAAGATATTGAGATTAGCAAGGATTTCATGCTATTTTCAGAGATTAGCGATTTTCTGTCATTTTTTTAAAACATTATTGAAAATTTAAAGGGTGTGGAAGTAGGCCAGAAATTATTAAAATAATATGGTGTATATTTGAGATTTTTTGACACAAATTAGAAAAAGATAGAGATTAGCAACGATTTAATGCTATTTTCAGAGGTTAGCGATTTTCTATCATTTAAAAAAAAAAATGAAATTTTAAAGGGTGTGGAAGTAGGCCAGATATTATTAGAATAATCTGGTGTGTATTTGAGATTTTTTGAAACAAGTTTGAAAAAGATATTGAGATTAGCAAGGATTTCATGCTATTTTCAGAGATTAGCAATTTTCTATCATTTAAAAAAAAGTTTTATTTAAAAAGTAAAGGGTGTGGAAGTAGGCCAGACATTATTAGAATAATCTGGTGTATATTTGAGATTTTTTGACACAAGTTTGAAAAAGATATTGAGATTAGCAACGATTTAATGCTATTTTCAGAGATTAGCGATTTTGTATCATTTTTTAAAAACATTATTGAAAAATTAAAGGGTGTGGAAGTAAGCCAGATATTATTAAAATAATCTGGTGTATATTTGAGATTTTTTGACACAAATTTGAAAAAGATATTGAGATTAGCAACGATTTCATGCTATTTTCAGAGATTAGCGATTTTCTATCATTTTTTAAAAACATTATTGAAATATTAAAGGGTGTGGAAGTAGGCCAGACATTATTAGAATAATCTGGTGTGTATTTGAGATTTTTTGAAACAAGTTTGAAAAAGATATTGAGATTAGCAAGGATTTCATGCTATTTTCAGAGATTAGCAATTTTTTTATCATTTAAAAAAAGGTTTTATTTTAAAAGTAAAGGGTGTGGAAGTAGGCCAGACATTATTAGAATAATCTGGTGTATATTTGAGATTTTTTGACACAAGTTTGAAAAAGATATTTAGATTAGCAAGGATGTCATGCTATTTTCAGAGATTAGTGATTAATTGGAATTTTATTCAAAACTTTATTGGAAAAGTAAAGGTTGTGGAAGTAGGCCAGACATTATTAGAATAATCTGGTGTGTATTTGAGATTTTTTGAAACAAGTTTGAAAAAAATATTGAGATTAGCAAGGATTTCATGCTATTTTCAGAGATTAGCGATTTTGTATCATTTTTTAAAAACATTATTGAAAAATTAAAGGGTGTGGAAGTAGGCCAGACATTTTTAGAATAATCTGGTGTGTATTTGAGATTTTTTGAAACAAGTTTGAAAAAGATATTGAGTTTAGCAAGGATTTCATGCTATTTTCAGAGATTAGCAATTTTTTTATCATTTAAAAAAAAGTTTTATTTTAAAAGTAAAGGGTGTGGAAGTAGGCCAGACATTATTAGAATAATCTGGTGTATATTTGAGATTTTTTGACACAAGTTTGAAAAAGATATTGAGATTAGCAAGGATTTCATGCTATTTTCAGAGATTAGTGATTAATTGGAATTTTATTCAAAACTTTATTGGAAAAGTAAAGGGTGTGGAAGTAGGCCAGATATTATTAGAATAATCTGGTGTGTATTTGAGATTTTTTGAAACAAGTTTGAAAAAGATATTGAGATTAGCAAGGATTTCATGCTATTTTCAGAGATTAGCAATTTTCTATCATTTAAAAAAAAGATTTATTTAAAAAGTAAAGGGTGTGGAAGTAGGCCAGACATTATTAGAATAATCTGGTGTATATTTGAGATTTTTTGACACAAGTTTGAAAAAGATATTGAGATTAGCAACGATTTAATGCTATTTTCAGAGATTAGCGATTTTGTATCATTTTTTAAAAACATTATTGAAAAATTAAAGGGTGTGGAAGTAAGCCAGATATTATTAAAATAATCTGGTGTATATTTGAGATTTTTTGACACAAATTTGAAAAAGATATTGAGATTAGCAACGATTTCATGCTATTTTCAGAGATTAGCGATTTTCTATCATTTTTTAAAAACATTATTGAAATATTAAAGGGTGTGGAAGTAGGCCAGACATTATTAGAATAATCTGGTGTGTATTTGAGATTTTTTGAAACAAGTTTGAAAAAGATATTGAGATTAGCAAGGATTTCATGCTATTTTCAGAGATTAGCGATTTTGTATCATTTTTTAAAAACATTATTGAAAAATTAAAGGGTGTGGAAGTAAGCCAGATATTATTAAAATAATCTGGTGTATATTTGAGATTTTTTGACACAAATTTGAAAAAGATAGAGATTAGCAACGATTTAATGCTATTTTCAGAGATTAGCGATTTTCTATCATAAATTTTTTTTTTTGAAATATTAAAGGGTGTGGAAGTAGGCCAGATATTATTAGAATAATCTGGTGTGTATTTGAGATTTTTTGAAACAAGTTTGAAAAAGATATTGAGATTAGCAAGGATTTCATGCTATTTTCAGAGATTAGCAATTTTCTATCATTTAAAAAAAAGTTTTATTTAAAAAGTAAAGGGTGTGGAAGTAGGCCAGACATTATTAGAATAATCTGGTGTATATTTGAGATTTTTTGACACAAGTTTGAAAAAGATATTGAGATTAGCAAGGATTTCATGCTATTTTCAGAGATTAGTGATTAATTGGAATTTTATTCAAAACTTTATTGGAAAAGTAAAGGTTGTGGAAGTAGGCCAGACATTATTAGAATAATCTGGTGTGTATTTGAGATTTTTTGAAACAAGTTTGAAAAAAATATTGAGATTAGCAAGGATTTCATGCTATTTTCAGAGATTAGCGATTTTGTATTATTTTTTTAAAACATTATTGAAAATTTAAAGGGTGTGGAAGTAGGCCAGAAATTATTAAAAAATTATGGTGTATATTTGAGATTTTTTTACACAAATTTGAAAAAGATAGAGATTAGCAACGATTTAATGCTATTTTCAGAGATTAGCGATTTTCTATCATTTAAAAAAAAAAAGTGAAATATTAAAGGGTGTGGAAGTAGGCCAGATATTATTAGAATAATCTGGTGTGTATTTGAGATTTTTTGAAACAAGTTTGAAAAAGATATTGAGATTAGCAAGGATTTCATGCTATTTTCAGAGATTAGCAATTTTCTATCATTTAAAAAAAAGTTTTATTTAAAAAGTAAAGGGTGTGGAAGTAGGCCAGACATTATTAGAATAATCTGGTGTATATTTGAGATTTTTTGACACAAGTTTGAAAAAGATATTGAGATTAGCAAGGATTTCATGCTATTTTCAGAGATTAGTGATTATTGGAATTTTATTCAAAACTTTATTGGAAAAGTAAAGGTTGTGGAAG
This sequence comes from Osmerus mordax, assembly GCF_038355195.1. Classification (NCBI taxonomy): domain Eukaryota; kingdom Metazoa; phylum Chordata; class Actinopteri; order Osmeriformes; family Osmeridae; genus Osmerus; species Osmerus mordax. Next base: position 15,138,227 of record NC_090055.1, read on the forward strand.
TAGGCCAGACATTATTAGAATAATCTGGTGTGTATTTGAGATTTTTTGAAACAAGTTTGAAAAAAATATTGAGATTAGCAAGGATTTCATGCTATTTTCAGAGATTAGCGATTTTGTATTATTTTTTTAAAACATTATTGAAAATTTAAAGGGTGTGGAAGTAGGCCAGAAATTATTAAAAAATTATGGTGTATATTTGAGATTTTTTTACACAAATTTGAAAAAGATAGAGATTAGCAACGATTTAATGCTATTTTCAGAGATTAGCGATTTTCTATCATTTAAAAAAAAAAAGTGAAATATTAAAGGGTGTGGAAGTAGGCCAGATATTATTAGAATAATCTGGTGTGTATTTGAGATTTTTTGAAACAAGTTTGAAAAAGATATTGAGATTAGCAAGGATTTCATGCTATTTTCAGAGATTAGCAATTTTCTATCATTTAAAAAAAAGTTTTATTTAAAAAGTAAAGTATGTGGAAGTAGGCCAGACATTATTAGAATAATCTGGTGTATATTTGAGATTTTTTGACACAAGTTTGAAAAAGATATTGAGATTAGCAAGGATTTCATGCTATTTTCAGAGATTAGTGATTAATTGGAATTTTATTCAAAACTTTATTGGAAAAGTAAAGGTTGTGGAAGTAGGCCAGACATTATTAGAATAATCTGGTGTGTATTTGAGATTTTTTGAAACAAGTTTGAAAAAAATATTGAGATTAGCAAGGATTTCATGCTATTTTCAGAGATTAGCGATTTTGTATTATTTTTTAAAAAGATTATTGAAATATTAAAGGGTGTGGAAGTAGGCCAGATATTATTAAAATAATCTGGTGTGTATTTGAGATTTTTTGAAATAAATTTGAAAAAGATATTGAGATTAGCAAGGATTTCATGCTATTTTCAGAGATTTGCGATTTTCTATCATTTTTTAAAAAGATTATTGAAATATTAAAGGGTGTGGAAGTAGGCCAGATATTATTAAAATAATCTGGTGTGTATTTGAGATTTTTTGAAATAAGTTTGAAAAAGATATTGAGATTAGCAAGGATTTCATGCTGTTTTCAGAGATTAGCAATTTTTTTATAATTTAAAAAAAGGTTTTATTTAAAAAGTAAAGGGTGTGGAAGTAGGCCAGACATTATTAGAATAATCTGGTGTATATATGAGATTTTTTGACACAAGTTTGAAAAAGATATTGAGATTAGCAAGGATTTCATGCTATTTTCAGAGTGTAGCAATTTTCTATCATTTTTTTAAAACATTGTTGAAATATTAAAGAGTGTGGAAGTAGGCCAGACATTATTAGAATAATCTGGTGGGTATTTGAGATTTTTTGAAACAAGTTTGAAAAAGATATTGAGATTAGCAAGGATTTCATGCAATTTTTATTTTATTTCTTTCAAGTTTTATTGAAAACTTAAAGGTTGTTGAAGTAGGCCAGACATTATTAGAATATTATGGTGTATATTTGAGATTTTTTGACACAAGTTTGAAAAAGATATTGAGATTAGCGAGGATTTCATGCTATTTTCATAGATTAACGATTAATTGGAATTTTATTCATTTCAATTCAAAACTTGATTGAAAGAATAAAGGGTGTGGAAGTAGGCCAGACATTAGTAGAATAATCTGGTGTATATTTGAGATTTTTTGACACAAGTTTGAAAAACATATTGAGATTAGCAAGGATTTCATGCTATTTTCAGAGATTAGCGATTTTGTATTATTTTTTAAAAACATTATTGAAAAATTAAAGGGTGTGGAAGTAGGCCAGATATTATTAAAATAATCTGGTGTGTATTTGAGATTTTTTGAAATAAATTTGAAAAAGATATTGAGATTAGCAAGGATTTCATGCTATTTTCAGAGATTTGCGATTTTCTATCATTTTTTAAAAAGATTATTGAAATATTAAAGGGTGTGGAAGTAGGCCAGATATTATTAAAATAATCTGGTGTGTATTTGAGATTTTTTGAAATAAGTTTGAAAAAGATATTGAGATTAGCAAGGATTTCATGCTGTTTTCAGAGATTAGCAATTTTTTTATAATTTAAAAAAAGGTTTTATTTAAAAAGTAAAGGGTGTGGAAGTAGGCCAGACATTATTAGAATAATCTGGTGTATATATGAGATTTTTTGACACAAGTTTGAAAAAGATATTGAGATTAGCAAGGATTTCATGCTATTTTCAGAGTGTAGCAATTTTCTATCATTTTTTTAAAACATTGTTGAAATATTAAAGAGTGTGGAAGTAGGCCAGACATTATTAGAATAATCTGGTGGGTATTTGAGATTTTTTGAAACAAGTTTGAAAAAGATATTGAGATTAGCAAGGATTTCATGCAATTTTTATTTTATTTCTTTCAAGTTTTATTGAAAACTTAAAGGTTGTTGAAGTAGGCCAGACATTATTAGAATATTATGGTGTATATTTGAGATTTTTTGACACAAGTTTGAAAAAGATATTGAGATTAGCGAGGATTTCATGCTATTTTCATAGATTAACGATTAATTGGAATTTTATTCATTTCAATTCAAAACTTGATTGAAAGAATAAAGGGTGTGGAAGTAGGCCAGACATTAGTAGAATAATCTGGTGTATATTTGAGATTTTTTGACACAAGTTTGAAAAACATATTGAGATTAGCAAGGATTTCATGCTATTTTCAGAGATTAGCGATTTTGTATTATTTTTTAAAAACATTATTGAAAAATTAAAGGGTGTGGAGAAGTAGGCCAGATATTATAAAAATAATATGGTGTATATTTGAGATTTTTTGACACAAATTTGAAAAAGATAGAGATTAGCAACGATTTAATGCTATTTTCAGAGATTAGCGATTTTCTATCATAAAAAAAAAAAAGTGAAATATTAAAGGGTGTGGAAGTAGGCCAGATATTATTAGAATAATCTGGTGTGTATTTGAGATTTTTTGAAACAAGTTTGAAAAAGATATTGAGATTAGCAAGGATTACATGCTATTTTCAGAGATTAGCAATTTTCTATCATTTAAAAAAAAAAAGTGAAATATTAAAGGGTGTGGAAGTAGGCCAGATATTATTAGAATAATCTGGTGTGTATTTGAGATTTTTTGAAACAAGTTTGAAAAAGATATTGAGATTAGCAAGGATTTCATGCTATTTTCAGAGATTAGCAATTTTCTATCATTTAAAAAAAAGTTTTATTTAAAAAGTAAAGGGTGTGGAAGTAGGCCAGACATTATTAGAATAATCTGGTGTATATTTGAGATTTTTTGACACAAGTTTGAAAAAGATATTGAGATTAGCAAGGATTTCATGCTATTTTCAGAGATTAGTGATTAATTGGAATTTTATTCAAAACTTTATTGGAAAAGTAAAGGTTGTGGAAGTAGGCCAGACATTATTAGAATAATCTGGTGTGTATTTGAGATTTTTTGAAACAAGTTTGAAAAAAATATTGAGATTAGCAAGGATTTCATGCTATTATCAGAGATTAGCGATTTTGTATTATTTTTTAAAAAGATTATTGAAATATTAAAGGGTGTGGAAGTAGGCCAGATATTATTAAAATAATCTGGTGTGTATTTGAGATTTTTTGAAATAAGTTTGAAAAAGATATTGAGATTAGCAAGGATTTCATGCTATTTTCAGAGATTTGCGATTTTCTATCATTTTTTACAAAGATTATTGAAATATTAAAGGGTGTGGAAGTAGGCCAGATATTATTAAAATAATCTGGTGTGTATTTGAGATTTTTTAAAATAAGTTTGAAAAAGATATTGAGATTAGCAAGGATTTCATGCTGTTTTCAGAGATTAGCAATTTTTTTATAATTTAAAAAAAGGTTTTATTTAAAAAGTAAAGGGTGTGGAAGTAGGCCAGACATTATTAGAATAATCTGGTGTATATATGAGATTTTTTGACACAAGTTTGAAAAAGATATTGAGATTAGCAAGGATTTCATGCTATTTTCAGAGTGTAGCAATTTTCTATCATTTTTTTAAAACATTGTTGAAATATTAAAGAGTGTGGAAGTAGGCCAGACATTATTAGAATAATCTGGTGGGTATTTGAGATTTTTTGAAACAAGTTTGAAAAAGATATTGAGATTAGCAAGGATTTCATGCAATTTTTATTTTATTTCTTTCAAGTTTTATTGAAAACTTAAAGGTTGTTGAAGTAGGCCAGACATTATTAGAATATTATGGTGTATATTTGAGATTTTTTGACACAAGTTTGAAAAAGATATTGAGATTAGCGAGGATTTCATGCTATTTTCATAGATTAACGATTAATTGGAATTTTATTCATTTCAATTCAAAACTTGATTGAAAAAATAAAGGGTGTGGAAGTAGGCCAGACATTAGTAGAATAATCTGGTGTATATTTGAGATTTTTTGACACAAGTTTGAAAAACATATTGAGATTAGCAAGGATTTCATGCTATTTTCAGAGATTAGCGATTTTGTATTATTTTTTAAAAACATTATTGAAAAATTAAAGGGTGTGGAGAAGTAGGCCAGATATTATAAAAATAATATGGTGTATATTTGAGATTTTTTGACACAAATTTGAAAAAGATAGAGATTAGCAACGATTTAATGCTATTTTCAGAGATTAGCGATTTTCTATCATAAAAAAAAAAAAGTGAAATATTAAAGGGTGTGGAAGTAGGCCAGATATTATTAGAATAATCTGGTGTGTATTTGAGATTTTTTGAAACAAGTTTGAAAAAGATATTGAGATTAGCAAGGATTACATGCTATTTTCAGAGATTAGCAATTTTCTATCATTTAAAAAAAAGTTTTATTTAAAAAGTAAAGGGTGTGGAAGTAGGCCAGACATTATTAGAATAAACTGGTCTATATTTGAGATTTTTTGACACAAGTTTGAAAAAGATATTGAGATTAGCAAGGATTTCATGCTATTTTCAGAGATTAGTGATTAATTGGAATTTTATTCAAAACTTTATTGGAAAAGTAAAGGTTGTGGAAGTAGGCCAGACATTATTGGAATAATCTGGTGTGTATTTGAGATTTTTTGAAACAAGTTTGAAAAAAATATTGAGATTAGCAAGGATTTCATGCTATTTTCAGAGATTAGCGATTTTGTATCATTTTTTAAAAACATTATTGAAAAATTAAAGGGTGTGGAAGTAGGCCAGACATTATTAGAATAATCTGGTGTGTATTTGAGATTTTTTGAAACAAGTTTGAAAAAGATATTGAGATTAGCAAGGATTTCATGCTATTTTCAGAGATTAGTGATTAATTGGAATTTTATTCAAAACTTTATTGGAAAAGTAAAGGTTTTGGAAGTAGGCCAGACATTATTAGAATAATCTGGTGTGTATTTTAGATTTTTTGAAACAAGTTTGAAAAAGATATTGAATTTAGCAAGGATTTCATGCTATTTTCAGAGATTAGCAATTTTTTTATCATTTAAAAAAAAGATTTATTTTAAAAGTAAAGGTTGTGGAAGTAGGCCAGACATTATTGGAATAATCTGGTGTGTATTTGAGATTTTTTGAAACAAGTTTGAAAAAAATATTGAGATTAGCAAGGATTTCATGCTATTTTCAGAGATTAGCGATTTTGTATCATTTTTTAAAAACATTATTGAAAAATTAAAGGGTGTGGAAGTAGGCCAGACATTATTAGAATAATCTGGTGTGTATTTGAGATTTTTTGAAACAAGTTTGAAAAAGATATTGAGATTAGCAAGGATTTCATGCTATTTTCAGAGATTAGTGATTAATTGGAATTTTATTCAAAACTTTATTGGAAAAGTAAAGGTTTTGGAAGTAGGCCAGACATTATTAGAATAATCTGGTGTGTATTTTAGATTTTTTGAAACAAGTTTGAAAAAGATATTGAATTTAGCAAGGATTTCATGCTATTTTCAGAGATTAGCAATTTTTTTATCATTAAAAAAAAAGATTTATTTTAAAAGTAAAGGGTGTGGAAGTAGGCCAGACATTATTAGAATAATCTGGTGTATATTTGAGATTTTTTGACACAAGTTTGAAAAAGATATTGAGATTAGCAAGGATTTCATGCTATTTTCAGAGTGTAGCAATTTTCTATCATTTTTTTAAAACATTGTTGAAATATTAAAGAGTGTGGAAGTAGGCCAGACATTATTAGAATAATCTGGTGGGTAATTGAGATTTTTTGAAACAAGTTTGAAAAAGATATTGAGATTAGCAAGGATTTCATGCAATTTTTATTTTATTTCTTTCAAGTTTTATTGAAAACTTAAAGGTTGTTGAAGTAGGCCAGACATTATTAGAATATTATGGTGTATATTTGAGATTTTTTGACACAAGTTTGAAAAAGATATTGAGATTAGCGAGGATTTCATGCTATTTTCATAGATTAACGATTAATTGGAATTTTATTCATTTCAATTCAAAACTTGATTGAAAAAATAAAGGGTGTGGAAGTAGGCCAGACATTAGTAGAATAATCTGGTGTATATTTGAGATTTTTTGACACAAGTTTGAAAAACATATTGAGATTAGCAAGGATTTCATGCTATTTTCAGAGATTAGCGATTTTGTATTATTTTTTAAAAACATTATTGAAAAATTAAAGGGTGTGGAAGTAGGCCAGATATTATAAAAATAATATGGTGTATATTTGAGATTTTTTGAAACAAGTTTGAAAAAGATATTGAGATTAGCAAGGATTTCATGCTATTTTCAGAGATTAGCGATTTTCTGTCATTTTTTTAAAACATTATTGAAAATTTAAAGGGTGTGGAAGTAGGCCAGAAATTATTAAAATAATATGGTGTATATTTGAGATTTTTTGACACAAATTTGAAAAAGATAGAGATTAGCAACGATTTAATGCTATTTTCAGAGATTAGCGATTTTCTATCATTTAAAAAAAAAAATGAAATTTTAAAGGGTGTGGAAGTAGGCCAGATATTATTAGAATAATCTGGTGTGTATTTGAGATTTTTTGAAACAAGTTTGAAAAAGATATTGAGATTAGCAAGGATTTCATGCTATTTTCAGAGATTAGCAATTTTCTATCATTTAAAAAAAAGTTTTATTTAAAAAGTAAAGGGTGTGGAAGTAGGCCAGACATTATTAGAATAATCTGGTGTATATTTGAGATTTTTTGACACAAGTTTGAAAAAGATATTGAGATTAGCAACGATTTAATGCTATTTTCAGAGATTAGCGATTTTGTATCATTTTTTAAAAACATTATTGAAAAATTAAAGGGTGTGGAAGTAAGCCAGATATTATTAAAATAATCTGGTGTATATTTGAGATTTTTTGACACAAATTTGAAAAAGATATTGAGATTAGCAACGATTTCATGCTATTTTCAGAGATTAGCGATTTTCTATCATTTTTTAAAAACATTATTGAAATATTAAAGGGTGTGGAAGTAGGCCAGACATTATTAGAATAATCTGGTGTGTATTTGAGATTTTTTGAAACAAGTTTGAAAAAGATATTGAGATTAGCAAGGATTTCATGCTATTTTCAGAGATTAGCAATTTTTTTATCATTTAAAAAAAAGTTTTATTTTAAAAGTAAAGGGTGTGGAAGTAGGCCAGACATTATTAGAATAATCTGGTGTATATTTGAGATTTTTTGACACAAGTTTGAAAAAGATATTTAGATTAGCAAGGATGTCATGCTATTTTCAGAGATTAGTGATTAATTGGAATTTTATTCAAAACTTTATTGGAAAAGTAAAGGTTGTGGAAGTAGGCCAGACATTATTAGAATAATCTGGTGTGTATTTGAGATTTTTTGAAACAAGTTTGAAAAAAATATTGAGATTAGCAAGGATTTCATGCTATTTTCAGAGATTAGCGATTTTGTATCATTTTTTAAAAACATTATTGAAAAATTAAAGGGTGTGGAAGTAGGCCAGACATTTTTAGAATAATCTGGTGTGTATTTGAGATTTTTTGAAACAAGTTTGAAAAAGATATTGAGTTTAGCAAGGATTTCATGCTATTTTCAGAGATTAGCAATTTTTTTATCATTTAAAAAAAAGTTTTATTTTAAAAGTAAAGGGTGTGGAAGTAGGCCAGACATTATTAGAATAATCTGGTGTATATTTGAGATTTTTTGACACAAGTTTGAAAAAGATATTGAGATTAGCAAGGATTTCATGCTATTTTCAGAGATTGGCGATTTTGTATTATTTTTTAAAAACATTATTGAAAAATTAAAGGGTGTGGAAGTAGGCCAGATATTATTAAAATAATATGGTGTATATTTGAGATTTTTTGACACAAATTTGAAAAAGATAGAGATTAGCAACGATTTAATGCTATTTTCAGAGATTAGCGATTTTCTATCATAAAAAAAAAAAAGTGAAATATTAAAGGGTGTGGAAGTAGGCCAGATATTATTAGAATAATCTGGTGTGTATTTGAGATTTTTTGAAACAAGTTTGAAAAAGATATTGAGATTAGCAAGGATTTCATGCTATTTTCAGAGATTAGCAATTTTCTATCATTTAAAAAAAAGTTTTATTTAAAAAGTAAAGGGTGTGGAAGTAGGCCAGACATTATTAGAATAAACTGGTGTATATTTGAGATTTTTTGACACAAGTTTGAAAAAGATATTGAGATTAGCAAGGATTTCATGCTATTTTCAGAGATTAGTGATTAATTGGAATTTTATTCAAAACTTTATTGGAAAAGTAAAGGTTGTGGAAGTAGGCCAGACATTATTGGAATAATCTGGTGTGTATTTGAGATTTTTTGAAACAAGTTTGAAAAAAATATTGAGATTAGCAAGGATTTCATGCTATTTTCAGAGATTAGCGATTTTGTATCATTTTTTAAAAACATTATTGAAAAATTAAAGGGTGTGGAAGTAGGCCAGACATTATTAGAATAATCTGGTGTGTATTTGAGATTTTTTGAAACAAGTTTGAAAAAGATATTGAGATTAGCAAGGATTTCATGCTATTTTCAGAGATTAGTGATTAATTGGAATTTTATTCAAAACTTTATTGGAAAAGTAAAGGTTGTGGAAGTAGGCCAGACATTATTAGAATAATCTGGTGTATATTTGAGATTTTTTGACACAAGTTTGAAAAAGATATTGAGATTAGCAAGGATTTCATGCTATTTTCAGAGTGTAGCAATTTTCTATCATTTTTTTAAAACATTGTTGAAATATTAAAGAGTATGGAAGTAGGCCAGACATTATTAGAATAATCTGGTGGGTATTTGAGATTTTTTGAAACAAGTTTGAAAAAGATATTGAGATTAGCAAGGATTTCATGCAATTTTTATTTTATTTCTTTCAAGTTTTATTGAAAACTTAAAGGTTGTTGAAGTAGGCCAGACATTATTAGAATATTATGGTGTATATTTGAGATTTTTTGACACAAGTTTGAAAAAGATATTGAGATTAGCGAGGATTTCATGCTATTTTCATAGATTAACGATTAATTGGAATTTTATTCATTTCAATTCAAAACTTGATTGAAAAAATAAAGGGTGTGGAAGTAGGCCAGACATTAGTAGAATAATCTGGTGTATATTTGAGATTTTTTGACACAAGTTTGAAAAAGATATTGAGATTAGCAAGGATTTCATGCTATTTTCAGAGATTAGCGATTTTCTGTCATTTTTTTAAAACATTATTGAAAATTTAAAGGGTGTGGAAGTAGGCCAGAAATTATTAAAATAATATGGTGTATATTTGAGATTTTTTGACACAAATTAGAAAAAGATAGAGATTAGCAACGATTTAATGCTATTTTCAGAGGTTAGCGATTTTCTATCATTTAAAAAAAAAAATGAAATTTTAAAGGGTGTGGAAGTAGGCCAGATATTATTAGAATAATCTGGTGTGTATTTGAGATTTTTTGAAACAAGTTTGAAAAAGATATTGAGATTAGCAAGGATTTCATGCTATTTTCAGAGATTAGCAATTTTCTATCATTTAAAAAAAAGTTTTATTTAAAAAGTAAAGGGTGTGGAAGTAGGCCAGACATTATTAGAATAATCTGGTGTATATTTGAGATTTTTTGACACAAGTTTGAAAAAGATATTGAGATTAGCAACGATTTAATGCTATTTTCAGAGATTAGCGATTTTGTATCATTTTTTAAAAACATTATTGAAAAATTAAAGGGTGTGGAAGTAAGCCAGATATTATTAAAATAATCTGGTGTATATTTGAGATTTTTTGACACAAATTTGAAAAAGATATTGAGATTAGCAACGATTTCATGCTATTTTCAGAGATTAGCGATTTTCTATCATTTTTTAAAAACATTATTGAAATATTAAAGGGTGTGGAAGTAGGCCAGACATTATTAGAATAATCTGGTGTGTATTTGAGATTTTTTGAAACAAGTTTGAAAAAGATATTGAGATTAGCAAGGATTTCATGCTATTTTCAGAGATTAGCAATTTTTTTATCATTTAAAAAAAGGTTTTATTTTAAAAGTAAAGGGTGTGGAAGTAGGCCAGACATTATTAGAATAATCTGGTGTATATTTGAGATTTTTTGACACAAGTTTGAAAAAGATATTTAGATTAGCAAGGATGTCATGCTATTTTCAGAGATTAGTGATTAATTGGAATTTTATTCAAAACTTTATTGGAAAAGTAAAGGTTGTGGAAGTAGGCCAGACATTATTAGAATAATCTGGTGTGTATTTGAGATTTTTTGAAACAAGTTTGAAAAAAATATTGAGATTAGCAAGGATTTCATGCTATTTTCAGAGATTAGCGATTTTGTATCATTTTTTAAAAACATTATTGAAAAATTAAAGGGTGTGGAAGTAGGCCAGACATTTTTAGAATAATCTGGTGTGTATTTGAGATTTTTTGAAACAAGTTTGAAAAAGATATTGAGTTTAGCAAGGATTTCATGCTATTTTCAGAGATTAGCAATTTTTTTATCATTTAAAAAAAAGTTTTATTTTAAAAGTAAAGGGTGTGGAAGTAGGCCAGACATTATTAGAATAATCTGGTGTATATTTGAGATTTTTTGACACAAGTTTGAAAAAGATATTGAGATTAGCAAGGATTTCATGCTATTTTCAGAGATTGGCGATTTTGTATTATTTTTTAAAAACATTATTGAAAAATTAAAGGGTGTGGAAGTAGGCCAGATATTATTAAAATAATATGGTGTATATTTGAGATTTTTTGACACAAATTAGAAAAAGATAGAGATTAGCAACGATTTAATGCTATTTTCAGAGATTAGCGATTTTCTATCATTTAAAAAAAAAAAAGTGAAATATTAAAGGGTGTGGAAGTAGGCCAGATATTATTAGAATAATCTGGTGTGTATTTGAGATTTTTTGAAACAAGTTTGAAAAAGATATTGAGATTAGCAAGGATTTCATGCTATTTTCAGAGATTAGCAATTTTCTATCATTTAAAAAAAAGTTTTATTTAAAAAGTAAAGGGTGTGGAAGTAGGCCAGACATTATTAGAATAATCTGGTGTATATTTGAGATTTTTTGACACAAGTTTGAAAAAGATATTGAGATTAGCAACGATTTAATGCTATTTTCAGAGATTAGCGATTTTGTATCATTTTTTAAAAACATTATTGAAAAATTAAAGGGTGTGGAAGTAAGCCAGATATTATTAAAATAATCTGGTGTATATTTGAGATTTTTTGACACAAATTTGAAAAAGATATTGAGATTAGCAACGATTTCATGCTATTTTCAGAGATTAGCGATTTTCTATCATTTTTTAAAAACATTATTGAAATATTAAAGGGTGTGGAAGTAGGCCAGACATTATTAGAATAATCTGGTGTGTATTTGAGATTTTTTGAAACAAGTTTGAAAAAGATATTGAGATTAGCAAGGATTTCATGCTATTTTCAGAGATTAGCAATTTTTTTATCATTTAAAAAAAGGTTTTATTTTAAAAGTAAAGGGTGTGGAAGTAGGCCAGACATTATTAGAATAATCTGGTGTATATTTGAGATTTTTTGACACAAGTTTGAAAAAGATATTTAGATTAGCAAGGATGTCATGCTATTTTCAGAGATTAGTGATTAATTGGAATTTTATTCAAAACTTTATTGGAAAAGTAAAGGTTGTGGAAGTAGGCCAGACATTATTAGAATAATCTGGTGTGTATTTGAGATTTTTTGAAACAAGTTTGAAAAAAATATTGAGATTAGCAAGGATTTCATGCTATTTTCAGAGATTAGCGATTTTGTATCATTTTTTAAAAACATTATTGAAAAATTAAAGGGTGTGGAAGTAGGCCAGACATTTTTTGAATAATCTGGTGTGTATTTGAGATTTTTTGAAACAAGTTTGAAAAAGATATTGAGTTTAGCAAGGATTTCATGCTATTTTCAGAGATTAGCAATTTTTTTATCATTTAAAAAAAAGTTTTATTTTAAAAGTAAAGGGTGTGGAAGTAGGCCAGACATTATTAGAATAATCTGGTGTATATTTGAGATTTTTTGACACAAGTTTGAAAAAGATATTGAGATTAGCAAGGATTTCATGCTATTTTCAGAGATTAGTGATTAATTGGAATTTTATTCAAAACTTTATTGGAAAAGTAAAGGTTGTGGAAGTAGGCCAGACATTATTAGAATAATCTGGTGTATATTTGAGATTTTCTGAAACAAGTTTGAAAAAAATATTGAGATTAGCAAGGATTTCATGCTATTTTCAGAGATTAGCGATTTTGTATCATTTTTTAAAAACATTATTGAAAAATTAAAGGGTGTGGAAGTAGGCCAGATATTATTAAAATAATCTGGTGTATATTTGAGATTTTTTGACACAAATTTGAAAAAGATAGAGATTAGCAACGATTTAATGCTATTTTCAGAGATTAGCGATTTTCTATCATTTAAAAAAAAAAAATATATATTAAAGGGTGTGGAAGTAGGCCAGACATTATTAGAATAATCTGGTGTGTATTTGAGATTTTTTGAAACAAGTTTGAAAAAGATATTGAGATTAGCAAGGATTTCATGCTATTTTCAGAGATTAGCAATTTTCTATCATTTAAAAAAAAGTTTTATTTAAAAAGTAAAGGGTGTGGAAGTAGGCCGGACATTATTAGAATAATCTGGTGTATATTTGAGATTTTTTGACACAAGTTTGAAAAAGATATTGAGATTAGCAAGGATTTCATGCTATTTTCAGAGATTAGCGATTTTGTATCATTTTTTAAAAACATTATTGAAAAATTAAAGGTTGTGGAAGTAAGCCAGATATTATTAAAATAATCTGGTGTATATTTGAGATTTTTTGACACAAATTTGAAAAAATATTGAGATTAGCAAGGATTTCATGCTATTTTCAGAGATTAGCGATTTTGTATCATTTTTTAAAAACATTATTGAAAAATTAAAGGGTGTGGAAGTAGGCCAGATATTATTAAAATAATCTGGTGTATATTTGAGATTTTTTGACACAAATTTGAAAAAGATAGAGATTAGCAACGATTTAATGCTATTTTCAGAGATTAGCGATTTTCTATCATTTAAAAAAAAAATATATATATTAAAGGGTGTGGAAGTAGGCCAGACATTATTAGAATAATCTGGTGTGTATTTGAGATTTTTTGAAACAAGTTTGAAAAAGATATTGAGATTAGCAAGGATTTCATGCTATTTTCAGAGATTAGCAATTTTCTATCATTTAAAAAAAAGTTTTATTTAAAAAGTAAAGGGTGTCGAAGTAGGCCAGACATTATTAGAATAATCTGGTGTATATTTGAGATTTTTTGACACAAGTTTGAAAAAGATATTGAGATTAGCAAGGATTTCATGCTATTTTCAGAGATTTGCGATTTTCTATCATTTTTTAAAAAGATTATTGAAATATTAAAGGGTGTGGAAGTAGGCCAGATATTATTAAAATAATCTGGTGTGTATTTGAGATTTTTTGAAATAAGTTTGAAAAAGATATTGAGATTAGCAAGGATTTCATGCTATTTTCAGAGATTTGCGATTTTCTATCATTTTTTAAAAAGATTATTGAAATATTAAAGGGTGTGGAAGTAGGCCAGATATTATTAAAATAATCTGGTGTGTATTTGAGATTTTTTGAAATAAGTTTGAAAAAGATATTGAGATTAGCAAGGATTTCATGCTGTTTTCAGAGATTAGCGATTTTCTATCATTTTTTAAAAACATTATTGAAAATTTAAAGGGTGTGGAAGTAGGCCAGAAATTATTAAAATAATATGGTGTATATTTGAGATTTTTTTACACAAATTTGAAAAAGATAGAGATTAGCAACGATTTAATGCTATTTTCAGAGATTAGCGATTTTGTATCATTTAAAAAAAAAATTGAAATATTAAAGGGTGTGGAAGTAGGCCAGATATTATTAGAATAATCTGGTGTGTATTTGAGATTTTTTGAAACAAGTTTGAAAAAGATATTGAGATTAGCAAGGATTTCATGCTATTTTCAGAGATTAGCAATTTTCTATCATTTAAAAAAAAGTTTTATTTAAAAAGTAAAGGGTGTCGAAGTAGGCCAGACATTATTAGAATAATCTGGTGTATATTTGAGATTTTTTGACACAAGTTTGAAAAAGATATTGAGATTAGCAAGGATTTCATGCTATTTTCAGAGATTTGCGATTTTCTATCATTTTTTAAAAAGATTATTGAAATATTAAAGGGTGTGGAAGTAGGCCAGATATTATTAAAATAATCTGGTGTGTATTTGAGATTTTTTGAAATAAGTTTGAAAAAGATATTGAGATTAGCAAGGATTTCATGCTATTTTCAGAGATTTGCGATTTTCTATCATTTTTTAAAAAGATTATTGAAATATTAAAGGGTGTGGAAGTAGGCCAGATATTATTAAAATAATCTGGTGTGTATTTGAGATTTTTTGAAATAAGTTTGAAAAAGATATTGAGATTAGCAAGGATTTCATGCTGTTTTCAGAGATTAGCAATTTTTTTATAATTTAAAAAAAAGTTTTATTTAAAAAGTAAAGGGTGTGGAAGTAGGCCGGACATTATTAGAATAATCTGGTGTATATTTGAGATTTTTTGACACAAGTTTGAAAAAGATATTGAGATTAGCAAGGATTTCATGCTATTTTCAGAGATTAGCGATTTTGTATCATTTTTTAAAAACATTATTGAAAAATTAAAGGGTGTGGAAGTAGGCCAGATATTATTAAAATAATCTGGTGTATATTTGAGATTTTTTGACACAAATTTGAAAAAGATAGAGATTAGCAACGATTTAATGCTATTTTCAGAGATTAGCGATTTTCTATCATTTAAAAAAAAAATATATATATTAAAGGGTGTGGAAGTAGGCCAGACATTATTAGAATAATCTGGTGTGTATTTGAGATTTTTTGAAACAAGTTTGAAAAAGATATTGAGATTAGCAAGGATTTCATGCTATTTTCAGAGATTAGCAATTTTCTATCATTTAAAAAAAAGTTTTATTTAAAAAGTAAAGGGTGTCGAAGTAGGCCAGACATTATTAGAATAATCTGGTGTATATTTGAGATTTTTTGACACAAGTTTGAAAAAGATATTGAGATTAGCAAGGATTTCATGCTATTTTCAGAGATTTGCGATTTTCTATCATTTTTTAAAAAGATTATTGAAATATTAAAGGGTGTGGAAGTAGGCCAGATATTATTAAAATAATCTGGTGTGTATTTGAGATTTTTTGAAATAAGTTTGAAAAAGATATTGAGATTAGCAAGGATTTCATGCTATTTTCAGAGATTTGCGATTTTCTATCATTTTTTAAAAAGATTATTGAAATATTAAAGGGTGTGGAAGTAGGCCAGATATTATTAAAATAATCTGGTGTGTATTTGAGATTTTTTGAAATAAGTTTGAAAAAGATATTGAGATTAGCAAGGATTTCATGCTATTTTCAGAGATTAGCGATTTTCTATCATTTTTTAAAAACATTATTGAAAATTTAAAGGGTGTGGAAGTAGGCCAGAAATTATTAAAATAATATGGTGTATATTTGAGATTTTTTTACGCAAATTTGAAAAAGATAGAGATTAGCAACGATTTAATGCTATTTTCAGAGATTAGCGATTTTGTATCATTAAAAAAAAAAATTGAAATATTAAAGGGTGTGGAAGTAGGCCAGATATTATTAGAATAATCTGGTGTGTATTTGAGATTTTTTGAAACAAGTTTGAAAAAGATATTGAGATTAGCAAGGATTTCATGCTATTTTCAGAGATTAGCAATTTTCTATCATTTAAAAAAAAGTTTTATTTAAAAAGTAAAGGGTGTGGAAGTAGGCCAGACATTATTAGAATAATCTGGTGTATATTTGAGATTTTTTGACACAAGTTTGAAAAAGATATTGAGATTAGCAAGGATTTCATGCTATTTTCAGAGATTAGCGATTTTCTGTCATTCTTTTAAAAACATAATTGAAAAAGTAAAGGGTGTGGAAGTAGGCCAGACATTATTAGAATAATCTGGTGTGTATTTGAGATTTTTTGAAACAAGTTTGAAAAAGATATTGAGTTTAGCAAGGATTTCATGCTATTTTCAGAGATTAGCAATTTTTTTTATCATTTAAAAAAAAGTTTTATTTTAAAAGTAAAGGGTGTGGAAGTAGGCCAGACATTATTAGAATAATCTGGTGTATATTTGAGATTTTTTTACACAAGTTTGAAAAAGATATTGAGATTAGCAAGGATTTCATGCTATTTTCAGAGATTAGTGATTAATTGGAATCTTATTCAAAACTTTATTGGAAAAGTAAAGGTTGTGGAAGTAGGCCAGACATTATTAGAATAATCTGGTGTATATTTGAGATTTTCTGAAACAAGTTTGAAAAAAATATTGAGATTAGCAAGGATTTCATGCTATTTTCAGAGATTAGCGATTTTGTATCATTTTTTAAAAACATTATTGAAAAATTAAAGGGTGTGGAAGTAGGCCAGATATTATTAAAATAATCTGGTGTATATTTGAGATTTTTTGACACAAATTTGAAAAAGATAGAGATTAGCAACGATTTAATGCTATTTTCAGAGATTAGCGATTTTCTATCATTTAAAAAAAAAAAATATATATTAAAGGGTGTGGAAGTAGGCCAGACATTATTAGAATAATCTGGTGTGTATTTGAGATTTTTTGAAACAAGTTTGAAAAAGATATTGAGATTAGCAAGGATTTCATGCTATTTTCAGAGATTAGCGATTTTGTATTATTTTTTAAAAACATTATTGAAAGATTAAAGGGTGTGGAAGTAGGCCAGATATTATTAGAATAATCTGGTGTGTATTTGAGATTTTTTGAAACAAGTTTGAAAAAGATATTGAGATTAGCAAGGATTTCATGCTATTTTCAGAGATTAGCAATTTTCTATCATTTAAAAAAAAGTTTTATTTAAAAAGTAAAGGGTGTGGAAGTAGGCCGGACATTATTAGAATAATCTGGTGTATATTTGAGATTTTTTGACACAAGTTTGAAAAAGATATTGAGATTAGCAAGGATTTCATGCTATTTTCAGAGATTTGCGATTTTCTATCATTTTTTAAAAAGATTATTGAAATATTAAAGGGTGTGGAAGTAGGCCAGATATTATTAAAATAATCTGGTGTGTATTTGAGATTTTTTGAAATAAGTTTGAAAAAGATATTGAGATTAGCAAGGATTTCATGCTATTTTCAGAGATTTGCGATTTTCTATCATTTTTTAAAAAGATTATTGAAATATTAAAGGGTGTGGAAGTAGGCCAGATATTATTAAAATAATCTGGTGTGTATTTGAGATTTTTTGAAATAAGTTTGAAAAAGATATTGAGATTAGCAAGGATTTCATGCTGTTTTCAGAGATTAGCAATTTTCTTATAATTTAAAAAAAAGTTTTATTTAAAAAGTAAAGGGTGTGGAAGTAGGCCGGACATTATTAGAATAATCTGGTGTATATTTGAGATTTTTTGACACAAGTTTGAAAAAGATATTGAGATTAGCAAGGATTTCATGCTATTTTCAGAGATTAGCGATTTTGTATCATTTTTTAAAAACATTATTGAAAAATTAAAGGTTGTGGAAGTAAGCCAGATATTATTAAAATAATCTGGTGTATATTTGAGATTTTTTGACACAAATTTGAAAAGATATTGAGATTAGCAAGGATTTCATGCTATTTTCAGAGATTAGCGATTTTGTATCATTTTTTAAAAACATTATTGAAAAATTAAAGGGTGTGGAAGTAGGCCAGATATTATTAAAATAATCTGGTGTATATTTGAGATTTTTTGACACAAATTTGAAAAAGATAGAGATTAGCAACGATTTAATGCTATTTTCAGAGATTAGCGATTTTCTATCATTTAAAAAAAAAATATATATATTAAAGGGTGTGGAAGTAGGCCAGACATTATTAGAATAATCTGGTGTGTATTTGAGATTTTTTGAAACAAGTTTGAAAAAGATATTGAGATTAGCAAGGATTTCATGCTATTTTCAGAGATTAGCAATTTTCTATCATTTAAAAAAAAGTTTTATTTAAAAAGTAAAGGGTGTCGAAGTAGGCCAGACATTATTAGAATAATCTGGTGTATATTTGAGATTTTTTGACACAAGTTTGAAAAAGATATTGAGATTAGCAAGGATTTCATGCTATTTTCAGAGATTTGCGATTTTCTATCATTTTTTAAAAAGATTATTGAAATATTAAAGGGTGTGGAAGTAGGCCAGATATTATTAAAATAATCTGGTGTGTATTTGAGATTTTTTGAAATAAGTTTGAAAAAGATATTGAGATTAGCAAGGATTTCATGCTATTTTCAGAGATTTGCGATTTTCTATCATTTTTTTAAAAGATTATTGAAATATTAAAGGGTGTGGAAGTAGGCCAGATATTATTAAAATAATCTGGTGTGTATTTGAGATTTTTTGAAATAAGTTTGAAAAAGATATTGAGATTAGCAAGGATTTCATGCTATTTTCAGAGATTAGCGATTTTCTATCATTTTTTAAAAACATTATTGAAAATTTAAAGGGTGTGGAAGTAGGCCAGAAATTATTAAAATAATATGGTGTATATTTGAGATTTTTTTACGCAAATTTGAAAAAGATAGAGATTAGCAACGATTTAATGCTATTTTCAGAGATTAGCGATTTTGTATCATTTAAAAAAAAAATTGAAATATTAAAGGGTGTGGAAGTAGGCCAGATATTATTAGAATAATCTGGTGTGTATTTGAGATTTTTTGAAACAAGTTTGAAAAAGATATTGAGATTAGCAAGGATTTCATGCTATTTTCAGAGATTAGCAATTTTCTATCATTTAAAAAAAAGTTTTATTTAAAAAGTAAAGGGTGTGGAAGTAGGCCAGACATTATTAGAATAATCTGGTGTATATTTGAGATTTTTTGACACAAGTTTGAAAAAGATATTGAGATTAGCAAGGATTTCATGCTATTTTCAGAGATTAGCGATTTTCTGTCATTCTTTTAAAAACATAATTGAAATATTAAAGGGTGTGGAAGTAGGCCAGACATTATTAGAATAATCTGGTGTGTATTTGAGATTTTTTGAAACAAGTTTGAAAAAGATATTGAGTTTAGCAAGGATTTCATGCTATTTTCAGAGATTAGCAATTTTTTTTATCATTTAAAAAAAAGTTTTATTTTAAAAGTAAAGGGTGTGGAAGTAGGCCAGACATTATTAGAATAATCTGGTGTATATTTGAGATTTTTTTACACAAGTTTGAAAAAGATATTGAGATTAGCAAGGATTTCATGCTATTTTCAGAGATTAGTGATTAATTGGAATTTTATTCAAAACTTTATTGGAAAAGTAAAGGTTGTGGAAGTAGGCCAGACATTATTAGAATAATCTGGTGTATATTTGAGATTTTCTGAAACAAGTTTGAAAAAAATATTGAGATTAGCAAGGATTTCATGCTATTTTCAGAGATTAGCGATTTTGTATCATTTTTTAAAAACATTATTGAAAAATTAAAGGGTGTGGAAGTAGGCCAGATATTATTAAAATAATCTGGTGTATATTTGAGATTTTTTGACACAAATTTGAAAAAGATAGAGATTAGCAACGATTTAATGCTATTTTCAGAGATTAGCGATTTTCTATCATTTAAAAAAAAAAATATATATTAAAGGGTGTGGAAGTAGGCCAGACATTATTAGAATAATCTGGTGTGTATTTGAGATTTTTTGAAACAAGTTTGAAAAAGATATTGAGATTAGCAAGGATTTCATGCTATTTTCAGAGATTAGCGATTTTGTATTATTTTTTAAAAACATTATTGAAAGATTAAAGGGTGTGGAAGTAGGCCAGATATTATTAGAATAATCTGGTGTGTATTTGAGATTTTTTGAAACAAGTTTGAAAAAGATATTGAGATTAGCAAGGATTTCATGCTATTTTCAGAGATTAGCAATTTTCTATCATTTAAAAAAAAGTTTTATTTAAAAAGTAAAGGGTGTGGAAGTAGGCCGGACATTATTAGAATAATCTGGTGTATATTTGAGATTTTTTGACACAAGTTTGAAAAAGATATTGAGATTAGCAAGGATTTCATGCTATTTTCAGAGATTAGCGATTTTGTATCATTTTTTAAAAACATTATTGAAAAATTAAAGGTTGTGGAAGTAAGCCAGATATTATTAAAATAATCTGGTGTATATTTGAGATTTTTTGACACAAATTTGAAAAAATATTGAGATTAGCAAGGATTTCATGCTATTTTCAGAGATTAGCGATTTTGTATCATTTTTTAAAAACATTATTGAAAAATTAAAGGGTGTGGAAGTAGGCCAGATATTATTAAAATAATCTGGTGTATATTTGAGATTTTTTGACACAAATTTGAAAAAGATAGAGATTAGCAACGATTTAATGCTATTTTCAGAGATTAGCGATTTTCTATCATTTAAAAAAAAAATATATATATTAAAGGGTGTGGAAGTAGGCCAGACATTATTAGAATAATCTGGTGTGTATTTGAGATTTTTTGAAACAAGTTTGAAAAAGATATTGAGATTAGCAAGGATTTCATGCTATTTTCAGAGATTAGCAATTTTCTATCATTTAAAAAAAAGTTTTATTTAAAAAGTAAAGGGTGTCGAAGTAGGCCAGACATTATTAGAATAATCTGGTGTATATTTGAGATTTTTTGACACAAGTTTGAAAAAGATATTGAGATTAGCAAGGATTTCATGCTATTTTCAGAGATTTGCGATTTTCTATCATTTTTTAAAAAGATTATTGAAATATTAAAGGGTGTGGAAGTAGGCCAGATATTATTAAAATAATCTGGTGTGTATTTGAGATTTTTTGAAACAAGTTTGAAAAAGATATTGAGATTAGCAAGGATTTCATGCTATTTTCAGAGATTAGTGATTAATTGGAATTTTATTCAAAACTTTATTGGAAAAGTAAAGGTTTTGGAAGTAGGCCAGACATTATTAGAATAATCTGGTGTGTATTTTAGATTTTTTGAAACAAGTTTGAAAAAGATATTGAATTTAGCAAGGATTTCATGCTATTTTCAGAGATTAGCAATTTTTTTATCATTAAAAAAAAAGATTTATTTTAAAAGTAAAGGGTGTGGAAGTAGGCCAGACATTATTAGAATAATCTGGTGTATATTTGAGATTTTTTGACACAAGTTTGAAAAAGATATTGAGATTAGCAAGGATTTCATGCTATTTTCAGAGTGTAGCAATTTTCTATCATTTTTTTAAAACATTGTTGAAATATTAAAGAGTGTGGAAGTAGGCCAGACATTATTAGAATAATCTGGTGGGTAATTGAGATTTTTTGAAACAAGTTTGAAAAAGATATTGAGATTAGCAAGGATTTCATGCAATTTTTATTTTATTTCTTTCAAGTTTTATTGAAAACTTAAAGGTTGTTGAAGTAGGCCAGACATTATTAGAATATTATGGTGTATATTTGAGATTTTTTGACACAAGTTTGAAAAAGATATTGAGATTAGCGAGGATTTCATGCTATTTTCATAGATTAACGATTAATTGGAATTTTATTCATTTCAATTCAAAACTTGATTGAAAAAATAAAGGGTGTGGAAGTAGGCCAGACATTAGTAGAATAATCTGGTGTATATTTGAGATTTTTTGACACAAGTTTGAAAAACATATTGAGATTAGCAAGGATTTCATGCTATTTTCAGAGATTAGCGATTTTGTATTATTTTTTAAAAACATTATTGAAAAATTAAAGGGTGTGGAAGTAGGCCAGATATTATAAAAATAATATGGTGTATATTTGAGATTTTTTGAAACAAGTTTGAAAAAGATATTGAGATTAGCAAGGATTTCATGCTATTTTCAGAGATTAGCGATTTTCTGTCATTTTTTTAAAACATTATTGAAAATTTAAAGGGTGTGGAAGTAGGCCAGAAATTATTAAAATAATATGGTGTATATTTGAGATTTTTTGACACAAATTTGAAAAAGATAGAGATTAGCAACGATTTAATGCTATTTTCAGAGATTAGCGATTTTCTATCATTTAAAAAAAAAAATGAAATTTTAAAGGGTGTGGAAGTAGGCCAGATATTATTAGAATAATCTGGTGTGTATTTGAGATTTTTTGAAACAAGTTTGAAAAAGATATTGAGATTAGCAAGGATTTCATGCTATTTTCAGAGATTAGCAATTTTCTATCATTTAAAAAAAAGTTTTATTTAAAAAGTAAAGGGTGTGGAAGTAGGCCAGACATTATTAGAATAATCTGGTGTATATTTGAGATTTTTTGACACAAGTTTGAAAAAGATATTGAGATTAGCAACGATTTAATGCTATTTTCAGAGATTAGCGATTTTGTATCATTTTTTAAAAACATTATTGAAAAATTAAAGGGTGTGGAAGTAAGCCAGATATTATTAAAATAATCTGGTGTATATTTGAGATTTTTTGACACAAATTTGAAAAAGATATTGAGATTAGCAACGATTTCATGCTATTTTCAGAGATTAGCGATTTTCTATCATTTTTTAAAAACATTATTGAAATATTAAAGGGTGTGGAAGTAGGCCAGACATTATTAGAATAATCTGGTGTGTATTTGAGATTTTTTGAAACAAGTTTGAAAAAGATATTGAGATTAGCAAGGATTTCATGCTATTTTCAGAGATTAGCAATTTTTTTATCATTTAAAAAAAAGTTTTATTTTAAAAGTAAAGGGTGTGGAAGTAGGCCAGACATTATTAGAATAATCTGGTGTATATTTGAGATTTTTTGACACAAGTTTGAAAAAGATATTTAGATTAGCAAGGATGTCATGCTATTTTCAGAGATTAGTGATTAATTGGAATTTTATTCAAAACTTTATTGGAAAAGTAAAGGTTGTGGAAGTAGGCCAGACATTATTAGAATAATCTGGTGTGTATTTGAGATTTTTTGAAACAAGTTTGAAAAAAATATTGAGATTAGCAAGGATTTCATGCTATTTTCAGAGATTAGCGATTTTGTATCATTTTTTAAAAACATTATTGAAAAATTAAAGGGTGTGGAAGTAGGCCAGACATTTTTAGAATAATCTGGTGTGTATTTGAGATTTTTTGAAACAAGTTTGAAAAAGATATTGAGTTTAGCAAGGATTTCATGCTATTTTCAGAGATTAGCAATTTTTTTATCATTTAAAAAAAAGTTTTATTTTAAAAGTAAAGGGTGTGGAAGTAGGCCAGACATTATTAGAATAATCTGGTGTATATTTGAGATTTTTTGACACAAGTTTGAAAAAGATATTGAGATTAGCAAGGATTTCATGCTATTTTCAGAGATTGGCGATTTTGTATTATTTTTTAAAAACATTATTGAAAAATTAAAGGGTGTGGAAGTAGGCCAGATATTATTAAAATAATATGGTGTATATTTGAGATTTTTTGACACAAATTTGAAAAAGATAGAGATTAGCAACGATTTAATGCTATTTTCAGAGATTAGCGATTTTCTATCATAAAAAAAAAAAAGTGAAATATTAAAGGGTGTGGAAGTAGGCCAGATATTATTAGAATAATCTGGTGTGTATTTGAGATTTTTTGAAACAAGTTTGAAAAAGATATTGAGATTAGCAAGGATTTCATGCTATTTTCAGAGATTAGCAATTTTCTATCATTTAAAAAAAAGTTTTATTTAAAAAGTAAAGGGTGTGGAAGTAGGCCAGACATTATTAGAATAAACTGGTGTATATTTGAGATTTTTTGACACAAGTTTGAAAAAGATATTGAGATTAGCAAGGATTTCATGCTATTTTCAGAGATTAGTGATTAATTGGAATTTTATTCAAAACTTTATTGGAAAAGTAAAGGTTGTGGAAGTAGGCCAGACATTATTGGAATAATCTGGTGTGTATTTGAGATTTTTTGAAACAAGTTTGAAAAAAATATTGAGATTAGCAAGGATTTCATGCTATTTTCAGAGATTAGCGATTTTGTATCATTTTTTAAAAACATTATTGAAAAATTAAAGGGTGTGGAAGTAGGCCAGACATTATTAGAATAATCTGGTGTGTATTTGAGATTTTTTGAAACAAGTTTGAAAAAGATATTGAGATTAGCAAGGATTTCATGCTATTTTCAGAGATTAGTGATTAATTGGAATTTTATTCAAAACTTTATTGGAAAAGTAAAGGTTGTGGAAGTAGGCCAGACATTATTAGAATAATCTGGTGTATATTTGAGATTTTTTGACACAAGTTTGAAAAAGATATTGAGATTAGCAAGGATTTCATGCTATTTTCAGAGTGTAGCAATTTTCTATCATTTTTTTAAAACATTGTTGAAATATTAAAGAGTATGGAAGTAGGCCAGACATTATTAGAATAATCTGGTGGGTATTTGAGATTTTTTGAAACAAGTTTGAAAAAGATATTGAGATTAGCAAGGATTTCATGCAATTTTTATTTTATTTCTTTCAAGTTTTATTGAAAACTTAAAGGTTGTTGAAGTAGGCCAGACATTATTAGAATATTATGGTGTATATTTGAGATTTTTTGACACAAGTTTGAAAAAGATATTGAGATTAGCGAGGATTTCATGCTATTTTCATAGATTAACGATTAATTGGAATTTTATTCATTTCAATTCAAAACTTGATTGAAAAAATAAAGGGTGTGGAAGTAGGCCAGACATTAGTAGAATAATCTGGTGTATATTTGAGATTTTTTGACACAAGTTTGAAAAAGATATTGAGATTAGCAAGGATTTCATGCTATTTTCAGAGATTAGCGATTTTCTGTCATTTTTTTAAAACATTATTGAAAATTTAAAGGGTGTGGAAGTAGGCCAGAAATTATTAAAATAATATGGTGTATATTTGAGATTTTTTGACACAAATTAGAAAAAGATAGAGATTAGCAACGATTTAATGCTATTTTCAGAGGTTAGCGATTTTCTATCATTTAAAAAAAAAAATGAAATTTTAAAGGGTGTGGAAGTAGGCCAGATATTATTAGAATAATCTGGTGTGTATTTGAGATTTTTTGAAACAAGTTTGAAAAAGATATTGAGATTAGCAAGGATTTCATGCTATTTTCAGAGATTAGCAATTTTCTATCATTTAAAAAAAAGTTTTATTTAAAAAGTAAAGGGTGTGGAAGTAGGCCAGACATTATTAGAATAATCTGGTGTATATTTGAGATTTTTTGACACAAGTTTGAAAAAGATATTGAGATTAGCAACGATTTAATGCTATTTTCAGAGATTAGCGATTTTGTATCATTTTTTAAAAACATTATTGAAAAATTAAAGGGTGTGGAAGTAAGCCAGATATTATTAAAATAATCTGGTGTATATTTGAGATTTTTTGACACAAATTTGAAAAAGATATTGAGATTAGCAACGATTTCATGCTATTTTCAGAGATTAGCGATTTTCTATCATTTTTTAAAAACATTATTGAAATATTAAAGGGTGTGGAAGTAGGCCAGACATTATTAGAATAATCTGGTGTGTATTTGAGATTTTTTGAAACAAGTTTGAAAAAGATATTGAGATTAGCAAGGATTTCATGCTATTTTCAGAGATTAGCAATTTTTTTATCATTTAAAAAAAGGTTTTATTTTAAAAGTAAAGGGTGTGGAAGTAGGCCAGACATTATTAGAATAATCTGGTGTATATTTGAGATTTTTTGACACAAGTTTGAAAAAGATATTTAGATTAGCAAGGATGTCATGCTATTTTCAGAGATTAGTGATTAATTGGAATTTTATTCAAAACTTTATTGGAAAAGTAAAGGTTGTGGAAGTAGGCCAGACATTATTAGAATAATCTGGTGTGTATTTGAGATTTTTTGAAACAAGTTTGAAAAAAATATTGAGATTAGCAAGGATTTCATGCTATTTTCAGAGATTAGCGATTTTGTATCATTTTTTAAAAACATTATTGAAAAATTAAAGGGTGTGGAAGTAGGCCAGACATTTTTAGAATAATCTGGTGTGTATTTGAGATTTTTTGAAACAAGTTTGAAAAAGATATTGAGTTTAGCAAGGATTTCATGCTATTTTCAGAGATTAGCAATTTTTTTATCATTTAAAAAAAAGTTTTATTTTAAAAGTAAAGGGTGTGGAAGTAGGCCAGACATTATTAGAATAATCTGGTGTATATTTGAGATTTTTTGACACAAGTTTGAAAAAGATATTGAGATTAGCAAGGATTTCATGCTATTTTCAGAGATTGGCGATTTTGTATTATTTTTTAAAAACATTATTGAAAAATTAAAGGGTGTGGAAGTAGGCCAGATATTATTAAAATAATATGGTGTATATTTGAGATTTTTTGACACAAATTAGAAAAAGATAGAGATTAGCAACGATTTAATGCTATTTTCAGAGATTAGCGATTTTCTATCATTTAAAAAAAAAAAAGTGAAATATTAAAGGGTGTGGAAGTAGGCCAGATATTATTAGAATAATCTGGTGTGTATTTGAGATTTTTTGAAACAAGTTTGAAAAAGATATTGAGATTAGCAAGGATTTCATGCTATTTTCAGAGATTAGCAATTTTCTATCATTTAAAAAAAAGTTTTATTTAAAAAGTAAAGGGTGTGGAAGTAGGCCAGACATTATTAGAATAATCTGGTGTATATTTGAGATTTTTTGACACAAGTTTGAAAAAGATATTGAGATTAGCAACGATTTAATGCTATTTTCAGAGATTAGCGATTTTGTATCATTTTTTAAAAACATTATTGAAAAATTAAAGGGTGTGGAAGTAAGCCAGATATTATTAAAATAATCTGGTGTATATTTGAGATTTTTTGACACAAATTTGAAAAAGATATTGAGATTAGCAACGATTTCATGCTATTTTCAGAGATTAGCGATTTTCTATCATTTTTTAAAAACATTATTGAAATATTAAAGGGTGTGGAAGTAGGCCAGACATTATTAGAATAATCTGGTGTGTATTTGAGATTTTTTGAAACAAGTTTGAAAAAGATATTGAGATTAGCAAGGATTTCATGCTATTTTCAGAGATTAGCAATTTTTTTATCATTTAAAAAAAGGTTTTATTTTAAAAGTAAAGGGTGTGGAAGTAGGCCAGACATTATTAGAATAATCTGGTGTATATTTGAGATTTTTTGACACAAGTTTGAAAAAGATATTTAGATTAGCAAGGATGTCATGCTATTTTCAGAGATTAGTGATTAATTGGAATTTTATTCAAAACTTTATTGGAAAAGTAAAGGTTGTGGAAGTAGGCCAGACATTATTAGAATAATCTGGTGTGTATTTGAGATTTTTTGAAACAAGTTTGAAAAAAATATTGAGATTAGCAAGGATTTCATGCTATTTTCAGAGATTAGCGATTTTGTATCATTTTTTAAAAACATTATTGAAAAATTAAAGGGTGTGGAAGTAGGCCAGACATTTTTTGAATAATCTGGTGTGTATTTGAGATTTTTTGAAACAAGTTTGAAAAAGATATTGAGTTTAGCAAGGATTTCATGCTATTTTCAGAGATTAGCAATTTTTTTATCATTTAAAAAAAAGTTTTATTTTAAAAGTAAAGGGTGTGGAAGTAGGCCAGACATTATTAGAATAATCTGGTGTATATTTGAGATTTTTTGACACAAGTTTGAAAAAGATATTGAGATTAGCAAGGATTTCATGCTATTTTCAGAGATTAGTGATTAATTGGAATTTTATTCAAAACTTTATTGGAAAAGTAAAGGTTGTGGAAGTAGGCCAGACATTATTAGAATAATCTGGTGTATATTTGAGATTTTCTGAAACAAG
The DNA here is from genome assembly GCF_038355195.1 of Osmerus mordax. NCBI lineage: Eukaryota > Metazoa > Chordata > Actinopteri > Osmeriformes > Osmeridae > Osmerus > Osmerus mordax. Next base: position 15,166,409 of record NC_090055.1, read on the forward strand.
TTTGAAAAAAATATTGAGATTAGCAAGGATTTCATGCTATTTTCAGAGATTAGCGATTTTGTATCATTTTTTAAAAACATTATTGAAAAATTAAAGGGTGTGGAAGTAGGCCAGATATTATTAAAATAATCTGGTGTATATTTGAGATTTTTTGACACAAATTTGAAAAAGATAGAGATTAGCAACGATTTAATGCTATTTTCAGAGATTAGCGATTTTCTATCATTTAAAAAAAAAAAATATATATTAAAGGGTGTGGAAGTAGGCCAGACATTATTAGAATAATCTGGTGTGTATTTGAGATTTTTTGAAACAAGTTTGAAAAAGATATTGAGATTAGCAAGGATTTCATGCTATTTTCAGAGATTAGCAATTTTCTATCATTTAAAAAAAAGTTTTATTTAAAAAGTAAAGGGTGTGGAAGTAGGCCGGACATTATTAGAATAATCTGGTGTATATTTGAGATTTTTTGACACAAGTTTGAAAAAGATATTGAGATTAGCAAGGATTTCATGCTATTTTCAGAGATTAGCGATTTTGTATCATTTTTTAAAAACATTATTGAAAAATTAAAGGTTGTGGAAGTAAGCCAGATATTATTAAAATAATCTGGTGTATATTTGAGATTTTTTGACACAAATTTGAAAAAATATTGAGATTAGCAAGGATTTCATGCTATTTTCAGAGATTAGCGATTTTGTATCATTTTTTAAAAACATTATTGAAAAATTAAAGGGTGTGGAAGTAGGCCAGATATTATTAAAATAATCTGGTGTATATTTGAGATTTTTTGACACAAATTTGAAAAAGATAGAGATTAGCAACGATTTAATGCTATTTTCAGAGATTAGCGATTTTCTATCATTTAAAAAAAAAATATATATATTAAAGGGTGTGGAAGTAGGCCAGACATTATTAGAATAATCTGGTGTGTATTTGAGATTTTTTGAAACAAGTTTGAAAAAGATATTGAGATTAGCAAGGATTTCATGCTATTTTCAGAGATTAGCAATTTTCTATCATTTAAAAAAAAGTTTTATTTAAAAAGTAAAGGGTGTCGAAGTAGGCCAGACATTATTAGAATAATCTGGTGTATATTTGAGATTTTTTGACACAAGTTTGAAAAAGATATTGAGATTAGCAAGGATTTCATGCTATTTTCAGAGATTTGCGATTTTCTATCATTTTTTAAAAAGATTATTGAAATATTAAAGGGTGTGGAAGTAGGCCAGATATTATTAAAATAATCTGGTGTGTATTTGAGATTTTTTGAAATAAGTTTGAAAAAGATATTGAGATTAGCAAGGATTTCATGCTATTTTCAGAGATTTGCGATTTTCTATCATTTTTTAAAAAGATTATTGAAATATTAAAGGGTGTGGAAGTAGGCCAGATATTATTAAAATAATCTGGTGTGTATTTGAGATTTTTTGAAATAAGTTTGAAAAAGATATTGAGATTAGCAAGGATTTCATGCTGTTTTCAGAGATTAGCGATTTTCTATCATTTTTTAAAAACATTATTGAAAATTTAAAGGGTGTGGAAGTAGGCCAGAAATTATTAAAATAATATGGTGTATATTTGAGATTTTTTTACACAAATTTGAAAAAGATAGAGATTAGCAACGATTTAATGCTATTTTCAGAGATTAGCGATTTTGTATCATTTAAAAAAAAAATTGAAATATTAAAGGGTGTGGAAGTAGGCCAGATATTATTAGAATAATCTGGTGTGTATTTGAGATTTTTTGAAACAAGTTTGAAAAAGATATTGAGATTAGCAAGGATTTCATGCTATTTTCAGAGATTAGCAATTTTCTATCATTTAAAAAAAAGTTTTATTTAAAAAGTAAAGGGTGTCGAAGTAGGCCAGACATTATTAGAATAATCTGGTGTATATTTGAGATTTTTTGACACAAGTTTGAAAAAGATATTGAGATTAGCAAGGATTTCATGCTATTTTCAGAGATTTGCGATTTTCTATCATTTTTTAAAAAGATTATTGAAATATTAAAGGGTGTGGAAGTAGGCCAGATATTATTAAAATAATCTGGTGTGTATTTGAGATTTTTTGAAATAAGTTTGAAAAAGATATTGAGATTAGCAAGGATTTCATGCTATTTTCAGAGATTTGCGATTTTCTATCATTTTTTAAAAAGATTATTGAAATATTAAAGGGTGTGGAAGTAGGCCAGATATTATTAAAATAATCTGGTGTGTATTTGAGATTTTTTGAAATAAGTTTGAAAAAGATATTGAGATTAGCAAGGATTTCATGCTGTTTTCAGAGATTAGCAATTTTTTTATAATTTAAAAAAAAGTTTTATTTAAAAAGTAAAGGGTGTGGAAGTAGGCCGGACATTATTAGAATAATCTGGTGTATATTTGAGATTTTTTGACACAAGTTTGAAAAAGATATTGAGATTAGCAAGGATTTCATGCTATTTTCAGAGATTAGCGATTTTGTATCATTTTTTAAAAACATTATTGAAAAATTAAAGGGTGTGGAAGTAGGCCAGATATTATTAAAATAATCTGGTGTATATTTGAGATTTTTTGACACAAATTTGAAAAAGATAGAGATTAGCAACGATTTAATGCTATTTTCAGAGATTAGCGATTTTCTATCATTTAAAAAAAAAATATATATATTAAAGGGTGTGGAAGTAGGCCAGACATTATTAGAATAATCTGGTGTGTATTTGAGATTTTTTGAAACAAGTTTGAAAAAGATATTGAGATTAGCAAGGATTTCATGCTATTTTCAGAGATTAGCAATTTTCTATCATTTAAAAAAAAGTTTTATTTAAAAAGTAAAGGGTGTCGAAGTAGGCCAGACATTATTAGAATAATCTGGTGTATATTTGAGATTTTTTGACACAAGTTTGAAAAAGATATTGAGATTAGCAAGGATTTCATGCTATTTTCAGAGATTTGCGATTTTCTATCATTTTTTAAAAAGATTATTGAAATATTAAAGGGTGTGGAAGTAGGCCAGATATTATTAAAATAATCTGGTGTGTATTTGAGATTTTTTGAAATAAGTTTGAAAAAGATATTGAGATTAGCAAGGATTTCATGCTATTTTCAGAGATTTGCGATTTTCTATCATTTTTTAAAAAGATTATTGAAATATTAAAGGGTGTGGAAGTAGGCCAGATATTATTAAAATAATCTGGTGTGTATTTGAGATTTTTTGAAATAAGTTTGAAAAAGATATTGAGATTAGCAAGGATTTCATGCTATTTTCAGAGATTAGCGATTTTCTATCATTTTTTAAAAACATTATTGAAAATTTAAAGGGTGTGGAAGTAGGCCAGAAATTATTAAAATAATATGGTGTATATTTGAGATTTTTTTACGCAAATTTGAAAAAGATAGAGATTAGCAACGATTTAATGCTATTTTCAGAGATTAGCGATTTTGTATCATTAAAAAAAAAAATTGAAATATTAAAGGGTGTGGAAGTAGGCCAGATATTATTAGAATAATCTGGTGTGTATTTGAGATTTTTTGAAACAAGTTTGAAAAAGATATTGAGATTAGCAAGGATTTCATGCTATTTTCAGAGATTAGCAATTTTCTATCATTTAAAAAAAAGTTTTATTTAAAAAGTAAAGGGTGTGGAAGTAGGCCAGACATTATTAGAATAATCTGGTGTATATTTGAGATTTTTTGACACAAGTTTGAAAAAGATATTGAGATTAGCAAGGATTTCATGCTATTTTCAGAGATTAGCGATTTTCTGTCATTCTTTTAAAAACATAATTGAAAAAGTAAAGGGTGTGGAAGTAGGCCAGACATTATTAGAATAATCTGGTGTGTATTTGAGATTTTTTGAAACAAGTTTGAAAAAGATATTGAGTTTAGCAAGGATTTCATGCTATTTTCAGAGATTAGCAATTTTTTTTATCATTTAAAAAAAAGTTTTATTTTAAAAGTAAAGGGTGTGGAAGTAGGCCAGACATTATTAGAATAATCTGGTGTATATTTGAGATTTTTTTACACAAGTTTGAAAAAGATATTGAGATTAGCAAGGATTTCATGCTATTTTCAGAGATTAGTGATTAATTGGAATCTTATTCAAAACTTTATTGGAAAAGTAAAGGTTGTGGAAGTAGGCCAGACATTATTAGAATAATCTGGTGTATATTTGAGATTTTCTGAAACAAGTTTGAAAAAAATATTGAGATTAGCAAGGATTTCATGCTATTTTCAGAGATTAGCGATTTTGTATCATTTTTTAAAAACATTATTGAAAAATTAAAGGGTGTGGAAGTAGGCCAGATATTATTAAAATAATCTGGTGTATATTTGAGATTTTTTGACACAAATTTGAAAAAGATAGAGATTAGCAACGATTTAATGCTATTTTCAGAGATTAGCGATTTTCTATCATTTAAAAAAAAAAAATATATATTAAAGGGTGTGGAAGTAGGCCAGACATTATTAGAATAATCTGGTGTGTATTTGAGATTTTTTGAAACAAGTTTGAAAAAGATATTGAGATTAGCAAGGATTTCATGCTATTTTCAGAGATTAGCGATTTTGTATTATTTTTTAAAAACATTATTGAAAGATTAAAGGGTGTGGAAGTAGGCCAGATATTATTAGAATAATCTGGTGTGTATTTGAGATTTTTTGAAACAAGTTTGAAAAAGATATTGAGATTAGCAAGGATTTCATGCTATTTTCAGAGATTAGCAATTTTCTATCATTTAAAAAAAAGTTTTATTTAAAAAGTAAAGGGTGTGGAAGTAGGCCGGACATTATTAGAATAATCTGGTGTATATTTGAGATTTTTTGACACAAGTTTGAAAAAGATATTGAGATTAGCAAGGATTTCATGCTATTTTCAGAGATTTGCGATTTTCTATCATTTTTTAAAAAGATTATTGAAATATTAAAGGGTGTGGAAGTAGGCCAGATATTATTAAAATAATCTGGTGTGTATTTGAGATTTTTTGAAATAAGTTTGAAAAAGATATTGAGATTAGCAAGGATTTCATGCTATTTTCAGAGATTTGCGATTTTCTATCATTTTTTAAAAAGATTATTGAAATATTAAAGGGTGTGGAAGTAGGCCAGATATTATTAAAATAATCTGGTGTGTATTTGAGATTTTTTGAAATAAGTTTGAAAAAGATATTGAGATTAGCAAGGATTTCATGCTGTTTTCAGAGATTAGCAATTTTCTTATAATTTAAAAAAAAGTTTTATTTAAAAAGTAAAGGGTGTGGAAGTAGGCCGGACATTATTAGAATAATCTGGTGTATATTTGAGATTTTTTGACACAAGTTTGAAAAAGATATTGAGATTAGCAAGGATTTCATGCTATTTTCAGAGATTAGCGATTTTGTATCATTTTTTAAAAACATTATTGAAAAATTAAAGGTTGTGGAAGTAAGCCAGATATTATTAAAATAATCTGGTGTATATTTGAGATTTTTTGACACAAATTTGAAAAGATATTGAGATTAGCAAGGATTTCATGCTATTTTCAGAGATTAGCGATTTTGTATCATTTTTTAAAAACATTATTGAAAAATTAAAGGGTGTGGAAGTAGGCCAGATATTATTAAAATAATCTGGTGTATATTTGAGATTTTTTGACACAAATTTGAAAAAGATAGAGATTAGCAACGATTTAATGCTATTTTCAGAGATTAGCGATTTTCTATCATTTAAAAAAAAAATATATATATTAAAGGGTGTGGAAGTAGGCCAGACATTATTAGAATAATCTGGTGTGTATTTGAGATTTTTTGAAACAAGTTTGAAAAAGATATTGAGATTAGCAAGGATTTCATGCTATTTTCAGAGATTAGCAATTTTCTATCATTTAAAAAAAAGTTTTATTTAAAAAGTAAAGGGTGTCGAAGTAGGCCAGACATTATTAGAATAATCTGGTGTATATTTGAGATTTTTTGACACAAGTTTGAAAAAGATATTGAGATTAGCAAGGATTTCATGCTATTTTCAGAGATTTGCGATTTTCTATCATTTTTTAAAAAGATTATTGAAATATTAAAGGGTGTGGAAGTAGGCCAGATATTATTAAAATAATCTGGTGTGTATTTGAGATTTTTTGAAATAAGTTTGAAAAAGATATTGAGATTAGCAAGGATTTCATGCTATTTTCAGAGATTTGCGATTTTCTATCATTTTTTTAAAAGATTATTGAAATATTAAAGGGTGTGGAAGTAGGCCAGATATTATTAAAATAATCTGGTGTGTATTTGAGATTTTTTGAAATAAGTTTGAAAAAGATATTGAGATTAGCAAGGATTTCATGCTATTTTCAGAGATTAGCGATTTTCTATCATTTTTTAAAAACATTATTGAAAATTTAAAGGGTGTGGAAGTAGGCCAGAAATTATTAAAATAATATGGTGTATATTTGAGATTTTTTTACGCAAATTTGAAAAAGATAGAGATTAGCAACGATTTAATGCTATTTTCAGAGATTAGCGATTTTGTATCATTTAAAAAAAAAATTGAAATATTAAAGGGTGTGGAAGTAGGCCAGATATTATTAGAATAATCTGGTGTGTATTTGAGATTTTTTGAAACAAGTTTGAAAAAGATATTGAGATTAGCAAGGATTTCATGCTATTTTCAGAGATTAGCAATTTTCTATCATTTAAAAAAAAGTTTTATTTAAAAAGTAAAGGGTGTGGAAGTAGGCCAGACATTATTAGAATAATCTGGTGTATATTTGAGATTTTTTGACACAAGTTTGAAAAAGATATTGAGATTAGCAAGGATTTCATGCTATTTTCAGAGATTAGCGATTTTCTGTCATTCTTTTAAAAACATAATTGAAATATTAAAGGGTGTGGAAGTAGGCCAGACATTATTAGAATAATCTGGTGTGTATTTGAGATTTTTTGAAACAAGTTTGAAAAAGATATTGAGTTTAGCAAGGATTTCATGCTATTTTCAGAGATTAGCAATTTTTTTTATCATTTAAAAAAAAGTTTTATTTTAAAAGTAAAGGGTGTGGAAGTAGGCCAGACATTATTAGAATAATCTGGTGTATATTTGAGATTTTTTTACACAAGTTTGAAAAAGATATTGAGATTAGCAAGGATTTCATGCTATTTTCAGAGATTAGTGATTAATTGGAATTTTATTCAAAACTTTATTGGAAAAGTAAAGGTTGTGGAAGTAGGCCAGACATTATTAGAATAATCTGGTGTATATTTGAGATTTTCTGAAACAAGTTTGAAAAAAATATTGAGATTAGCAAGGATTTCATGCTATTTTCAGAGATTAGCGATTTTGTATCATTTTTTAAAAACATTATTGAAAAATTAAAGGGTGTGGAAGTAGGCCAGATATTATTAAAATAATCTGGTGTATATTTGAGATTTTTTGACACAAATTTGAAAAAGATAGAGATTAGCAACGATTTAATGCTATTTTCAGAGATTAGCGATTTTCTATCATTTAAAAAAAAAAATATATATTAAAGGGTGTGGAAGTAGGCCAGACATTATTAGAATAATCTGGTGTGTATTTGAGATTTTTTGAAACAAGTTTGAAAAAGATATTGAGATTAGCAAGGATTTCATGCTATTTTCAGAGATTAGCGATTTTGTATTATTTTTTAAAAACATTATTGAAAGATTAAAGGGTGTGGAAGTAGGCCAGATATTATTAGAATAATCTGGTGTGTATTTGAGATTTTTTGAAACAAGTTTGAAAAAGATATTGAGATTAGCAAGGATTTCATGCTATTTTCAGAGATTAGCAATTTTCTATCATTTAAAAAAAAGTTTTATTTAAAAAGTAAAGGGTGTGGAAGTAGGCCGGACATTATTAGAATAATCTGGTGTATATTTGAGATTTTTTGACACAAGTTTGAAAAAGATATTGAGATTAGCAAGGATTTCATGCTATTTTCAGAGATTAGCGATTTTGTATCATTTTTTAAAAACATTATTGAAAAATTAAAGGTTGTGGAAGTAAGCCAGATATTATTAAAATAATCTGGTGTATATTTGAGATTTTTTGACACAAATTTGAAAAAATATTGAGATTAGCAAGGATTTCATGCTATTTTCAGAGATTAGCGATTTTGTATCATTTTTTAAAAACATTATTGAAAAATTAAAGGGTGTGGAAGTAGGCCAGATATTATTAAAATAATCTGGTGTATATTTGAGATTTTTTGACACAAATTTGAAAAAGATAGAGATTAGCAACGATTTAATGCTATTTTCAGAGATTAGCGATTTTCTATCATTTAAAAAAAAAATATATATATTAAAGGGTGTGGAAGTAGGCCAGACATTATTAGAATAATCTGGTGTGTATTTGAGATTTTTTGAAACAAGTTTGAAAAAGATATTGAGATTAGCAAGGATTTCATGCTATTTTCAGAGATTAGCAATTTTCTATCATTTAAAAAAAAGTTTTATTTAAAAAGTAAAGGGTGTCGAAGTAGGCCAGACATTATTAGAATAATCTGGTGTATATTTGAGATTTTTTGACACAAGTTTGAAAAAGATATTGAGATTAGCAAGGATTTCATGCTATTTTCAGAGATTTGCGATTTTCTATCATTTTTTAAAAAGATTATTGAAATATTAAAGGGTGTGGAAGTAGGCCAGATATTATTAAAATAATCTGGTGTGTATTTGAGATTTTTTGAAATAAGTTTGAAAAAGATATTGAGATTAGCAAGGATTTCATGCTATTTTCAGAGATTTGCGATTTTCTATCATTTTTTAAAAAGATTATTGAAATATTAAAGGGTGTGGAAGTAGGCCAGATATTATTAAAATAATCTGGTGTGTATTTGAGATTTTTTGAAATAAGTTTGAAAAAGATATTGAGATTAGCAAGGATTTCATGCTGTTTTCAGAGATTAGCAATTTTTTTATAATTTAAAAAAAAGTTTTATTTAAAAAGTAAAGGGTGTGGAAGTAGGCCGGACATTATTAGAATAATCTGGTGTATATTTGAGATTTTTTGACACAAGTTTGAAAAAGATATTGAGATTAGCAAGGATTTCATGCTATTTTCAGAGATTAGCGATTTTGTATCATTTTTTAAAAACATTATTGAAAAATTAAAGGTTGTGGAAGTAAGCCAGATATTATTAAAATAATCTGGTGTATATTTGAGATTTTTTGACACAAATTTGAAAAAATATTGAGATTAGCAAGGATTTCATGCTATTTTCAGAGATTAGCGATTTTGTATCATTTTTTAAAAACATTATTGAAAAATTAAAGGGTGTGGAAGTAGGCCAGATATTATTAAAATAATCTGGTGTATATTTGAGATTTTTTGACACAAATTTGAAAAAGATAGAGATTAGCAACGATTTAATGCTATTTTCAGAGATTAGCGATTTTCTATCATTTAAAAAAAATATATATATATTAAAGGGTGTGGAAGTAGGCCAGACATTATTAGAATAATCTGGTGTGTATTTGAGATTTTTTGAAATAAGTTTGAAAAAGATATTGAGATTAGCAAGGATTTCATGCTATTTTCAGAGATTTGCGATTTTCTATCATTTTTTTAAAAGATTATTGAAATATTAAAGGGTGTGGAAGTAGGCCAGATATTATTAAAATAATCTGGTGTGTATTTGAGATTTTTTGAAATAAGTTTGAAAAAGATATTGAGATTAGCAAGGATTTCATGCTATTTTCAGAGATTAGCGATTTTCTATCATTTTTTAAAAACATTATTGAAAATTTAAAGGGTGTGGAAGTAGGCCAGAAATTATTAAAATAATATGGTGTATATTTGAGATTTTTTTACGCAAATTTGAAAAAGATAGAGATTAGCAACGATTTAATGCTATTTTCAGAGATTAGCGATTTTGTATCATTTAAAAAAAAAATTGAAATATTAAAGGGTGTGGAAGTAGGCCAGATATTATTAGAATAATCTGGTGTGTATTTGAGATTTTTTGAAACAAGTTTGAAAAAGATATTGAGATTAGCAAGGATTTCATGCTATTTTCAGAGATTAGCAATTTTCTATCATTTAAAAAAAAGTTTTATTTAAAAAGTAAAGGGTGTGGAAGTAGGCCAGACATTATTAGAATAATCTGGTGTATATTTGAGATTTTTTGACACAAGTTTGAAAAAGATATTGAGATTAGCAAGGATTTCATGCTATTTTCAGAGATTAGCGATTTTCTGTCATTCTTTTAAAAACATAATTGAAATATTAAAGGGTGTGGAAGTAGGCCAGACATTATTAGAATAATCTGGTGTGTATTTGAGATTTTTTGAAACAAGTTTGAAAAAGATATTGAGTTTAGCAAGGATTTCATGCTATTTTCAGAGATTAGCAATTTTTTTTATCATTTAAAAAAAAGTTTTATTTTAAAAGTAAAGGGTGTGGAAGTAGGCCAGACATTATTAGAATAATCTGGTGTATATTTGAGATTTTTTTACACAAGTTTGAAAAAGATATTGAGATTAGCAAGGATTTCATGCTATTTTCAGAGATTAGTGATTAATTGGAATTTTATTCAAAACTTTATTGGAAAAGTAAAGGTTGTGGAAGTAGGCCAGACATTATTAGAATAATCTGGTGTATATTTGAGATTTTCTGAAACAAGTTTGAAAAAAATATTGAGATTAGCAAGGATTTCATGCTATTTTCAGAGATTAGCGATTTTGTATCATTTTTTAAAAACATTATTGAAAAATTAAAGGGTGTGGAAGTAGGCCAGATATTATTAAAATAATCTGGTGTATATTTGAGATTTTTTGACACAAATTTGAAAAAGATAGAGATTAGCAACGATTTAATGCTATTTTCAGAGATTAGCGATTTTCTATCATTTAAAAAAAAAAATATATATTAAAGGGTGTGGAAGTAGGCCAGACATTATTAGAATAATCTGGTGTGTATTTGAGATTTTTTGAAACAAGTTTGAAAAAGATATTGAGATTAGCAAGGATTTCATGCTATTTTCAGAGATTAGCGATTTTGTATTATTTTTTAAAAACATTATTGAAAGATTAAAGGGTGTGGAAGTAGGCCAGATATTATTAGAATAATCTGGTGTGTATTTGAGATTTTTTGAAACAAGTTTGAAAAAGATATTGAGATTAGCAAGGATTTCATGCTATTTTCAGAGATTAGCAATTTTCTATCATTTAAAAAAAAGTTTTATTTAAAAAGTAAAGGGTGTGGAAGTAGGCCGGACATTATTAGAATAATCTGGTGTATATTTGAGATTTTTTGACACAAGTTTGAAAAAGATATTGAGATTAGCAAGGATTTCATGCTATTTTCAGAGATTAGCGATTTTGTATCATTTTTTAAAAACATTATTGAAAAATTAAAGGTTGTGGAAGTAAGCCAGATATTATTAAAATAATCTGGTGTATATTTGAGATTTTTTGACACAAATTTGAAAAAATATTGAGATTAGCAAGGATTTCATGCTATTTTCAGAGATTAGCGATTTTGTATCATTTTTTAAAAACATTATTGAAAAATTAAAGGGTGTGGAAGTAGGCCAGATATTATTAAAATAATCTGGTGTATATTTGAGATTTTTTGACACAAATTTGAAAAAGATAGAGATTAGCAACGATTTAATGCTATTTTCAGAGATTAGCGATTTTCTATCATTTAAAAAAAATATATATATATTAAAGGGTGTGGAAGTAGGCCAGACATTATTAGAATAATCTGGTGTGTATTTGAGATTTTTTGAAACAAGTTTGAAAAAGATATTGAGATTAGCAAGGATTTCATGCTATTTTCAGAGATTAGCAATTTTCTATCATTTAAAAAAAAGTTTTATTTAAAAAGTAAAGGGTGTCGAAGTAGGCCAGACATTATTAGAATAATCTGGTGTATATTTGAGATTTTTTGACACAAGTTTGAAAAAGATATTGAGATTAGCAAGGATTTCATGCTATTTTCAGAGATTTGCGATTTTCTATCATTTTTTAAAAAGATTATTGAAATATTAAAGGGTGTGGAAGTAGGCCAGATATTATTAAAATAATCTGGTGTGTATTTGAGATTTTTTGAAATAAGTTTGAAAAAGATATTGAGATTAGCAAGGATTTCATGCTATTTTCAGAGATTTGCGATTTTCTATCATTTTTTAAAAAGATTATTGAAATATTAAAGGGTGTGGAAGTAGGCCAGATATTATTAAAATAATCTGGTGTGTATTTGAGATTTTTTGAAATAAGTTTGAAAAAGATATTGAGATTAGCAAGGATTTCATGCTGTTTTCAGAGATTAGCAATTTTTTTATAATTTAAAAAAAAGTTTTATTTAAAAAGTAAAGGGTGTGGAAGTAGGCCGGACATTATTAGAATAATCTGGTGTATATTTGAGATTTTTTGACACAAGTTTGAAAAAGATATTGAGATTAGCAAGGATTTCATGCTATTTTCAGAGATTAGCGATTTTGTATCATTTTTTAAAAACATTATTGAAAAATTAAAGGTTGTGGAAGTAAGCCAGATATTATTAAAATAATCTGGTGTATATTTGAGATTTTTTGACACAAATTTGAAAAAATATTGAGATTAGCAAGGATTTCATGCTATTTTCAGAGATTAGCGATTTTGTATCATTTTTTAAAAACATTATTGAAAAATTAAAGGGTGTGGAAGTAGGCCAGATATTATTAAAATAATCTGGTGTATATTTGAGATTTTTTGACACAAATTTGAAAAAGATAGAGATTAGCAACGATTTAATGCTATTTTCAGAGATTAGCGATTTTCTATCATTTAAAAAAAATATATATATATTAAAGGGTGTGGAAGTAGGCCAGACATTATTAGAATAATCTGGTGTGTATTTGAGATTTTTTGAAACAAGTTTGAAAAAGATATTGAGATTAGCAAGGATTTCCTGCTATTTTCAGAGATTAGCAATTTTCTATCATTTAAAAAAAAGTTTTATTTAAAAAGTAAAGGGTGTCGAAGTAGGCCAGACATTATTAGAATAATCTGGTGTATATTTGAGATTTTTTGACACAAGTTTGAAAAAGATATTGAGATTAGCAAGGATTTCATGCTATTTTCAGAGATTTGCGATTTTCTATCATTTTTTAAAAAGATTATTGAAATATTAAAGGGTGTGGAAGTAGGCCAGATATTATTAAAATAATCTGGTGTGTATTTGAGATTTTTTGAAATAAGTTTGAAAAAGATATTGAGATTAGCAAGGATTTCATGCTATTTTCAGAGATTTGCGATTTTCTATCATTTTTTAAAAAGATTATTGAAATATTAAAGGGTGTGGAAGTAGGCCAGATATTATTAAAATAATCTGGTGTGTATTTGAGATTTTTTGAAATAAGTTTGAAAAAGATATTGAGATTAGCAAGGATTTCATGCTGTTTTCAGAGATTAGCAATTTTTTTATAATTTAAAAAAAAGTTTTATTTAAAAAGTAAAGGGTGTGGAAGTAGGCCGGACATTATTAGAATAATCTGGTGTATATTTGAGATTTTTTGACACAAGTTTGAAAAAGATATTGAGATTAGCAAGGATTTCATGCTATTTTCAGAGATTAGCGATTTTGTATCATTTTTTAAAAACATTATTGAAAAATTAAAGGTTGTGGAAGTAAGCCAGATATTATTAAAATAATCTGGTGTATATTTGAGATTTTTTGACACAAATTTGAAAAAATATTGAGATTAGCAAGGATTTCATGCTATTTTCAGAGATTAGCGATTTTGTATCATTTTTTAAAAACATTATTGAAAAATTAAAGGGTGTGGAAGTAGGCCAGATATTATTAAAATAATCTGGTGTATATTTGAGATTTTTTGACACAAATTTGAAAAAGATAGAGATTAGCAACGATTTAATGCTATTTTCAGAGATTAGCGATTTTCTATCATTTAAAAAAAAAATATATATATTAAAGGGTGTGGAAGTAGGCCAGACATTATTAGAATAATCTGGTGTGTATTTGAGATTTTTTGAAACAAGTTTGAAAAAGATATTGAGATTAGCAAGGATTTCATGCTATTTTCAGAGATTAGCAATTTTCTATCATTTAAAAAAAAGTTTTATTTAAAAAGTAAAGGGTGTCGAAGTAGGCCAGACATTATTAGAATAATCTGGTGTATATTTGAGATTTTTTGACACAAGTTTGAAAAAGATATTGAGATTAGCAAGGATTTCATGCTATTTTCAGAGATTTGCGATTTTCTATCATTTTTTAAAAAGATTATTGAAATATTAAAGGGTGTGGAAGTAGGCCAGATATTATTAAAATAATCTGGTGTGTATTTGAGATTTTTTGAAATAAGTTTGAAAAAGATATTGAGATTAGCAAGGATTTCATGCTATTTTCAGAGATTTGCGATTTTCTATCATTTTTTAAAAAGATTATTGAAATATTAAAGGGTGTGGAAGTAGGCCAGATATTATTAAAATAATCTGGTGTGTATTTGAGATTTTTTGAAATAAGTTTGAAAAAGATATTGAGATTAGCAAGGATTTCATGCTATTTTCAGAGATTAGCGATTTTCTATCATTTTTTAAAAACATTATTGAAAATTTAAAGGGTGTGGAAGTAGGCCAGAAATTATTAAAATAATATGGTGTATATTTGAGATTTTTTTACGCAAATTTGAAAAAGATAGAGATTAGCAACGATTTAATGCTATTTTCAGAGATTAGCGATTTTGTATCATTTAAATTTTTTTTTGAAATATTAAAGGGTGTGGAAGTAGGCCAGATATTATTAGAATAATCTGGTGTGTATTTGAGATTTTTTGAAACAAGTTTGAAAAAGATATTGAGATTAGCAAGGATTTCATGCTATTTTCAGAGATTAGCAATTTTCTATCATTTAAAAAAAAGTTTTATTTAAAAAGTAAAGGGTGTGGAAGTAGGCCAGACATTATTAGAATAATCTGGTGTATATTTGAGATTTTTTGACACAAGTTTGAAAAAGATTTTGAGATTAGCAACGATTTCATGCTATTTTCAGAGATTAGCGATTTTGTATCATTTTTTAAAAACATTATTGAAAAATTAAAGGGTGTGGAAGTAAGCCAGATATTATTAAAATAATCTGGTGTATATTTGAGATTTTTTGACACAAATTTGAAAAAGATATTGAGATTAGCAACGATTTCATGCTATTTTCAGAGATTAGCGATTTTCTATCATTTTTTAAAAACATTATTGAAATATTAAAGGGTGTGGAAGTAGGCCAGACATTATTAGAATAATCTGGTGTATATTTGAGATTTTTTGAAACAAGTTTGAAAAAGATATTGAGATTAGCAAGGATTTCATGCTATTTTCAGAGATTAGTGATTAATTGGAATTTTATTCAAAACTTTATTGGAAAAGTAAAGGTTGTGGAAGTAGGCCAGACATTATTAGAATAATCTGGTGTATATTTGAGATTTTCTGAAACAAGTTTGAAAAAAATATTGAGATTAGCAAGGATTTCATGCTATTTTCAGAGATTAGCGATTTTGTATCATTTTTTAAAAACATTATTGAAAAATTAAAGGGTGTGGAAGTAGGCCAGATATTATTAAAATAATCTGGTGTATATTTGAGATTTTTTGACACAAATTTGAAAAAGATAGAGATTAGCAACGATTTAATGCTATTTTCAGAGATTAGCGATTTTCTATCATTTAAAAAAAAAAAAAATATATATATTAAAGGGTGTGGAAGTAGGCCAGACATTATTAGAATAATCTGGTGTGTATTTGAGATTTTTTGAAACAAGTTTGAAAAAGATATTGAGATTAGCAAGGATTTCATGCTATTTTCAGAGATTAGCGATTTTGTATTATTTTTTAAAAACATTATTGAAAGATTAAAGGGTGTGGAAGTAGGCCAGATATTATTAGAATAATCTGGTGTATATTTGAGATTTTTTGACACAAATTTGAAAAAGATAGAGATTAGCAACGATTTAATGCTATTTTCAGAGATTAGCGATTTTCTATCATTTAAAAAAAAAAAATATATATTAAAGGGTGTGGAAGTAGGCCAGACATTATTAGAATAATCTGGTGTGTATTTGAGATTTTTTGAAACAAGTTTGAAAAAGATATTGAGATTAGCAAGGATTTCATGCTATTTTCAGAGATTAGCAATTTTCTATCATTTAAAAAAAAGTTTTATTTAAAAAGTAAAGGGTGTCGAAGTAGGCCAGACATTATTAGAATAATCTGGTGTATATTTGAGATTTTTTGACACAAGTTTGAAAAAGATATTGAGATTAGCAAGGATTTCATGCTATTTTCAGAGATTTGCGATTTTCTATCATTTTTTTAAAAGATTATTGAAATATTAAAGGGTGTGGAAGTAGGCCAGATATTATTAAAATAATCTGGTGTGTATTTGAGATTTTTTGAAATAAGTTTGAAAAAGATATTGAGATTAGCAAGGATTTCATGCTATTTTCAGAGATTTGCGATTTTCTATCATTTTTTAAAAAGATTATTGAAATATTAAAGGGTGTGGAAGTAGGCCAGATATTATTAAAATAATCTGGTGTGTATTTGAGATTTTTTGAAATAAGTTTGAAAAAGATATTGAGATTAGCAAGGATTTCATGCTGTTTTCAGAGATTAGCAATTTTTTTATAATTTAAAAAAAAGTTTTATTTAAAAAGTAAAGGGTGTGGAAGTAGGCCGGACATTATTAGAATAATCTGGTGTATATTTGAGATTTTTTGACACAAGTTTGAAAAAGATATTGAGATTAGCAAGGATTTCATGCTATTTTCAGAGATTAGCGATTTTGTATCATTTTTTAAAAACATTATTGAAAAATTAAAGGTTGTGGAAGTAAGCCAGATATTATTAAAATAATCTGGTGTATATTTGAGATTTTTTGACACAAATTTGAAAAAATATTGAGATTAGCAAGGATTTCATGCTATTTTCAGAGATTAGCGATTTTGTATCATTTTTTAAAAACATTATTGAAAAATTAAAGGGTGTGGAAGTAGGCCAGATATTATTAAAATAATCTGGTGTATATTTGAGATTTTTTGACACAAATTTGAAAAAGATAGAGATTAGCAACGATTTAATGCTATTTTCAGAGATTAGCGATTTTCTATCATTTAAAAAAAATATATATATATTAAAGGGTGTGGAAGTAGGCCAGACATTATTAGAATAATCTGGTGTGTATTTGAGATTTTTTGAAACAAGTTTGAAAAAGATATTGAGATTAGCAAGGATTTCATGCTATTTTCAGAGATTAGCAATTTTCTATCATTTAAAAAAAAGTTTTATTTAAAAAGTAAAGGGTGTCGAAGTAGGCCAGACATTATTAGAATAATCTGGTGTATATTTGAGATTTTTTGACACAAGTTTGAAAAAGATATTGAGATTAGCAAGGATTTCATGCTATTTTCAGAGATTTGCGATTTTCTATCATTTTTTAAAAAGATTATTGAAATATTAAAGGGTGTGGAAGTAGGCCAGATATTATTAAAATAATCTGGTGTGTATTTGAGATTTTTTGAAATAAGTTTGAAAAAGATATTGAGATTAGCAAGGATTTCATGCTATTTTCAGAGATTTGCGATTTTCTATCATTTTTTAAAAAGATTATTGAAATATTAAAGGGTGTGGAAGTAGGCCAGATATTATTAAAATAATCTGGTGTGTATTTGAGATTTTTTGAAATAAGTTTGAAAAAGATATTGAGATTAGCAAGGATTTCATGCTATTTTCAGAGATTAGCGATTTTCTATCATTTTTTAAAAACATTATTGAAAATTTAAAGGGTGTGGAAGTAGGCCAGAAATTATTAAAATAATATGGTGTATATTTGAGATTTTTTTACGCAAATTTGAAAAAGATAGAGATTAGCAACGATTTAATGCTATTTTCAGAGATTAGCGATTTTGTATCATTTAAAATTTTTTTTGAAATATTAAAGGGTGTGGAAGTAGGCCAGATATTATTAGAATAATCTGGTGTGTATTTGAGATTTTTTGAAACAAGTTTGAAAAAGATATTGAGATTAGCAAGGATTTCATGCTATTTTCAGAGATTAGCAATTTTCTATCATTTAAAAAAAAGTTTTATTTAAAAAGTAAAGGGTGTGGAAGTAGGCCAGACATTATTAGAATAATCTGGTGTATATTTGAGATTTTTTGACACAAGTTTGAAAAAGATTTTGAGATTAGCAACGATTTCATGCTATTTTCAGAGATTAGCGATTTTGTATCATTTTTTAAAAACATTATTGAAAAATTAAAGGGTGTGGAAGTAAGCCAGATATTATTAAAATAATCTGGTGTATATTTGAGATTTTTTGACACAAATTTGAAAAAGATATTGAGATTAGCAACGATTTCATGCTATTTTCAGAGATTAGCGATTTTCTATCATTTTTTAAAAACATTATTGAAATATTAAAGGGTGTGGAAGTAGGCCAGACATTATTAGAATAATCTGGTGTGTATTTGAGATTTTTTGAAACAAGTTTGAAAAAGATATTGAGTTTAGCAAGGATTTCATGCTATTTTCAGAGATTAGCAATTTTTTTTATCATTTAAAAAAAAGTTTTATTTTAAAAGTAAAGGGTGTGGAAGTAGGCCAGACATTATTAGAATAATCTGGTGTATATTTGAGATTTTTTTACACAAGTTTGAAAAAGATATTGAGATTAGCAAGGATTTCATGCTATTTTCAGAGATTAGTGATTAATTGGAATTTTATTCAAAACTTTATTGGAAAAGTAAAGGTTGTGGAAGTAGGCCAGACATTATTAGAATAATCTGGTGTATATTTGAGATTTTTTGACACAAGTTTGAAAAAGATATTGAGATTAGCAAGGATTTCATGCTATTTTCAGAGTGTAGCAATTTTCTATCATTTTTTTAAAACATTGTTGAAATATTAAAGAGTGTGGAAGTAGGCCAGACATTATTAGAATAATCTGGTGGGTATTTGAGATTTTTTGAAACAAGTTTGAAAAAGATATTGAGATTAGCAAGGATTTCATGCAATTTTTATTTTATTTCTTTCAAGTTTTATTGAAAACTTAAAGGTTGTTGAAGTAGGCCAGACATTATTAGAATATTATGGTGTATATTTGAGATTTTTTGACACAAGTTTGAAAAAGATATTGAGATTAGCGAGGATTTCATGCTATTTTCATAGATTAACGATTAATTGGAATTTTATTCATTTCAATTCAAAACTTGATTGAAAAAATAAAGGGTGTGGAAGTAGGCCAGACATTAGTAGAATAATCTGGTGTATATTTGAGATTTTTTGACACAAGTTTGAAAAACATATTGAGATTAGCAAGGATTTCATGCTATTTTCAAAGATTAGCGATTTTGTATTATTTTTTAAAAACATTATTGAAAAATTAAAGGGTGTGGAAGTAGGCCAGATATTATAAAAATAATATGGTGTATATTTGAGATTTTTTGAAACAAGTTTGAAAAAGATATTGAGATTAGCAAGGATTTCATGCTATTTTCAGAGATTAGCGATTTTCTGTCATTTTTTTAAAACATTATTGAAAATTTAAAGGGTGTGGAAGTAGGCCAGAAATTATTAAAATAATATGGTGTATATTTGAGATTTTTTGACACAAATTAGAAAAAGATAGAGATTAGCAACGATTTAATGCTATTTTCAGAGATTAGCGATTTTCTATCATTTAAAAAAAAAAATGAAATTTTAAAGGGTGTGGAAGTAGGCCAGATATTATTAGAATAATCTGGTGTGTATTTGAGATTTTTTGAAACAAGTTTGAAAAAGATATTGAGATTAGCAAGGATTTCATGCTATTTTCAGAGATTAGCAATTTTCTATCATTTAAAAAAAAGTTTTATTTAAAAAGTAAAGGGTTTGGAAGTAGGCCAGACATTATTAGAATAATCTGGTGTATATTTGAGATTTTTTGACACAAGTTTGAAAAAGATATTGAGATTAGCAACGATTTAATGCTATTTTCAGAGATTAGCGATTTTGTATCATTTTTTAAAAACATTATTGAAAAATTAAAGGGTGTGGAAGTAAGCCAGATATTATTAAAATAATCTGGTGTATATTTGAGATTTTTTGACACAAATTTGAAAAAGATATTGAGATTAGCAACGATTTCATGCTATTTTCAGAGATTAGCGATTTTCTATCATTTTTTAAAAACATTATTGAAATATTAAAGGGTGTGGAAGTAGGCCAGACATTATTAGAATAATCTGGTGTGTATTTGAGATTTTTTGAAACAAGTTTGAAAAAGATATTGAGATTAGCAAGGATTTCATGCTATTTTCAGAGATTAGCAATTTTTTTATCATTTAAAAAAAGGTTTTATTTTAAAAGTAAAGGGTGTGGAAGTAGGCCAGACATTATTAGAATAATCTGGTGTATATTTGAGATTTTTTGACACAAGTTTGAAAAAGATATTTAGATTAGCAAGGATGTCATGCTATTTTCAGAGATTAGTGATTAATTGGAATTTTATTCAAAACTTTATTGGAAAAGTAAAGGTTGTGGAAGTAGGCCAGACATTATTAGAATAATCTGGTGTGTATTTGAGATTTTTTGAAACAAGTTTGAAAAAAATATTGAGATTAGCAAGGATTTCATGCTATTTTCAGAGATTAGCGATTTTGTATCATTTTTTAAAAACATTATTGAAAAATTAAAGGGTGTGGAAGTAGGCCAGACATTTTTAGAATAATCTGGTGTGTATTTGAGATTTTTTGAAACAAGTTTGAAAAAGATATTGAGTTTAGCAAGGATTTCATGCTATTTTCAGAGATTAGCAATTTTTTTATCATTTAAAAAAAAGTTTTATTTTAAAAGTAAAGGGTGTGGAAGTAGGCCAGACATTATTAGAATAATCTGGTGTATATTTGAGATTTTTTGACACAAGTTTGAAAAAGATATTGAGATTAGCAAGGATTTCATGCTATTTTCAGAGATTAGTGATTAATTGGAATTTTATTCAAAACTTTATTGGAAAAGTAAAGGGTGTGGAAGTAGGCCAGATATTATTAGAATAATCTGGTGTGTATTTGAGATTTTTTGAAACAAGTTTGAAAAAGATATTGAGATTAGCAAGGATTTCATGCTATTTTCAGAGATTAGCAATTTTCTATCATTTAAAAAAAAGATTTATTTAAAAAGTAAAGGGTGTGGAAGTAGGCCAGACATTATTAGAATAATCTGGTGTGTATTTGAGATTTTTTGAAACAAGTTTGAAAAAGATATTGAGTTTAGCAAGGATTTCATGCTATTTTCAGTGTATATTTGAGATTTTTTGACACAAATTTGAAAAAGATATTGAGATTAGCAACGATTTCATGCTATTTTCAGAGATTAGCGATTTTCTATCATTTTTTAAAAACATTATTGAAATATTAAAGGGTGTGGAAGTAGGCCAGACATTATTAGAATAATCTGGTGTGTATTTGAGATTTTTTGAAACAAGCTTGAAAAAGATATTGAGATTAGCAAGGATTTCATGCTATTTTCAGAGATTAGCAATTTTTTTATCATTTAAAAAAAAGTTTTATTTTAAAAGTAAAGGGTGTGGAAGTAGGCCAGACATTATTAGAATAATCTGGTGTGTATTTGAGATTTTTTGAAACAAGTTTGAAAAAAATATTGAGATTAGCAAGGATTTCATGCTATTTTCAGAGATTAGCGATTTTGTATCATTTTTTAAAAACATTATTGAAAAATTAAAGGGTGTGGAAGTAGGCCAGACATTTTTAGAATAATCTGGTGTGTATTTGAGATTTTTTGAAACAAGTTTGAAAAAGATATTGAGTTTAGCAAGGATTTCATGCTATTTTCAGAGATTAGCAATTTTTTTATCATTTAAAAAAAAGTTTTCTTTTAAAAGTAAAGGGTGTGGAAGTAGGCCAGACATTATTAGAATAATCTGGTGTATATTTGAGATTTTTTGACACAAGTTTGAAAAAGATATTGAGATTAGCAAGGATTTCATGCTATTTTCAGAGATTAGTGATTAATTGGAATTTTATTCAAAACTTTATTGGAAAAGTAAAGGGTGTGGAAGTAGGCCAAATATTATTAGAATAATCTGGTGTGTATTTGAGATTTTTTGAAACAAGTTTGAAAAAGATATTGAGATTAGCAAGGATTTCATGCTATTTTCAGAGATTAGCAATTTTCTATCATTTAAAAAAAAGATTTATTTAAAAAGTAAAGGGTGTGGAAGTAGGCCAGACATTATTAGAATAATCTGGTGTGTATTTGAGATTTTTTGAAACAAGTTTGAAAAAGATATTGAGTTTAGCAAGGATTTCATGCTATTTTCAGTGTATATTTGAGATTTTTTGACACAAATTTGAAAAAGATATTGAGATTAGCAACGATTTCATGCTATTTTCAGAGATTAGCGATTTTCTATCATTTTTTAAAAACATTATTGAAATATTAAAGGGTGTGGAAGTAGGCCAGACATTATTAGAATAATCTGGTGTGTATTTGAGATTTTTTGAAACAAGTTTGAAAAAGATATTGAGATTAGCAAGGATTTCATGCTATTTTCAGAGATTAGCAATTTTTTTATCATTTAAAAAAAAGTTTTATTTTAAAAGTAAAGGGTGTGGAAGTAGGCCAGACATTATTAGAATAATCTGGTGTATATTTGAGATTTTTTGACACAAGTTTGAAAAAGATATTGAGATTAGCAAGGATTTCATGCTATTTTCAGAGATTAGTGATTAATTGGAATTTTATTCAAAACTTTATTGGAAAAGTAAAGGTTGTGGAAGTAGGCCAGACATTATTAGAATAATCTGGTGTGTATTTGAGATTTTTTGAAACAAGTTTGAAAAAAATATTGAGATTAGCAAGGATTTCATGCTATTTTCAGAGATTAGCGATTTTGTATCATTTTTTAAAAACATTATTGAAAAATTAAAGGGTGTGGAAGTAGGCCAGACATTTTTAGAATAATCTGGTGTGTATTTGAGATTTTTTGAAACAAGTTTGAAAAAGATATTGAGTTTAGCAAGGATTTCATGCTATTTTCAGAGATTAGCAATTTTTTTATCATTTAAAAAAAAGTTTTATTTTAAAAGTAAAGGGTGTGGAAGTAGGCCAGACATTATTAGAATAATCTGGTGTATATTTGAGATTTTTTGACACAAGTTTGAAAAAGATATTGAGATTAGCAAGGATTTCATGCTATTTTCAGAGATTAGTGATTAATTGGAATTTTATTCAAAACTTTATTGGAAAAGTAAAGGGTGTGGAAGTAGGCCAGATATTATTAGAATAATCTGGTGTGTATTTGAGATTTTTTGAAACAAGTTTGAAAAAGATATTGAGATTAGCAAGGATTTCATGCTATTTTCAGAGATTAGCAATTTTCTATCATTTAAAAAAAAGATTTATTTAAAAAGTAAAGGGTGTGGAAGTAGGCCAGACATTATTAGAATAATCTGGTGTGTATTTGAGATTTTTTGAAACAAGTTTGAAAAAGATATTGAGTTTAGCAAGGATTTCATGCTATTTTCAGTGTATATTTGAGATTTTTTGACACAAATTTGAAAAAGATATTGAGATTAGCAACGATTTCATGCTATTTTCAGAGATTAGCGATTTTCTATCATTTTTTAAAAACATTATTGAAATATTAAAGGGTGTGGAAGTAGGCCAGACATTATTAGAATAATCTGGTGTGTATTTGAGATTTTTTGAAACAAGCTTGAAAAAGATATTGAGATTAGCAAGGATTTCATGCTATTTTCAGAGATTAGCAATTTTTTTATCATTTAAAAAAAAGTTTTATTTTAAAAGTAAAGGGTGTGGAAGTAGGCCAGACATTATTAGAATAATCTGGTGTGTATTTGAGATTTTTTGAAACAAGTTTGAAAAAAATATTGAGAT
The DNA here is from genome assembly GCF_038355195.1 of Osmerus mordax. Lineage (NCBI taxonomy): Eukaryota > Metazoa > Chordata > Actinopteri > Osmeriformes > Osmeridae > Osmerus > Osmerus mordax. Next base: position 15,190,268 of record NC_090055.1, read on the forward strand.
TAGCAAGGATTTCATGCTATTTTCAGAGATTAGCGATTTTGTATCATTTTTTAAAAACATTATTGAAAAATTAAAGGGTGTGGAAGTAGGCCAGACATTTTTAGAATAATCTGGTGTGTATTTGAGATTTTTTGAAACAAGTTTGAAAAAGATATTGAGTTTAGCAAGGATTTCATGCTATTTTCAGAGATTAGCAATTTTTTTATCATTTAAAAAAAAGTTTTATTTTAAAAGTAAAGGGTGTGGAAGTAGGCCAGACATTATTAGAATAATCTGGTGTATATTTGAGATTTTTTGACACAAGTTTGAAAAAGATATTGAGATTAGCAAGGATTTCATGCTATTTTCAGAGATTAGTGATTAATTGGAATTTTATTCAAAACTTTATTGGAAAAGTAAAGGTTGTGGAAGTAGGCCAGACATTATTAGAATAATCTGGTGTGTATTTGAGATTTTTTGAAACAAGTTTGAAAAAAATATTGAGATTAGCAAGGATTTCATGCTATTTTCAGAGATTAGCGATTTTGTATCATTTTTTAAAAACATTATTGAAAAATTAAAGGGTGTGGAAGTAGGCCAGACATTTTTAGAATAATCTGGTGTGTATTTGAGATTTTTTGAAACAAGTTTGAAAAAGATATTGAGTTTAGCAAGGATTTCATGCTATTTTCAGAGATTAGCAATTTTTTTATCATTTAAAAAAAAGTTTTATTTTAAAAGTAAAGGGTGTGGAAGTAGGCCAGACATTATTAGAATAATCTGGTGTATATTTGAGATTTTTTGACACAAGTTTGAAAAAGATATTGAGATTAGCAAGGATTTCATGCTATTTTCAGAGATTAGTGATTAATTGGAATTTTATTCAAAACTTTATTGGAAAAGTAAAGGGTGTGGAAGTAGGCCAGATATTATTAGAATAATCTGGTGTGTATTTGAGATTTTTTGAAACAAGTTTGAAAAAGATATTGAGATTAGCAAGGATTTCATGCTATTTTCAGAGATTAGCAATTTTCTATCATTTAAAAAAAAGATTTATTTAAAAAGTAAAGGGTGTGGAGGTAGGCCAGACATTATTAGAATAATCTGGTGTGTATTTGAGATTTTTTGAAACAAGTTTGAAAAAGATATTGAGTTTAGCAAGGATTTCATGCTATTTTCAGTGTATATTTGAGATTTTTTGACACAAATTTGAAAAAGATATTGAGATTAGCAACGATTTCATGCTATTTTCAGAGATTAGCGATTTTCTATCATTTTTTAAAAACATTATTGAAATATTAAAGGGTGTGGAAGTAGGCCAGACATTATTAGAATAATCTGGTGTGTATTTGAGATTTTTTGAAACAAGCTTGAAAAAGATATTGAGATTAGCAAGGATTTCATGCTATTTTCAGAGATTAGCAATTTTTTTATCATTTAAAAAAAAGTTTTATTTTAAAAGTAAAGGGTGTGGAAGTAGGCCAGACATTATTAGAATAATCTGGTGTATATTTGAGATTTTTTGACACAAGTTTGAAAAAGATATTGAGATTAGCAAGGATTTCATGCTATTTTCAGAGATTAGTGATTAATTGGAATTTTATTCAAAACTTTATTGGAAAAGTAAAGGGTGTGGAAGTAGGCCAGATATTATTAGAATAATCTGGTGTGTATTTGAGATTTTTTGAAACAAGTTTGAAAAAGATATTGAGATTAGCAAGGATTTCATGCTATTTTCAGAGATTAGCAATTTTCTATCATTTAAAAAAAAGATTTATTTAAAAAGTAAAGGGTGTGGAAGTAGGCCAGACATTATTAGAATAATCTGGTGTGTATTTGAGATTTTTTGAAACAAGTTTGAAAAAGATATTGAGTTTAGCAAGGATTTCATGCTATTTTCAGTGTATATTTGAGATTTTTTGACACAAATTTGAAAAAGATATTGAGATTAGCAACGATTTCATGCTATTTTCAGAGATTAGCGATTTTCTATCATTTTTTAAAAACATTATTGAAATATTAAAGGGTGTGGAAGTAGGCCAGACATTATTAGAATAATCTGGTGTGTATTTGAGATTTTTTGAAACAAGTTTGAAAAAGATATTGAGATTAGCAAGGATTTCATGCTATTTTCAGAGATTAGCAATTTTTTTATCATTTAAAAAAAAGTTTAATTTTAAAAGTAAAGGGTGTGGAAGTAGGCCAGACATTATTAGAATAATCTGGTGTATATTTGAGATTTTTTGACACAAGTTTGAAAAAGATATTGAGATTAGCAAGGATTTCATGCTATTTTCAGAGATTAGTGATTAATTGGAATTTTATTCAAAACTTTATTGGAAAAGTAAAGGGTGTGGAAGTAGGCCAGATATTATTAGAATAATCTGGTGTGTATTTGAGATTTTTTGAAACAAGTTTGAAAAAGATATTGAGTTTAGCAAGGATTTCATGCTATTTTCAGTGTATATTTGAGATTTTTTGACACAAATTTGAAAAAGATATTGAGATTAGCAACGATTTCATGCTATTTTCAGAGATTAGCGATTTTCTATCATTTTTTAAAAACATTATTGAAATATTAAAGGGTGTGGAAGTAGGCCAGACATTATTAGAATAATCTGGTGTGTATTTGAGATTTTTTGAAACAAGTTTGAAAAAGATATTGAGATTAGCAAGGATTTCATGCTATTTTCAGAGATTAGCAATTTTTTTATCATTTAAAAAAAAGTTTAATTTTAAAAGTAAAGGGTGTGGAAGTAGGCCAGACATTATTAGAATAATCTGGTGTGTATTTGAGATTTTTTGAAACAAGTTTGAAAAAGATATTGAGATTAGCAAGGATTTCATGCTATTTTCAGAGATTAGCAATTTTTTTATCATTTAAAAAAAAGTTTTATTTTAAAAGTAAAGGGTGTGGAAGTAGGCCAGACATTATTAGAATAATCTGGTGTATATTTGAGATTTTTTGACACAAGTTTGAAAAAGATATTGAGATTAGCAAGGATTTCATGCTATTTTCAGAGATTAGTGATTAATTGGAATTTTATTCAAAACTTTATTGGAAAAGTAAAGGTTGTGGAAGTAGGCCAGACATTATTAGAATAATCTGGTGTGTATTTGAGATTTTTTGAAACAAGTTTGAAAAAAATATTGAGATTAGCAAGGATTTCATGCTATTTTCAGAGATTAGCGATTTTGTATCATTTTTTAAAAACATTATTGAAAAATTAAAGGGTGTGGAAGTAGGCCAGACATTTTTAGAATAATCTGGTGTGTATTTGAGATTTTTTGAAACAAGTTTGAAAAAGATATTGAGTTTAGCAAGGATTTCATGCTATTTTCAGAGATTAGCAATTTTTTTATCATTTAAAAAAAAGTTTTATTTTAAAAGTAAAGGGTGTGGAAGTAGGCCAGACATTATTAGAATAATCTGGTGTATATTTGAGATTTTTTGACACAAGTTTGAAAAAGATATTGAGATTAGCAAGGATTTCATGCTATTTTCAGAGATTAGTGATTAATTGGAATTTTATTCAAAACTTTATTGGAAAAGTAAAGGGTGTGGAAGTAGGCCAGATATTATTAGAATAATCTGGTGTGTATTTGATATTTTTTGAAACAAGTTTGAAAAAGATATTGAGATTAGCAAGGATTTCATGCTATTTTCAGAGATTAGCAATTTTCTATCATTTAAAAAAAAGATTTATTTAAAAAGTAAAGGGTGTGGAAGTAGGCCAGACATTATTAGAATAATCTGGTGTGTATTTGAGATTTTTTGAAACAAGTTTGAAAAAGATATTGAGTTTAGCAAGGATTTCATGCTATTTTCAGTGTATATTTGAGATTTTTTGACACAAATTTGAAAAAGATATTGAGATTAGCAACGATTTCATGCTATTTTCAGAGATTAGCGATTTTCTATCATTTTTTAAAAACATTATTGAAATATTAAAGGGTGTGGAAGTAGGCCAGACATTATTAGAATAATCTGGTGTGTATTTGAGATTTTTTGAAACAAGCTTGAAAAAGATATTGAGATTAGCAAGGATTTCATGCTATTTTCAGAGATTAGCAATTTTTTTATCATTTAAAAAAAAGTTTTATTTTAAAAGTAAAGGGTGTGGAAGTAGGCCAGACATTATTAGAATAATCTGGTGTATATTTGAGATTTTTTGACACAAGTTTGAAAAAGATATTGAGATTAGCAAGGATTTCATGCTATTTTCAGAGATTAGTGATTATTGGAATTTTATTCAAAACTTTATTGGAAAAGTAAAGGGTGTGGAAGTAGGCCAGATATTATTAGAATAATCTGGTGTGTATTTGAGATTTTTTGAAACAAGTTTGAAAAAGATATTGAGATTAGCAAGGATTTCATGCTATTTTCAGAGATTAGCAATTTTCTATCATTTAAAAAAAAGATTTATTTAAAAAGTAAAGGGTGTGGAAGTAGGCCAGACATTATTAGAATAATCTGGTGTGTATTTGAGATTTTTTGAAACAAGTTTGAAAAAGATATTGAGTTTAGCAAGGATTTCATGCTATTTTCAGTGTATATTTGAGATTTTTTGACACAAATTTGAAAAAGATATTGAGATTAGCAACGATTTCATGCTATTTTCAGAGATTAGCGATTTTCTATCATTTTTTAAAAACATTATTGAAATATTAAAGGGTGTGGAAGTAGGCCAGACATTATTAGAATAATCTGGTGTGTATTTGAGATTTTTTGAAACAAGTTTGAAAAAGATATTGAGATTAGCAAGGATTTCATGCTATTTTCAGAGATTAGCAATTTTCTATCATTTAAAAAAAAGATTTATTTAAAAAGTAAAGGGTGTGGAAGTAGGCCAGACATTATTAGAATAATCTGGTGTGTATTTGAGATTTTTTGAAACAAGTTTGAAAAAGATATTGAGTTTAGCAAGGATTTCATGCTATTTTCAGTGTATATTTGAGATTTTTTGACACAAATTTGAAAAAGATATTGAGATTAGCAACGATTTCATGCTATTTTCAGAGATTAGCGATTTTCTATCATTTTTTAAAAACATTATTGAAATATTAAAGGGTGTGGAAGTAGGCCAGACATTATTAGAATAATCTGGTGTGTATTTGAGATTTTTTGAAACAAGTTTGAAAAAGATATTGAGATTAGCAAGGATTTCATGCTATTTTCAGAGATTAGCAATTTTTTTATCATTTAAAAAAAAGTTTAATTTTAAAAGTAAAGGGTGTGGAAGTAGGCCAGACATTATTAGAATAATCTGGTGTGTATTTGAGATTTTTTGAAACAAGTTTGAAAAAGATATTGAGATTAGCAAGGATTTCATGCTATTTTCAGAGATTAGCAATTTTTTTATCATTTAAAAAAAAGTTTTATTTTAAAAGTAAAGGGTGTGGAAGTAGGCCAGACATTATTAGAATAATCTGGTGTATATTTGAGATTTTTTGACACAAGTTTGAAAAAGATATTGAGATTAGCAAGGATTTCATGCTATTTTCAGAGATTAGTGATTCATTGGAATTTTATTCAAAACTTTATTGGAAAAGTAAAGGTTGTGGAAGTAGGCCAGACATTATTAGAATAATCTGGTGTGTATTTGAGATTTTTTGAAACAAGTTTGAAAAAAATATTGAGATTAGCAAGGATTTCATGCTATTTTCAGAGATTAGCGATTTTGTATCATTTTTTAAAAACATTATTGAAAAATTAAAGGGTGTGGAAGTAGGCCAGACATTTTTAGAATAATCTGGTGTGTATTTGAGATTTTTTGAAACAAGTTTGAAAAAGATATTGAGTTTAGCAAGGATTTCATGCTATTTTCAGAGATTAGCAATTTTTTTATCATTTAAAAAAAAGTTTTATTTTAAAAGTAAAGGGTGTGGAAGTAGGCCAGACATTATTAGAATAATCTGGTGTATATTTGAGATTTTTTGACACAAGTTTGAAAAAGATATTGAGATTAGCAAGGATTTCATGCTATTTTCAGAGATTAGTGATTAATTGGAATTTTATTCAAAACTTTATTGGAAAAGTAAAGGGTGTGGAAGTAGGCCAGATATTATTAGAATAATCTGGTGTGTATTTGAGATTTTTTGAAACAAGTTTGAAAAAGATATTGAGATTAGCAAGGATTTCATGCTATTTTCAGAGATTAGCAATTTTCTATCATTTAAAAAAAAGATTTATTTAAAAAGTAAAGGGTGTGGAAGTAGGCCAGACATTATTAGAATAATCTGGTGTGTATTTGAGATTTTTTGAAACAAGTTTGAAAAAGATATTGAGTTTAGCAAGGATTTCATGCTATTTTCAGTGTATATTTGAGATTTTTTGACACAAATTTGAAAAAGATATTGAGATTAGCAACGATTTCATGCTATTTTCAGAGATTAGCAATTTTTTTATCATTTAAAAAAAAGTTTTATTTTAAAAGTAAAGGGTGTGGAAGTAGGCCAGACATTATTAGAATAATCTGGTGTGTATTTGAGATTTTTTGAAACAAGTTTGAAAAAGATATTGAGATTAGCAAGGATTTCATGCTATTTTCAGAGATTAGCAATTTTTTTATCATTTAAAAAAAAGTTTTATTTTAAAAGTAAAGGGTGTGGAAGTAGGCCAGACATTATTAGAATAATCTGGTGTATATTTGAGATTTTTTGACACAAGTTTGAAAAAGATATTGAGATTAGCAAGGATTTCATGCTATTTTCAGAGATTAGTGATTAATTGGAATTTTATTCAAAACTTTATTGGAAAAGTAAAGGTTGTGGAAGTAGGCCAGACATTATTAGAATAATCTGGTGTGTATTTGAGATTTTTTGAAACAAGTTTGAAAAAAATATTGAGATTAGCAAGGATTTCATGCTATTTTCAGAGATTAGCGATTTTGTATCATTTTTTAAAAACATTATTGAAAAATTAAAGGGTGTGGAAGTAGGCCAGACATTATTAGAATAATCTGGTGTGTATTTGAGATTTCTTGAAACAAGTTTGAAAAAGATATTGAGTTTAGCAAGGATTTCATGCTATTTTCAGAGATTAGCAATTTTTTTATCATTTAAAAAAAAGTTTTATTTTAAAAGTAAAGGGTGTGGAAGTAGGCCAGACATTATTAGAATAATCTGGTGTATATTTGAGATTTTTTGACACAAGTTTGAAAAAGATATTGATATTAGCAAGGATTTCATGCTATTTTCAGAGATTAGTGATTAATTGGAATTTTATTCAAAACTTTATTGGAAAAGTAAAGGGTGTGGAAGTAGGCCAGATATTATTAAAATAATATGGTGTATATTTGAGATTTTTTGACACAAATTTGAAAAAGATAGAGATTAGCAACGATTTAATGCTATTTTCAGAGATAAGCGATTTTCTATCATAAAAAAAAAAAAGAAATATTAAAGGGTGTGGAAGTAGGCCAGACATTATTAGAATAATCTGGTGTGTATTTGAGATTTTTTGAAACAAGTTTGAAAAAGATATTGAGATTAGCAAGGATTTCATGCTATTTTCAGAGATTGGCGATTAATTGGAATTTTATTCAAAACTTTATTGGAAAAGTAAAGGTTGTGGAAGTAGGCCAGACATTATTAGAATAATCTGGTGTGTATTTGAGATTTTTTGAAACAAGTTTGAAAAAAATATTGAGATTAGCAAGGATTTCATGCTATTTTCAGAGATTAGCGATTTTGTATCATTTTTTAAAAACATTATTGAAAAATTAAAGGGTGTGGAAGTAGGCCAGACATTATTAGAATAATCTGGTGTGTATTTGAGATTTTTTGAAACAAGTTTGAAAAAAATATTGAGATTAGCAAGGATTTCATGCTATTTTCAGAGATTAGCGATTTTGTATCATTTTTTAAAAACATTATTTAAAAAGTAAAGGGTGTGGAAGTAGGCCAGACATTATTAGAATAATATGGTGTATATTTGAGATTTTTTGACACAAGTTTGAAAAAGATATTGAGATTAGCAACGATTTAATGCTATTTTCAGAGATTAGCGATTTTGTATCATTTTTTTAAAAGATTATTGAAATATTAAAGGGTGTGGAAGTAGGCCAGATATTATTAAAATAATCTGGTGTGTATTTGAGATTTTTTGAAATAAGTTTGAAAAAGATATTGAGATTAGCAAGGATTTCATGCTATTTTCAGAGATTAGTGATTAATTGGAATTTTATTCAAAACTTTATTGGAAAAGTAAAGGTTGTGGAAGTAGGCCAGACATTATTAGAATAATCTGGTGTGTATTTGAGATTTTTTGAAACAAGTTTGAAAAAAATATTGAGATTAGCAAGGATTTCATGCTATTTTCAGAGATTAGCGATTTTGTATCATTTTTTAAAAACATTATTGAAAAATTAAAGGGTGTGGAAGTAGGCCAGACATTATTAGAATAATCTGGTGTGTATTTGAGATTTTTTGAAACAAGTTTGAAAAAGATATTGAGTTTAGCAAGGATTTCATGCTATTTTCAGAGATTAGCAATTTTTTTATCATTTAAAAAAAAGTTTTATTTTAAAAGTAAAGGGTGTGGAAGTAGGCCAGACATTATTAGAATAATCTGGTGTGTATTTGAGATTTTTTGAAACAAGTTTGAAAAAGATATTGAGATTAGCAAGGATTTCATGCTATTTTCAGAGATTAGCAATTTTTTTATCATTTAAAAAAAAGTTTTATTTTAAAAGTAAAGGGTGTGGAAGTAGGCCAGACATTATTAGAATAATCTGGTGTATATTTGAGATTTTTTGACACAAGTTTGAAAAAGATATTGAGATTAGCAAGGATTTCATGCTATTTTCAGAGATTAGTGATTAATTGGAATTTTATTCAAAACTTTATTGGAAAAGTAAAGGTTGTGGAAGTAGGCCAGACATTATTAGAATAATCTGGTGTGTATTTGAGATTTTTTGAAACAAGTTTGAAAAAAATATTGAGATTAGCAAGGATTTCATGCTATTTTCAGAGATTAGCGATTTTGTATCATTTTTTAAAAACATTATTGAAAAATTAAAGGGTGTGGAAGTAGGCCAGACATTATTAGAATAATCTGGTGTGTATTTGAGATTTCTTGAAACAAGTTTGAAAAAGATATTGAGTTTAGCAAGGATTTCATGCTATTTTCAGAGATTAGCAATTTTTTTATCATTTAAAAAAAAGTTTTATTTTAAAAGTAAAGGGTGTGGAAGTAGGCCAGACATTATTAGAATAATCTGGTGTGTATTTGAGATTTTTTGACACAAGTTTGAAAAAGATATTGATATTAGCAAGGATTTCATGCTATTTTCAGAGATTAGTGATTAATTGGAATTTTATTCAAAACTTTATTGGAAAAGTAAAGGGTGTGGAAGTAGGCCAGATATTATTAAAATAATATGGTGTATATTTGAGATTTTTTGACACAAATTTGAAAAAGATAGAGATTAGCAACGATTTAATGCTATTTTCAGAGATAAGCGATTTTCTATCATAAAAAAAAAAAAGAAATATTAAAGGGTGTGGAAGTAGGCCAGACATTATTAGAATAATCTGGTGTGTATTTGAGATTTTTTGAAACAAGTTTGAAAAAGATATTGAGATTAGCAAGGATTTCATGCTATTTTCAGAGATTGGCGATTAATTGGAATTTTATTCAAAACTTTATTGGAAAAGTAAAGGTTGTGGAAGTAGGCCAGACATTATTAGAATAATCTGGTGTGTATTTGAGATTTTTTGAAACAAGTTTGAAAAAAATATTGAGATTAGCAAGGATTTCATGCTATTTTCAGAGATTAGCGATTTTGTATCATTTTTTAAAAACATTATTGAAAAATTAAAGGGTGTGGAAGTAGGCCAGACATTATTAGAATAATCTGGTGTGTATTTGAGATTTTTTGAAACAAGTTTGAAAAAAATATTGAGATTAGCAAGGATTTCATGCTATTTTCAGAGATTAGCGATTTTGTATCATTTTTTAAAAACATTATTTAAAAAGTAAAGGGTGTGGAAGTAGGCCAGACATTATTAGAATAATATGGTGTATATTTGAGATTTTTTGACACAAGTTTGAAAAAGATATTGAGATTAGCAACGATTTAATGCTATTTTCAGAGATTAGCGATTTTGTATCATTTTTTTAAAAGATTATTGAAATATTAAAGGGTGTGGAAGTAGGCCAGATATTATTAAAATAATCTGGTGTGTATTTGAGATTTTTTGAAATAAGTTTGAAAAAGATATTGAGATTAGCAAGGATTTCATGCTATTTTCAGAGATTAGTGATTAATTGGAATTTTATTCAAAACTTTATTGGAAAAGTAAAGGTTGTGGAAGTAGGCCAGACATTATTAGAATAATCTGGTGTGTATTTGAGATTTTTTGAAACAAGTTTGAAAAAAATATTGAGATTAGCAAGGATTTCATGCTATTTTCAGAGATTAGCGATTTTGTATCATTTTTTAAAAACATTATTGAAAAATTAAAGGGTGTGGAAGTAGGCCAGACATTATTAGAATAATCTGGTGTATATTTGAGATTTTTTGACACAAGTTTGAAAAAGATATTGAGATTAGCAAGGATTTCATGCTATTTTCAGAGATTAGTGATTAATTGGAATTTTATTCAAAACTTTATTGGAAAAGTAAAGGTTGTGGAAGTAGGCCAGACATTATTAGAATAATCTGGTGTGTATTTGAGATTTTTTGAAACAAGTTTGAAAAAAATATTGAGATTAGCAAGGATTTCATGCTATTTTCAGAGATTAGCGATTTTGTATCATTTTTTAAAAACATTATTGAAAAATTAAAGGGTGTGGAAGTAGGCCAGACATTATTAGAATAATCTGGTGTATATTTGAGATTTTTTGACACAAGTTTGAAAAAGATATTGAGATTAGCAAGGATTTCATGCTATTTTCAGAGATTAGTGATTAATTGGAATTTTATTCAAAACTGTATTGGAAAAGTAAAGGTTGTGGAAGTAGGCCAGACATTATTAGAATAATCTGGTGTGTATTTGAGATTTTTTGAAACAAGTTTGAAAAAAATATTGAGATTAGCAAGGATTTCATGCTATTTTCAGAGATTAGCGATTTTGTATTATTTTTTAAAAACATTATTGAAAATTTAAAGGGTGTGGAAGTAGGCCAGAAATTATTAAAATAATATGGTGTATATTTGAGATTTTTTTACACAAATTTGAAAAAGATAGAGATTAGCAACGATTTCATGCTATTTTCAGAGATTAGCGATTTTCTATCATTTTTTAAAAACATTATTGAAATATTAAAGGGTGTGGAAGTAGGCCAGACATTATTAGAATAATCTGGTGTGTATTTGAGATTTTTTGAAACAAGTTTGAAAAAGATATTGAGATTAGCAAGGATTTCATGCTATTTTCAGAGATTAGTGATTAATTGGAATTTTATTCAAAACTTTATTGGAAAAGTAAAGGTTGTGGAAGTAGGCCAGATATTATTAAAATAATCTGGTGTATATTTGAGATTTTTTGACACAAATTTGAAAAAGATATTGAGATTAGCAACGATTTCATGCTATTTTCAGAGATTAGCGATTTTCTATCATTTTTTAAAAACATTATTGAAATATTAAAGGGTGTGGAAGTAGGCCAGACATTATTAGAATAATCTGGTGTGTATTTGAGATTTTTTGAAACAAGTTTGAAAAAGATATTGAGATTAGCAAGGATTTCATGCTATTTTCAGAGATTAGCAATTTTTTTATCATTTAAAAAAAAGTTTTATTTTAAAAGTAAAGGGTGTGGAAGTAGGCCAGACATTATTAGAATAATCTGGTGTATATTTGAGATTTTTTGACACAAGTTTGAAAAAGATATTGAGATTAGCAAGGATTTCATGCTATTTTCAGAGATTAGTGATTAATTGGAATTTTATTCAAAACTTTATTGGAAAAGTAAAGGTTGTGGAAGTAGGCCAGACATTATTAGAATAATATGGTGTGTATTTGAGATTTTTTTAAACAAGTTTGAAAAAGATATTGAGATTAGCAAGGATTTCATGCTATTTTCAGAGATTAGCGATTTTCTATCATTTTTGAAAAACATTATTGAAAAATTAAAGGGTGTGGAAGTAGGCCAGATATTATAAAAATAATATGGTGTATATTTGAGATTTTTTGAAACAAGTTTGAAAAAGATATTGAGATTAGCAAGGATTTCATGCTATTTTCAGAGATTAGCGATTTTCTGTCATTTTTTTAAAACATTATTGAAAATTTAAAGGGTGTGGAAGTAGGCCAGAAATTATTAAAATAATATGGTGTATATTTGAGATTTTTTGACACAAATTAGAAAAAGATAGAGATTAGCAACGATTTAATGCTATTTTCAGAGATTAGCGATTTTCTATCATTTAAAAAAAAAAATGAAATTTTAAAGGGTGTGGAAGTAGGCCAGATATTATTAGAATAATCTGGTGTGTATTTGAGATTTTTTGAAACAAGTTTGAAAAAGATATTGAGATTAGCAAGGATTTCATGCTATTTTCAGAGATTAGCAATTTTCTATCATTTAAAAAAAAGTTTTATTTAAAAAGTAAAGGGTGTGGAAGTAGGCCAGACATTATTAGAATAATCTGGTGTATATTTGAGATTTCTTAACACAAGTTTGAAAAAGATATTGAGATTAGCAACGATTTAATGCTATTTTCAGAGATTAGCGATTTTGTATCATTTTTTAAAAACATTATTGAAAAATTAAAGGGTGTGGAAGTAAGCCAGATATTATTAAAATAATCTGGTGTATATTTGAGATTTTTTGACACAAATTTGAAAAAGATATTGAGATTAGCAACGATTTCATGCTATTTTCAGAGATTAGCGATTTTCTATCATTTTTTAAAAACATTATTGAAATATTAAAGGGTGTGGAAGTAGGCCAGACATTATTAGAATAATCTGGTGTGTATTTGAGATTTTTTGAAACAAGTTTGAAAAAGATATTGAGATTAGCAAGGATTTCATGCTATTTTCAGAGATTAGCAATTTTTTTATCATTAAAAAAAAAGTTTTATTTTAAAAGTAAAGGGTGTGGAAGTAGGCCAGACATTATTAGAATAATCTGGTGTATATTTGAGATTTTTTGACACAAGTTTGAAAAAGATATTGAGATTAGCAAGGATTTCATGCTATTTTCAGAGATTAGTGATTAATTGGAATTTTATTCAAAACTTTATTGGAAAAGTAAAGGTTGTGGAAGTAGGCCAGACATTATTAGAATAATCTGGTGTGTATTTGAGATTTTTTGAAACAAGTTTGAAAAAAATATTGAGATTAGCAAGGATTTCATGCTATTTTCAGAGATTAGCGATTTTGTATCATTTTTTAAAAACATTATTGAAAAATTAAAGGGTGTGGAAGTAGGCCAGACATTATTAGAATAATCTGGTGTGTATTTGAGATTTTGTGAAACAAGTTTGAAAAAGATATTGAGATTAGCAAGGATTTCATGCTATTTTCAGAGATTAGCGATTTTGTATCATTTTTTAAAAACATTATTGAAAAATTAAAGGGTGTGGAAGTAGGCCAGACATTATTAGAATAATCTGGTGTATATTTGAGATTTTTTGACACAAGTTTGAAAAAGATATTGATATTAGCAAGGATTTCATGCTATTTTCAGAGATTAGTGATTAATTGGAATTTTATTCAAAACTTTATTGGAAAAGTAAAGGGTGTGGAAGTAGGCCAGATATTATTAAAATATAATGGTGTATATTTGAGATTTTTTGACACAAATTTGAAAAAGATAGAGATTAGCAACGATTTCATGCTATTTTCAGAGATTAGCGATTTTCTATCATTTTTTAAAAACATTATTGAAATATTAAAGGGTGTGGAAGTAGGCCAGACATTATTAGAATAATCTGGTGTGTATTTGAGATTTTTTGAAACAAGTTTGAAAAAGATATTGAGATTAGCAAGGATTTCATGCTATTTTCAGAGATTGGCGATTAATTGGAATTTTATTCAAAACTTTATTGGAAAAGTAAAGGTTGTGGAAGTAGGCCAGACATTATTAGAATAATCTGGTGTGTATTTGAGATTTTTTGAAACAAGTTTGAAAAAAATATTGAGATTAGCAAGGATTTCATGCTATTTTCAGAGATTAGCGATTTTGTATCATTTTTTAAAAACATTATTGAAAAATTAAAGGGTGTGGAAGTAGGCCAGACATTATTAGAATAATCTGGTGTGTATTTGAGATTTTTTGAAACAAGTTTGAAAAAAATATTGAGATTAGCAAGGATTTCATGCTATTTTCAGAGATTAGCGATTTTGTATCATTTTTTAAAAACATTATTTAAAAAGTAAAGGGTGTGGAAGTAGGCCAGACATTATTAGAATAATATGGTGTATATTTGAGATTTTTTGACACAAGTTTGAAAAAGATATTGAGATTAGCAACGATTTAATGCTATTTTCAGAGATTAGCGATTTTGTATCATTTTTTTAAAAGATTATTGAAATATTAAAGGGTGTGGAAGTAGGCCAGATATTATTAAAATAATCTGGTGTGTATTTGAGATTTTTTGAAATAAGTTTGAAAAAGATATTGAGATTAGCAAGGATTTCATGCTATTTTCAGAGATTAGTGATTAATTGGAATTTTATTCAAAACTTTATTGGAAAAGTAAAGGTTGTGGAAGTAGGCCAGACATTATTAGAATAATCTGGTGTGTATTTGAGATTTTTTGAAACAAGTTTGAAAAAAATATTGAGATTAGCAAGGATTTCATGCTATTTTCAGAGATTAGCGATTTTGTATCATTTTTTAAAAACATTATTGAAAAATTAAAGGGTGTGGAAGTAGGCCAGACATTATTAGAATAATCTGGTGTGTATTTGAGATTTTTTGAAACAAGTTTGAAAAAGATATTGAGTTTAGCAAGGATTTCATGCTATTTTCAGAGATTAGCAATTTTTTTATCATTTAAAAAAAAGTTTTATTTTAAAAGTAAAGGGTGTGGAAGTAGGCCAGACATTATTAGAATAATCTGGTGTATATTTGAGATTTTTTGACACAAGTTTGAAAAAGATATTGAGATTAGCAAGGATTTCATGCTATTTTCAGAGATTAGTGATTAATTGGAATTTTATTCAAAACTTTATTGGAAAAGTAAAGGTTGTGGAAGTAGGCCAGACATTATTAGAATAATCTGGTGTGTATTTGAGATTTTTTGAAACAAGTTTGAAAAAAATATTGAGATTAGCAAGGATTTCATGCTATTTTCAGAGATTAGCGATTTTGTATCATTTTTTAAAAACATTATTGAAAAATTAAAGGGTGTGGAAGTAGGCCAGACATTATTAGAATAATCTGGTGTATATTTGAGATTTTTTGACACAAGTTTGAAAAAGATATTGAGATTAGCAAGGATTTCATGCTATTTTCAGAGATTAGTGATTAATTGGAATTTTATTCAAAACTTTATTGGAAAAGTAAAGGTTGTGGAAGTAGGCCAGACATTATTAGAATAATCTGGTGTGTATTTGAGATTTTTTGAAACAAGTTTGAAAAGAATATTGAGATTAGCAAGGATTTCATGCTATTTTCAGAGATTAGCGATTTTGTATCATTTTTTAAAAACATTATTGAAAATTTAAAGGGTGTGGAAGTAGGCCAGAAATTATTAAAATAATATGGTGTATATTTGAGATTTTTTTACACAAATTTGAAAAAGATAGAGATTAGCAACGATTTCATGCTATTTTCAGAGATTAGCGATTTTTTTATCATTTAAAAAAAAGTTTTATTTTAAAAGTAAAGGGTGTGGAAGTAGGCCAGACATTATTAGAATAATCTGGTGTATATTTGAGATTTTTTTACACAAGTTTGAAAAAGATATTGAGATTAGCAAGGATTTCATGCTATTTTCAGAGATTAGTGATTAATTGGAATTTTATTCAAAACTTTATTGGAAAAGTAAAGGTTGTGGAAGTAGGCCAGACATTATTAGAATAATCTGGTGTGTATTTGAGATTTTTTGAAACAAGTTTGAAAAAAATATCGAGATTAGCAAGGATTTCATGCTATTTTCAGAGATTAGCGATTTTGTATTATTTTTTAAAAACATTATTGAAAATTTAAAGGGTGTGGAAGTAGGCCAGAAATTATTAAAATAATATGGTGTATATTTGAGATTTTTTTACACAAATTTGAAAAAGATAGAGATTAGCAACGATTTAATGCTATTTTCAGAGATTAGCGATTTTCTATCATTTAAAAAAAAAATTGAAATATTAAAGGGTGTGGAAGTAGGCCAGATAATATTAGAATAATCTGGTGTGTATTTGAGATTTTTTGAAACAAGTTTGAAAAAGATATTGAGATTAGCAAGGATTTCATGCTATTTTCAGAGATTAGCAATTTTCTATCATTTAAAAAAAAGGTTTATTTAAAAAGTACAGGGTGTGGAAGTAGGCCAGACATTATTAGAATAATCTGGTGTATATTTGAGATTTTTTGACACAAGTTTGAAAAAGATATTGAGATTAGCAACGATTTAATGCTATTTTCAGAGATTAGCGATTTTGTATCATTTTTTAAAAACATTATTGAAAAATTAAAGGGTGTGGAAGTAAGCCAGATATTATTTAAATAATCTGGTGTATATTTGAGATTTTTTGACACAAATTTGAAAAAGATATTGAGATTAGCAACGATTTCATGCTATTTTCAGAGATTAGCGATTTTCTATCATTTTTTAAAAACATTATTGAAATATTAAAGGGTGTGGAAGTAGGCCAGACATTATTAGAATAATCTGGTGTGTATTTGAGATTTTTTGAAACAAGTTTGAAAAAGATATTGAGATTAGCAAGGATTTCATGCTATTTTCAGAGATTAGTGATTAATTGGAATTTTATTCAAAACTTTATTGGAAAAGTAAAGGTTGTGGAAGTAGGCCAGATAATATTAAAATAATCTGGTGTATATTTGAGATTTTTTGACACAAATTTGAAAAAGATATTGAGATTAGCAACGATTTCATGCTATTTTCAGAGATTAGCGATTTTCTATCATTTTTTAAAAACATTATTGAAATATTAAAGGGTGTGGAAGTAGGCCAGACATTATTAGAATAATCTGGTGTGTATTTGAGATTTTTTGAAACAAGTTTGAAAAAGATATTGAGATTAGCAAGGATTTCATGCTATTTTCAGAGATTAGCAATTTTTTTATCATTTAAAAAAAAGTTTTATTTTAAAAGTAAAGGGTGTGGAAGTAGGCCAGACATTATTAGAATAATCTGGTGTATATTTGAGATTTTTTGACACAAGTTTGAAAAAGATATTGAGATTAGCAAGGATTTCATGCTATTTTCAGAGATTAGTGATTAATTGGAATTTTATTCAAAACTTTATTGGAAAAGTAAAGGTTGTGGAAGTAGGCCAGACATTATTAGAATAATATGGTGTGTATTTGAGATTTTTTGAAACAAGTTTGAAAAAGATATTGAGATTAGCAAGGATTTCATGCTATTTTCAGAGATTAGCGATTTTCTATCATTTTTGAAAAACATTATTGAAATATTAAAGGGTGTGGAAGTAGGCCAGACATTATTAGAATAATCTGGTGTGTATTTGAGATTTTTTGAAACAAGTTTGAAAAAGATATTGAGATTAGCGAGGATTTCATGCTATTTTTAGAGATTAGCAATTTTCTATCATTTAAAAAAAAGTTTTATTTTAAAAGTAAAGGGTGTGGAAGTAGGCCAGACATTATTAGAATTATATGGTGTATATTTGAGATTTTTTGACACAAGTTTGAAAAAGATATTGAGATTAGCAAGGATTTCATGCTATTTTCAGAGATTAGCGATTAATTGGAATTTTATTCATTTCAATTCAAAACTTGATTGAAAAAATAAAGGGTGTGGAAGTAGGCCAGACATTAGTAGAATAATCTGGTGACAGTTTGGTTTAAATATCCATAAAAATATTATAAAAGTAATCATTTTTCAAAATTGCATGTCCCTAACTCGACGCTGCAAAGTAGCGTTTTCCGAATGTGAGACGAATGTCGAATGTCGAATATGAAACTAACTTCACCTCGCTCGGTTTAGTTCAACATTGATTTTGTAAATTGATTAAGTTGGATGTTTTTTAAATGCATCTATTACCCTTTTATAAAGTGACCCCAAAAAACGTTATCATTGTCTTAATGTTTATTAATGGAATGTACGCACGAAAATGTATGAGACTATACCACCTAATACTTTGAAGCACTACTGGCATACATTATGCTTTCAATTATTTGTAATACAACTACTAAACCTTCCTCTTGGAGCTATTAATAGATGCTAAACCGTCCAACACAATCCAAAAACAACACATCTTACATAAGTAGACCTATGTTTTTCATGTGGGAGGAAAAGGCAGGCATTGTGTTTTAAACAGAGGTCTGTTTTCTCTTCCAATCTGCAGATCAATAATCCTTATACATTTACATTTAGTCATTTATAAAAATACAGAACTGAACTTAGTCACTCCATTAATGAAGACAAACAAAATACTTTCTTCCTCAAAGGTGAGTTCTCTGCTGGGGATCATCCTGGACATCTTGGAAGAGGAGGCTGAGAGTAGCTGATGGCCATTATGGACAACCCATTTCTGCCCCACAGTGATGAAGCAATGGAGAACCCACAGCAACAGAATAGACAACCAAAATCATTAGAGGCCACAGTATAATCCGTTAGCTAGTAAGATAAATGAAGATTTGATCAATTTTATGAATACAATTAAATAAACACAATGGAGATGGTGTATTGCAAACAAACTTTATTTTTAAAAAGCAATTATAATTTGTACAATATAAATGTGACTTTGGATTCATTTAATAACTTCAGATAAAACAACATTACATTGATACCTGCCCCCACTAATAACTACTTATCCCTAGCACATGAGATGGAGGCTAAAGGTAAAACATACTTTAAAGCTTGTACACAATGTGGACACAGTCCTCTGATATAACGTTGCTGACATATCAAATAGTAGTCGGACTACAAGGGGTTGTCTTCTGCTGGTGAGATCAGACTGGATTACCTTTAAAGTCACATTAATATTTTTGCATGTTCAGAAAACCAGCAGCTCAATAAACATAGGTGAACTGTATCCTTTCTTCAGGCTGAATCCAGACGAGTTGTCCAACCAGGTAGACAAGGTCCACCATGTTGGCTGTGGACAGCGGCTTTGGACAAGGTCAGCTTGGTGTTGTCAGGCCAGGTAGTCATGATCCAAGGACTCTGGTCCACCTACGATTCAATAGGAAACCAGAGAAATAAGAGGGAAACTGTTTTAGATCAGGGGTATTCAACTTCTATGCCAGGGGTGTCAAACTCAAATACACAGTGGTCCGGAAAAAAAAAATGGGTCTAAGTCGAGGGCCGGACATACTCAATATTTATTGAGAAAAAAAAGATATTATATTTTTTCATATGTAAACATTAACTTAAACACCAGTTTAATTTGCAATGAAAACATTTTTTTCCACAGGCCAACAACAGCCAAAAACGAATTTCCTTCAATGGATATCCAAACATCCAACTAAACTCCTCCAAAAAAGTTCGGAAACGTTACTTCCGTCGATTATTCCTCCCCTTCAATAATAGGGAGTCAGGTGGCTGAGCGGTGAGGGAGTCGGGCTAGTAATCCGAAGGTTGCCAGTTCGATTCCCGGTCATGCCAACTGACGTTGTGTCCTTGGGCAAGGCACTTCACCCTACTTGCCTCGGGGGAATGTCCCTGTACTTACTGTAAGTCGCTCTGGATAAGAGCGTCTGCTAAATGACTAAAAATGTAAAATGTAAATGTAAATTGGTGGCCAAGCCACGAAGCGGCGAAGCCACTTAAGTGTTTCTACCTTTTCTTATTAGGATTCCTCCGTAAGGAGGAAACCTATTATTATTGTTAGTTATATTATTTTTATTAGGATTCCTCCGTAAAGAGGAAACCTATTGTTATTTTTAGTTTTATTAGGATTCCTCCGTAAGGAGAAAACCTATTGTTATTGTTAGTTTTATTGGGTGTGCTTTGCCTTCTGCAAGGGCACAACCTTTGTTCTCTCACATATATATTATTATTATTATTATTATTATTCTTTTTGCCCCCCTAAAACTCAGTCAATATTTGGCCTACATAGACAACGTAGGTGTCACTAACGTCACGAAAACACGCGTGACTACCTTTGGCAGAACATTCGTTTCGCATCTGTTAACTTGGGGGATAGCTAGGCTAACTATAGCTTTACTGCAAGGCAGCTGCAGAAACGCCACAAGAAAAGAGGCCAGGGTGATAACTATTTACTCATTTTACTTTGTGATATGACACACAATTGTGATGTGTAATGTACAATATAAGCTGATATTATTAAGGAAGTACATCTACTTTCGGAAACAGTAGTCTACTATTTCACTGAAGTATTAGCATCATGACATTAGCCTGTGTTGCCCGGGCAACACATACTACAGTGGTCTATGATGTATCTGTTTTCAATCGTTAAAATAAACATTCCTCACATATACATTTTCGTTGTAGGATTTATTCTGACATTAATAAACGATTTGTTGGTGAAATTACCATTACCTGTCGTTTCAAACCAGTGTAGCTCACTGCAACGCTGTAGCTTACGCGAGACACACTACAAAAACATCTACACTACACAGCTGTATAGGAAGTCAAACAGCGACAGAACATGTTCGGCACTCCTTACTTAAATCAAAAGTCTATCTAACTACTAACCTGAACTTCATTGCCACAGCCTAAACGTTGTCAATCTGTTCATGAAAATAATTAATTTCAGCCTAAACCGTACAACGGAACGTTAAATCCAATTCAACCAACGCAATCACTACCAAGACGAACACAGCAGTAGTCTAGTACTGTACCGTAGTAGTACAATTTACCGGGGCAGCTTCTCCACACTATATATATATCGCATTTTGCGTTGTTACTGACAATGGTCGCTACCAGTGAGCTTTTTATGAATGAGCGATTTTCCACTAAATAAATGTCAAGCTTATTTACGTTTTGGGGGGCATATTTTCAGTTAGCAGATGGTACTGTTTGAATCGCGATTCAATCTTCTACTGCCGGTAACGTCGTAGAATAATCTTCAAAGGGGGTTCTTTATTCATGAATGAATGCAATATGAGTAGGCTAAATGCTTGAAAATATCACGAGAAGGGAAAAACTTAAAAGGACGTTTAAGTCATAGAGATTAGGTCAATTTTTACACCGGTCTGCCAAATTTATTCGTTTTGATTCAACGATGAGGCTGCCTCTTGCAGGGGAAATGAGAAGACATCTATTTCATTCTACACTTCACTCGTATTTTCAGTTGTAAATGAGCAGCAAAAAAAATATGCTTTTAAATCTATGTAATCTTTATAAATAATAAGTATGCATTTTTATATAACATATACAGAAATATCAGTTGTAAAAATGTCATTCAAAAACGGACCCCTGTGCAACCGACGCAAGCAAGCACACCCTACAATTTCCCCAGAAATTGTACCCTCTCTAGTTAGGATTCCTCTGTGAGGAGGAAACCTTTTGTTATTGTAGGTTTTATTATTATTCTAGTACCATGGGAGTCAATGGCAGCCCCTAGAACCATAAAGTAACTTTTTGTGAAATTTGGCACACTCATTAAGGACAGTCCCTTCTTTATTCACACCAAGTTTAATGTCTCCCATTAGACCGCTCTAGCGCCACCAATGGGTCAAAGTTGGACTTGTGTTTACACACACACTTTTGAACCATATGACTGATTTTCAAAAATGAGGTACCATTGGATTCCTTGGATCAAGACAAGTTCAATTTCCAGTTATATAGATTTTCCGCCATTTCCGGGTTTATCAAAAACCTTTGAAAGCCTACTCCTCCTACAATTTTTTCCCAATCTTCCCCAGAATTGGCACACATCGTCAGAGCAACCCTTACTCAGGTATTACTTTTATATTGCATTTTCAAAACCGAACAAACCAAACAGGAATTTGGGGCAAATCTCGGCAAATCTTTGAGATATCAACACTGAACTTGGTATATCGGTGGAAGACACTACAACATGTTACCATTTTCAAAGGAAATGATAGATATGAAGCAACTCAAATTTATTGCTAACGCTAAAATAATGCTTTACACATCTGCCGGTCAAAAACTGATACTCTGATTCAATCACAAGTTCATATGAAGAAACTTCAGAATGTTCAGTACACAAATCTGAGATGTTGACTGTAAGATGAAAAATTGATTTATTGTGAATATTTGAAAAAAGCATGCTTGGCTAATTGCTACGGATATTTCCAATGAAATGTCTCTCCTTGCTCCTCACCGTGTGCGACCCACATTCTCAAACACTCAGCCTTTCCCTTGACACACGCGTGAGCCTGGCGAAACGCACACACAATGTCAGGACATTGTGGGCTGAACCAAAGCCCCCACTCATTCAGAATCAGAATGGGTTTTATTCGCCATGAAAGTTTGCACAGACAAGGAATGGGGTCCTCGAGGTGTGCAGGTCCTCGAGGGCAGGCAGATTACAGCCAATCACCTTCTCAGCAGTGCGGATGATACGCTGCAGCCTGTTCTTGTCCTTGGCAGTGGCAGCAGCGTACCACATGGTGATGGAGGAGGTGAGAATGGACTCAATGATGGCTGTGTAGAAGTGCACAATCATTGTCTTTGGCAGGTTGAATTTCTTCAGCTGCCGTAGGAAGTACATCCTCTGTTGTGCTTTGTTGGTGAGGGAGCTGATGTTCAGTTCCCACTTGAGGTCCTGGGAGAGGATAGTGCCCAGGAAGCGGAAAGGACTCCAAAGTGTTGACTGGGTACGCTGCTGCCACTGCCAAGAGCAGACTGCAGCGTATCATCCGCACTGCTGAGAAAGTGATCGGCTGCAATCTGCCTACCCTCGAGGACCTGCACACCTCGAGGACCCTGAGGCATGCGAGGAAGATTGTGGCCGACCCCTCCCACCCTGGTCACTCCCTGTTCCAGCTACTCCCCTCTGGCAGAAGGCTGCGGTCCATCAGGACCAAAACCTCACGCCATAAGAACAGTTTCTTTCCATCTGCTACTGGCCTCTTCAACAAGGCCAAGGACTCCCATTGACATTCATTCACTTATTTAACTATTATAAGTCCATCTAATGGCAATTCAGTATGCATAAGCCACTTTATCTCAGTATCCGATTGCACTATGTTGACCATTCACGCTGCTCATTCTATTCTTATTTTTATATATATTTTATTTTATATTTAAATTGTTGTATTCTTAGATTGTTTAGTTCTTAGAAATAGTTAAACTTTTGTACTTTTACTTAATTTAAGATCTGTATATGTTTAGTGTTTTGCACCTCCCTGCCACAGTAAATTCTGTGTTTGTATAACATACATGGCGAATAAACCGAATTCTGATTCTGATTCTATTCCTCCTGAAGTCCACAACCATCTCCACTGTCTTGAGAGCATTGAGCTCTAGGTTGTTCTGGCTGCACCAGGTCACCAGGTGGGCCGCTTACCACCTATAATCAGACTTGTCTCCACTAGAGATGAGCCCAATGAGGGTGGTGTCGTCCGCAAACTTCAGGAGTTTGACGGACGGATGACTAGAGGTGCAGCTGTTGGTGTACAGGGAGAAGAGCAGAGGAGAAAGGACGCAGCCCTGGGGTGATCCAGTGCTGATGGACCGGGAGTCAGAGGCTTGTGTTCCCAGCTTTACGCACGGCTTCCTGTCAGACAGGAAGTCTGTGATCCACCTGCAGGTGGAATCAGGCACGTTCAGCTGGGAGAGCTTGTCCTGAAGCAGGGCGGGGATGATTGTATTGAAGGCAGAGCTGAAGTCCACAAACAGGATCCTGGCATAGGATGCTGGGGAGTCCAGGTTCTCTAGGGTGATGTGGAGGGCCATGTTAACTGCATCGTCCCCAGACCTGTTGGATCTGTAGGCTAACTGCAGGAGGTCCTGTAGAGGGCCTGTGATGGATTTAAGGTGTGCCAGCACCACACGCTCGAAAGACTTCATTACCAGAGAGGTCAGGGCAACGGGTCTGTAGTCATTATGTCCTGTTGGCCTTGGCTTTTTGGGCACAGGGATGATGGTGGAGGACTTGAAATAGGCTGCCACATGGCATGTCTCAAGGGATGTGTTAAAGATGTAGGTAAACACCGGAGACAGCTGGTCAGCGCAGTGCTTGAGGGTGGCTGGAGAGACAGAGTCCGGCCCAGCTGCTTTGCGGGGATTCTGCCTCTTGAAAAGTCTGTTAACTTCACCCTCCTGAATGGAGAGAGTCATCACTGTAGAGGGGGCGAGGCCTCCTGGGTGGGAAGGGGTAGTTCAGGACTGTCCAATTGTCTTTCAAATCTGCAGTAGAACTCATTCAGGTCGTTGGCCAGGCGGGAGTTGTTAGTGGAGTGGGGGGCTCTGTGCTTGAAGTTGGTAATCTGCCTGAGCCCTCTCCAGACAGAATCAGAGTCGTTTGCAGAGAATTGGTGTTATAGTCTCTCTGAGTACAGTCGTTTAGCCTCCCTCACCGCCTTGCTAAACCTGTTCTTCGACTCCTTGAAACTGTCTCTGTCCCCACTCCTAAACGCGGCCTCTTTCTCTGACCTCAACCTTCTCAGTTTAGCTGTAAACCAGGGTTTGTCGTTGTTGTAGCTCACCCTGGTGCGTGTTGGTATACAGCAGTCCTCACAGAAGCTGATGTATGATGTCACAGCCTCTGTAAGCTCATCCAGACTATTGGTAGCAGTCGTGAACATGTCCCAGTCAGTGCAGTCCAAGCACGCCCGCAGATCCTCCATAGCTTCACTGGTCCACTGTTTCGATGTCCTCACAGCAGGCTTACAGCGTTTTAGCTTCTGCCTGTATGCAGGAATCAGGTGGACCATGGCGTGGTCAAAGTGACCCAGTGCTGCTCGGGGGACCGCATGGTATGCTTTGCTGATTGTAGAGTAGCAGTGATCCAAGGTGTTTCCTTCTCTGGTAGGGCATTTGATTAATTGTCTGTATTTGGGGAGTTCTTGAGTGACATTGCCTTTGTTAAAGTCACCTAGCAAAATAACTAAGGAATCCGGATTTTCATGCTCCACACTCAGTATCTGGCTGGCGAGCACACGTTGAACCTCGTTGACGCTAGCCTTGGCTTGAAGTGAAGGCCCTTGTGGATCTTGATGGTATTGCATTTTAGATTTTGTATCCCAATGGTGTGCAGCATGAATCTAATTGCTATGGCTTTTTCCAAAAATCCTCTCTCCCTCTGCTCCTCAGCGCACGTTCCACATTCTCACACACACATTCTGTTCCCTTGACACGCGCAAGCTTGGCAAGACGCACACACAGCATTTCAGGACATTGTGGGCTGACCAAGCTCCCACTCACTCCTTGATTTCAGCATAGGCCCTAGAGGACCTTGGTGTCATTGCATTTCCGATTTTGTATGCAATCAGTGTTTCCTCTAGGATTTTTTTCAACAAAATCAACATAGAGGAAACACTGGCAATGGTAAAAATTTCTCAAAATCCTGAAACATTGATAGTATTGGCCATGAGTAACTGCCACCACAAATGACACACCATTACCCATAGGTAGCGCTACAGGCCAAGCCCTGACGAACAAAGATACAAAGCTTTCTGGAATGGGTGGGCTGACCAAGCCCACACCCTTCACTCCTTGGCTTGAAGTAAAGTCCCTTGTGGATCTTGATGGTATTGCATTTCAGATTTGGTATCCCTTTGGTAAGTCTGCAGCATGGATATTTCTATACAGTGACAATTTGTGAAGAAACCTATTGTTATTGTTAGGGTTCCTCCGGTAGGAGTAAACCTATTGTTATTGGTGGTATTATTATTAGGGTTCCTCCGGTAGGAGAACCCTATTGTTATTGGTGGTATTATTAATATTTTTTACCCATGGGAGTCAATGGCAGTCCCTAGACCAGTACCGTAAAAAGTTGTGAAATTTGGCATGTTGAAACTGCAGACCATTAGTAACTACCATACCAAACATGGGCCATGTAATGTCTCCCACTGCTCCTCCCCGCGCGTGCTCCAAATTCTCACACACTCAGCCTTCCCTTGACACACGCGCGGGCTTGGCAAGACGCACACGTAACATTTCAGGAGAGTGTGTGCTGACCAAGCCCCCGCTCATTCCTTGGTCTTTAGTAAAGGCCTTGTGGATCTTGATGGTATTGCATTTCCGATTTTGTATGCAATGGTAAAAAGTTCTCCAAATCCTGAAACATTGATAGTATAGGCCATGAGTAACTACCACACCACAAATGACCCACCATTATCCATAGGTGGCACTACGGCCAACCCCAATTCTCCATTTTCAAAGTGATGCCATTTGCCTCCCATTTGTCCCAAAATTCTGACATTCATTAGATATGCCTTATTTCTCATGAGGAACAAAAAAGCCCCAAGAACCTATAACGGCCGCCATATTGGATTTTTCTGTACAATAAAGATAAAGGAAACACGTTTTTTCGCTACTCCTCCTTCAATTTTTGTCCAATCTTCCCCAGAATTGGCACACATAATCGTCAGTGCAACCCTCACTCAATTCTTCAACAGATTTGCTTTTCAAAACCGTTTGTCCAGTACAGCCAATCAAAATCAGCAACAAAGCAACTAAACAGGAAGTTGGGTCAAATCTCAGCAAATCTTTAAGATATCAACACCAGACTTGGTATGTCACGTGGAAAACACTACAACATGTTACCATGTGCTAAGGCAACTTCATATATTCAAAAATGATTGAAATAAAGGAAATCAAATTTATTCCTAACGCTGAAATAATGCGTAACACATTCGCCGGAGCAAAACTGATACTCTGATACAATCACAAGTTCATATGAAGACTATTGAGAATGTTTATTACGCATCTGAAAAAAAGTTGAATGTAAGATGAAAAGTAGATTTATTGTGAATATTTAAAATATGCATGCTTGGCTAATTTCTAGGACTGTTTCCCCAAATCCTCTCTCCCTCTGCTCCTGTGCGTGCGTGCTCCACATTCTCACACACACAAGGGGCCAAAGCCCCTTGACACACACGCGAGCTTGGTACGATGCACAAGAAGAAGACCATTTTATTTTATTGTTGAAGACAACAACTCACGAGACTCCTGCAGCCCTCAGAGATTTTCATTGTTACATTTGACAGTGAGTAATAAGAGCTTACAACGGCAGTACAAAACATGTATTTTAGCATTTGCATTTGTATGATAATTTGAAGACTTGTATACTGTTGTAAACAGGATAGCAGCTAATCTAGCTAGCCTAGCTGAGCTAAGGATTTCTCTTTGTACAGACAGTATTACAGGCTAGCAAGCCGTAAAACCTTTAGCATTATACATGCTTCTGTGAGACGCATTTGAAATTAGTATACTGTATGTAACTGTGCGGTTGGGTTGTTCTATTTTTACATGTCACTGTTGATGTAATTTTAATTAGTATAGTGAGTTCCAAATGTGTCCTTTGATTAAACACTGCAGCGTTTATTACACAATGATCATTTGTGGTGCAGCGTTTAATCGAGGGCAACGTTTAATTGGGTGTGCTCACGCCTTCGGCGAGCACAACCATTGTTCTCTCACATATATATTATTATTGTGAGAATGCTGTTAAGCATTCTCACTATTGTTTTCCTGTTTCTCTTTATTATTATTATTCCAACTTTTTAGTTCTTCCGTAGGTTTTTTGGCCTTTAACTAGTCCTGCATACTTTCACCGATTCCTACAATTTTTGTATCAAAACGTTCAGCTCCTTCAGGAGATGTTGGCTATGACTTTTGGTATTTCTCACTTTTATACTTTTTAAGACATTAAGGTTTTTGTGCAAATTATTCTCCCATTAAAAGTAATGGTAAATCCTTTCAAATCATTAAAAAGCTTCCACCTCTTTCAAACGTAGCTACTTCAGCATACTTTCAGCTAGAGACACCATTCAATGTTCACAAGACATTCAGCTATTCCCAAATGATTCAGCTTTTTCAAATATTCAGCCAATTTTGAATTATGACAGTTTGAAATACATTAAAATGTTTGCTCCTTCTTGATTTTTATGAATGAGCAGCAAGCAGAGTGGCACACTGCTGGCTGTTCTTTTTCTGATATTCAACTAAATTGTCAAACAAATTCCTCTAACGTTAATATAGTTTAACTTACAGAAACAAGTTATACCTTAAAATTTAGGTAGAATTGTCCTCTTTCAGCAAATGTAACTACTAAAGAGCTCACATTTACACATTTTCAGCTATGAGCCTTGAAGCGAGAGCAGCCTTTCAAATTCTCTCACTAACTTCAATGGAGAGGCAGTGGCGGCTGGGAAGCCCCCGCAGCCCCCGCAAGGCGGGGGGCCCCCACGCCCTAAGGGCCCCGCCCTGCATATCAAAAAACAGACTAGGCTTATATAAAAAAATATAAAAAAAACAAGGAAAACACTTTGAGGGCGCTCATTTAGAGCCCCAAGTTTCAACTGCCAGGTAAAGGAATTCCGTAATGTAGGCAACGTAACAGATCTAAATAGGCTAAATAGTCTAAAAATCCCTGAATCTGGCAACAATGGCTTTTGCGTATCTTACGTGCCTTTTGGGGCATTACGCCTATTGAACGCGCACATTTAAAAAATGCTAATCATTAGGCTACGTTCTGCTAGATGACGGTAGAGACATGAGTAAAAGAAAATATGCACGTGGTGATCAAAAGCGCAGCAATAAACTGTTGTCTGAATAAGCTCGAGCAAAACACCCGAAGATTACACACTTATTTAGACCAGCCAGAGAGGAATATTATCAACATCTCCAGACGAAACACTACCGCAGCCGCAGGTAGCTAGCAGCAGCACGTCTTCACCAGCAACCAACAATAAATATACTTGCTTAGCCTACTTATTGGCAAGAATAAATGTTTTCCTTTCCTCCATTGATTGTGTGTTATTTCGACGATGCTATCCTTGGTGCTGAACTATCAGAAGGCTAGTGCTGTCTTTGGTTTTGAACAATGACAAATGTGTGGCGGCCTGCGGAAACTCTTCACATGGTGAACATTTGGGTCTTTCTGGGTATTATACATATTTGGAAACTACAAACCATCCTGAATACAAATATGTTTAAATCACTCAGATATCTTTATCACAACTGAAGTTACATAATTTTAAAGTTGACCTGTGTCAATAAAGTGATAACCGAGAAAATTGCATTCCACTCCACTTTCATTCTAATTCTGTGGCGAATATGGAAAGTAAATCCTTTTGTTCGTAATCACGTTGTGAATGTAAATGTCAGTTTAAGTATAGGCTACATTAATAACTTCTCAGCAAGTTATTTTTAAGTTTAACAGCCTGACTTCATTGATCAGTTGTTTGGGGCTGCTGCAGCACTCAAAAGAGCAAGCAAACTGAGCATTTGATTTGAAATGGCTTGGAAATCTTGCTAGCTGACATGTCCAAAAAACGTTGAAATTAACAGTTTTTCAGAAGCTATACTTTTTGTACATTACAATGAAGTTTAGGGTATTAACTATAGAAAACATCAAAAATCTAAATTTTGACAGAAAACAATTGTCGATCTTTTATGGCTTATAGCCAGCAATGACCGCGCGGCCGCGACATCTGACGGGTTTCCGCAGAGTGCCACACAAATAGGCAGCTATTGTGCTTTTGTTATTTTTTAACTTTTTTATTTCTCTCACATTGGTGAATATAGGCAATATTTAAAGGTAGACAGCAATGTATAAGATAGGATGGAGATACATTTTGAGTGGATTTAGGGGAGGGGCCTCGAGCTCCAACTTTGCGGGGTGGCCTCTGCAAAGTCCCGGCCGCCACTGTGGAGAGGTGGGTAAAATTCGTTAGAGAAAGCGAAAGAAACAAGATTTTGAAACTGCCGGTATTGGATTGGATGTATAGTTTTGCGTCTAGGTTAACTTGTTTGAGGTGTGGATTCTAGCTACATTAGTTATTCTTTCTGCCCAGCTCGTTAGCGATCACAGCTGCTCCATCGCCGTGACAACCAAACAAACACGCACCAGGAAAGCAGAAGGAACACGTTTTTGAAACTGCAGGTAGAGTCGTATTTCTGACTGCACAGACATATAAAGAATATCTCTGGTTTCGGCAGAGTCTTGGGTCTCGGAAAATATCCTTATTTTTTGGATTGGACGTGCAGTTTTGCGTCTAGGTTAACTTGTTTGAGGTGTGGATTCTAGCTACATTTCTGTTATTCTCTGCCCTCAGCGCGTTAGCAATCATAGCTGCACCATCACGTGGCAACGACAGACACGCACCACTCAGTCTCTCACACAGGTGATTGGTGCGTTTACTTGACCATGAGAAACCCGATTACTAGCAATTGTCGTTTATGCCAATAATACGATTACTCCGTTTACATGTGTAATTAGTTATGCAATTACTCAATAAACGCGTCTACATGATTCTTTTTTATTAATCGTTGTACGCTCCACGGGCAAAACTTGCACCATCATCCTTCTGCAACAAAGTGTCTTCCTGTATCGGCCCTACTGCTGTATGTTTCATTCAATCAACACATTGAATCCTACTAAGAAAGCCGAGTAAACACACTCAATGATATGCTACATCTGCACCTGCTATTACTATCCCAACTATAATTTCAGCTGTTAAAACGATAATATTCTTGTTACGACTAGCTAGCCTACTTCTTCTTCTGTTTAACAGTTCAGCTTTCAGCTTCTCCCGCATTGTAGGCTATTTAAGCTCTTAGCTTTGTTAAGATGATGCAGTTCAGCTTCCACACTACCTCTTTTGTGTCACTCACACATTTTTGAAATTCATTTCAGCTTGCGGGTATTTTCTCATTTCTCACTTTTATACTTTTTAAAATATTAAGGTTTTCGTGCAAATTATTCTCCCTTTAAAAGTAATGGTAAATCCTTTCAAATCATTGTTGGAATGCTGCTCCAGCACCTTTCAAAAATACCTTTCGGTTGCTTACATTTACATTTATTCATTTAGCAGACGCTTTTATCCAAAGCGACTTCCAAGAGAGAGCTTTACAAAGTGCATAGGTCACTGATCATAACAACAAGATAGCCAAAAAACATCGCGAGTAGCCAAAACATGAAGCACACATTGTGAACAACCAAAGTAAGTGCCAAAGGGAAGAACCATAAGAGCATGTAGTTAAACAAGTTACAATTAAACAACATGAACAGCTATAAGTGCAAGTGTACCTGTGGAATAAAGCAAGCAACAGTAATAAAACAATATATCACAGCGAGAACAAAAATGTAAATCATTTACCACTAACCACAAGAGCAACAAGTCTCTAAGCAAGAGTCATTGTGATCCTAGAGGAAACTAACATCGGGTCAAGCAACCGTTCCTAAGTACCGTTGTACTCCCGGAACAAGTGCGTCTTGAGCCTTTTCTTGAAGGTGGAGAGACAGTCAGTGTCTCTGATGGAGGTGGGGAGTTGATTCCACCACTGGGAGGCCAGACAGGAGAAGAGCTTGTGTTGGGACCGGGCGGTCTTGAGCGGTGGGACCACCAGGCGGTTGTCTGAAGATGACCGTAGGTGACGGGTGGGGGTGTAAGGCTGCAGGAGAGACTTGATGTAGACGGGTGCAGTCCCGTTCACTGCTCGGAAGGTCAATACCAGGGTCTTGAATCTGATACGGGCCATGATAGGTAGCCAGTGGAGAGAGATGAGGAGCAGGGTAACATGGGAGCGTCTGGGTAGATTGTAGACCAGGCGGGCCGCCGCGTTCTGAATCCTCTGAAGAGGGCGGGTTGCACATGCTGGGAGACCAGCGAGCAGCGAGTTGCAATAGTCCAACTTGGAGAGGACGAGTGCTTGGACTAGCAGCTGGGTGGAGTGCTCAGACAGGTATCTCCTGATCTTCCGGATGTTGTAGAGGGTGAATCTACACGACCGGGAGACCGCAGCAATGTGGGCCGTGAGGGAGAGCTCGTCGTCCATGGTAACCCCAAGGTTCCTGCCAGAGGATGAAGGGGTCACCGTCGCAGATCCCAGGGTGATTGAGAGATCGTGGGAGATGGAGGGTTTAGCCGGGATGATGAGAAGTTCTGTTTTGGCGAGGTTCAGCTGGAGGTGGTGCTCATCCAGGCGGAGATGTCTGTGAGGCAGGCCTCAATCCTAGCTGAGATCCCCGGATCGGTCGGGGGGAACGACAGGTACAGCTGCGTGTCGTCAGCGTAGCAGTGGTAGGAGAAGCCATGGGAGGTGATGATTGGTCCAAGTGAGGTGGTGTACAGAGAGAAGAGGAGGGGTCCAAGGACGGAGCCCTGTGGGACACCAGTGGAGAGCTGGCGAGGGCCTGACAGTTTGCCTCCCCAGGAAACCTGGTAGGATCTTCCCGACAGGTAGGATGAGATCCACTGGAGTGCAGTGCCAGTGATGCCCATCTCAGAAAGTCTGGCGAGCAGGATCTGGTGGTTAACCGTATCAAACGCTGCAGAAAGGTCCAGCAGAATGATAACGGATGACCTGGAAGCCGCTCTGGCAGACTGGAGGGCAGTGGTGACTGAAAGGAGGGCAGTCTCTGTGGAGTGGCCAGTCTTGAAGCCCGATTGGTTGGGGTCAAGCAGGTTGTTCTGAGAGAGAAAGTTAGACAGTTGGTTAGATACAGCACGTTCAATTGTTTTTGAAAGGAAGGGTAACAGTGATACCGGTCTGTAGTTCTGGAGAACGGCAGGGTTAAGGGAGGGTTTTTTGAGTAGAGGGGTAACTCTAGCCTGTTTGAAGGCAGAGGGGAAGGTGCCAGAGGTGAGAGAGGAGTTTAGCACATGGAGAAGAAAAGTTATGATGGAGAGGGAGATGGTTTGAAAGAGAGGGGAGGGTATAGGATCAAGGGGACAGGAGGTGGGGCGATGAGAGAGAATGAGGTCAGAGATCTCTGCCTCAGACAGGGGAGAGAAAGAGTTTAGACATTTAGTTGGGTCAGTCATGGAGGGTGAGAGGGTAGGAAAGGTGGGTTTAGGGAACCGACTGCTAATGTCGGCGACTTTTTTCTCAAAGAAGGAGAAGTCGTCTGCTGTCAGGGTGGAGGGAGGGGGTGGGGGAGGTGGGTGCTTTGAAGCTTTCTAAATTTTCACTTTTCAGCTTTTTTAGCATGGTCAGCTATCCCCATTCAGGTTTTCAGCATTCTCACTGCTGTTTCGCAGGAACAGCCTTTTCTAGTTTCTTTTTGCCCCCCTAAGCATCAGTCAATATTTGGGCTACATAGACAACGTCGCTGTCAAAAGGTTCGTCTTGGTAGCTATTGAGTTGCTTGTATTTTTATTTACGTTCCGTTGCATGGTTTAAGTAGAAATTACGTTTTTGTGTCGAAAGGTGAAGCTAACGGTGGCTAACTTGCTAGCCACAGTCACTGACGTTGCTAACGTCACGAAAACACGCGTGACTACCTCTAGCAGAACACTAGTTTAGCAGCTCAATTTCTGGGAAATAGCTAGGCTAACTATGGCTTTACTGAAAGGCAGCTGCAGAAAAACGCCACAAGCAAAGAGGCCAGGGTGATAACTATTTACTAATTTTACTTTGTGATATGACACACACTTGTGATGTGTAATGTACAATATAAGCTGATATTATTAAGGAAGTACATCTACTTTCGGGAAACAGTAGTCTACTATTTCACTGAAGTATTAGCATCATGACATTAGCCTCTGTTGCCCGTTCAACACATGGTCTATGATGCATCTGTTTTCAATCGTTAAAATAAACATTCCTCACGAATACATTTTCGTTGTAGGATTTATTATGACATTACATTACAAGAAAACGATTTGTTGGTGAAATTATCATTACCTGCGGTTTTAAACCAGTGTTGCTCAATGCAACGCTGTAGCCTACGCGAGACACTACAAAAACATCTACACAGCTGTTTAGAAGTCAAACGGCGACAGAACATGTTCGGCACTCCCCTTACTTAAATCAAAAGTATATCTAACTACTAACCTGAACTTCATTGCCACAGCCTAAACTTTGTCAAATCAGTTTTTTTATTTCAGCCTAAACCGTACAACGGAACGTTAAATCGAATTGAACCAACGCAATCGCTACAGTACCAAGACGAACAAATCAGAAGTCTAGTACTGTACTGTAGTAGTACAATTTACCGGGCAGCTTTTCCACACAGGGCTATATCGCATTTTGCATTGTTACTGAGAATCATCACTACCAGTGAGCTTTTTATGAATGAGCGATTTTCCACTTAATAAATGTCAAGCTTATTTACGTTTTTGGGGGCCTATTTTCTGTTAGCAGATGGTACTGTTTGAATCGCGATTCCATCTTCTACTGCCGGTAACGTCGTAGAATAATCTTCAAAGGGGGTTCTTTATTCATGAATATATACAATATGAGTAGGCTAAATGCCTGAAAATATCACAAGAAGGGAAAAACTTAAAAGGACGTTTAAATCATAGAGATTAGGTCAATTTTTACACCGGTCTGCCAAATTTGTTTGTTTTTATTCAACTATGAGGCTGCCTCTTGCAGGGGAAATGAGAAGACTATCTATTTCATTCTACACTTCACTCGTATTTTGAGTTTTAAATGAGCAGCAAAAAAAGATGCTTTTAAATCTATGTAATCTTTATAAATAATAAGTATGCATTTTTATATAAAATATACAGAAATATCAGTTGTAAAAATGTCATTAAAAAACAGACCCCTGTGCAACCGACGCAAGCAAGCACACCCTACAATTTCCCCAGAAATTGTACCCTCTCTAGTTAGGATTCCTCCGTAAGGCGGAAACCTATTGTTATTAGGGTTCCTCTGGTAGGAGGAAACCTATTGTTTTTGTTAGTATTCCTATTATTATTATATTTCTCCGTTAAATGTCTCAATAGCTCAAAAAGTCCTTGACCCGATTTTATCAAATTTGGCCTAAAAATACAACAGGTCACTCACTACTCCCAGACCGCTAATGGCCCATGTACGCCCATAGGTGGCGCTATAAGCCACAGCCAAAGTCTACGTGATTTCCCCAGCGCCCCATTATTCCAAAATGCCTGAAAATTGGTATACATGCCTTATTTCTCATGGGAAACAAAAAAGCCTCAAGAACCCATAAGGTCCGCCATGACAGATTTTGCTGTACTGTCCAAATTTGGTACAACCTTCAAAACCCTTCTCCTCATGAACCATAGATCTAATCGACTTGAAAATTGTTCCAGATTTGTAGAACACATGTCTTTCTATAGGGTGAAATTGAATAAGGAATGCAATACAAAATGGCTGAAAGAAGTGTATTTATGTAAATGTACACATAGCCACAATATCTTTGTGTTAATAAATCAAATATAATTTTGACTGATGGTTTTTCAAACCCTTGTGCCTTCAAGATGACATCATTCTGAAGTACCATACGCAATTTAACCTTGATATGTCAATATATGATTCAATTGAATTGTTCCATAGCGCGCGTGCTCCAAATTCTCAGACTCATCCTGCCCCTTGACACTAGGGTGACCACCTGTCCCGCTTTGCGTTGTGTCGCACAGCATTTTCACCCCTTGTCCCGCACGTCCCATATTGAAAATGCTGTGCGATACAGCGCAAAGCGGGACAGGTGGTCACCCTACTTACATTACATTACATTTATTCATTTAGCAGACGCTTTTATCCAAAGCGACTTCCAAGAGAGAGCTTTACAAAGTGCATAGGTCACTGATAATAACAACAAGATAGCCCCAAAAACATTGCGAGTAGCCAAAACATGAAGCACATATTGTGAACAACCAAAATAAGTGCCAAAGGGAAGAACCATAAGAGCATGTAGTTAAAGGGGCGATTGATTGCAAAACTGATTTTACCTTGTCATAGTTGAATAACGACAGTTCGGTGGGTAAAATGAACATGCAGTGAATATCAAAGTCCATTGACACCTCTTTCCTATGCAAATCTCAAAATGAAAAAATTTGGCTGTAAAACGCTAGCTTTTCAACAAAGCCACCGGAGTGATGTAGGACGGGGGGCCGCCCTTTTTGGCTCTGGTCTGTATCTTTGTCACGCCCCAAAATTTACATCCAGACCAGCCCACTCACTGGTGTTCCTGCCCAGTCCGAGGTAGCGTAGATCTCCGATGCTAGTTTAACTGCGTGCTGCTATGTGTAGGCTACTTCTAAGCAATTACAAAGAATAACGTTCTGAAGTATAACAAGGATATTGAAAATGGACCACGGTCGTAAATGCTGTGTTCCTGGCTGTAAAGGGAAGGCTAATACTCATAGTCTTCCCAAGGAGCCAAACATTCGACAGGCATGGCTGCTGTTTGTCTATGAGAAGATCCCGGCTTAGTTCGACCCTCAATTAATAATTTGCTCTGAACATTTTACCCAAGACAGTTTTGACAACCTTGGACAATTTCAAGCAGGATTTGCTAAGAAGCTGAACCTGAAAAGATGTGCTGTTCCGACCGTACGCTCATCGCAACCGCAAGCTGTAAGTAGGCTACAGTATGATTTTGTCGCTACTGTAACAGTTATTAGCAATGCTAACGTCTCCTGTATCTAGCATAGGTAGAATGCTAAATACGTTTCGAAACACATCAACATACTTTACTTAGCAAATGACTAGCTAGACTAGCTGTAGTCATTATTAGAAGGGAAGCTTCCGAAAAAATAGCCAGAAAACAAATAGCAGTCTGGCGTATTGCTAACGCCTGTCTAGATTATCTATTTGAAAGAACTGGAGAAAGGCAGGTGCTAGATACAGGATACGTTAGCATTGCTACTAACTGTTACCGACAAAATCATACTACAGCTTGCGGTTGTGATGAACGTAAGGTCGGAACGCACCTATTTTCAGCAACAGCTTCATAGCAAATCCTGCTTTAGCTACATTGTCCCAGGTTTTCAAAACCGTCCTTGGTGAAATGGTTCGCGCAAATGTGTCCAGGGTCGAACTGCACAGGGATCTTCTACGCTTCGGTATAGACAAACATCAGCCATGCCCGTCTAGTCAATGTTAGCTAGACTCTAGCTCATCTGCTTTTTATTAATGCTGATTTGCAAGGAATGCAAGAACAGCTAGATACCGAAAACACCTAGACTGTAGGCATGTCAACTAGTTTAGCTTGCTAACGCAAGAGCATAGGTAGAATGATTTAGCCTAATTTATTGGCAATGCGGCTAACGTTGTTTCATGTTCCTGACTGTTTCATTCAAATAAATAACCCGTGTTGTTATGTAAATCTACAATTCACGATGCATGTTTGTCCAGATCTTTGTCAGGTTATTTTACAGCAAGATGTCTAGAGCAAGCTAACTGAAGCTGAGTTGAATAACGATATAGTTTGGTTGCTAAGCTGTAATGTTCTACCCACCTAAGTCAATCCAGTTTTCTTCGACAACATAAGTGGAAACAACTAACGTTATAATTAGTGTGTTTGCTGCAAGCAAAAACACTATTGTTATTCTGCATACTTATTATTATTTTTATTTTTTTCCTCCCACTTTTTTCCGTCGCCTACTCCTTTCACACAGTTTAAGCTAAAAACACCGTTCAAACTTCATTTGATAAAGTCTGAACTGCTCTAGTGTGTATTACTTTTCTCATTGATAACTTTTAAAGTTTTTAAGGTATTAAAGTTTAAAGTGCTAAAAAAAATGAATGGGTTTCAATGGTTCAGAATGTTCAAGTCAAATTCAATTGTGACGTCATGCACTGACAGAACTGTTTCTCACCGCGTCAATTTTTGACACTGTTTAACACTTTCCTGCCTGAATATGCATAGTTTTTCAAATAATAGACCTGAACTGTTTATACCATTTTGAAGACAATAAGTAGGGCTTTCTAATTATATAAATATTTGTATGATTATGTTAGGCAAATCATCCTTTATCAAGACGATTTCACGGAGCCATTCTGACAAAAATCTTCTCCGTCGTCAATACTTTTTTAGAAAACCTCATTTTTAACCACTTTAAATACAAGCTAGAGGACAGGTTAGAATGTATGAAATGTGAAATTCCAATCTAGCGCGATGGCTCTCCATAACTAAAAACGGTTCAACTTTTTTCCACAATCGACCAAATTGGCCAAACAAGGTATGTACATTGAGCTTAAAGTGTACATAATCTAGCTAGATAATTTTTCTTTAAGCAAGTTTCACAAAAATCTGCAAAAATCGAGGCTCAACACTGTTATAGCCGACCGTCACGAACAGCCAAACCGGGGTCACGAAAGGTTTACTGCAGCTGGCGTTACTACGAACAAAGGCTTCGTAACTGAAACGTTTTTACTTTTAGTTGACGATATTGAACACAGATGTTAAGAAACTTGTCTTTACTCTAAATATCTTCTCCGTTTTCAATTTGAAGCAGTAAATCTAACAGTAGGAATTCTCCCACGACATCCGCTCGCTCTGCTTTGACAAATATGTTTTCTCAGTCCACCATACATTAGACAAGCTAATTTTCGATCACTTTCAATACAAGATACAGGCCATGTTAGAGTTGATATATATATATATACATAATACATATTATGTATTATGTATATATATAATTGTGTGGGCAATGTAGAACAGCAGACAGATTTGAAATATGATATTTTTTTTTAAAGTTATGGCCATTCTAGTGACGAGTGTTTACAACTCTAGCTACGACTGTCATCATACAGTACTGTAGCTGCCATAGAACGGCGAAACTAGCTACGTCTATCGTTCGTTACCTACAAACAAATGCTTCGTAACAGTATTTACTTTTTATCGGCGATATTGACAACAGGTTAAGGAACATGTCTTTAATCAAAAGATCTTCTCCGTTTTCAATTTGAAGCAGTATCTAGCTTACTGTAGGAAATCTCCCATTGCATCCTCTCTCTAGCTTCTTCAGATAAAGATGGATAACAATGACGATGCATGCAGTATTCACGCCTACGGTGTTAATACAGTCTGTAAAAATACCACTTTGACACACTTGCAAGAAATTATCCGCTGGTTAGATGTAGCATGATCTTATTTACCACCCACAATAGTTCTGCTTTTTTTGCAGCAGCATTCTGAGTTAGAGAAGCTAGCTTTTCCAGTTGCACAACAAAGTCACATAATGTGACGAGATTGAATTTAAAAAACTCACCAGGGACAACGACAACATTGGCAACCCTGCACTAAGTTATTTTGATGTCATCTTTAAATTAAGTGTCTGAACAGGACTGGTTGTGCAGGCACACATGATTAGTTTCTCCTTCATCTTGAACCTAAAACCTAGATTCTAGGTTAGAAATGTTGACAATGACCAACAGTTGCTACGTTACAAGAAACAAGGAACCAATCCGATTAGCCAACGCTCTTCACTGTTCCACTGTTCAAACTTTTTTTCTGTTTCTACATCTTTCAATTATTAATACTTTTCAGAATGGGTTTCATTCACCAAGAAACATCACACAGACAAGGAATTTACTGTGGCAGGAAGGTGCACACATTAAACATATAAGAATCTTAAATAAGAAGTGTACAAGTCTAACTAATACTAAGGTTTAAAAATGTAAAAGGTTTAGAATTAAATAAAATGGCTCTAACATAATGCTTTAACATTTATGAAATTAAATAAGATACCCTTTTCATCACTCTTTTTTCTCCTTTTTCAACCTGAGAAAATATTGCAATTCATAACAATGACAGATATACTTTTAACACTGTCTCACCATTTTGGTTTCAAAGCAACACTTTTTCACCTTTATACTGCTGACATACTTTTGTCTGCTATGATATTGATAACTGTTATGCAATATACTCTTCATCACTATATTTGCTCATTTTTCTAACTTCAAACTTTTTTCTGTTTCTCAATCTTTCATTCTTTAATACTTTTAACTAGTGGTGGGCCGTTATCGGCGTTAACGCGCTGCGTTAACGTGAGACTCGTATCGGGCGATAAAAAAAATATCGCCGTTAATCTATTCTCAAAGTTGGGTTGGGAGCTGGGTCTGTACTACGCAAGCTATAATGACTTTCACCTTGATATTTTAGCGCGGATGTATACCTAGCCGAATTGCACTATAGAGGGCGAGAA
Organism: Osmerus mordax; assembly: GCF_038355195.1. Classification (NCBI taxonomy): domain Eukaryota; kingdom Metazoa; phylum Chordata; class Actinopteri; order Osmeriformes; family Osmeridae; genus Osmerus; species Osmerus mordax. The sequence goes on from NC_090055.1 coordinate 15,230,306, forward strand.
CGAGTCTTTGAACCTGTGTGTATGCCTTGTGTATGAAATTATCACATCAAACGTAACGTGCTAACATGGATGAAGCTATGAAGCCGCCTGGTTTTCTTCAGGGAAAATGTATTTTTAAGAAGCTTCCCAATGGAAACCGCGACAAGACTAAGGTTGTTTGCACCTTGTGCTATGCGGAATTAGTTTACTGTAGGCTAGTAGTTCTTCCAGTCTCAAATACCACCTAAACGCAAAGCATCCCTTAGCTAATGCGGAAGATGCCGGGCCAAGCACTGATGCAGCGCAGGGGAAGAGTCGTCGTCAAACTACTGTTTGAGTGCAACCGAGGCAAGCCCGTCAGCACAGCTATATCAGCCAAGCTAACTAATCTAATAAACAGTTAAGAAACACAAGTACATCTTATTGAACATAATTTATTTTCATCACCAATTATATAGAACAGCTTTCTCAAGCAGTTTGTGATGCATTTTGGAAACAGGAGATGAGCCCCTGGTCTAATGCGCCACCTGGCACACACTTCTTGTCACTCCTCAAGTATGTAACAGGCCACCCGCGTCATTGAATATCTAGCTTTTCTTTGGCGTAGCTGGTAGTGGTGACGCTTGGGAAGTCAGAGATGGCGTGTTCGATCATCGGTGAAGGATGGACACGGTTCGGAAAACTCTGACGGAACTTGCAAGACCAAGTCTGTGACATACTCGTCACACACACATATTCTGAACGCCTTCGGTGGAATTCAAATGAACCATTTAAATCTTGATTAACGCCAAGATTACAAAATGGTGAGAAAAGATTAATCTAGATTTAAAAAAAATAATATGCCCACCACTACTTTTAACGATTAAAAATGTATGAAAGTCAATAAGATACTCTTTTCATCACTGTTTTTTCTCCATTTTCAACAGTAAGAAAATATCGCAATGCATAACAATGACAGATATACTTTTAACACTTTTTCTCACCATTTTGTTTTTAAAGCACATACCTTTTAACATTTTTGTAAAACCTTCTTCACTATTCAAGCCATCAAAACAATCGTTTCAACTGTTTTCAGCAAACACACACATTTTCTTCAGGAAATGTACCTTTCTAGTTTCAAATGATATCCAGTCAATCTGTTGAAAACAGTAGTGTTGTGTAGACACAATAGATTTATTTGCGCGTTTTTATTTCAAGTCTCCACCTTCGGTGTTTCAGTGAGTGCTGTTGGCCGTGTTGCGTTTTTGCTCCCCAGCTTCACTCGTTGAAAACCAACTAATCAGCGCGCAGCTCATCTAAATATTAATGAGCATACCATAAAAGGAGAAAAGCTAGTGTTTTTTCCCGGGAAAATTTCAGAGGATCTATCAGGGGGCATAGAACAGCACCCGGGCCATTTTCAACCCAACCAATGTTACATACCCTATTCGGAGACCTTAAGGAACAGTGTGAAATACCCCAAAAACCCAGTCAATCGCCCCTTTAAGGCAGTCCTCCCTGACCTTTATAATGTAGAATGGAGTGAAATACAACTTTGTGCACACTGCCAGTGAGCAACCCGAGTCTGAGGCTAACGACGTCAAAACAGTTGAACGGGGACGCAGTCTCACTCAGATTGCCAGTTTTACACAAATCACAAAAATAATCGGACCAGCTGGCTAAAAGCAGAATTCCCCTCTCTCTTTAAAGCTGCCCTGCTTGACTTTTAAGATGTATAATTGACTGTAAAACTGTAAAATTATGAACTTTGTGACATGACGTGAAGACATAGCTGCCGCATAAGATGCGGTCTACCGGGCGACATTCTCACTCAAATTTCAAGACTTTCGTAACCCAAATCAAAATTCTGATGTGACAGATCAATGGGGAATCAACTTTTCTCTTAAAGGCTGTCCTTCTCGACCTTTTTGGTCTTTTAAATCTAACTATTTGTATAATCCGTGTACTTCTGGTTTTGGTATTGCTTAGTGCAAATGTTTTTTTGTTTTTTGTTTATTGAAAACAACATTGCAATCGCCTGGCTTTGACGAGGGGGCGGAGAATTCGCATCAGTTGTGTGCTTGGCCATCAAGTGGTATTTCAGACTGGACGTGCTGCGATGATAGCTCAGTTCACAATGACAAAACACACAGATCACTTTGGTCTTGTCAATGGAACCATTTGGCAACTTTTAAAAGTACATTTTCCATTCAGAATCTTATGGGCATCCATTTCTGCGTCTCGCGCTCGCCATCCACTTAAAACGTAATGTTAGCCTACTACTCTTTAGCCAGCTCGCAAGCCCAAACAAGTGTGTGCGGCGTGCCTGTTTTGTTTCCGGTCTAGCTAGATCCGGTGTGGTGTTGTAGTCTTTCTAACATTAGTAGTTGCTGCAACGGCATGTGAAAAGAACTACAAAGTTTGCTTGGCCAAAAAAGAACGTTAATCGCGCAATAAAAAAATTGACGCTGTTAAAATGGGTTTGCGTTAACGCCGTTAATAATGCGTTAAACTGACAGCACTACTTGAAACACAAAGAATCAAGGAGACTTCAATTGTATAGTATTTTCATTCTTTAAAGTAGCCTATATGTTGACAAGCCTCTATATTACCTCTCCTTCTGGCTTTTCCAATATTATAGGTGCAATATACTGTCCCCATGGGTGTATCCAGGCCCACTAGAAGACTGCCTGGTGCCCCCATCGTTGAAAAAGTGTTTCTAAAATGCCCTCTAGAGTGGCAGAAATTACACCAAGTGCCCTACTGTCTGCCATTCACATTGGGAAATATGCCTGAGTGCACAGGATGCCCCATGCAATAAATGACAGTGTGCCCTCTAAATGTAAAAACATGTCTTAACTAGAGAGGGTACAATTTCTGGGGAAATTGTAGGGTGTGCTTGCTTGTGTCGGTTGCACAGGGGTCCGTTTTTTAATGACATTTTTACAACTGATATTTCTGTATATTTTATATAAAAATGCATACTTATTATTCTTTTGCTGCTCATTTACAACTCAAAATACCAGTGAAGTGTAGAATGAAATAGATGTCTTCTCATTTCCCCTGCAAGAGGCAGCTTCATAGTTCAATCAAAACAAATAAATTTGGCAGACCGGTGTAAAAATTGACCTAATCTCTATGACTTAAACATCCTTTTAAGTTTTTCCCTTCTCGTGATATTTTCAGGCATTTAGCCTACTCATATTGCATTCATTCATTAATAAAGAACCCCCTTTGAAGATTATTCTACGACGTTACCGGCTGTAGAAGATGGAATCGCGATTCAAACAGTACCATCTGCTAACTGAAAATATGCCCCCAAAAACATAAATAAGCTTGACATTTATTTAGTAGAAAATCGCTAATTCATAAAAAGCTCACTGGTAGCGATCATTGTCAGTAACAACGCAAAGTGCGATATAGCCCTGTGTGGAGAAGCTGCCCCGGTAAATTCTACTACTACATTACCAGGGCTCTCAAGTTTTTAAGACAGGCAAGAGTGACATTCTCCCCCCCCCCCCCCGTCGTCGTCGTCAGGGGGTCAAAATACATTTATTAATTAATTGCCTTTTACCTGACATCTTTGAAAGGCAGCAATGATTAATGCATCCATGGCCAAGATATAATTATAAAATATGACATTATTTTACAAGTGACCTATCACATCGACTATGCAAAACACTTAAATGTATTTAGTGCTAATAAAATTATTACACCTATTTGGAAAGAGATGTTTATAATGTGACAATATGTCAGTCATCGTGTGATAACGAAAATAAGACTAGGCCAATTATATATAACAGAGGAAGTATTGCAAGCTCCGTAAGAGGTATCGGGCCTATGTTCGTCCCGCACTGGGTTCGAACCTGCCACCTCTGACATCCTCAGCGCCACCACTACCAACTACGCCAACGAAAAGCTAGCAATCTGTTGATGCGGGTGGCCTGTTACACCGATACACACTGGCTACATCTATGAACTATTTGTTCTGAGCAGGTGTCAGTCAACAGGCTGTAAAACTGTTGGTTAAGACACTCATGAAAAACTGATGCTAATTATCTGGTAAACATTTTCTAACAGCAGTCAAGTTGTCATTGTTTGTGTCAAACAAGTTGTGAATATGTTGTAACAGTAAAACAGGAGATCATGACTGTGCTCAAAGTGATGGGGAGTGGGGAGACGCGCTTGATTCTTGCCGGTTCCATAGTGAGAGCGGCGCGGCCAGAGGAATTTTGGTTGGGTGCTGCAGCATATTAAACATATTATAAATATTTTTTTTCTGCGGGAGAAATACAATGTGTGGCGGGAGGGCGTGACAAAAGACCGAAATGAGTGACTGTCACGCTCACTGCGTGACACTTGAGAGCCCTGCATTACAGTACTAGACTACTGCTGTGTTCGTCTTGGTAGCGATTGCGTTGGTTGAATTCGATTTAACGTTCCGTTGTACGGTTTAGGCTGAAATGAATTATTTTCATGAACAGATTGACAAAGTTTAGGCTGTGGCAATGAAGTTCAGGTTAGTAGTCAGATAGTTTCACCTATTGAAAGACTTATTTAAGTAAGGGGAGTGCCGAACATGTTCTGTCGCCGTTTGACTTCCTAAACAGCTGTGTAGATGTTTTTGTAGTGTGTCTCGCGTAGGCTACAGCGTTGCAGTGAGCAACACTGGTTTGAAACCACAGGAAATGATCATTTCACCAACAAATCGTTTACTTGTAATGTAATGTCATAATAAATCCTACAACGAAAATGTATTTGTGAGGAATGTTTTAACGATTGAAAACAGATGCATCATAGACCACTGTAGTATGTGTTGCCCGGGCAACAGAGGCTAATGTCATGCTAATGCTTCAGTGAAATAGTGGACTACCGTTTCCGAAAGTAGATGTGGGCCTACTTCCTTAATAATATCAGCTAATATTGTACATTACATTTCACAATTGTGTTTCACATCACAAAGTAAAATGAGTAAATAGTTATCACCCTGGCCTTTTTGCTTGTGGTGTTTCTGCAGCTGCCTTGCAGTAAAGCTATAGTTAGCCTAGCTATCCCCCAAGTTAACAGATGCGAAACAAATGTTCTGCTACAGGTAGTCACGCGTGTTTTCGTGACGTTAGTGACGTAGTGACGTCAGTGACTGTGTCTAGCAAATTAGCCACTGTTAGCTTCACTTTTCGGAACAAAAACTTAACTTGAGCCTAAACCATGCAACGGAACGTAAATCCCAATAGAAGCAACTCAATCGCTACCAAAAAGAAACTTTTGACACCTAGGTTGTCTATGTAGGCCAAATATTGACTGAGTTTTAGGGGGGCAAAAAGAATAATAATTATAAATATAGCTGCAAGCAGCAATGGAGGGGCCAAGCAGTCCAGAGCAGGACATGGCCTCCATAGCACTTGTGCAACAATTAAGTCACAACAACCTGTTGCACTCATGCAACACACCAAGTTTGGTTGAAATACATGTTTGCGTTCAAGAGTACTGAGAGTTCAAAGTTATTTTTCTGGTATAACACTGCAGGCTCCTCTGCTCCTCATGGGAACGATGGAACCCAAGTTTGGTGACAATTGCGCAAATGGTTGCTGAGATATGCTCTTGCGCCTCGTTTGGCGGCTTCGCCACCGCTTTTGATCGTCTCTACCGAACAAACGTTTTTGAAAATTGAAAATCCATCTGATTGTACCTCATTTTTGAAAATGGGTCATACGGTTCAAAAGTTGCGTGTGTAAAAACAAGTCCAACTTTGACCCATTGGTGGCGCTAGAGTGCCAAAGTATGGGACATGAAACTTTGTGAATTGGACCAGGGGACTGTCCCCAATGAGTGTGCCAAATTTCACAACTTTCGACTAAGCGCTTCTAGGGCCTGCCATAGACACCCAGTCTTACGAATAATAATAATAATAATAATAAATATAGCTGCAAGCAGCAATGGCGGATTCCTCCTAACATGGCGAACCGTTGAAAAATTTATAATGTTCACAAATTGCCACTGTATAGAAACATCCATGCTGTAGACTTACCAATGGGATACCAAATCTGAAATGCAATACCATCAAGATCCACAAGGGCTTTTATTTCAAGCCAAGGAGTGAAGGGAGGGGGCTTGGTGAGCCTACCCATTCCAGAAAGCCTTGTATCTTTGTGTATCAGGGCGTGGCCTGTAGCATCACCTATGGGTGATATTGGGCCATTTATGGTGCGGTAGTTACTCTTGGCCTATACTATCAATGTTTCAGGATTTTGATAACTTTTTACCATTGCACACATAATCGGAAATGCAATACCATCAAGATCCACAAGGGCCTTCACTTCAAGCCAAGGAATGAGTGGGGGCTTAGTCAGCCCACAATTGGCTGAAATGTTGTGCATGCGTCTCGCCAAGCTTCCGCGTGTGTCAAGGGAAAGGCTGAGTGTGTGAGAATGTGGAGCGCGCACGCTGAGGAGCGGAGGGAGACATTACATTGGAAATTTCATTAGCAATTAGCCAAGCATGCATGTTTCAAATATTCACCACAAATCGACTTTTCATCTCACAGTCAACTTTTTCTCAGATTTGTGTACTATCTCAAGAGTCTTCATATGAACTTGTGATTGAATCAGAGTATCAGTTTTTGACTGGGGGATTTGTAAAGTATTATTTTAGCGTCAGCGATAAATTCGATTTGCTTTATATCAACCATTTTTTGAGATATGAAGTTGCCTTTGCACATGGTAACATCATGTAGTGTATTCCTTGTGACCTACCAAGTTTGGTGTTGATATCTCAAAGATTTGCTGAGATTTGACCCAACTTCCTGTTTGGTTGCTTTGTTGCTGATTTTGATTGGCTGTACCGGCCAAACGGTTTAGAAAGTCAAAACGCCATGGGATAACTTTTGTGAGGCTTGGTCTGAAGATCATCTCTGGTAATTTTGAAGAAGATATGACAAAAATTGTAGGAGGAGTAGAGAAAAAACGTTTTTCAATTAATTCAAAATGGCGGCCGCATCAATTCGGCTTTTATCACAAGTTATCATGTGTCACACACGGGATGTCCCAAGATATCATGAGACAAAGGAATCACTTAATAAAGGCAAACAAATCAATAGTTATTGGCCAAAACACATTTTTGATTCCTGCGGCCATGCCCAGTGATCACATGACACCAAATTGTGTAGACATCCTCAGAAGAGGGTTCCGAGTCATCATACCAAGTTTGGCGTTGATATCTCAAAGATTTGCTGAGATATGACTTCACTTCTTGTTTGGCGGCTTTTCTGCTGAATTTGATTGGCTGTACTGAACAAACGGTTGTGAGAATCAAAATTCTTTACAATAACTTTTGTGAGGCTTGGTCTGAAGATCATCATTGGTAATTTTAAAGAAGATCTGACAAAAATTGTAGGAAGAGTAGGCTTTCAAAGGTTTTTGATAAAACCGGAAATGGCGAAAAATCTATATAACCGGAAATTGACGTCATAGCGTGCGTTGAACTCGTCTTGATCCAGGGAATCCAATGGTACCTCATTTTTGAAAATCAGTCATACGGTTCAAAAGTTGCGTGTGTAAACACAAGTCCAACTTTGACCCATTGGTGGCGCTAGAGTGGTCTAATGGGATACATGAAACTTGGTGTAGGTATAGAAGGAACTGTCCTTAATGAGTGTGCCAAATTTCACAAAAAGTTATCCAAGGGTTCTAGGGGCTGCCATTGACTCCCATGGAACTAGAATAATAACTAGAGAGGATACAATTTCTGGGGAAATTGTAGGGTGTGCTTGCTTGCGTCGGTTGCACAGGGGTCCGTTTTTTAATGACATTTTTACAACTAATATTTCTGTATATTTTATATAAAAATGCATAGGGCCTACTTATTATTTATAAAGATTACATAGATTTAAAAGCATCTTTTTTTTGCTGCTCATTTACAACTCAATATACGAGTGAAGTGTAGAATGAAATATGACGTCTTTTCATTTCCCCTGCAAGAGGCAGCCTCATAGCTGAATCAACGAATAAATTTGGCAGACCGGTGTAAAAATTGACCTAATCTCTATGAGTTAAACGTCCTTTTAAGTTTTCCCTTCTCGTGATATTTTCAGGCATTTAGCCTACTCATATTGCATTCATTCATGAATAAAGAACCCCCTTTGAAGATTATTCTACGACGTTACCGGCAGTAGAAGATGGAATCGCGATTCAAACATTACCATCTGCTAACTGAAAAATGCCCTCAAAAACGTAAATAAGCTTGACATGTATTTAGTGGAAAATCGCTCATTCATAAAAAGCTCACTGGTAGCGATCATTGTCAGTAACAACGCAAAATGCGATATAGCCCTGTGTGGAGAAGCTGCCCCGGTAAATTCTACTACAGTACAGTACTTGACTACTGCTGTGTTGGTCTTGGTAGCGATTGCGTTGGTTAAATTGGATTTAACGTTCCGTTGTACGGTTTAGGCTGAAATTAATTATTTTCATGAACAGATTGACAACGTTTAGGCTGTGGCAATGAAGTTCAGGTTAGTAGTTAGATAGACTTTTGATTTAAGTAAGGGGAGTGCCGAACATGTTCTGTCGCCGTTTGACTTCCTAAACAGCTGTGTACAGTACTGTAGCTAGATGTTTTTGTAGTATGTCTCGCGTAAGCTACAGCGTTGCAGTGAGCTACACTGGTTTGAAACCACAGGTAATGGTAATTTCACCAACAAATCGTTTACTAATGTCAGAATAAATCCTACAACGAAAATGTATATGTGAGGAATGTTTATTTTAACGATTGAAAACAGATACATCATAGACCACTGTAGTATGTGTTGCCCGGGCAACACAGGCTAATGTCATGATGCTAATATTTCAGTAAAATAGTAGACTACTGTTTCCGAAAGTAGATGTACTTCCTTAATAATATCAGCTTATATTGTACATTACACATCACAATTGTGTGTCATATCACAAAGTAAAATGAGTAAATATTTATCACCCTGGCCTCTTTGCTTGTGGCGTTTCTGCAGCTGCCTTGCAGTAAAGCTATAGTTAGCCTAGCTATCCCCCAAGTTAACAGATGCGAAACGAATGTTCTGCCAAAGGTAGTCACGCGTGTTTTCGGGACGTTAGTGACGTAGTGACGTTAGTAACGTCAGTGACTGTGGCTAGCAAATTAGCCACCGTTAGCTTCACTTTTCGCCACAAAAACTTAACTAAGCCCAAACCATGCAACGGACCGTAAATTCCAATAGAAGCAACTCAATCGCTACCAAGACGAAACTTTTGACACCTACGTTGTCTATGTAGGCCAAATATTGACTGAGTTTTAGGGGGGCAAAAAGAATAATAATAATATATATGTGAGAGAACAAAGGTCGTGCTCTCGCTGAAGGCTTGAGCACACCCAATAAATATAACTGCAAGCAGCAATGGCGGATTCCTCCAAACATTGCAAACCACTGAAAAATTTATATTCTTTACAAATTGTCACTGTAAAATTCCATGCTGCAGACTTACCAATGGGATACCAAATCTGAAATGCAATACCATCAAGATCCACAAGGGCTTTTATTTCAAGCCAAGGAGTGAAGGGAGGGGGCTTGGTGAGCCTACCCATTCCAGAAAGCCTTGTATCTTTGTGTATCAGGGTGTGGCCTGTAGCGTCACTTATGGGTGATATTGGGCCATTTGTGGTGTGGTAGTTACTCTTGGCCTATACTATCAATGTTTCAGGATTTTGAGAACTTTTTACCATTGCATACAAAATCGGAAATGCAATACCATCAAGATCCACATGGGCCTTTGCTAAAGACCAAGCAATGAGTGGGGGCTTGGTCAGCCCACAATTGCCTGAAATGTTGTGTATGCGTCTCGTCAAGCTTGCGCGTGTGTCAAGGGAAAGGCTGAGTGTGTGAGAATGAGGGTCAGGGGAGACATTTCATTGGAAATTTCCTTAACAATTAGCCAAGCATGCATTTTTCAAATATTCATCAAAAATCAACTTTTCATCTTAGAGTCAACTTTTTCTGAGATTTGTGTACTAAACATTCTCAAGAGTCTTCATGAACTTGTGATTGAATTAGAGTATCAGTTTTTGACTGGCGGATGTGTAAAGCATTATTTTAGCATTAGAAATAAATTAGATTTCCTTTATTTCAATCATTTTTTAAGATATTAATTTGCCTTCTCACATAGGAACATGATGTAGTGTCTTTCACCTGACACACCAAGTTTGGTGTTGATAGTTCAAAGATTTGCTGAGATTTGATCCAACTTCCTGTTTGGTTGCTTTGTTGACGAGTTTGATTGGCTGTACCGGACAAACGGTTTTGAAATTCAAAAATCTGTGAATAATTCAGTGAAGGTTGCTCTGACGATGATACCTGCCGATTCTGGGGAAGATTGCACAAAAATTGTAGGAGAAGTAGCGAAACAACGTGTTTCCTAAATCTTTATTGTACAAATAAATCCAATATGGCGGCAAAACTAACAATAACAATAGGTTTCCTCCTTACGGAGGAATCCTAATAATAATAAAACTAACAATAACAATAGGTTTCCTCCTTACGGAGGAATCCTAATAAAACTAACAATAACAATAGGTTTCCTCCTTACGGAGGAATCCTAATAAATATAGCTGCAAGCAGCAATGGCGGATTCCTCCAAACATTGCAAACCATTGAAAAATGTATATTCTTCACAAATTGTCACTGTATAGAAAAATCCATGCTGCAGACTTACCAATGGGATACCAAATCTGAAATGCAATACCATCAAGATCCACAAGGGCCTTCGCTTCAAGCCAAGGAATGAGTGGGGGCTTGGTCAGCCCACACTCTCCTGAAATGTTGTGTTTGCGTCTCGCCAAGCTTGCGCGTGTGTCAAGGGAAAGGCTGAGTGTGTGAGAATGTGGAGAGCGCGCGCTGAGGAGCAAAGGGAGACTTTTCATTGGAAATATCCCTAGCAATTAGCCAAGCATGCATGTTTCAAATATTCACAATAAATCTATATTTCATCTTACAGTTAACTTTTTCTGAGATTTGTGTACTAAACATTCTCAAGAGTCTTCATGAACTTGTGATTGAATCAGAGTTTTTTGACTGGCAGATGTGTAAAGCATTATTTTAGCGTTCGAAATAAATTAGATTTCCTTTATGATAAGATGTAAATTCTGGAGAAGGCAGGCCGGAAGGAGTTACGACAAAGGAAAGGAGTGGACTTGGGTTTATTAGTCGAGCGGCCCCGATTAAACAATCAGTTCAAGACGAGCTGATGGCATGAGTGAGAACTCTGTCTCTCAGTCGTGCTTAAATACTTGAGTTGGACAGTACAGACATAGAATGCACAGAATTGCTTACTTAACGGGTCTTCAGTGGTCAGTACACTGATACACTAGAACGTTCAGCAGGTGAAGTGGTCGTTAATCACATAAGCCCTATTTGTACATAATTTTCCTTACTGTCTCCCCACTGTCTGGACTGCATGCTATATTATGCTCAGAGGGGGCCTCACTGCATGACCTCTTGACCTTACCGAGACACAAGCTGTACATGTACCCAGAAACTCTGCCTTACACTTTATTTCAATCATTTTTGAAGATATTAATTTGCCTTCTCACATGGGAACATGATGTAGTGTCTTCCACGTGACACACCAAGTTTGGTGTTGATATTTCAAAGATTTGCTGAGATTTGATCCAACTTCCTGTTTGGTTGCTTTGTTGACGATTTTGATTGGCTGTACCGGACAAACGGTTTTGAAATTCAAAAATCTGTTGAAGAATTCAGTGAGGGTTGCTCTGACGATGATACCTGCCAATTCTGGGGAAGATTGGACAACAATTGCAGGAGAAGTAGCGAAAAAACGTGTTTCCTAAATCTTTATTGTACAAAAAAATCCAATATGGAGGCCGTTATAGGTTATTGAGGCTTTTTTGTTCCTCATGAGAAATAAGGCATATCTAATGAATTTCAGAATTTTGGGACAAATGGGATGCGAATGGCATCACTTTGTAAATGGGCAATTGGGGCTTGGCCGTAGCGCCACCTATGGATAATGGTGCGTCATTTGTGGTGTGGTAGTTACTCCTGGCCTATACTATCAATGTTTCAGGATTTTGAGAACTTTTTCTAAAATGCATTACCATCAAGATCCACAAGGGCCTTCATTTCAAGCCAAGGAATGAGTGGGGGCTTGGTCAGCCCACAATTGCCTGAAATGTTGTGTATGCGTCTCGCCAAGCCTGTGCGTGTGTCAAGGGAAAGGCTGAGTGTGTGAGAATGTGGAGCGCGCGCGCTGAGGAGCAGAGGGAGACATTACATTGGAAATTTCATTAGCAATTAGCCATGTTTCAAATATTCACCAAAAATCTACTTTTCATCTCACAGTCAACCTTTTCTCAGATTTGTGTACTAAACATTCTCAAGAGTCTTCATATGAACTTGTGATTGAATCAAAGTATCAGTTTTTGACCGGCGGATGTGTAAAGCATTATTTTAGCGTGAGCAATAAATTCGATTTGCTTTATATCAATCATTTTTTGAGATATGAAGTTGCCTTTGCACATGGTAACATGTTGTAGTGTCGTCCACCGATATACCAAGTTTAGTGTTGATATCTCAAAGATTTGCTGAGATTTGACCCAAGTTCCTGTTTGGTTTCTTTTTTGCTGATTTTGATTGGCTGTGCCGGACAAACGGTTTAGAAAATCAAAACGCCATGGGATAACTTTTGTGAGGCTTGGTCTGAAGATCATCTCTGGTCATTTTGAAGAAGATATGACAAAAATTGTAGGAGGAGTAGGCTTTCAAAGTTTTTTGATAAAACCGGAAATAGCGGAAAATCTATATAACCGGAAATTGACGTCATAGGGTGCGTTGAACTCGTCTTGATCCAGGGAATCCAATGGTACCTCATTTTTGAAAATCAGTCATACGGTTCAAAAGTTGCGTGTGTAAACACAAGTCCAACTTTGACCCATTGGTGGCGCTAGAGTGGTCTGATGGGATACATGAAACTTGGTGTAGGTATAGAAGCAACTGTCCTTAATGAGTCTGCCAAATTTAACAAAAAGTTATCCAAGTGTTCTAGGGGCTGCCATTGACTCCCATGGAACTAGAATAATATTAATAATAAATATAGCTGCAAGCAGCAATGGCGGATTCCTCCAAAACATTGCGAACCATTGAAAAATTTATATTCTTCACAAATTGTCACTGTATAGAAACATCCATGCTGTAGACTTACCAATGGGATGCCAAATCTGAAATGCAATACCATCAAGATCCACAAGGGCTTTTATTTCAAGCCAAGGAGTGAAGGGAGGGGGCTTGGTGAGCCTACCCATTCCAGAAAGCCTTGTATCTTTGTGTATCAGGGCGTGGCCTGTAGCGTCACTTATGGGTGATATTGGGCCATTTGTGTTGTGGTAGTTACTCTTGGCCTATACTATCAATGTTTCAGGATTTTGAGAACTTTTTACCGTTGCATACAAAATCGGAAATGCAATACCATCAAGATCCACATGGGCCTTTGCTAAAGACCAAGCAATGAGTGGGGGCTTGGTCAGCCCACAATTGCCTGAAATGTTGTGTATGCGTCTCGTCAAGCTTGCGCGTGTGTCAAGGGAAAGGCTGAGTGTGTGAGAATGTGGAGCGCGCGCGCTGAGGAGCAGGGGAGACATTTCATTGGAAATTTCCTTAACAAGCCAAGCATGCATTTTTCAAATATTCACCAAATTTCAACTTTTCATGTTACAGTCAACTTTTTCTGAGATTTGTGTACTAAACATTCTCAAGAGTCTTTATGAACATGTGATTGAATCAGAGTTTTTTGACTGGTGGATGTGTAAAGCATTATTTTAGCGTTAGATAGAAATAAATTAGATTTCCTTTATTTCAATCATTTTTTAAGATATTAATTTGCCTTCTCACATGGGAACATGATGTAGTGTCTTTCACGTGACACACCAAGTTTGGTGGTGATATTTCAAAGATTTGCTGAGATTTGATCCAACTTCCTGTTTGGTTGCTTTGTTGACGATTTTGATTGGCTGTACCGGACAAACGGTTTTGAAATTCAAAACTCTGTTGAAGAATTCAGTGAGGGTTGCTCTGACGATGATACCTGCCAATTCTGGGGAAGATTGGACAAAAATTGTAGGAGAAGTAGCGAAAAAACGTGTTTCCTAAATCTTTATTGTACAAAAAAATCCAATATGGCGGCCGTTATAGGTTATTGAGGATTTTTTGTTCCTCATGAGAAATAAGGCATATCTAATGAATTTCAGAATTTTGGGACAAAATGGATGCGAATGGCATCACTTTGTAAATGGACAATTGGGGCTTGGCCGTAGCGCCACCTATGGATAATGGTGTGTCATTTGTGGTGTGGTAGTTACTCCTGGCCTATACTATCAATGTTTCAGGATTTTGAGAACTTTTTCTAAAATGCATTACCATCAAGATCCACAAGGGCCTTCACTTCAAGCCAAGGAATGAGTGGGGGCTTGGTCAGCCCACAATTGCCTGAAATGTTGTGTATGCGTCTCGCCAAGCCCGCGCGTGTGTCAAGGGAAAGACTGAGTGTGTGAGAATGTGGAGCTCGCGCGCGCTGAAGAGCAGGGGAGACATTTCATTGAAAATTTCGTTAGCAATTAGCCAAGCATGCATGTTTCAAATATTCACATAAAATCGACTTTTCATGTTACAGTCAACTTTTCCTCAGATTTGTGTACTAAACATTCTCAAGAGTCTTCATATGAACTTGTGATTGAATCAAAGTATCAGTTTTTGACCGGCGGATGTGTAAAGCATTATTTTAGCGTTAGCGATAAATTCGATTTGCTTTATATCAATCATTTTTTGAGATATGAAGTTGCCTTTGCACATGGTAACATTTTGTAGTGTCTTTCTTGTGACATATCAAGTTACGTGTTGATATCTCAAAGATTTGCTGAGATTTGACCCAAGTTCCTGTTTGGTTGCTTTTTTGCTGAATTTGATTGGCTGTGCCGGACAAACGGTTTAGAAAATCAAAACGCCATGGGATAACTTTTGTGAGGCTTGGTCTGAAGATCATCTATGGTCATTTTGAAGAAGATATGACAAAAATTGTAGGAGGAGTAGGCTTTCAAAGGTTTTTGATAAAACCGGAAATGGTGGAAAATCTATATAACCGGAAATTGACGTCATAGGGTGCGTTGAACTCGTCTTGATCCAGGGAATCCAACGGTACCTCATTTTTGAAAATAAGTCATACGGTTCAAAAGTTGCGTGTGTAAACACAAGTCCAACTTTGACCCATTGGTGGCGCTAGAGTGGTCTGATGGGATACATGAAACTTGGTGTAGGTATAGAAGGAACTGTCCTTAATGAGTGTGCCAAATTTAACAAAAAGTTATCCAAGGGTTCTAGGGGCTGCCATTGACTCCCATGGAACTAGAATAATAATAATAATAATAATAATAAAACTAACAATAACAATAGGTTTCCTCCTTACGGAGGAATCCTAATAAAACTAACAATAACAATAGGTTTCCTCCTTACGGAGGAATCCTAATAAAACTAACAATAACAATAGGTTTCCTCCTTACGGAGGAATCCTAAATATAACTGCAAGCAGCAATGGCGGATTCCTCCAAACATTGCAAACCACTGAAAAATGTATATTCTTTACAAATAGTCACTGTAAAATTCCATGCCGCAGACTTACCAATGGGATACCAAATATGAAATGCAATACCATCAAGATCCACAAGGGCTTTTATTTCAACCCAAGGAGTGAAGGGAGGGGGCTTGGTTGAGCCTACCCATTCCAGAAAGCCTTGTATCTTTGTGTATCAGGGCGTGGCCTGTAGCGTCACTTATGGGTGATATTGGGCCATTTGTGGTGTGGTAGTTACTCTTGGCCTATACTATAAATGTTTCAGGATTTTGAGAACTTTTTACCATTGCATACAAAATCGGAAATGCAATACCATCAAGATCCACATGGGCCTTTGCTAAAGACCAAGCAATGAGTGGGGGCTTGGTCAGCCCACAATTGCCTGAAATGTTGTGTATGCGTCTCGTCAAGCTTGCGCGTGTGTCAAGGGAAAGGCTGAGTGTGTGAGAATGTGGAGCGCGCGCGCTGAGGAGCAGGGGAGACATTTCATTGGAAATTTCCTTAACAATTAGCCAAGCATGCATTTTTCAAATATTCACCAAATTTCAACTTTTCATGTAACAGTCAACTTTTTCTGAGATTTGTGTACTAAACATTCTCAAGAGTCTTTATGAACATGTGATTTAATCAGAGTTTTTTGACTGGCGGATGTGTAAAGCATTATTTTAGCGTTAGATAGAAATAAATTAGATTTCCTTTATTTCAATCATTTTTTAAGATATTAATTTGCCTTCTCACATGGGAACATGATGTAGTGTCTTTCACGTGACACACCAAGTTTGGTGGTGATATTTCAAAGATTTGCTGAGATTTGATACAACTTCCTGTTTGGTTGCTTTGTTGACGATTTTGATTGGCTGTACCGGACAAACGGTTTTGAAATTCAAAAATCTGTTGAAGAATTCAGTGAGGGTTGCTCTGACTATGATACTTGCCAATTTTGGGGAAGATTGGACAAAAATTGTAAGAGAAGTAGCGAAAAAACGTGTTTCCTAAATCTTTATTGTACAAAAAATCCAAAATGGCGGCCGTTATAGGTTATTGAAGCTTTTTTGTTCCTCATGAGAAATAAGGCATATCTAATGAATTTCAGAATTTTGGGACAAAAGGGATGCGAATGGCATCAGTTTGTAAATGGACAATTGGGGCTTGGCCGTAGCGCCACCTATGGATAATGGTGTGTCATTTGTGGTGTGGTAGTTACTCCTGGCCTATACTATCAATGTTTCAGGATTTTGAGAACTTTTTCTAAAATGCATTACCATCAAGATCCACAAGGGCCTTCACTTCAAGCCAAGGAGTGAAGGGAGGGGGCTTGGTGAGCCTACCCATTCCAGAAAGCCTTGTATCTTTGTGTATCAGGGCGTGGCCTGTAGCGTCACTTATGGGTGATATTGGGCCATTTGTGATGTGGTAGTTACTCTTGGCCTATACTATCAATGTTTAAGGATTTTGAGAACTTTTTACCATTGTATACAAAATCGGAAATGCAATACCGTCAAGATCCACATGGGCCTTTGCTAAAGACCAAGCAATGAGTGGGGGCTTGGTCAGCCCACAATTGCCTGAAATGTTGTGTATGCTTCTCGCCAAGCCCGCGCGTGTGTCAAGGGAAAGGCTGAGTGTGTGAGAATGTGGAGCGCGCGCGCTGAGGAGCAGGGGAGACATTTCATTGGAAATTTCCTCAACAATTAGCCAAGCATGCATTTTTCAAATATTCACCACAAATCGACTTTTCATCTTACAGTCAACTTTTTCTGAGATTTGTGTACTAAACATTCTCAAGAGTTTTCATGAACTAAAGGCAAACAAATCAACAGTTATTGGCCAAAACACATTTTTGGTTCCTGCGGCCACGCCGATCACATGACACGATCACATGACACCAAATTGATTGGACATCCTCAGAAGAGGGTTCCGAGTCATCCTACCAAGTTTGGTGTTGATATTTCAAAGATTTGCTGAGATTTGATCCAACTTCCTGTTTGGTTGCTTTGTTGACGATTTTGATTGGCTGTACCGGACAAACGGTTTTGAAATTCAAAAATCTGTTGAAGAATTCAGTGAGGGTTGCTCTGACGATGATACCTGCCAATTCTGGGGAAGATTGGACAAAAATTGTCGGAGAAGTAGCGAAAAAACGTGTTTCCTAAATCTTTATTGTACAAAAAAATCCAATATGGCGGCCGTTATAGGTTATTGAGGCTTTTTTGTTCCTCATGAGAAATAAGGCATATCTAATGAATTTCAGAATTTTGGGACAAAAGGGATGCGAATGGCATCACTTTGTAAATGGACAATTGGGGCTTGGCCGTAGCGCCACCTATGGATAATGGTGTGTCATTTGTGGTGTGGTAGTTACTCCTGGCCTATACTATCAATGTTTCAGGATTTTTAGAACTTTTTCTAAAATGCATTACCATCAAGATCCACTAGGGCCTTCACTTCAAGCCAAGGAATTAGTGGGGGCTTGGTCAGCCCACAATTGCCTGAAATGTTGTGTATGCGTCTCGCCAAGCCCGCGCGTGTGTCAAGGGAAAGGCTGAGTGTGTGAGAATGTGGAGCACGCGCGCGCTGAAGAGCAGGGGAGACATTTCATTGAAAATGTCGTTAGCAATTAGCCAAGCATGCATGTTTCAAATATTCACATAAAATCGACTTTTCATGTTACAGTCAACTTTTCCTCAGATTTGTGTACTAAACATTCTCAAGTCTTCATATGAACTTGTGATTGAATCAAAGTATCAGTTTTTGACCGGCGGATGTGTAAAGCATTATTTTAGCGTCAGCGATAAATTCGATTTGCTTTATATCATCAATTTTTTTAGATATGAAGTTGCCTTTGCACATGGTAACATGTTGTAGTGTCGTCCACCGATATACCAAGTTTAGTGTTGATATCTCAAAGATTTGCTGAGATTTGACCCAACTTCCTGTTTGGTTGCTTTTTTGCTGATTTTGATTGGCTGTGCCAGACAAACGGTTTAGAAAATCAAAATGCCATGGGATAACTTTTGTGAGGCTTGGTCTGAAGATCATCTATTGTCATTTTGAAGAAGATATGACAAAAATTGTAGGAGGAGTAGGCTTTCAAAGGTTTTTGATAAAACCGGAAATGGTGGGAAATCTATATAACCGGAAATTGACGTCATAGGGTGCGTTGAACTCGTCTTGATCCAGGGATTCCAACGGTACTTCATTTTTTAAAATAAGTCATACGGTTCAAAAGTTGCGTGTGTAAACACAAGTCCAACTTTGACCCATTGGTGGCGCTAGAGTGGTCTGATGGGATACATGAAACTTGGTGTAGGTATACAAGGAACTGTCCTTAATGAGTGTGCCAAATTTAACAAAAAGTTATCCAAGGGTTCTAGGGGCTGCCATTGACTCCCATGGAACTAGAATAATAATAATAATAAAACTAACAATAACAATAGGTTTCCTCCTTACGGAGGAATCCTAATAAAACTAACAATAACAATAGGTTTCCTCCTTACGGAGGAATCCTAAATATAACTGCAAGCAGCAATGGCGGATTCCTCCAAACATTGCAAACCACTGAAAAATGTATATTCTTTACAAATTGTCACTGTAAAATTCCATGCTGCAGACTTACCAATGGGATACCAAATCTGAAATGCAATACCATCAAGATCCACAAGGGCTTTTATTTCAAGCCAAGGAGTGAAGGGAGGGGGCTTGGTGAGCCTACCCATTCCAGAAAGCCTTGTATCTTTGTGTATCAGGGCGTGGCCTGTAGCGTCACTTATGGGTGATATTGGGCCATTTGTGGTGTGGTAGTTACTCTTGGCCTATACTATCAATGTTTCAGGATTTTGAGAACTTTTTACCATTGCATACAAAATCGGAAATGCAATACCACCAAGATCCACATGGGCCTTTGCTAAAGACCAAGCAATGAGTGGGGGCTTGGTCAGCCCACAATTGCCTGAAATGTTGTGTATGCGTCTCGCCAAGCTTGCGCGTGTGTCAAGGGAAAGGCTGAGTGTGTGAGAATGTGGAGCGCGCGCGCTGAGGGTCAGGGGAGACATTTAGTTGGAAATTTCCTTAATAATTAGCCAAGCATGCATTTTTCAAATATTCACCAAAAATCAGCTTTTCATCTTAGAGTCAACTTTTTCTGAGATTTGTGTACTAAACATTCGCAAGAGTCTTCATGAACTTGTGATTGAATTAGAGTTTTTTGACTGGCGGAAGTGTAAAGCATTATTTTAGCGTTAGATAGAAATAAATTAGATTTCCTTTATTTCAATCATTTTTTAAGATATTAATTTGCCTTCTCACATGGGAACATGATGTAGTGTCTTTCACGTGACACACCAAGTTTGGTGGTGATATTTCAAAGATTTGCTGAGATTTGATCCAACTGCCTGTTTGGTTGCTTTGTTGACGATTTTGATTGGCTGTACCGGACAAACGGTTATGAAATTCAAAAATCTGTTGAAGATTTCAGTGAGGGTTGCTCTGACGATGATACCTGCCAATTCTGGGGAAGATTGGACAAAAATTGTAGGAGAAGTAGCAAAAAAACGTGTTTCCTAAATCTTTATTGTACAAAAAAATCCAATATGGCGGCCGTTATAGGTTATTGAGGCTTTTTTGTTCCTCATGAGAAATAAGGTATATATAATGAATTTCAGAATTTTGGGACAAATGGGATGCGAATGGCATCACTTTGTAAATGGAAAATTGGGGCTTGGCCGTAGCGCCACCTATGGATAATGGTGCGTCATTTGTGGTGTGGTAGTTACTCCTGGCCTATACTATCGGAAACACACTAGATCTAGTGATAACAACTGGACTAAATATCAATAATATTTCAATAACTGATCTACCCCTCTCAGACCATCATTATATACTTTTTAATGTGGAAATTATCCTAACAAAAACCAAAAAAGAATTCTTAGTCCATAGAAGATATTTAGACGATACAGCTATGATGACATTTTCTGAACAATTTGCTCTACATGAGCCGACTTACCATGATTGCTCTCTGAATGAAATGGTAGAGAACCTCAATTATGCACTATTATCTGTGTTAGACTCTGTTGCACCACTGAAAACCAAAAAGAAGTGCACAAGCAGAACCTCCCCATGGCTGAGAAATAAAAATGTTAGTGAAACGAAAAGAAAATGCCGTGCAGCAGAGAGAAAATGGAGGAAAACAAAGATCACTATCCACTACAATATCTACAAAGATACACTAACCACCTTTAACAAAACCATCCGTCTAGCAAGGAGATAATATTTCTCCAACATTATTACAGAAAATGCCAGAAATTCCAGAGTTCTTTTCTCCACCATTGACCAGCTGCTAAACACTGTCCCTGCCCCACCTCCATCCTCAGCAGTTAAATGTGAAGAGCTTGCTTTGTTCTTCAAGAACAAAATAACTTTGATTAGAGCGAGTATTATTAATAGTGGGGTCGAAACTGACATCAGTAGATTCTGCAACATAACCATGAGCACATTTACCTGTATCACACTTAGTGAACTTTCCAAAATTCTCAGCGAATCTAACTCCACAACCTCAGATATTGATCCTATACCCACAACATTCTTTAAGCGAGTGTTTGATAGTGTCTCAGGTCCGGTGCTAGAGATTATAAACACATCCCTTAGAACTGGCGTCTTCCCAGATGCCTTCAAAACAGCTGTTGTAAAGCCCCTATTAAAGAAACCCAAATTGGATAACAGTCTACTTGCAAATTACAGACCAATATCAAACCTCCCATTTATTAGTAAAGTACTGGAAAAGATAGTTTTAGTCCAATTAAATTCTTTTCTTGAAGAAAATAACATCCTGGAAGTCTCGCAGTCAGGTTTCAGGAAATATCACAGTACTGAAACTGCTCTCACCAAAATAATTAGCGACCTCAGACTAAACTCTGATGCAAATAAAGTCTCTATCCTTATCCTGTTAGATCTCAGTGCAGCATTTGATACAATTGATCACGACATCCTAATCAATAGACTGGAAAAGCTTATTGGGTTCACGGATAGTGTATTGAACTGGCTGAAATCATATATCACAGGAAGGAAGTTTTATGTTAGTTTAGGTGACCATAGGTCCAAGAAACATGAGAACTGCTACGGGGTTGCTCAAGGAAGCTGCTTAGGTCCATTACTTTTTTCTCTTTATATGTTACCACTCGGCGACATAATCAGAGAACATAACATAGATTTCCATAGCTATGCGGATGACACACAACTATATATATCCACTGAACCCAACGATGCAACGGCCATCAATTCCATTACAAACTGCCTGTTGGCAATAAACAAATGGATGAATGATAACTTTCTTAAATTAAATGAAGACAAAACCGAAGTCCTACTATGTGGCCCCAAATCCAAAAGAGAGATGCTTATTAAGAATCTTGGAGGCTTAACCCCCTGTCTTAAACCAGAGGTGACGAGTCTCTGCGTAATCCTGGACTCAGATTTGAATTTCAACTCTCACATTAATAAAGTGACCAAAACAGCTTTCTTTCACCTGACGAATATAGCAAAGGTACGACCATTCATAAACCAAAATGATGCAGAGAAGTTAATTCATGCTTTTATATCCAGCCGGCTGGACTACTGTAACGCACTTTTCACTGGTCTTCCCAAGAAAACCACTGAAAGACTACAGCTCATTCAAAATTCTGCAGCTAGATTATTAACCAAAACTAAAAGGAGAAAACACATTAGTCCTGTCCTAGCTACTTTACACTGGCTCCCTGTTACCTTCAGAATTGACTTTAAGGTCCTTTTTCTCACATACAAAGCTCTACACGGACAAGGACCTAGCTACATTGCTAACTCCTTTATAAACTACACACCAGCTAGAACACTGCGATCATCAAATGCAGGCCTATTAGAGGTCACCAGAAGCAGTCATAAGAAGATTGGTGATTCGGCCTTTGTCAATTACGCCCCAAAACTATGGAACAAATTACCCATAAATATTAGGGAAGCTAACACTCTAGACATTTTTAAAAGACAGCTTAAAACCTACCTTTTTACCGAAGCATTTAAGTAATTTTATCTCAAAAGGGTTTTCCTACTTTTTAAAGTTGTTTTCTCTCTTGAACAGAGATCTTACTGGGATTTTTATTATTGTTTGAATTATTTATCACTTGTATTATTGTTTTTATTGATTTTATGTAAAGCACCTTGAGCTACAGTTCTTGTATGAAATGTGCTATATAAATAAAGTCTTACTTACTTACTTACTTACTATCAATGTTTCAGGATTTTGAGAACATTTTCTAAAATGCATTACCATCAAGATCCACAAGGGCCTTCACTTCAAGCCAAGGAATGAGTGGGGGCTTGGTCAGCCCACAATTGCCTGAAATGTTGTGTATGCGTCTCGCCAAGCCCGCGCGTGTGTAAAGGGAAAGGCTGAGTGTGTGAGAATGTGGAGCACGCGCGCGCTGAAGAGCAGGGGAGACATTTCATTGAAAATTTCGTTAGCAATTAGCCAAGCATGCATGTTTCAAATATTCACATAAAATCGACTTTTCATGTTACAGTCAACTTTTCCTCAGATTTGTGTACTAAACATTCTCAAGAGTCTTCATATGAACTTGTGATTGAATCAAAGTATCAGTTTTTGACCGGCGGATGTGTAAAGCATTATTTTAGCGTGAGCAATAAATTCGATTTGCTTTATATCAATCATTTTTTGAGATATGAAGTTGCCTTTGCACATGGTAACATGTTGTAGTGTCGTCCACCGATATACCAAGTTTAGTGTTGATATCTCAAAGATTTGCTGAGATTTGACCCAAGTTCCTGTTTGGTTTCTTTTTTGCTGATTTTGATTGGCTGTGCCGGACAAACGGTTTAGAAAATCAAAACGCCATGGGATAACTTTTGTGAGGCTTGGTCTGAAGATCATCTCTGGTCATTTTGAAGAAGATATGACAAAAATTGTAGGAGGAGTAGGCTTTCAAAGGTTTTTGATACAACCGGAAATAGCGGAAAATCTATATGACCGGAAATTGACGTCATAGGTGCGTTGAACTCGTCTTGATCCAGGGAATCCAATGGTACCTCATTTTTGAAAATCAGTCATACGGTTCAAAAGTTGCATGTGTAAACACAAGTCCAACTTTGACCCATTGGTGGCGCTAGAGTGGTCTGATGGGATACATGAAACTTGGTGTAGGTATAGAAGGAACTGTCCTTAATGAGTGTGCCAAATTTAACAAAAAGTTATCCAAGGGTTCTAGGGGCTGCCATTGACTCCCATGGAACTAGAATAATAATAAATATAACTGCAAGCAGCAATGGCGGATTCCTCCAAACATTGCAAACCACTGAAAAATGTATATTCTTTACAAATAGTCACTGTAAAATTCCATGCCGCAGACTTACCAATGGGATACCAAATCTGAAATGCAATACCATCAAGATCCACAAGAGCTTTTATTCCGAGCCAAGGAGTGAAGGGAGGGGGCTTGGTGAGCCTACCCATTCCAGAAAGCCTTGTATCTTTGTGCATCAGGGCGTGGCCAGTAGCGTCACCTATGGGTGATGTTGGGCCATTTGTGGTGTGGTAGTTACTGTTAACCTATACTATCAATGTCTCAGGATTTTTAGAACTTTTTACCATTGCATACAAAATCGGAAATGCAATACCATCAAGATCCACATGGGCCTTTGCTAAAGACCAAGCAATGAGTGGGGGCTTGGTCAGCCCACAATTGTCTGAAATGTTGTGTATGCGTCTCGCCAAGCTTGCGCGTGTCAAGGGAAAGGCTGAGTGTGTGAGAATGTGGAGCGCGCGCGCTGAGGGTCAGGGGAGACATTTCATTGGAAATTTCCTTAACAATTAGCAGAGCATGCATTTTTCAAATATTCACCAAAAATCAACTTTTCATCTTAGAGTCAACTTTTTCTGAGATTTGTGTACTAAACATTCTCAAGAGTCTTTATGAACATGTGATTGAATCAGAGGTTTTTGACTGGCGGGTGTGTAAAGCATTATTTTAGCGTTAGATAGAAATAAATTAGATTTCCTTTATTTCAATCATTTTTTAAGATATTAATTTGCCTTCTCACATGGGAACATGATGTAATGTCTTTGAAATTCAAAAATCTGTTGAAGAATTCAGTGAGGGTTGCTCTGACGATGATACCTGCCAATTCTGGGGACGATTGGACAAAAATTGTAGGAGAAGTAAAGAAAAAACGTGTTTCCTAAATCTTTATTGTACAAAAAAATCCAATATGGCGGCCATTATAGGTTATTGAGGCTTTTTTGTTCCTCATGAGAAATAAGGCATATCTAATGAATTTCAGAATTTTGGGACAAATGGGATGCGAATGGCATCACTTTGTAAATGGAAAATTGGGGCTTGGCCGTAGCGCCACCTATGGATAATGGTGCGTCATTTGTGGTGTGGTAGTTACTCCTGGCCTATACTATCAATGTTTCAGGATTTTGAGAACTTTTTCTAAAATGCATTACCATCAAGATCCACAAGGGCCTTCACTTCAAGCCAAGGAGTGAAGGGAGGGGGCTTGGTGAGCCTACCCATTCCAGAAAGCCTTGTATCTTTGTGTATCAGGTCGTGGCCTGTAGCGTCACTTATGGGTGATATTGGGCCATTTGTGGTGTGGTAGTTACTCTTGGCCTATACTATCAATGTTTCAGGATTTTGAGAACTTTTTACCATTGCATACAAAATCGGAAATGCAATACCATCAAGATCCACATGGGCCTTTGCTAAAGACCAAGCAATGAGTGGGGCTTGGTCAGCCCACAATTGCCTGAAATGTTGTGTATGCGTCTCGTCAAGCTTGCGCGTGTGTCAGGGAAAGGCTGAGTGTGTGAGAATGTGGAGCGCGCGCGCTGAGGAGCAGGGGAGACATTTCATTGGAAATTTCCTTAACAATTAGCCAAGCAAGCATTTTTCAAATATTCACCTAAATTCAACTTTTCATCTTACAGTCAACTTTTTCTGAGATTTGTGTACTAAACATTCTCAAGAGTCTTCATGAACTTGTGATTGAATCAGAGTTTTTTGACTGCCGTATGTGTAAAGCATTATTTTAGCGTTAGAAATAAATTAGATTTCCTTTATTTCAATCATTTTTTAAGATATTAATTTGCCTTCTCACATGGGAACATGACGTAGTGTCTTTCACGTGACACACCAAGTTTGGTGTTGATATTTCAAAGATTTGCTGAGATTTGATCCAACTTCCTGTTTGGTTGCTCTGTTGACGATTTTGATTGGCTGTACCGGACAAACGGTTTTGAAATTCAAAAATCTGTTGAAGATTTCAGTGAGGGTTAATCTGACGATGATACCTGGCAATTCTGGGGAAGATTGGACAAAAATTGTAATAGAAGTAGCGAAAAAACGTGTTTCCTAAATCTTTATTGTACAAAAAAATCCAATATGGCGGCCGTTATAGGTTATTGAGGCTTTTTTGTTCCTCGTGAGAAATAAGGCATATCTAATTGAATTTCAGAATTTTGGGACAAATGGGATGAGAATGGCATCACTTTGTAAATAGACAATTGGGGCTTGGCCGTAGCGCCACCTATGGATAATGGTGCGTCATTTGTGGTGTGGTAGTTACTCCTGGCCAATACTATCAATGTTTCAGGATTTTGAGAACTTTTTCTAAAATGCATTACCATCAAGATCCACAAGGGCCTTCACTTCAAGCCAAGGAATGAGTGGGGGCTTTGTCAGCCCACAATTGCCTGAAATGTTGTGTATGCGTCTCGCCAAGCCCGCGTGTGTGTCAAGGGAAAGGCTGAGTGTGTGAGAATGTGGAGCACGCGCGCGCTGAAGAGCAGGGGAGACATTTCATTGAAAATTTCGTTAGCAATTAGCCAAGCATGCATTTTTCAAATATTCACCACAAATCGACTTTTCATGTTACAGTCAACTTTTCCTCAGATTTGTGTACTAAACATTCTCAAGAGTCTTCATATGAACTTGTGATTGAATCAAAGTATCAGTTTTTGACCGGCGGATGTGTAAAGCATTATTTTTGCGTTAGCGATAAATTCAATTTGCTTTAAATCAACCATTTCTGGAGATATGAAATAGCCTTTGCACATGGTAACATGTTGTAGTGTCTTCCTTGTGACATACCAAGTTACGTGTTGATATCTCAAAGATTTGCTGAGATTTGACCCAAGTTCCTGTTTGGTTACTTTTTTGCTGATTTTGATTGGCTGTGCCGGACAAACGGTTTAGAAAATCAAAACGCCATGGGATAACTTTTGTGAGGCTTGGTCTGAAGATCATCTCTGGTCATTTTGAAGAAGATATGACAAAAATTGTAGGAGGAGTAGGCTTTCAAAGGTTTTTGATACAACCGGAAATAGCGGAAAATCTATATAACCGGAAATTGACGTCATATGGTGCGTTGAACTCGTCTTGATCCAGGGAATCCAATGGTACCTCATTTTTGAAAATCAGTCATACGGTTCAAAAGTTGCGTGTGTAAACACAAGTCCAACTTTGACCCATTGGTGGCGCTAGAGTGGTCTGATGGGATACATGAAACTTGGTGTAGGTATAGAAGGAACTGTCCTTAATGAGTGTGCCAAATTTGTCAAAAAGTTATCCAAGGGGTCTAGGGGCTGCCATTGACTCCCATGGAACTAGAATAATAATAATAATAATAATAATAATAATAAAACTAACAATAACAATAGGTTTCCTCCTTACGGAGGAATCCTAATAAATATAACTGCAAGCAGCAATGGCGGATTCCTCCAAACATTGCAAACCACTGAAAAATGTATATTCTTTACAAATAGTCACTGTAAAATTCCATGCCGCAGACTTACCAATGGGATAACAAATCTGAAATAAAATACCATCAAGATCCACAAGGGCTTTTATTTCAAGCCAAGGAGTGAAGGGAGGGGGGGCTTGGTGAGCTTACCCATTCCAGAAAGCCTTGTATCTTTGTGTATCAGGGCGTGGCCTGTAGCGTCACTTATGGGTGATATTGGGCCATTTGTGGTGTGGTAGTTACTCTTGGCCTATACTATCAATGTTTCAGGATTTTGTGAACTTTTTACCATTGAATACATAATCGGAAATGCAATACCATCAAGATCCACATGGGCCTTTGCTAAAGACCAAGCAATGAGTGGGGGCTTGGTCAGCCCACAATTGTCTGAAATGTTGTGTATGCGTCTCGCCAAGCTTGCGCGTGTCAAGGGAAAGGCTGAGTGTGTGAGAATGTGGAGCGCGCGCGCTGAGGGTCAGGGGAGACATTTCATTGGAAATTTCCTTAACAATTAGCAGAGCATGCATTTTTCAAATATTCACCAAAAATCAACTTTTCATCTTAGAGTCAACTTTTTCTGAGATTTGTGTACTAAACATTCTCAAGAGTCTTTATGAACATGTGATTGAATCAGAGGTTTTTGACTGGCGGGTGTGTAAAGCATTATTTTAGCGTTAGATAGAAATAAATTAGATTTCCTTTATTTCAATCATTTTTTAAGATATTAATTTGCCTTCTCACATGGGAACATGATGTAATGTCTTTGAAATTCAAAAATCTGTTGAAGAATTCAGTGAGGGTTGCTCTGACGATGATACCTGCCAATTCTGGGGACGATTGGACAAAAATTGTAGGAGAAGTAAAGAAAAAACGTGTTTCCTAAATCTTTATTGTACAAAAAAATCCAATATGGCGGCCATTATAGGTTATTGAGGCTTTTTTGTTCCTCATGAGAAATAAGGCATATCTAATGAATTTCAGAATTTTGGGACAAATGGGATGCGAATGGCATCACTTTGTAAATGGAAAATTGGGGCTTGGCCGTAGCGCCACCTATGGATAATGGTGCGTCATTTGTGGTGTGGTAGTTACTCCTGGCCTATACTATCAATGTTTCAGGATTTTGAGAACTTTTTCTAAAATGCATTACCATCAAGATCCACAAGGGCCTTCACTTCAAGCCAAGGAGTGAAGGGAGGGGGCTTGGTGAGCCTACCCATTCCAGAAAGCCTTGTATCTTTGTGTATCAGGTCGTGGCCTGTAGCGTCACTTATGGGTGATATTGGGCCATTTGTGGTGTGGTAGTTACTCTTGGCCTATACTATCAATGTTTCAGGATTTTGAGAACTTTTTACCATTGCATACAAAATCGGAAATGCAATACCATCAAGATCCACATGGGCCTTTGCTAAAGACCAAGCAATGAGTGGGGCTTGGTCAGCCCACAATTGCCTGAAATGTTGTGTATGCGTCTCGTCAAGCTTGCGCGTGTGTCAGGGAAAGGCTGAGTGTGTGAGAATGTGGAGCGCGCGCGCTGAGGAGCAGGGGAGACATTTCATTGGAAATTTCCTTAACAATTAGCCAAGCAAGCATTTTTCAAATATTCACCTAAATTCAACTTTTCATCTTACAGTCAACTTTTTCTGAGATTTGTGTACTAAACATTCTCAAGAGTCTTCATGAACTTGTGATTGAATCAGAGTTTTTTGACTGCCGTATGTGTAAAGCATTATTTTAGCGTTAGAAATAAATTAGATTTCCTTTATTTCAATCATTTTTTAAGATATTAATTTGCCTTCTCACATGGGAACATGACGTAGTGTCTTTCACGTGACACACCAAGTTTGGTGTTGATATTTCAAAGATTTGCTGAGATTTGATCCAACTTCCTGTTTGGTTGCTCTGTTGACGATTTTGATTGGCTGTACCGGACAAACGGTTTTGAAATTCAAAAATCTGTTGAAGATTTCAGTGAGGGTTAATCTGACGATGATACCTGGCAATTCTGGGGAAGATTGGACAAAAATTGTAATAGAAGTAGCGAAAAAACGTGTTTCCTAAATCTTTATTGTACAAAAAAATCCAATATGGCGGCCGTTATAGGTTATTGAGGCTTTTTTGTTCCTCGTGAGAAATAAGGCATATCTAATTGAATTTCAGAATTTTGGGACAAATGGGATGAGAATGGCATCACTTTGTAAATAGACAATTGGGGCTTGGCCGTAGCGCCACCTATGGATAATGGTGCGTCATTTGTGGTGTGGTAGTTACTCCTGGCCAATACTATCAATGTTTCAGGATTTTGAGAACTTTTTCTAAAATGCATTACCATCAAGATCCACAAGGGCCTTCACTTCAAGCCAAGGAATGAGTGGGGGCTTTGTCAGCCCACAATTGCCTGAAATGTTGTGTATGCGTCTCGCCAAGCCCGCGTGTGTGTCAAGGGAAAGGCTGAGTGTGTGAGAATGTGGAGCACGCGCGCGCTGAAGAGCAGGGGAGACATTTCATTGAAAATTTCGTTAGCAATTAGCCAAGCATGCATTTTTCAAATATTCACCACAAATCGACTTTTCATGTTACAGTCAACTTTTCCTCAGATTTGTGTACTAAACATTCTCAAGAGTCTTCATATGAACTTGTGATTGAATCAAAGTATCAGTTTTTGACCGGCGGATGTGTAAAGCATTATTTTTGCGTTAGCGATAAATTCAATTTGCTTTAAATCAACCATTTCTGGAGATATGAAATAGCCTTTGCACATGGTAACATGTTGTAGTGTCTTCCTTGTGACATACCAAGTTACGTGTTGATATCTCAAAGATTTGCTGAGATTTGACCCAAGTTCCTGTTTGGTTACTTTTTTGCTGATTTTGATTGGCTGTGCCGGACAAACGGTTTAGAAAATCAAAACGCCATGGGATAACTTTTGTGAGGCTTGGTCTGAAGATCATCTCTGGTCATTTTGAAGAAGATATGACAAAAATTGTAGGAGGAGTAGGCTTTCAAAGGTTTTTGATACAACCGGAAATAGCGGAAAATCTATATAACCGGAAATTGACGTCATATGGTGCGTTGAACTCGTCTTGATCCAGGGAATCCAATGGTACCTCATTTTTGAAAATCAGTCATACGGTTCAAAAGTTGCGTGTGTAAACACAAGTCCAACTTTGACCCATTGGTGGCGCTAGAGTGGTCTGATGGGATACATGAAACTTGGTGTAGGTATAGAAGGAACTGTCCTTAATGAGTGTGCCAAATTTGTCAAAAAGTTATCCAAGGGGTCTAGGGGCTGCCATTGACTCCCATGGAACTAGAATAATAATAATAATAAATATAACTGCAAGCAGCAATGGCGGATTCCTCCAAACATTGCAAACCACTGAAAAATTTATATTCTTCACAAATTGTCACTGTAAAAATCCATGCTGCAGACTTACCAATGGGATACCAAATCTGAAATGCAATACCATCAAGATCCACAAGGGCTTTTATTTCAAGCCAAGGAGTGAAGGGAGGGGGCTTGGTGAGCCTACCCATTCCAGAAAGCCTTGTATCTTTGTGTACCAGGGCGTGGCCTGTAGCGTCACTTATGGGTGATATTGGGCCATTTGTGGTGTGGTAGTTACTCTTGGCCTATACTATCAATGTTTCAGGATTTTGAGAACTTTTTACCATTGCATACAAAATCGGAAATGCAATACCATCAAGATCCACATGGTCCTTTGCTAAAGACCAAGCAATGAGTGGGGCTTGGTCAGCCCACAATTGCCTGAAATGTTGTGTATGCGTCTCGCCAAGCTTGTGCGTGTGTCAAGGGAAAGGCTGAGTGTGTGAGAATGTGGAGCGCGCGTGCTGAGGAGCAGGGGAGACATTTCATTGGAAATTTCCTTAACAATTAGCCAAGCATGCATTTTTCAAATATTCACCTAAATTCAACTTTTCATCTTACAGTCAACTTTTTCTGAGATTTGTGTACTAAACATTCTCAAAAGTCTTCATGAACTTGTGATTGAATCAGAGTTTTTTGACTGGCGGATGTGTAAAGCATTATTTTAGCGTTAGAAATAAATTTGATTTCCTTCATTTCAATCATTTTTGAAGATATTAATTTGCCTTCCTACATGGGAACATGACGTAGTGTCTTTCACGTGACACACCAAGTTTGGTGTTGATATTTCAAAGATTTGCTGAGATTTGATCCAACTTCCTGTTTGGTTGCTTTGTTGACGATTTTGATTGGCTGTATCGGACAAACGGTTTTGAAATTCAAAAATCTGTTAAAGAATTCAGTGAGGGTTGCTCTGACGATGATACCTGCCAATTCTGGGGAAGATTGGACAAGAATTGTAGGAGAAGTAGCAAAAAAACGTGTTTCCTAAATCTTTATTGTACAAAAACATCCAATATGGCGGCCGTTATAGGTTATTGAGGCTTTTTTGTTCCTCATGAGAAATAAGGCATATCTAATGAATTTCAGAATTTTGGGACAAATGGGATGCGAATGGCATCACTTTGTAAATGGAAAATTGGGGCTTGGCCGTAGCGCCACCTATGGATAATGGTGCGTCATTTGTGGTGTGGTAGTTACTCCTGGCCTATACTATCAATGTTTCAGGATTTTGAGAACTTTTTCTAAAATGCATTACCATCAAGATCCACAAGGGCCTTCACTTCAAGCCAAGGAATGAGTGGGGGCTTGGTCAGCCCACAATTGCCTGAAATGTTGTGTATGCGTCTCGCCAAGCCCGCGCGTGTGTCAAGGGAAAGGCTGAGTGTGTGAGAATGTGGAGCACGCGCGCGCTGAAGAGCAGGGGAGACATTTCATTGAAATTTCGTTAGCAATTAGCCAAGCATGCATGTTTCAAATATTCACATAAAATCGACTTTTCATGTTACAGTCAACTTTTCCTCAGATTTGTGTACTAAACATTCTCAAGAGTCTTCATATGAACTTGTGATTGAATCAAAGTATCAGTTTTTGACCGGCGGATGTGTAAAGCATTATTTTAGCGTTAGCGATAAATTCGATTTGCTTTATATCAATCATCTTTTGAGATATGAAGTTGCCTTTGCACATGGTAACATGTTGTAGTGTCGTCCACCGATATACCAAGTTTAGTGTTGATATCTCAAAGATTTGCTGAGATTTGACCCAAGTTCCTGTTTGGTTACTTTTTTGCTGATTTTGATTGGTTGTGCCGGACAAACGGTTTAGAAAATCAAAACGCCATGGGATAACTTTTGTGAGGCTTGGTCTGAAGATCATCTATGGTCATTTTGAAGAAGATATGACAATAATTGTAGGAGAAGTAGGCTTTCAAAGGTTTTTGATACAACCGGAAATAGCGGAAAATCTATACAACCGGAAATTGACGTCATAGGGTGCGTTGAACTCGTCTTCATCCAGGGAATCCAATGGTACCTCATTTTTGTAAATCAGTCATACGGTTCAAAAGTTGCGTGTGTAAACACAAGTCCAACTTTGACCCATTGGTGGCGCTAGAGTGGTCTGATGGGATACATGAAACTTGGTGTAGGTATAGAAGGAACTGTCCTTAATGAGTGTGCCAAATTTAACAAAAAGTTATCCAAGGGTTCTAGGGGCTGCCATTGACTCCCATGGAACTAGAATAATAATAATAATAATAATAAAACTAACAATAACAATAGGTTTCCTCCTTACGGAGGAATCCTAATAATAATAATAAAACTAACAATAACAATAGGTTTCCTCCTTACGGAGGAATCCTAATAAATATAACTGCAAGCAGCAATGGCGGATTCCTCCAAACATTGCAAACCACTGAAAAATGTATATTCTTTACAAATAGTCACTGTAAAATTCCATGCCGCAGACTTACCAATGGGATAACAAATCTGAAATGCAATACCATCAAGATCCACAAGGGCTTTTATTTCAAGCCAAGGAGTGAAGGGAGGGGGGGCTTGGTGAGCTTACCCATTCCAGAAAGCCTTGTATCTTTGTGTATCAGGGCGTGGCCTGTAGCGTCACTTATGGGTGATATTGGGCCATTTGTGGTGTGGTAGTTACTCTTGGCCTATACTATCAATGTTTCAGGATTTTGTGAACTTTTTACCATTGAATACATAATCGGAAATGCAATACCACCAAGATCCACATGGGCCTTTGCTAAAGACCAAGCAATGAGTGGGGGCTTGGTCAGCCCACAATTGCCTGAAATGTTGTGTATGCGTCTCGTCAAGCTTGCGCGTGTGTCAAGGGAAAGGCTGAGTGTGTGAGAATGTGGAGCGCGCGCGCTGAGGAGCAGGGGAGACATTTCATTGGAAATTTCCTTAACAATTAGCCAAGCATGCATTTTTCAAATATTCACCAAATTTCAACTTTTCATGTTACAGTCAACTTTTTCTGAGATTTGTGTACTAAACATTCTCAAGAGTTTTCATGAACTAAAGGCAAACAAATCAACAGTTATTGGCCAAAACACATTTTTGGTTCCTGCGGCCACGCCGATCACATGACACGATCACATGACACCAAATTGATTGGACATCCTCAGAAGAGGGTTCCGAGTCATCCTACCAAGTTTGGTGTTGATATTTCAAAGATTTGCTGAGATTTGATCCAACTTCCTGTTTGGTTGCTTTGTTGACGATTTTGATTGGCTGTACCGGACAAACGGTTTTGAAATTCAAAAATCTGTTAAAGAATTCAGTGAGGGTTGCTCTGACGATGATACCTGCCAATTCTGGGGAAGATTGGACAAGAATTGTAGGAGAAGTAGCAAAAAAACGTGTTTCCTAAATCTTTATTGTACAAAAACATCCAATATGGCGGCCGTTATAGGTTATTGAGGCTTTTTTGTTCCTCATGAGAAATAAGGCATATCTAATGAATTTCAGAATTTTGGGACAAATGGGATGCGAATGGCATCACTTTGTAAATGGAAAATTGGGGCTTGGCCGTAGCGCCACCTATGGATAATGGTGCGTCATTTGTGGTGTGGTAGTTACTCCTGGCCTATACTATCAATGTTTCAGGATTTTGAGAACTTTTTCTAAAATGCATTACCATCAAGATCCACAAGGGCCTTCACTTCAAGCCAAGGAATGAGTGGGGGCTTGGTCAGCCCACAATTGCCTGAAATGTTGTGTATGCGTCTCGCCAAGCCCGCGCGTGTGTCAAGGGAAAGGCTGAGTGTGTGAGAATGTGGAGCACGCGCGCGCTGAAGAGCAGGGGAGACATTTCATTGAAAATTTCGTTAGCAATTAGCCAAGCATGCATGTTTCAAATATTCACATAAAATCGACTTTTCATGTTACAGTCAACTTTTCCTCAGATTTGTGTACTAAACATTCTCAAGAGTCTTCATATGAACTTGTGATTGAATCAAAGTATCAGTTTTTGACCGGCGGATGTGTAAAGCATTATTTTAGCGTTAGCGATAAATTCGATTTGCTTTATATCAATCATCTTTTGAGATATGAAGTTGCCTTTGCACATGGTAACATGTTGTAGTGTCGTCCACCGATATACCAAGTTTAGTGTTGATATCTCAAAGATTTGCTGAGATTTGACCCAAGTTCCTGTTTGGTTACTTTTTTGCTGATTTTGATTGGTTGTGCCGGACAAACGGTTTAGAAAATCAAAACGCCATGGGATAACTTTTGTGAGGCTTGGTCTGAAGATCATCTATGGTCATTTTGAAGAAGATATGACAATAATTGTAGGAGGAGTAGGCTTTCAAAGGTTTTTGATACAACCGGAAATAGCGGAAAATCTATACAACCGGAAATTGACGTCATAGGGTGCGTTGAACTCGTCTTCATCCAGGGAATCCAATGGTACCTCATTTTTGTAAATCAGTCATACGGTTCAAAAGTTGCGTGTGTAAACACAAGTCCAACTTTGACCCATTGGTGGCGCTAGAGTGGTCTGATGGGATACATGAAACTTGGTGTAGGTATAGAAGGAACTGTCCTTAATGAGTGTGCCAAATTTAACAAAAAGTTATCCAAGGGTTCTAGGGGCTGCCATTGACTCCCATGGAACTAGAATAATAATAAATATAACTGCAAGCAGCAATGGCGGATTCCTCCAAACATTGCAAACCACTGAAAAATTTATATTCTTCACAAATTGTCACTGTAAAAATCCATGCTGCAGACTTACCAATGGGATACCAAATCTGAAATGCAATACCATCAAGATCCACAAGGGCTTTTATTTCAAGCCAAGGAGTGAAGGGAGGGGGCTTGGTGAGCCTACCCATTCCAGAAAGCCTTGTATCTTTGTGTACCAGGGCGTGGCCTGTAGCGTCACTTATGGGTGATATTGGGCCATTTGTGGTGTGGTAGTTACTCTTGGCCTATACTATCAATGTTTCAGGATTTTGAGAACTTTTTACCATTGCATACAAAATCGGAAATGCAATACCATCAAGATCCACATGGTCCTTTGCTAAAGACCAAGCAATGAGTGGGGCTTGGTCAGCCCACAATTGCCTGAAATGTTGTGTATGCGTCTCGCCAAGCTTGTGCGTGTGTCAAGGGAAAGGCTGAGTGTGTGAGAATGTGGAGCGCGCGTGCTGAGGAGCAGGGGAGACATTTCATTGGAAATTTCCTTAACAATTAGCCAAGCATGCATTTTTCAAATATTCACCTAAATTCAACTTTTCATCTTACAGTCAACTTTTTCTGAGATTTGTGTACTAAACATTCTCAAAAGTCTTCATGAACTTGTGATTGAATCAGAGTTTTTTGACTGGCGGATGTGTAAAGCATTATTTTAGCGTTAGAAATAAATTTGATTTCCTTCATTTCAATCATTTTTGAAGATATTAATTTGCCTTCCTACATGGGAACATGACGTAGTGTCTTTCACGTGACACACCAAGTTTGGTGTTGATATTTCAAAGATTTGCTGAGATTTGATCCAACTTCCTGTTTGGTTGCTTTGTTGACGATTTTGATTGGCTGTACCGGACAAACGGTTTTGAAATTCAAAAATCTGTTAAAGAATTCAGTGAGGGTTGCTCTGACGATGATACCTGCCAATTCTGGGGAAGATTGGACAAGAATTGTAGGAGAAGTAGCAAAAAAACGTGTTTCCTAAATCTTTATTGTACAAAAACATCCAATATGGCGGCCGTTATAGGTTATTGAGGCTTTTTTGTTCCTCATGAGAAATAAGGCATATCTAATGAATTTCAGAATTTTGGGACAAATGGGATGCGAATGGCATCACTTTGTAAATGGAAAATTGGGGCTTGGCCGTAGCGCCACCTATGGATAATGGTGCGTCATTTGTGGTGTGGTAGTTACTCCTGGCCTATACTATCAATGTTTCAGGATTTTGAGAACTTTTTCTAAAATGCATTACCATCAAGATCCACAAGGGCCTTCACTTCAAGCCAAGGAATGAGTGGGGGCTTGGTCAGCCCACAATTGCCTGAAATGTTGTGTATGCGTCTCGCCAAGCCCGCGCGTGTGTCAAGGGAAAGGCTGAGTGTGTGAGAATGTGGAGCACGCGCGCGCTGAAGAGCAGGGGAGACATTTCATTGAAAATTTCGTTAGCAATTAGCCAAGCATGCATGTTTCAAATATTCACATAAAATCGACTTTTCATGTTACAGTCAACTTTTCCTCAGATTTGTGTACTAAACATTCTCAAGAGTCTTCATATGAACTTGTGATTGAATCAAAGTATCAGTTTTTGACCGGCGGATGTGTAAAGCATTATTTTAGCGTTAGCGATAAATTCGATTTGCTTTATATCAATCATCTTTTGAGATATGAAGTTGCCTTTGCACATGGTAACATGTTGTAGTGTCGTCCACCGATATACCAAGTTTAGTGTTGATATCTCAAAGATTTGCTGAGATTTGACCCAAGTTCCTGTTTGGTTACTTTTTTGCTGATTTTGATTGGTTGTGCCGGACAAACGGTTTAGAAAATCAAAACGCCATGGGATAACTTTTGTGAGGCTTGGTCTGAAGATCATCTATGGTCATTTTGAAGAAGATATGACAATAATTGTAGGAGGAGTAGGCTTTCAAAGGTTTTTGATACAACCGGAAATAGCGGAAAATCTATACAACCGGAAATTGACGTCATAGGGTGCGTTGAACTCGTCTTCATCCAGGGAATCCAATGGTACCTCATTTTTGTAAATCAGTCATACGGTTCAAAAGTTGCGTGTGTAAACACAAGTCCAACTTTGACCCATTGGTGGCGCTAGAGTGGTCTGATGGGATACATGAAACTTGGTGTAGGTATAGAAGGAACTGTCCTTAATGAGTGTGCCAAATTTAACAAAAAGTTATCCAAGGGTTCTAGGGGCTGCCATTGACTCCCATGGAACTAGAATAATAATAATAAATATAACTGCAAGCAGCAATGGCGGATTCCTCCAAACATTGCAAACCACTGAAAAATTTATATTCTTCACAAATTGTCACTGTAAAAATCCATGCTGCAGACTTACCAATGGGATACCAAATCTGAAATGCAATACCATCAAGATCCACAAGGGCTTTTATTTCAAGCCAAGGAGTGAAGGGAGGGGGCTTGGTGAGCCTACCCATTCCAGAAAGCCTTGTATCTTTGTGTACCAGGGCGTGGCCTGTAGCGTCACTTATGGGTGATATTGGGCCATTTGTGGTGTGGTAGTTACTCTTGGCCTATACTATCAATGTTTCAGGATTTTGAGAACTTTTTACCATTGCATACAAAATCGGAAATGCAATACCATCAAGATCCACATGGTCCTTTGCTAAAGACCAAGCAATGAGTGGGGCTTGGTCAGCCCACAATTGCCTGAAATGTTGTGTATGCGTCTCGCCAAGCTTGTGCGTGTGTCAAGGGAAAGGCTGAGTGTGTGAGAATGTGGAGCGCGCGTGCTGAGGAGCAGGGGAGACATTTCATTGGAAATTTCCTTAACAATTAGCCAAGCATGCATTTTTCAAATATTCACCTAAATTCAACTTTTCATCTTACAGTCAACTTTTTCTGAGATTTGTGTACTAAACATTCTCAAAAGTCTTCATGAACTTGTGATTGAATCAGAGTTTTTTGACTGGCGGATGTGTAAAGCATTATTTTAGCGTTAGAAATAAATTTGATTTCCTTCATTTCAATCATTTTTGAAGATATTAATTTGCCTTCCTACATGGGAACATGACGTAGTGTCTTTCACGTGACACACCAAGTTTGGTGTTGATATTTCAAAGATTTGCTGAGATTTGATCCAACTTCCTGTTTGGTTGCTTTGTTGACGATTTTGATTGGCTGTACCGGACAAACGGTTTTGAAATTCAAAAATCTGTTAAAGAATTCAGTGAGGGTTGCTCTGACGATGATACCTGCCAATTCTGGGGAAGATTGGACAAGAATTGTAGGAGAAGTAGCAAAAAAACGTGTTTCCTAAATCTTTATTGTACAAAAACATCCAATATGGCGGCCGTTATAGGTTATTGAGGCTTTTTTGTTCCTCATGAGAAATAAGGCATATCTAATGAATTTCAGAATTTTGGGACAAATGGGATGCGAATGGCATCACTTTGTAAATGGAAAATTGGGGCTTGGCCGTAGCGCCACCTATGGATAATGGTGCGTCATTTGTGGTGTGGTAGTTACTCCTGGCCTATACTATCAATGTTTCAGGATTTTGAGAACTTTTTCTAAAATGCATTACCATCAAGATCCACAAGGGCCTTCACTTCAAGCCAAGGAATGAGTGGGGGCTTGGTCAGCCCACAATTGCCTGAAATGTTGTGTATGCGTCTCGCCAAGCCCGCGCGTGTGTCAAGGGAAAGGCTGAGTGTGTGAGAATGTGGAGCACGCGCGCGCTGAAGAGCAGGGGAGACATTTCATTGAAAATTTCGTTAGCAATTAGCCAAGCATGCATGTTTCAAATATTCACATAAAATCGACTTTTCATGTTACAGTCAACTTTTCCTCAGATTTGTGTACTAAACATTCTCAAGAGTCTTCATATGAACTTGTGATTGAATCAAAGTATCAGTTTTTGACCGGCGGATGTGTAAAGCATTATTTTAGCGTTAGCGATAAATTCGATTTGCTTTATATCAATCATCTTTTGAGATATGAAGTTGCCTTTGCACATGGTAACATGTTGTAGTGTCGTCCACCGATATACCAAGTTTAGTGTTGATATCTCAAAGATTTGCTGAGATTTGACCCAAGTTCCTGTTTGGTTACTTTTTTGCTGATTTTGATTGGTTGTGCCGGACAAACGGTTTAGAAAATCAAAACGCCATGGGATAACTTTTGTGAGGCTTGGTCTGAAGATCATCTATGGTCATTTTGAAGAAGATATGACAATAATTGTAGGAGGAGTAGGCTTTCAAAGGTTTTTGATACAACCGGAAATAGCGGAAAATCTATACAACCGGAAATTGACGTCATAGGGTGCGTTGAACTCGTCTTCATCCAGGGAATCCAATGGTACCTCATTTTTGTAAATCAGTCATACGGTTCAAAAGTTGCGTGTGTAAACACAAGTCCAACTTTGACCCATTGGTGGCGCTAGAGTGGTCTGATGGGATACATGAAACTTGGTGTAGGTATAGAAGGAACTGTCCTTAATGAGTGTGCCAAATTTAACAAAAAGTTATCCAAGGGTTCTAGGGGCTGCCATTGACTCCCATGGAACTAGAATAATAATAATAATAATAATAATAAAACTAACAATAACAATAGGTTTCCTCCTTACGGAGGAATCCTAAATATAACTGCAAGCAGCAATGGCGGATTCCTCCAAACATTGCAAACCACTGAAAAATGTATATTCTTTAGAAATTGTCACTGTAAAATTCCATGCTGCAGACTTACCAATGGGATACCAAATCTGAAATGCAATACCATCAAGATCCACAAGGGCTTTTATTTCAAGCCAAGGAGTGAAGGGAGGGGGCTTGGTGAGCCTACCCATTCCAGAAAGCCTTGTATCTTTGTGTATCAGGGCGTGGCCTGTAGCGTCACTTATGGGTGATATTGGGCCATTTGTGGTGTGGTAGTTACTCTTGGCCTATACTATCAATGTTTCAGGATTTGGAGAACTTTTTACCATTGCATCCAAAATCGGAAATGCAATACCATGAAGATCCACATGGGCCTTTGCTAAAGACCAAGGAATGAGTGGGGGCTTGGTCAGCCCACAATAGGCTCTGTTCACAATCGTACTGACGAACTTCCGCCGTAGCCCAAATTCGGCAAATCAGTTTCCGGTTTACTTCCTGTCCTCCTCCGAATTAGTGAACGAACAACAAGATGAGTGGTGCAGTTGTACGGAAAAAAGAAAGTAAAAAGAAATATAATGTACGTGATACATTCAAGTTCCAAGGTACTGTGCGTGGGTCTAAGGAACACTGTTGTGTGCCACTTTGCTCGGCTTCAGGCCGTTATAACAACCATTTGAGCGTCCACTGCTTCCCGAAGGACACCTGCCTTCGTGCGCGGTGGCTGCACAAAATAAGGAGGGTGGAATATTCGGTGACCCAACACACCAAGGTTTGCAGTCGACTTTTCGAAGACCATGAAATCGTC
Source organism: Osmerus mordax (assembly GCF_038355195.1). Lineage (NCBI taxonomy): Eukaryota > Metazoa > Chordata > Actinopteri > Osmeriformes > Osmeridae > Osmerus > Osmerus mordax. The sequence goes on from NC_090055.1 coordinate 15,271,234, forward strand.
ACTACTGCTAAGGGTAGACGGGTTTTGGCAGCAGGCTCTGTTCCTTCTTTATTTGAGTGGAACAAATACACCAGTAAGTCACGGGCTGGTGTTTGGAAGTCCGGAACCTGACCCGGCAGAGCCAGAGGAGGACAGCGAGCAACCCGCCATGGTCCCGATGGTCGTGGACCACGACTATGGGGCCAGCGGTACCGTATGTGTGGACAGGGAGCAGTATGGAGATATGTTGAGGGAACTCGAGGCGCTGAGAGAGCAGGTCCAAACGTATCATCTTTCCAACTTTGGACTGAAACGGTTTGCTTCGTCTCCTGAAGACATCAGATTTTACACCAGGTAAGCTAGTTATTAGATCAACATCTTCTCTTAACTTGATTATTTCCTCTTTTTTTCTTAAAGGTCTCATGACATGAAATGTTCACTTTAGGAGGTTATTGAACATTAATGAGTTCCAAGGCTGAATTTCGGGAAAGAGACATTAGGGGACCATTAAGGCCTATATAAAAGCATACAAAAACAGCATGTCATGGGATATTTAATGTTATTCTTAAGCTTGTATGACAAGACAACTGATTTCAATTGTAATGCTGTATTTTAGATTCCCCTCATACGAGCATCTGATGGCGTTTTGGAACCTGATCGAACAGCCAAAATAATTAGGGTCACCAGAGCAAAGAAAACCTACGCCACTAGCACAACAACTGAAAGCCCTTTAACCAGACCAACTGTAAGTACCCATTCACCCAAAAAACACACAGACACAGATCCCTAAGCATTAAAAGGGTGGTTTTGAACTAACACTCAGTAAACAATTCTCCCCACAGAAACTGCTGCCAATAGATGAGCTCTTCCTGACATACCTGTCCACTGGCTGTACCCAGAGGGAGTTGGGTCATAGATTTAACATCCACCGAGCAACCGTCAGCCGAATCATCGTGACCTGGGCCAACTTCCTCTACAGCTTACTGGGCTCAGTCTGTATATGGATGTCTCCAGCAGCTGTGAAGGCCCATCTTCCACGCGACTTTGATGGCAGCTACAGTGACACACAGGTGGTCCTCGACTGTACAGAGCTACGGCGTCAAACACCGTCATCCATGCTCCTTCAGAGCGAAGTTTTCTCGACCTACAAGTCCCACTGCACCTTTAAGGCCATGGTGGGCATGTCCCCTCACGGAGCCCTGAGTTTTGTTTCAGCACTCTTTGAGGGTTCCATGAGTGACAAGGAGGTGTTTCGTCAGTCAGGGATTGCACCACTCTTAACGCCTGACATGGCCATCATGGTTGACAAGGGATTCTTGGTGGATGACCTTGTACCTGGGACTGTTCATCGTCCTGCCTTCCTCTCCAAGAGGGCCCAAATGCCAGAGGTGGATGTTCTGAAGACGCAGTCCATCGCCCGTTTGAGGGTGCATGTCGAGAGGATGATCAGAAGAGTTAAAGAAAATAAACTCTTTGATACCACCATCCCTCTCTCCATTGCAGGGAGCATAAACCAACTCTTCACTGTCGCTTGTCTCCTCTCAAATTACCAAAATGGACCTCTTGTCAAGAAATGGAGATATGAAGTTTGATATTGTAGCTTAATCTTTTTCTGAGGAATTTGATAACTATTGTTCTGTTAAACATACAGAATTCATGAAATGAAATCATTTTAATTGCCTTTAATATCAAGATAATAAATATTTCTTGGCGTGCTCACAGCACACACACATTTTATTGTGTTTACTTTTTGGGAAGGCAAGGTTAATCATGGAAAACATCTGCCATTGAAAGTTAAAGATGCACAAACATTAACATAAAATAATCTCAATCATAAAACGTACCATTAAAAGTGAAAATGAAAGAACAGATCTTAGAATATTGTATCTCAATCCTGAAGCATTACACATTTCTGCAAGTAGACATAAAAATAAAACCTGTCTACTTTCTCTCTGATTATATCCAAAACATCATTGTCTCTGTAAATTCTTTGGATGAGTACATCTTCCTCAGCTGAGACTACAAAATCACACCAACTCATTCCCGTTATTAGCATCTGCCCCTGTACTTGCCAGTAGTAAGCATGCTTTTCTTTTAGCTCCAATTTGCCTGACTGACTTCATTTTGAGATACGGGCAGTCCACATAGCTTTTAACATTTGGGCACTTCATCTCAATCAGCCCAAACTGACATGGCTCTGAAGGGTCAAAGATTAACCCGTCTGGAGACGCCCCCAGCCAAGGAGCGTCAGGGTGAATTACCAATCCACAGGGGTAGTGGTTGACCCTTTTCATTTGGCAATATTCCCAAATAGCATCTGCCTCTAATTCGAGTCCCCTCTTCATAGCTGCCGTCTGACGTGTCCCTTGCAGTATCCGGTTAGCCAGACCTTCTTCAGAGTTCTCTCCAACCTGGCAGATCTCCCTGAAACGTGACGCCGTCAATCTATGCCTCCTTAGCTGATGCCATTCAGTACATGAACGTTGTGCTCTGGTAGCACATTCAAATTTGTGCACCATGTCCCAGGTGACCTCCAGACTCCTATGGTGTAGCTGTTGTGGTTCAGTACAGACAAACATGCAACTTGATGGCTGTAGGCAGTAATTCTGAAGAGGCATAGATGGACGTGGTGGGGCAGCATGGAAGGACAGATCTCTCTTTGCTGTTGCTGGTTGTTGGTAGGACAATGGACTTCCGGCTTGAACCTTGCCACGGGCAGAGTCAACCAGGGGAATTTCACAGCTAATGCCCATGCTGCAGATCATCGGTGCCTCCGCTGTAGAAAAATCTTTATACGCCTCTGTCACCTAGGGATGTAATAATATAATGATTAGCAATATCAAACAAAATGATTATACCATACATTTTCATGGCCACAATATGTTGCGCATCATGCACAACACCAGACACCATTACAAATAAGTTCATAATAAAGAACCCTTGTGTAAACATTTATTTTGTTTCAGTTCAATCAATTCTTTCTTCAAAAGCAGAATACTTGTTTGTATAATTGATGGGTCATAGTACATTTAATCAAAAGGAGAGGAAAAAGAAAATCATGAAATACTAGTATATTGTTTGATATGAAATCCCTACTAACCCGAAGGACAGTAAGATCAGGCAATTCCCCACTGAGGCCTTTGTAGAGTGTGCTCCTGTGTGGAACATAACACTTTCATGAGTGGAAAGTGGCATATCCACACAGGTATTTTAATTCAAACAGGCAACATATTGGAATACATCGACAATATCGAGGGAGTCAGTTGGCTGAGCGGTGAGGGAGTCGGGTTAGTAATCCGAAGGTTGCCAGTTCGATTCCCGGTCATGCCAACTGACGTTGTGTCCTTGGGCAAGGCACTTCACCCTACTTGCCTGGGGGGAATGTCCCTGTACTTACTGTAAGTCGCTCTGGATAAGAGTGTCTGCTAAATGACTAAATGTAAATGTAAAATGCAATATTCAGGTTTTACCTTACACCATCTTTGGTTGCTCTACACTTTGGTTTAGCAGAAAGCACAGCCATCTTATCCACAGGGCCTGGCTTTACACCCTATCAAGTTAAGCACAATACAGTTAGAAGTTAAATATAGTTAGAAAATATATCCAACAGCTCTGTAATTACAGTGCAAACTTACCAACGTTCTGAGCTTGTGCCACTGCTGTTCTCCTTCAGTACAGCTTAGCACAGGAGGGACCACTGGCACCTTCAGCTGAGAGTAATGTGCTGACTGGAACAGCAAAGCGACACAGTGGTTGCATGAAGCTGCTCCAGCAACACATGTGCAGCTGTGATGAAGCAGCTCCACAGGACTGGAATCTTTCAGTACCACCTGCATAAGTAAAATGTCATAGTAAATACTTATCTTAGCTTGGTCACTGTTTAACCATTCTTTTAGGACACAATCTTGTTTTTACAATATTTTCTATATCTAATATTCTAGAATCACAGATCAAATGTCATGTATTTCTATATGTTGGATTAGAGTATGTTGTATAATATGCCAACTGCATTAAATCAACATCCATAATCGTTTTTCTTTTAAACATGATAGCCTAATACCTTAAACACAAGATTGCATCTTAAATGAATGACAGTTGGGGGAAACTTGAATAAGAACACATTTAACAGTCAACTTTTTCTGAGATTTGTGTACTAAACATTCTCAAGAGTCTTCATGATTTTGTGATTGAATTAGAGTATCAGTTTTTGACTGGCGGATGTGTAAAGCATTATTTTAGCATTAGAAATAAATTAGATTTCCTTTATTTCAATCATTTTTTAAGATATTAATTTGCCTTCTCACATGGGAACATGATGTAGTGTCTTTCACGTGACACACCAAGTTTGGTGGTGATATTTCAAAGATTTGCTGAGATTTGATCCAACTTCCTGTTTGGTTGCTTTGTTGACGATTTTGATTGGCTGTACCGGACAAACGGTTTTGAAATTCAAAAATCTGTTGAAGAATTCAGTGAGGGTTGCTCTGACGATGATACCTGCCAATTCTGGGGAAGATTGGACAAAAATTGTAGGAGAAGTAGCAACAAAACGTGTTTCCTAAATCTTTATTGTCCAAAAACATCCAATATGGCGGCCGTTATAGGTTATTTAGGCTTTTTTGTTCCTCATGAGAAATAAGGCATATCTAATGAATTTCAGAATTTTGGGACAAATGGGATGCGAATGGCATCACTTTGTAAATGGAAAATTGGGGCTTGGCCGTAGCGCCACCTATGGATAATGGTGCGTCATTTGTGGTGTGGTAGTTACTCCTGGCCTATACTATCAATGTTTCAGGATTTTGAGAACTTTTTCTAAAATGCATTACTATCAAGATCCACAAGGGCCTTCACTTCAAGCCAAGGAATGAGTGGGGGCTTGGTCAGCCCACAATTGCCTGAAATGTTGTGTATGCGTCTCGCCAAGCCCGCGCGTGTGTCAAGGGAAAGGCTGAGTGTGTGAGAATGTGGAGCACGCGCGCGCTGAAGAGCAGGGGAGACATTGCATTGAAAATTTCCTTAACAATTAGCCAAGCATGCATGTTTCAAATATTCACCAAATTTCAACTTTTCATGTTACAGTCAACTTTTTCTGAGATTTGTGTACTAAACATTCTCAAGAGTCTTTATGAACATGTGATTTAATCAGAGTTTTTTGACTGGCGGATGTGTAAAGCATTATTTTAGCGTTAGATAGAAATAAATTAGATTTCCTTTATATCAATCATTTTTTGAGATATGAAGTTGCCTTTGCACATGGTAACATGTTGTAGTGTCGTCCACCGATATACCAAGTTTAGTGTTGATATCTCAAAGATTTGCTGAGATTTGACCCAAGTTCCTGTTTGGTTACTTTTTTGCTGATTTTGATTGGCTGTGCCGGACAAACGGTTTAGAAAATCAAAACGCCATGGGATAACTTTTGTGAGGCTTGGTCTGAAGCTCATCTCTGGTCATTTTGAAGAAGATATGACAAAAATTGTAGGAGGAGTAGGCTTTCAAAGGTTTTTGATACAACCGGAAATAGCAGAAATTCTATATAACCGGAAATTGACGTCATAGGGTGCGTTGAACTCGTCTTGATCCAGGGAATCCAATGGTACCTCATTTTTGAAAATCAGTCATACGGTTCAAAAGTTGCGTGTGTAAACACAAGTCCAACTTTGACCCATTGGTGGCGCTAGAGTGGTCTGATGGGATACATGAAACTTGGTGTAGGTATAGAAGGAACTGTCCTTAATGACTGTGCCAAATTGAACAAAAAGTTATCCAAGGGTTCTAGGGGCTGCCATTGACTCCCATGGAACTAGAATAATAATAAATATAACTGCAAGCAGCAATGGCGGATTCCTCCAAACATTGCAAACCACTGAAAAATGTATATTCTTTACAAATAGTCACTGTAAAATTCCATGCCGCAGACTTACCAATGGGATACCAAATATGAAATGCAATACCATCAAGATCCACAAGGGCTTTTATTTAAAGCCAAGGAGTGAAGGGAGGGGGCTTGGTTGAGCCTACCCATTCCAGAAAGCCTTGTATCTTTGTGTATCAGGGCGTGGCCTGTAGCGTCACTTATGGGTGATATTGGGCCATTTGTGGTGTGGTAGTTACTCTTGGCCTATACTATAAATGTTTCAGGATTTTGAGAACTTTTACCATTGCATACAAAATCGGAAATGCAATACCATCAAGATCCACATGGGCCTTTGCTAAAGACCAAGCAATGAGTGGGGGCTTGGTCAGCCCACAATTGCCTGAAATGTTGTGTATGCGTCTCGTCAAGCTTGCGCGTGTGTCAAGGGAAAGGCTGAGTGTGTGAGAATGTGTAGCGCGCGCGCTGAGGAGCAGAGGGAGACGTTTCATTGGAAATTTCCTTAACAATTAGCCAAGCATGCATTTTTCAAATATTCACCAAAATTCAACTTTTCATCTTACAGTCAACTTTTTCTGAGATTTGTGTACTAAACATTCTCAAGAGTTTTCATGAACTAAAGGCAAACAAATCAACAGTTATTGGCCAAAAAACATTTTTGGTTCCTGCGGCCACGCCGATCACATGACACGATCACATGACACCAAATTGATTGGACATCCTCAGAAGACGGTTCCGAGTCATCTTACCAAGTTTGGTGTTGATATTTCAAAGATTTGCTGAGATTTGATCCAACTTCCTGTTTGGTTGCTTTGTTGACGATTTTGATTGGCTGTACCGGACAAACGGTTTTGAAATTCAAAAATCTGTTGAAGAATTCAGTGAGGGTTGCTCTGACGATGATACCTGCCAATTCTGGGGAAGATTTGACAAAAATTGTAGGAGAAGTAGCAAAAAAACGTGTTTCCTAAATCTTTATTGTACCAAAAAATCCAATATGGCGGCCGTTATAGGTTATTGAGGCTTTTTTGTTCCTCATGAGAAATAAGGCATATCTAATGAATTTCAGAATTTTGGGACAAATGGGATGCGAATGGCATCACTTTGTAAATGGAAAATTGGGGCTTGGCCGTAGCGCCACCTATGGATAATGGTGCGTCATTTGTGGTGTGGTAGTTACTCTTGGCCTATACTATCAATGTTTCAGGATTTTGAGAACTTTTTCTAAAATGCATTACCATCAAGATCCACAAGGGCCTTCACTTCAAGCCAAGGAATGAGTGGGGGCTTGGTCAGCCCACAATTGCCTGAAATGTTGTGTATGCGTCTCGCCAAGCCCGCGCGTGTGTCAAGGGAAAGGCTGAGTGTGTGAGAATGTGGAGCACGCGCGCGCTGAAGAGCAGGGGAGACATTTCATTGAAAATTTCGTTAGCAATTAGCCAAGCATGCATGTTTCAAATATTCACATAAAATCGACTTTTCATGTTACAGTCAACTTTTCCTCAGATTTGTGTACTAAACATTCTCAAGAGTCTTCATATGAACTTGTGATTGAATCAAAGTATCAGTTTTTGACCGGCGGATGTGTAAAGCATTATTTTAGCGTTAGCGATAAATTCGATTTGCTTTATATCAATCATTTTTTTTATATGAAGTTGCCTTTGCACATGGTAACATGTTGTAGTGTCGTCCACCGATATACCAAGTTTAGTGTTGATATCTCAAAGATTTGCTGAGATTTGACCCAAGTTCCTGTTTGGTTACTTTTTTGCTGATTTTGATTGGTTGTGCCGGACAAACGGTTTAGAAAATCAAAACGCCATGGGATAACTTTTGTGAGGCTTGGTCTGAAGATCATCTATGGTCATTTTGAAGAAGATATGACAAAAATTGTAGGAGGAGTAGGCTTTCAAAGGTTTTTGATACAACCGGAAATAGCGGAAAATCTATACAACCGGAAATTGACGTCATAGGGTGCGTTGAACTCGTCTTGCTCAAGGGAATCCAATGGTACCTCATTTTTGAAAATCAGTCATACGGTTCAAAGGTTGCGTGTGTAAACACAAGTCCAACTTTGACCCATTGGTGGCGCTAGAGTGGTCTGATGGGATACATGAAACTTGGTGTAGGTATAGAAGGAACTGTCCTTAATGAGTGTGCCAAATTTAACAAAAAGTTATCCAAGGGTTCTAGGGGCTGCCATTGACTCCCATGGAACTAGAATAATAATAATAATAATAATAAAACTAACAATAACAATAGGTTTCCTCCTTACGGAGGAATCCTAATAATAATAATAAAACTAACAATAACAATAGGTTTCCTCCTTACGGAGGAATCCTAATAATAATAAATATAACTGCAAGCAGCAATGGCGGATTCCTCCAAACATTGCAAACCACTGAAAAATTTATATTCTTCACAAATTGTCACTGTAAAAATCCATGCTGCAGACTTACCAATGGGATACCAAATCTGAAATGCAATACCATCAAGATCCACAAGGGCTTTTATTTCAAGCCAAGGAGTGAAGGGAGGGGGCTTGGTGAGCCTACCCATTCCAGAAAGCCTTGTATCTTTGTGTACCAGGGCGTGGCCTGTAGCGTCACTTATGGGTGATATTGGGCCATTTGTGGTGTGGTAGTTACTCTTGGCCTATACTATCAATGTTTCAGGATTTTGAGAACTTTTTACCATTGCATACAAAATCGGAAATGCAATACCATCAAGATCCACATGGTCCTTTGCTAAAGACCAAGCAATGAGTGGGGCTTGGTCAGCCCACAATTGCCTGAAATGTTGTGTATGCGTCTCGCCAAGCTTGTGCGTGTGTCAAGGGAAAGGCTGAGTGTGTGAGAATGTGGAGCGCGCGTGCTGAGGAGCAGGGGAGACATTTCATTGGAAATTTCCTTAACAATTAGCCAAGCATGCATTTTTCAAATATTCACCTAAATTCAACTTTTCATCTTACAGTCAACTTTTTCTGAGATTTGTGTACTAAACATTCTCAAAAGTCTTCATGAACTTGTGATTGAATCAGAGTTTTTTGACTGGCGGATGTGTAAAGCATTATTTAAGCGTTAGAAATAAATTTGATTTCCTTCATTTCAATCATTTTTGAAGATATTAATTTGCCTTCCTACATGGGAACATGACGTAGTGTCTTTCACGTGACACACCAAGTTTGGTGTTGATATTTCAAAGATTTGCTGAGATTTGATCCAACTTCCTGTTTGGTTGCTTTGTTGACGATTTTGATTGGCTGTACCGGACAAACGGTTTTGAAATTAAAAAATCTGTTAAAGAATTCAGTGAGGGTTGCTCTGACGATGATACCTGCCAATTCTGGGGAAGATTGGACAAAAATTGTAATAGAAGTAGCGAAAAAACGTGTTTCCTAAATCTTTATTGTACAAAAACATCCAATATGGCGGCCGTTATAGGTTATTGAGGCTTGTTTGTTCCTCATGAGAAATAAGGCATATCTAATGAATTTCAGAATTTTGGGACAAATGGGATGCGAATGGCATCACTTTGTAAATGGAAAATTGGGGCTTGGCCGTAGCGCCACCTATGGATAATGGTGCGTCATTTGTGGTGTGGTAGTTACTCCTGGCCTATACTATCAATGTTTCAGGATTTTGAGAACTTTTTCTAAAATGCATTACCATCAAGATCCACAAGGGCCTTCACTTCAAGCCAAGGAATGAGTGGGGGCTTGGTCAGCCCACAATTGCCTGAAATGTTGTGTATGCGTCTCGCCAAGCCCGCGCGTGTGTCAAGGGAAAGGCTGAGTGTGTGAGAATGTGGAGCACGCGCGCGCTGAAGAGCAGGGGAGACATTTCATTGAAAATTTCGTTAGCAATTAGCCAAGCATGCATGTTTCAAATATTCACATAAAATCGACTTTTCATGTTACAGTCAACTTTTCCTCAGATTTGTGTACTAAACATTCTCAAGAGTCTTCATATGAACTTGTGATTGAATCAAAGTATCAGTTTTTGACCGGCGGATGTGTAAAGCATTATTTTAGCGTTAGCGATAAATTCGATTTGCTTTATATCAATCATCTTTTGAGATATGAAGTTGCCTTTGCACATGGTAACATGTTGTAGTGTCGTCCACCGATATACCAAGTTTAGTGTTGATATCTCAAAGATTTGCTGAGATTTGACCCAAGTTCCTGTTTGGTTACTTTTTTGCTGATTTTGATTGGTTGTGCCGGACAAACGGTTTAGAAAATCAAAACGCCATGGGATAACTTTTGTGAGGCTTGGTCTGAAGATCATCTATGGTCATTTTGAAGAAGATATGACAATAATTGTAGGAGGAGTAGGCTTTCAAAGGTTTTTGATACAACCGGAAATAGCGGAAAATCTATACAACCGGAAATTGACGTCATAGGGTGCGTTGAACTCGTCTTCATCCAGGGAATCCAATGGTACCTCATTTTTGTAAATCAGTCATACGGTTCAAAAGTTGCGTGTGTAAACACAAGTCCAACTTTGACCCATTGGTGGCGCTAGAGTGGTCTGATGGGATACATGAAACTTGGTGTAGGTATAGAAGGAACTGTCCTTAATGAGTGTGCCAAATTTAACAAAAAGTTATCCAAGGGTTCTAGGGGCTGCCATTGACTCCCATGGAACTAGAATAATAATAATAATAATAATAATAATAATAATAAAACTAACAATAACAATAGGTTTCCTCCTTACGGAGGAATCCTAAATATAACTGCAAGCAGCAATGGCGGATTCCTCCAAACATTGCAAACCATTGAAAAATTTATATTCTTTACAAATTGTCACTGTAAAAATCCATGCTGCAGACTTACCGATGGGACACCAAATCTGAAATGCAATACCATCAAGATCCACAAGAGCTTTTATTCCGAGCCAAGGAGTGAAGGGAGGGGGCTTGGTGAGCCTACCCATTCCAGAAAGCCTTGTATCTTTGTGCATCAGGGCGTGGCCAGTAGCGTCACCTATGGGTGATGTTGGGCCATTTGTGGTGTGGTAGTTACTGTTAACCTAAACTATCAATGTCTCAGGATTTTTAGAACTTTTTACCATTGCATACAAAATCGGAAATGCAATACCATCAAGATCCACATGGGCCTTTGCTAAAGACCAAGCAATGAGTGGGGGCTTGGTCAGCCCACAATTGTCTGAAATGTTGTGTATGCGTCTCGCCAAGCTTGCGCGTGTCAAGGGAAAGGCTGAGTGTGTGAGAATGTGGAGCGCGCGCGCTGAGGGTCAGGGGAGACATTTCATTGGAAATTTCCTTAACAATTAGCAGAGCATGCATTTTTCAAATATTCACCAAAAATCAACTTTTCATCTTAGAGTCAACTTTTTCTGAGATTTGTGTACTAAACATTCTCAAGAGTCTTTATGAACATGTGATTGAATCAGAGGTTTTTGACTGGCGGGTGTGTAAAGCATTATTTTAGCGTTAGATAGAAATAAATTAGATTTCCTTTATTTCAATCATTTTTTAAGATATTAATTTGCCTTCTCACATGGGAACATGATGTAATGTCTTTGAAATTCAAAAATCTGTTGAAGAATTCAGTGAGGGTTGCTCTGACGATGATACCTGCCAATTCTGGGGACGATTGGACAAAAATTGTAGGAGAAGTAAAGAAAAAACGTGTTTCCTAAATCTTTATTGTACAAAAAAATCCAATATGGCGGCCATTATAGGTTATTGAGGCTTTTTTGTTCCTCATGAGAAATAAGGCATATCTAATGAATTTCAGAATTTTGGGACAAATGGGATGCGAATGGCATCACTTTGTAAATGGAAAATTGGGGCTTGGCCGTAGCGCCACCTATGGATAATGGTGCGTCATTTGTGGTGTGGTAGTTACTCCTGGCCTATACTATCAATGTTTCAGGATTTTGAGAACTTTTTCTAAAATGCATTACCATCAAGATCCACAAGGGCCTTCACTTCAAGCCAAGGAGTGAAGGGAGGGGGCTTGGTGAGCCTACCCATTCCAGAAAGCCTTGTATCTTTGTGTATCAGGTCGTGGCCTGTAGCGTCACTTATGGGTGATATTGGGCCATTTGTGGTGTGGTAGTTACTCTTGGCCTATACTATCAATGTTTCAGGATTTTGAGAACTTTTTACCATTGCATACAAAATCGGAAATGCAATACCATCAAGATCCACATGGGCCTTTGCTAAAGACCAAGCAATGAGTGGGGCTTGGTCAGCCCACAATTGCCTGAAATGTTGTGTATGCGTCTCGTCAAGCTTGCGCGTGTGTCAGGGAAAGGCTGAGTGTGTGAGAATGTGGAGCGCGCGCGCTGAGGAGCAGGGGAGACATTTCATTGGAAATTTCCTTAACAATTAGCCAAGCAAGCATTTTTCAAATATTCACCTAAATTCAACTTTTCATCTTACAGTCAACTTTTTCTGAGATTTGTGTACTAAACATTCTCAAGAGTCTTCATGAACTTGTGATTGAATCAGAGTTTTTTGACTGCCGTATGTGTAAAGCATTATTTTAGCGTTAGAAATAAATTAGATTTCCTTTATTTCAATCATTTTTTAAGATATTAATTTGCCTTCTCACATGGGAACATGACGTAGTGTCTTTCACGTGACACACCAAGTTTGGTGTTGATATTTCAAAGATTTGCTGAGATTTGATCCAACTTCCTGTTTGGTTGCTCTGTTGACGATTTTGATTGGCTGTACCGGACAAACGGTTTTGAAATTCAAAAATCTGTTGAAGATTTCAGTGAGGGTTAATCTGACGATGATACCTGGCAATTCTGGGGAAGATTGGACAAAAATTGTAATAGAAGTAGCGAAAAAACGTGTTTCCTAAATCTTTATTGTACAAAAAAATCCAATATGGCGGCCGTTATAGGTTATTGAGGCTTTTTTGTTCCTCGTGAGAAATAAGGCATATCTAATTGAATTTCAGAATTTTGGGACAAATGGGATGAGAATGGCATCACTTTGTAAATAGACAATTGGGGCTTGGCCGTAGCGCCACCTATGGATAATGGTGCGTCATTTGTGGTGTGGTAGTTACTCCTGGCCAATACTATCAATGTTTCAGGATTTTGAGAACTTTTTCTAAAATGCATTACCATCAAGATCCACAAGGGCCTTCACTTCAAGCCAAGGAATGAGTGGGGGCTTTGTCAGCCCACAATTGCCTGAAATGTTGTGTATGCGTCTCGCCAAGCCCGCGTGTGTGTCAAGGGAAAGGCTGAGTGTGTGAGAATGTGGAGCACGCGCGCGCTGAAGAGCAGGGGAGACATTTCATTGAAAATTTCGTTAGCAATTAGCCAAGCATGCATTTTTCAAATATTCACCACAAATCGACTTTTCATGTTACAGTCAACTTTTCCTCAAATTTGTGTACTAAACATTCTCAAGAGTCTTCATATGAACTTGTGATTGAATCAAAGTATCAGTTTTTGACCGGCGGATGTGTAAAGCATTATTTTTGCGTTAGCGATAAATTCAATTTGCTTTAAATCAACCATTTCTGGAGATATGAAATAGCCTTTGCACATGGTAACATGTTGTAGTGTCTTCCTTGTGACATACCAAGTTACGTGTTGATATCTCAAAGATTTGCTGAGATTTGACCCAAGTTCCTGTTTGGTTACTTTTTTGCTGATTTTGATTGGCTGTGCCGGACAAACGGTTTAGAAAATCAAAACGCCATGGGATAACTTTTGTGAGGCTTGGTCTGAAGATCATCTCTGGTCATTTTGAAGAAGATATGACAAAAATTGTAGGAGGAGTAGGCTTTCAAAGGTTTTTGATACAACCGGAAATAGCGGAAAATCTATATAACCGGAAATTGACGTCATATGGTGCGTTGAACTCGTCTTGATCCAGGGAATCCAATGGTACCTCATTTTTGAAAATCAGTCATACGGTTCAAAAGTTGCGTGTGTAAACACAAGTCCAACTTTGACCCATTGGTGGCGCTAGAGTGGTCTGATGGGATACATGAAACTTGGTGTAGGTATAGAAGGAACTGTCCTTAATGAGTGTGCCAAATTTGTCAAAAAGTTATCCAAGGGGTCTAGGGGCTGCCATTGACTCCCATGGAACTAGAATAATAATAATAATAATAATAATAATAAAACTAACAATAACAATAGGTTTCCTCCTTACGGAGGAATCCTAAATATAACTGCAAGCAGCAATGGCGGATTCCTCCAAACATTGCAAACCACTGAAAAATTTATATTCTTCACAAATTGTCACTGTAAAAATCCATGCTGCAGACTTACCAATGGGATACCAAATCTGAAATGCAATACCATCAAGATCCACAAGGGCTTTTATTTCAAGCCAAGGAGTGAAGGGAGGGGGCTTGGTGAGCCTACCCATTCCAGAAAGCCTTGTATCTTTGTGTACCAGGGTGTGGCCTGTAGCGTCACTTATGGGTGATATTGGGCCATTTGTGGTGTGGTAGTTACTCTTGGCCTATACTATCAATGTTTCAGGATTTTGAGAACTTTTTACCATTGCATACAAAATCGGAAATGCAATACCATCAAGATCCACATGGTCCTTTGCTAAAGACCAAGCAATGAGTGGGGCTTGGTCAGCCCACAATTGCCTGAAATGTTGTGTATGCGGCTCGCCAAGCTTGTGCGTGTGTCAAGGGAAAGGCTGAGTGTGTGAGAATGTGGAGCGCGCGTGCTGAGGAGCAGGGGAGACATTTCATTGGAAATTTCCTTAACAATTAGCCAAGCATGCATTTTTCAAATATTCACCTAAATTCAACTTTTCATCTTACAGTCAACTTTTTCTGAGATTTGTGTACTAAACATTCTCAAAAGTCTTCATGAACTTGTGATTGAATCAGAGTTTTTTGACTGCCGTATGTGTAAAGCATTATTTTAGCGTTAGAAATAAATTAGATTTCCTTCATTTCAATCATTTTTGAAGATATTAATTTGCCTTCCTACATGGGAACATGACGTAGTGTCTTTCACGTGACACACCAAGTTTGGTGTTGATATTTCAAAGATTTGCTGAGATTTGATCCAACTTCCTGTTTGGTTGCTTTGTTGACGATTTTGATTGGCTGTACCGGACAAACGGTTTTGAAATTCAAAAATCTGTTGAAGATTTCAGTGAGGGTTAATCTGACGATGATACCTGGCAATTCTGGGGAAGATTGGACAAAAATTGTAATAGAAGTAGCGAAAAAACGTGTTTCCTAAATCTTTATTGTACAAAAAAATCCAATATGGCGGCCGTTATAGGTTATTGAGGCTTTTTTGTTCCTCGTGAGAAATAAGGCATATCTAATTGAATTTCAGAATTTTGGGACAAATGGGATGAGAATGGCATCACTTTGTAAATAGACAATTGGGGCTTGGCCGTAGCGCCACCTATGGATAATGGTGCGTCATTTGTGGTGTGGTAGTTACTCCTGGCCAATACTATCAATGTTTCAGGATTTTGAGAACTTTTTCTAAAATGCATTACCATCAAGATCCACAAGGGCCTTCACTTCAAGCCAAGGAATGAGTGGGGGCTTTGTCAGCCCACAATTGCCTGAAATGTTGTGTATGCGTCTCGCCAAGCCCGCGTGTGTGTCAAGGGAAAGGCTGAGTGTGTGAGAATGTGGAGCACGCGCGCGCTGAAGAGCAGGGGAGACATTTCATTGAAAATTTCGTTAGCAATTAGCCAAGCATGCATTTTTCAAATATTCACCACAAATCGACTTTTCATGTTACAGTCAACTTTTCCTCAGATTTGTGTACTAAACATTCTCAAGAGTCTTCATATGAACTTGTGATTGAATCAAAGTATCAGTTTTTGACCGGCGGATGTGTAAAGCATTATTTTTGCGTTAGCGATAAATTCAATTTGCTTTAAATCAACCATTTCTGGAGATATGAAATAGCCTTTGCACATGGTAACATGTTGTAGTGTCTTCCTTGTGACATACCAAGTTACGTGTTGATATCTCAAAGATTTGCTGAGATTTGACCCAAGTTCCTGTTTGGTTACTTTTTTGCTGATTTTGATTGGCTGTGCCGGACAAACGGTTTAGAAAATCAAAACGCCATGGGATAACTTTTGTGAGGCTTGGTCTGAAGATCATCTCTGGTCATTTTGAAGAAGATATGACAAAAATTGTAGGAGGAGTAGGCTTTCAAAGGTTTTTGATACAACCGGAAATAGCGGAAAATCTATATAACCGGAAATTGACGTCATATGGTGCGTTGAACTCGTCTTGATCCAGGGAATCCAATGGTACCTCATTTTTGAAAATCAGTCATACGGTTCAAAAGTTGCGTGTGTAAACACAAGTCCAACTTTGACCCATTGGTGGCGCTAGAGTGGTCTGATGGGATACATGAAACTTGGTGTAGGTATAGAAGGAACTGTCCTTAATGAGTGTGCCAAATTTGTCAAAAAGTTATCCAAGGGGTCTAGGGGCTGCCATTGACTCCCATGGAACTAGAATAATAATAATAATAATAATAATAATAAAACTAACAATAACAATAGGTTTCCTCCTTACGGAGGAATCCTAATAAATATAACTGCAAGCAGCAATGGCGGATTCCTCCAAACATTGCAAACCACTGAAAAATGTATATTCTTTACAAATAGTCACTGTAAAATTCCATGCCGCAGACTTACCAATGGGATACCAAATATGAAATGCAATACCATCAAGATCCACAAGGGCTTTTATTTCAACCCAAGGAGTGAAGGGAGGGGGCTTGGTTGAGCCTACCCATTCCAGAAAGCCTTGTATCTTTGTGTATCAGGGCGTGGCCTGTAGCGTCACTTATGGGTGATATTGGGCCATTTGTGGTGTGGTAGTTACTCTTGGCCTATACTATCAATGTTTCAGGATTTTGAGAACTTTTACCATTGCATACAAAATCGGAAATGCAATACCAAGATCCACATGGGCCTTTGCTAAAGACCAAGCAATGAGTGGGGGCTTGGTCAGCCCACAATTGCCTGAAATGTTGTGTATGCGTCTCGTCAAGCTTGCGCGTGTGTCAAGGGAAAGGCTGAGTGTGTGAGAATGTGGAGCGCGCGCGCTGAGGAGCAGGGGAGACATTTCATTGGAAATTTCCTTAAGAATTAGCCAAGCATGCATTTTTCAAATATTCACCAAAATTCAACTTTTCATGTTACAGTCAACTTTTTCTGAGATTTGTGTACTAAACATTCTCAAGAGTTTTCATGAACTAAAGGCAAACAAATCAACAGTTATTGGCCAAAACACATTTTTGGTTCCTGCGGCCACGCCGATCACATGACACGATCACATGACACCAAATTGATTGGACATCCTCAGAAGAGGGTTCCGAGTCATCCTACCAAGTTTGGTGTTGATATTTCAAAGATTTGCTGAGATTTGATCCAACTTCCTGTTTGGTTGCTTTGTTGACGATTTTGATTGGCTGTACCGGACAAACGGTTTTGAAATTCAAAAATCTGTTGAAGAATTCAGTGAGGGTTGCTCTGACGATGATACCTGCCAATTCTGGGGAATATTGGACAAAAATTGTCGGAGAAGTAGCGAAAAAACGTGTTTCCTAAATCTTTATTGTACAAAAACATCCAATATGGCGGCCGTTATAGGTTATTGAGGCTTTTTTGTTCCTCATGAGAAATAAGGCATATCTAATGAATTTCAGAATTTTGGGACAAATGGGATGCGAATGGCATCACTTTGTAAATGGACAATTGGGGCTTGGCCGTAGCGCCACCTATGGATAATGGTACGTCATTTGTGGTGTGGTAGTTACTCCTGGCCTATACTATCAATGTTTCAGGATTTTGAGAACTTTTTCTAAAATGCATTACCATCAAGATCCACAAGGGCCTTCACTTCAAGCCAAGGAATGAGTGGGGGCTTGGTCAGCCAACAATTGCCTGAAATGTTGTGTATGCGTCTCGCCAAGCCCACGCGTGTGTCAAGGGAAAGGCTGAGTGTGTGAGAATGTGTAGCGCGCGCGCTGAGGAGCATGGGAGACGTTTCATTGGAAATTTCGTTAGCAATTAGCCAAGCATGCATGTTTCAAATATTCACATAAAATCGACTTTTCATGTTACAGCCAACTTTTCCTCAGATTTGTGTACTAAACATTCTCAAGAGTCTTCATATGAACTTGTGATTGAATCAAAGTATCAGTTTTTGACCGGCGGATGTGTAAAGCATTATTTTAGCGTTAGCGATAAATTCGATTTGCTTTATATCAATCATTTTTTGAGATATGAAGTTGCCTTTGCACATGGTAACATGTTGTAGTGTCGTCCACCGATATACCAAGTTTAGTGTTGATATCTCAAAGATTTGCTGAGATTTGACCCAAGTTCCTGTTTGGTTACTTTTTTGCTGATTTTGATTGGCTGTGCCGGACAAACGGTTTAGAAAATCAAAACGCCATGGGATAACTTTTGTGAGGCTTGGTCTGAAGCTCATCTCTGGTCATTTTGAAGAAGATATGACAAAAATTGTAGGAGGAGTAGGCTTTCAAAGGTTTTTGATACAACCGGAAATAGCAGAAATTCTATATAACCGGAAATTGACGTCATAGGGTGCGTTGAACTCGTCTTGATCCAGGGAATCCAATGGTACCTCATTTTTGAAAATCAGTCATACGGTTCAAAAGTTGCGTGTGTAAACACAAGTCCAACTTTGACCCATTGGTGGCGCTAGAGTGGTCTGATGGGATACATGAAACTTGGTGTAGGTATAGAAGGAACTGTCCTTAATGACTGTGCCAAATTGAACAAAAAGTTATCCAAGGGTTCTAGGGGCTGCCATTGACTCCCATGGAACTAGAATAATAATAATAATAATAATAAAACTAATAATAACAATAGGTTTCCTCCTTACGGAGGAATCCTAATAATAATAAATATAACTGCAAGCAGCAATGGCGGATTCCTCCAAACATTGCAAACCACTGAAAAATTTATATTCTTCACAAATTGTCACTGTAAAAATCCATGCTGCAGACTTACCAATGGGATACCAAATCTGAAATGCAATACCATCAAGATCCACAAGGGCTTTTATTTCAAGCCAAGGAGTGAAGGGAGGGGGCTTGGTGAGCCTACCCATTCCAGAAAGCCTTGTATCTTTGTGTACCAGGGCGTGGCCTGTAGCGTCACTTATGGGTGATATTGGGCCATTTGTGGTGTGGTAGTTACTCTTGGCCTATACTATCAATGTTTCAGGATTTTGAGAACTTTTTACCATTGCATACAAAATCGGAAATGCAATACCATCAAGATCCACATGGTCCTTTGCTAAAGACCAAGCAATGAGTGGGGCTTGGTCAGCCCACAATTGCCTGAAATGTTGTGTATGCGTCTCGCCAAGCTTGTGCGTGTGTCAAGGGAAAGGCTGAGTGTGTGAGAATGTGGAGCGCGCGTGCTGAGGAGCAGGGGAGACATTTCATTGGAAATTTCCTTAACAATTAGCCAAGCATGCATTTTTCAAATATTCACCTAAATTCAACTTTTCATCTTACAGTCAACTTTTTCTGAGATTTGTGTACTAAACATTCTCAAAAGTCTTCATGAACTTGTGATTGAATCAGAGTTTTTTGACTGGCGGATGTGTAAAGCATTATTTTAGCGTTAGAAATAAATTTGATTTCCTTCATTTCAATCATTTTTGAAGATATTAATTTGCCTTCCTACATGGGAACATGACGTAGTGTCTTTCACGTGACACACCAAGTTTGGTGTTGATATTTCAAAGATTTGCTGAGATTTGATCCAACTTCCTGTTTGGTTGCTTTGTTGACGATTTTGATTGGCTGTACCGGACAAACGGTTTTGAAATTAAAAAATCTGTTAAAGAATTCAGTGAGGGTTGCTCTGACGATGATACCTGCCAATTCTGGGGAAGATTGGACAAGAATTGTAGGAGAAGTAGCAAAAAAACGTGTTTCCTAAATCTTTATTGTACAAAAACATCCAATATGGCGGCCGTTATAGGTTATTGAGGCTTTTTTGTTCCTCATGAGAAATAAGGCATATCTAATGAATTTCAGAATTTTGGGACAAATGGGATGCGAATGGCATCACTTTGTAAATGGAAAATTGGGGCTTGGCCGTAGCGCCACCTATGGATAATGGTGCGTCATTTGTGGTGTGGTAGTTACTCCTGGCCTATACTATCAATGTTTCAGGATTTTGAGAACTTTTTCTAAAATGCATTACCATCAAGATCCACAAGGGCCTTCACTTCAAGCCAAGGAATGAGTGGGGGCTTGGTCAGCCCACAATTGCCTGAAATGTTGTGTATGCGTCTCGCCAAGCCCGCGCGTGTGTCAAGGGAAAGGCTGAGTGTGTGAGAATGTGGAGCACGCGCGCGCTGAAGAGCAGGGGAGACATTTCATTGAAAATTTCGTTAGCAATTAGCCAAGCATGCATGTTTCAAATATTCACATAAAATCGACTTTTCATGTTACAGTCAACTTTTCCTCAGATTTGTGTACTAAACATTCTCAAGAGTCTTCATATGAACTTGTGATTGAATCAAAGTATCAGTTTTTGACCGGCGGATGTGTAAAGCATTATTTTAGCGTTAGCGATAAATTCGATTTGCTTTATATCAATCATCTTTTGAGATATGAAGTTGCCTTTGCACATGGTAACATGTTGTAGTGTCGTCCACCGATATACCAAGTTTAGTGTTGATATCTCAAAGATTTGCTGAGATTTGACCCAAGTTCCTGTTTGGTTACTTTTTTGCTGATTTTGATTGGTTGTGCCGGACAAACGGTTTAGAAAATCAAAACGCCATGGGATAACTTTTGTGAGGCTTGGTCTGAAGATCATCTATGGTCATTTTGAAGAAGATATGACAATAATTGTAGGAGGAGTAGGCTTTCAAAGGTTTTTGATACAACCGGAAATAGCGGAAAATCTATACAACCGGAAATTGACGTCATAGGGTGCGTTGAACTCGTCTTCATCCAGGGAATCCAATGGTACCTCATTTTTGTAAATCAGTCATACGGTTCAAAAGTTGCGTGTGTAAACACAAGTCCAACTTTGACCCATTGGTGGCGCTAGAGTGGTCTGATGGGATACATGAAACTTGGTGTAGGTATAGAAGGAACTGTCCTTAATGAGTGTGCCAAATTTAACAAAAAGTTATCCAAGGGTTCTAGGGGCTGCCATTGACTCCCATGGAACTAGAATAATAATAATAAATATAACTGCAAGCAGCAATGGCGGATTCCTCCAAACATTGCAAAACACTGAAAAATGTATATTCTTTACAAATAGTCACTGTAAAATTCCATGCCGCAGACTTACCAATGGGATACCAAATATGAAATGCAATACCATCAAGATCCACAAGGGCTTTTATTTAAAGCCAAGGAGTGAAGGGAGGGGGCTTGGTTGAGCCTACCCATTCCAGAAAGCCTTGTATCTTTGTGTATCAGGGCGTGGCCTGTAGCGTCACTTATGGGTGATATTGGGCCATTTGTGGTGTGGTAGTTACTCTTGGCCTATACTATAAATGTTTCAGGATTTTGAGAACTTTTACCATTGCATACAAAATCGGAAATGCAATACCATCAAGATCCACATGGGCCTTTGCTAAAGACCAAGCAATGAGTGGGGGCTTGGTCAGCCCACAATTGCCTGAAATGTTGTGTATGCGTCTCGTCAAGCTTGCGCGTGTGTCAAGGGAAAGGCTGAGTGTGTGAGAATGTGTAGCGCGCGCGCTGAGGAGCAGAGGGAGACGTTTCATTGGAAATTTCCTTAACAATTAGCCAAGCATGCATTTTTCAAATATTCACCAAAATTCAACTTTTCATCTTACAGTCAACTTTTTCTGAGATTTGTGTACTAAACATTCTCAAGAGTTTTCATGAACTAAAGGCAAACAAATCAACAGTTATTGGCCAAAAAACATTTTTGGTTCCTGCGGCCACGCCGATCACATGACACGATCACATGACACCAAATTGATTGGACATCCTCAGAAGACGGTTCCGAGTCATCTTACCAAGTTTGGTGTTGATATTTCAAAGATTTGCTGAGATTTGATCCAACTTCCTGTTTGGTTGCTTTGTTGACGATTTTGATTGGCTGTACCGGACAAACGGTTTTGAAATTCAAAAATCTGTTAAAGAATTCAGTGAGGGTTGCTCTGACGATGATACCTGCCAATTCTGGGGAAGATTGGACAAGAATTGTAGGAGAAGTAGCAAAAAAACGTGTTTCCTAAATCTTTATTGTACAAAAACATCCAATATGGCGGCCGTTATAGGTTATTGAGGCTTGTTTGTTCCTCATGAGAAATAAGGCATATCTAATGAATTTCAGAATTTTGGGACAAATGGGATGCGAATGGCATCACTTTGTAAATGGAAAATTGGGGCTTGGCCGTAGCGCCACCTATGGATAATGGTGCGTCATTTGTGGTGTGGTAGTTACTCCTGGCCTATACTATCAATGTTTCAGGATTTTGAGAACTTTTTCTAAAATGCATTACCATCAAGATCCACAAGGGCCTTCACTTCAAGCCAAGGAATGAGTGGGGGCTTGGTCAGCCCACAATTGCCTGAAATGTTGTGTATGCGTCTCGCCAAGCCCGCGCGTGTGTCAAGGGAAAGGCTGAGTGTGTGAGAATGTGGAGCACGCGCGCGCTGAAGAGCAGGGGAGACATTTCATTGAAAATTTCGTTAGCAATTAGCCAAGCATGCATGTTTCAAATATTCACATAAAATCGACTTTTCATGTTACAGTCAACTTTTCCTCAGATTTGTGTACTAAACATTCTCAAGAGTCTTCATATGAACTTGTGATTGAATCAAAGTATCAGTTTTTGACCGGCGGATGTGTAAAGCATTATTTTAGCGTTAGCGATAAATTCGATTTGCTTTATTTACATTTACATTTAGTCATTTAGCAGACGCTCTTATCCAGAGCGACTTACAGTAAGTACAGGGACATTCCCCCGAGGCAAGTAGGGTGAAGTGCCTTGCCCAAGGACACAACGTCAGTTGGCCTGACCGGGAATCGAACTGGCAACCTTCGGATTACTAGCCCGACTCCCTCACCGCTCAGCCAACTGACTCCGCCTATATTTATATCAATCATCTTTTGAGATATGAAGTTGCCTTTGCACATGGTAACATGTTGTAGTGTCGTCCACCGATATACCAAGTTTAGTGTTGATATCTCAAAGATTTGCTGAGATTTGACCCAAGTTCCTGTTTGGTTACTTTTTTGCTGATTTTGATTGGTTGTGCCGGACAAACGGTTTAGAAAATCAAAACGCCATGGGATAACTTTTGTGAGGCTTGGTCTGAAGATCATCTATGGTCATTTTGAAGAAGATATGACAATAATTGTAGGAGGAGTAGGCTTTCAAAGGTTTTTGATACAACCGGAAATAGCGGAAAATCTATACAACCGGAAATTGACGTCATAGGGTGCGTTGAACTCGTCTTCATCCAGGGAATCCAATGGTACCTCATTTTTGTAAATCAGTCATACGGTTCAAAAGTTGCGTGTGTAAACACAAGTCCAACTTTGACCCATTGGTGGCGCTAGAGTGGTCTGATGGGATACATGAAACTTGGTGTAGGTATAGAAGGAACTGTCCTTAATGAGTGTGCCAAATTTAACAAAAAGTTATCCAAGGGTTCTAGGGGCTGCCATTGACTCCCATGGAACTAGAATAATAATAATAATAATAATAATAATAATAATAATAAAACTAACAATAACAATAGGTTTCCTCCTTACGGAGGAATCCTAAATATAACTGCAAGCAGCAATGGCGGATTCCTCCAAACATTGCAAACCATTGAAAAATTTATATTCTTTACAAATTGTCACTGTAAAAATCCATGCTGCAGACTTACCGATGGGACACCAAATCTGAAATGCAATACCATCAAGATCCACAAGAGCTTTTATTCCGAGCCAAGGAGTGAAGGGAGGGGGCTTGGTGAGCCTACCCATTCCAGAAAGCCTTGTATCTTTGTGCATCAGGGCGTGGCCAGTAGCGTCACCTATGGGTGATGTTGGGCCATTTGTGGTGTGGTAGTTACTGTTAACCTAAACTATCAATGTCTCAGGATTTTTAGAACTTTTTACCATTGCATACAAAATCGGAAATGCAATACCATCAAGATCCACATGGGCCTTTGCTAAAGACCAAGCAATGAGTGGGGGCTTGGTCAGCCCACAATTGTCTGAAATGTTGTGTATGCGTCTCGCCAAGCTTGCGCGTGTCAAGGGAAAGGCTGAGTGTGTGAGAATGTGGAGCGCGCGCGCTGAGGGTCAGGGGAGACATTTCATTGGAAATTTCCTTAACAATTAGCAGAGCATGCATTTTTCAAATATTCACCAAAAATCAACTTTTCATCTTAGAGTCAACTTTTTCTGAGATTTGTGTACTAAACATTCTCAAGAGTCTTTATGAACATGTGATTGAATCAGAGGTTTTTGACTGGCGGGTGTGTAAAGCATTATTTTAGCGTTAGATAGAAATAAATTAGATTTCCTTTATTTCAATCATTTTTTAAGATATTAATTTGCCTTCTCACATGGGAACATGATGTAATGTCTTTGAAATTCAAAAATCTGTTGAAGAATTCAGTGAGGGTTGCTCTGACGATGATACCTGCCAATTCTGGGGACGATTGGACAAAAATTGTAGGAGAAGTAAAGAAAAAACGTGTTTCCTAAATCTTTATTGTACAAAAAAATCCAATATGGCGGCCATTATAGGTTATTCAGGCTTTTTTGTTCCTCATGAGAAATAAGGCATATCTAATGAATTTCAGAATTTTGGGACAAATGGGATGCGAATGGCATCACTTTGTAAATGGAAAATTGGGGCTTGGCCGTAGCGCCACCTATGGATAATGGTGCGTCATTTGTGGTGTGGTAGTTACTCCTGGCCTATACTATCAATGTTTCAGGATTTTGAGAACTTTTTCTAAAATGCATTACCATCAAGATCCACAAGGGCCTTCACTTCAAGCCAAGGAGTGAAGGGAGGGGGCTTGGTGAGCCTACCCATTCCAGAAAGCCTTGTATCTTTGTGTATCAGGTCGTGGCCTGTAGCGTCACTTATGGGTGATATTGGGCCATTTGTGGTGTGGTAGTTACTCTTGGCCTATACTATCAATGTTTCAGGATTTTGAGAACTTTTTACCATTGCATACAAAATCGGAAATGCAATACCATCAAGATCCACATGGGCCTTTGCTAAAGACCAAGCAATGAGTGGGGCTTGGTCAGCCCACAATTGCCTGAAATGTTGTGTATGCGTCTCGTCAAGCTTGCGCGTGTGTCAGGGAAAGGCTGAGTGTGTGAGAATGTGGAGCGCGCGCGCTGAGGAGCAGGGGAGACATTTCATTGGAAATTTCCTTAACAATTAGCCAAGCAAGCATTTTTCAAATATTCACCTAAATTCAACTTTTCATCTTACAGTCAACTTTTTCTGAGATTTGTGTACTAAACATTCTCAAGAGTCTTCATGAACTTGTGATTGAATCAGAGTTTTTTGACTGCCGTATGTGTAAAGCATTATTTTAGCGTTAGAAATAAATTAGATTTCCTTTATTTCAATCATTTTTTAAGATATTAATTTGCCTTCTCACATGGGAACATGACGTAGTGTCTTTCACGTGACACACCAAGTTTGGTGTTGATATTTCAAAGATTTGCTGAGATTTGATCCAACTTCCTGTTTGGTTGCTCTGTTGACGATTTTGATTGGCTGTACCGGACAAACGGTTTTGAAATTCAAAAATCTGTTGAAGATTTCAGTGAGGGTTAATCTGACGATGATACCTGGCAATTCTGGGGAAGATTGGACAAAAATTGTAATAGAAGTAGCGAAAAAACGTGTTTCCTAAATCTTTATTGTACAAAAAAATCCAATATGGCGGCCGTTATAGGTTATTGAGGCTTTTTTGTTCCTCGTGAGAAATAAGGCATATCTAATTGAATTTCAGAATTTTGGGACAAATGGGATGAGAATGGCATCACTTTGTAAATAGACAATTGGGGCTTGGCCGTAGCGCCACCTATGGATAATGGTGCGTCATTTGTGGTGTGGTAGTTACTCCTGGCCAATACTATCAATGTTTCAGGATTTTGAGAACTTTTTCTAAAATGCATTACCATCAAGATCCACAAGGGCCTTCACTTCAAGCCAAGGAATGAGTGGGGGCTTTGTCAGCCCACAATTGCCTGAAATGTTGTGTATGCGTCTCGCCAAGCCCGCGTGTGTGTCAAGGGAAAGGCTGAGTGTGTGAGAATGTGGAGCACGCGCGCGCTGAAGAGCAGGGGAGACATTTCATTGAAAATTTCGTTAGCAATTAGCCAAGCATGCATTTTTCAAATATTCACCACAAATCGACTTTTCATGTTACAGTCAACTTTTCCTCAGATTTGTGTACTAAACATTCTCAAGAGTCTTCATATGAACTTGTGATTGAATCAAAGTATCAGTTTTTGACCGGCGGATGTGTAAAGCATTATTTTTGCGTTAGCGATAAATTCAATTTGCTTTAAATCAACCATTTCTGGAGATATGAAATAGCCTTTGCACATGGTAACATGTTGTAGTGTCTTCCTTGTGACATACCAAGTTACGTGTTGATATCTCAAAGATTTGCTGAGATTTGACCCAAGTTCCTGTTTGGTTACTTTTTTGCTGATTTTGATTGGCTGTGCCGGACAAACGGTTTAGAAAATCAAAACGCCATGGGATAACTTTTGTGAGGCTTGGTCTGAAGATCATCTCTGGTCATTTTGAAGAAGATATGACAAAAATTGTAGGAGGAGTAGGCTTTCAAAGGTTTTTGATACAACCGGAAATAGCGGAAAATCTATATAACCGGAAATTGACGTCATATGGTGCGTTGAACTCGTCTTGATCCAGGGAATCCAATGGTACCTCATTTTTGAAAATCAGTCATACGGTTCAAAAGTTGCGTGTGTAAACACAAGTCCAACTTTGACCCATTGGTGGCGCTAGAGTGGTCTGATGGGATACATGAAACTTGGTGTAGGTATAGAAGGAACTGTCCTTAATGAGTGTGCCAAATTTGTCAAAAAGTTATCCAAGGGGTCTAGGGGCTGCCATTGACTCCCATGGAACTAGAATAATAATAATAATAATAATAATAATAAAACTAACAATAACAATAGGTTTCCTCCTTACGGAGGAATCCTAATAAATATAACTGCAAGCAGCAATGGCGGATTCCTCCAAACATTGCAAACCACTGAAAAATGTATATTCTTTACAAATAGTCACTGTAAAATTCCATGCCGCAGACTTACCAATGGGATACCAAATATGAAATGCAATACCATCAAGATCCACAAGGGCTTTTATTTCAACCCAAGGAGTGAAGGGAGGGGGCTTGGTTGAGCCTACCCATTCCAGAAAGCCTTGTATCTTTGTGTATCAGGGCGTGGCCTGTAGCGTCACTTATGGGTGATATTGGGCCATTTGTGGTGTGGTAGTTACTCTTGGCCTATACTATCAATGTTTCAGGATTTTGAGAACTTTTACCATTGCATACAAAATCGGAAATGCAATACCAAGATCCACATGGGCCTTTGCTAAAGACCAAGCAATGAGTGGGGGCTTGGTCAGCCCACAATTGCCTGAAATGTTGTGTATGCGTCTCGTCAAGCTTGCGCGTGTGTCAAGGGAAAGGCTGAGTGTGTGAGAATGTGGAGCGCGCGCGCTGAGGAGCAGGGGAGACATTTCATTGGAAATTTCCTTAAGAATTAGCCAAGCATGCATTTTTCAAATATTCACCAAAATTCAACTTTTCATGTTACAGTCAACTTTTTCTGAGATTTGTGTACTAAACATTCTCAAGAGTTTTCATGAACTAAAGGCAAACAAATCAACAGTTATTGGCCAAAACACATTTTTGGTTCCTGCGGCCACGCCGATCACATGACACGATCACATGACACCAAATTGATTGGACATCCTCAGAAGAGGGTTCCGAGTCATCCTACCAAGTTTGGTGTTGATATTTCAAAGATTTGCTGAGATTTGATCCAACTTCCTGTTTGGTTGCTTTGTTGACGATTTTGATTGGCTGTACCGGACAAACGGTTTTGAAATTCAAAAATCTGTTGAAGAATTCAGTGAGGGTTGCTCTGACGATGATACCTGCCAATTCTGGGGAATATTGGACAAAAATTGTCGGAGAAGTAGCGAAAAAACGTGTTTCCTAAATCTTTATTGTACAAAAACATCCAATATGGCGGCCGTTATAGGTTATTGAGGCTTTTTTGTTCCTCATGAGAAATAAGGCATATCTAATGAATTTCAGAATTTTGGGACAAATGGGATGCGAATGGCATCACTTTGTAAATGGACAATTGGGGCTTGGCCGTAGCGCCACCTATGGATAATGGTACGTCATTTGTGGTGTGGTAGTTACTCCTGGCCTATACTATCAATGTTTCAGGATTTTGAGAACTTTTTCTAAAATGCATTACCATCAAGATCCACAAGGGCCTTCACTTCAAGCCAAGGAATGAGTGGGGGCTTGGTCAGCCAACAATTGCCTGAAATGTTGTGTATGCGTCTCGCCAAGCCCACGCGTGTGTCAAGGGAAAGGCTGAGTGTGTGAGAATGTGTAGCGCGCGCGCTGAGGAGCATGGGAGACGTTTCATTGGAAATTTCGTTAGCAATTAGCCAAGCATGCATGTTTCAAATATTCACATAAAATCGACTTTTCATGTTACAGCCAACTTTTCCTCAGATTTGTGTACTAAACATTCTCAAGAGTCTTCATATGAACTTGTGATTGAATCAAAGTATCAGTTTTTGACCGGCGGATGTGTAAAGCATTATTTTAGCGTTAGCGATAAATTCGATTTGCTTTATATCAATCATTTTTTGAGATATGAAGTTGCCTTTGCACATGGTAACATGTTGTAGTGTCGTCCACCGATATACCAAGTTTAGTGTTGATATCTCAAAGATTTGCTGAGATTTGACCCAAGTTCCTGTTTGGTTACTTTTTTGCTGATTTTGATTGGCTGTGCCGGACAAACGGTTTAGAAAATCAAAACGCCATGGGATAACTTTTGTGAGGCTTGGTCTGAAGCTCATCTCTGGTCATTTTGAAGAAGATATGACAAAAATTGTAGGAGGAGTAGGCTTTCAAAGGTTTTTGATACAACCGGAAATAGCAGAAATTCTATATAACCGGAAATTGACGTCATAGGGTGCGTTGAACTCGTCTTGATCCAGGGAATCCAATGGTACCTCATTTTTGAAAATCAGTCATACGGTTCAAAAGTTGCGTGTGTAAACACAAGTCCAACTTTGACCCATTGGTGGCGCTAGAGTGGTCTGATGGGATACATGAAACTTGGTGTAGGTATAGAAGGAACTGTCCTTAATGACTGTGCCAAATTGAACAAAAAGTTATCCAAGGGTTCTAGGGGCTGCCATTGACTCCCATGGAACTAGAATAATAATAATAATAATAATAAAACTAACAATAACAATAGGTTTCCTCCTTACGGAGGAATCCTAATAATAATAAATATAACTGCAAGCAGCAATGGCGGATTCCTCCAAACATTGCAAACCACTGAAAAATTTATATTCTTCACAAATTGTCACTGTAAAAATCCATGCTGCAGACTTACCAATGGGATACCAAATCTGAAATGCAATACCATCAAGATCCACAAGGGCTTTTATTTCAAGCCAAGGAGTGAAGGGAGGGGGCTTGGTGAGCCTACCCATTCCAGAAAGCCTTGTATCTTTGTGTACCAGGGCGTGGCCTGTAGCGTCACTTATGGGTGATATTGGGCCATTTGTGGTGTGGTAGTTACTCTTGGCCTATACTATCAATGTTTCAGGATTTTGAGAACTTTTTACCATTGCATACAAAATCGGAAATGCAATACCATCAAGATCCACATGGTCCTTTGCTAAAGACCAAGCAATGAGTGGGGCTTGGTCAGCCCACAATTGCCTGAAATGTTGTGTATGCGTCTCGCCAAGCTTGTGCGTGTGTCAAGGGAAAGGCTGAGTGTGTGAGAATGTGGAGCGCGCGTGCTGAGGAGCAGGGGAGACATTTCATTGGAAATTTCCTTAACAATTAGCCAAGCATGCATTTTTCAAATATTCACCAAAATTCAACTTTTCACCTTACAGTCAACTTTTTCTGAGATTTGTGTACTAAACATTCTCAAGAGTGTTCATGAACTTGTGATTGTATCAGAGTATCAGTTTTGCACCAGCGAATGTGTAAAGCATTAATTGAACGTTAGAAATAAATTAGATTTCCTTTATTTCAATCATTTTTGAAGATATTAATTTGCCTTCTCACATGGGAACATGATGTAGTGTCTTTCACGTGAAACATCAAGTTTTGTAGTGATATTTCAAAGATTTGCTGAGATTTGATCCAACTTCCTGTTTGGTTGCTTTGTTGACGATTTTGATTGGCTGTACCGGACAAACGGTTTTGAAATTCAAAAATCTGTTGAAGAATTCAGTGAGGGTTGCTCTGACGATGATACCTGCCAATTCTGGGGAAGATTGGACAAAAATTGTAGGAGAAGTAGCAAAAAAACGTGTTTCCTAAATCTTTATTGTACAAAAAAATCCAATATGGCGGCCGTTATAGGTTATTGAGGCTTTTATGTTCCTCATGAGACATAAGGTATATCTAATGAATTTCAGAATTTTGGGACAAATGGGATGCGAATGGCATCACTTTGTAAATGGCAAATTGGGGCTTGGCCATAGCGCCATCTATGGATAATGGTGCGTCATTTGTGGTGTGGTAGTTACTCCTGGCCTATACTATCAATGTTTCAGGATTTTGAGAACTTTTTCTAAAATGCATTACCATCAAGATCCACAAGGGCCTTCACTTCAAGCCAAGGAATGAGTGGGGGCTTGGTCAGCCCACAATTGCCTGAAATGTTGTGTATGCGTCTCGCCAAGCCCGCGCGTGTGTCAAGGGAAAGGCTGAGTGTGTGAGAATGTGGAGCACGCGCGCGCTGAAGAGCAGGGGAGACATTTCATTGAAAATTTCGTTAGCAATTAGCCAAGCATGCATGTTTCAAATATTCACATAAAATCGACTTTTCATGTTACAGTCAACTTTTCCTCAGATTTGTGTACTAAACATTCTCAAGAGTCTTCATATGAACTTGTGATTGAATCAAAGTATCAGTTTTTGACCGGCGGATGTGTAAAGCATTATTTTAGCGTTAGCGATAAATTCGATTTGCTTTATATCAATCATCTTTTGAGATATGAAGTTGCCTTTGCACATGGTAACATGTTGTAGTGTCGTCCACCGATATACCAA
The DNA here is from genome assembly GCF_038355195.1 of Osmerus mordax. Lineage (NCBI taxonomy): Eukaryota > Metazoa > Chordata > Actinopteri > Osmeriformes > Osmeridae > Osmerus > Osmerus mordax. The sequence goes on from NC_090055.1 coordinate 15,302,446, forward strand.
GTTTAGTGTTGATATCTCAAAGATTTGCTGAGATTTGACCCAAGTTCCTGTTTGGTTACTTTTTTGCTGATTTTGATTGGTTGTGCCGGACAAACGGTTTAGAAAATCAAAACGCCATGGGATAACTTTTGTGAGGCTTGGTCTGAAGATCATCTATGGTCATTTTGAAGAAGATATGACAATAATTGTAGGAGGAGTAGGCTTTCAAAGGTTTTTGATACAACCGGAAATAGCGGAAAATCTATACAACCGGAAATTGACGTCATAGGGTGCGTTGAACTCGTCTTCATCCAGGGAATCCAATGGTACCTCATTTTTGTAAATCAGTCATACGGTTCAAAAGTTGCGTGTGTAAACACAAGTCCAACTTTGACCCATTGGTGGCGCTAGAGTGGTCTGATGGGATACATGAAACTTGGTGTAGGTATAGAAGGAACTGTCCTTAATGAGTGTGCCAAATTTAACAAAAAGTTATCCAAGGGTTCTAGGGGCTGCCATTGACTCCCATGGAACTAGAATAATAATAATAATAATAAATATAGCTGCAAGCAGCAATAGCGGATTCCTCCAAAACATTGCGAACCATTGAAAAATGTATATTCTTCACAAATTGTCACTGTATACAAACATCCATGCTGTAGACTTACCAATGGGATACCAAATCTGAAATGCAATACCATCAAGATCCACAAGGGCTTTTATTTCAAGCCAAGGAGTGAAGGGTGGGGGCTTGGTGAGCCTACCCATTCCAGAAAGCCTTGTATCTTTGGCCTGTAGCGTCACTTATGGGTGATATTGGGCCATTTGTGGTGTGGTAGTTACTCTTGGCCTATACTATCAATCTTTCAGGATTTTGAGAACTTTTTACCATTGCATACAAAATCGGAAATGCAATACCACCAAGATCCACATGGGCCTTTGCTAAAGACCAAGCAATGAGTGGGGGCTTGGTCAGCCCACAATTGCCTGAAATGTTGTGTATGCGTCTCGCCAAGCTTGCGCGTGTGTCAAGGGAAAGGCTGAGTGTGTGAGAATGTGGAGCACGCGCGCGCTGAGGAGCTGTACCAGACAAACGGTTGTGAAAATAAAAATCTGTTGAATACATGAGTGAGGGTTGCTCTGACGATGATGTGTGCCAATTCTGGGGAAGATTGCACCAGAATTGAAGGAGGAGTAGCGAAAAAACGTGTTTCCTTAATCTTTATTGTACAGAAAAATCCAATATGGCGCCCGTTATAGGTTCTTGAGGTTTTTTTGTTCCTCATGAGAAATAAGGCATATCTAATGAATTTCAGAATTTTGGGACAAATGGGATGCAAATGGCATCACTTTGAATATAGGCAAATTGGGGCATGGCTGAAGAGGTTTAAAAAGCTACCTCTGCCTAAACTGACATGCACCAACTCAGAGTATTGCGTTTCAATAACCTCTTCATTGCATTCACTCTTATTCCCATAGCTATTGTGGTAGCAAACAAGCATAACTACGTGTGGCCTACACATCAAACAAAACTTCTAGTCAATTGGAGTCATGGTTCATAAGAAGATATTTGTACGTTTTCAAAATGTTCACCGTACATGGTGGACTGTATGGGTCACCACTGTATAGTTTCCCATTATAAATAAGGCATGTATAGTTTCCGACGTTTTAGACTGATGGTGTGGGAATGCCATCACTTTGAAAATGGACAATTGGGGCGTGGCCGTAGCGCCACCTATGGGTAATGGTGGGTCATTTGTGGTGTGGTAGTTTCTCATGGCCTATACTATCAATGTTTCAGGATTTTGAGAACTTTTTAGCATTGCATACAAAATCGGAAATGCAATACCATCAAGATCCACATGGGCCTTTGCTAAAGACCAAGCTATGAGTGGGGGCTTGGTCAGCCCACAATTGCCTGAAATGTTGTGTATGCGTCTCGTCAAGCTTGCGCGTGTGTCAAGTGAAAGGCTGAGTGTGTGAGAATGTGGAGCGCGCGCGCTGAGGAGCAGGGGAGACATTTCATTGGAAATTTCCTTAACAATTAGCCAAGCATGCATTTTTTTTATATTCACCAAAAATCAACTTTTCATTTTACAGTCAACTTTTTCTGAGATTTGTGTACTAAACATTCTCAAGAGTCTTCATGAACTTGTGATTGAATCAGAGTATCAGTTTTTGACTGGCGGATGTGTAAAGCATTATTTTAGCGTTAGAAATAAAAAAGATTTCCTTTATTTCAATCATTTTTTAAGATATTAATTTGCCTTCTCACATGGGAACATGATGTAGTGTCTTTCACGTGACACACCAAGTTTGGTGTTGATATTTCAAAGATTTGCTGAGATTTGATCCAACTTCCTGTTTGGTTGCTTTGTTGACGATTTTGATTGGCTGTACCAGACAAACGGTTTTGAAATTCAAAAATCTGTTGAAGAATTCAGTGAGGGTTGCTCTGACGATGATACCTGCCAATTCTGGGGAAGATTGGACAAAAATTGTAGGAGAAGTAGCGAAAAAACGTGTTTCCTAAATCTTTATTGTACAAAAAAATCCAATATGGCGGCCGTTATAGGTTATTGAGGCTTTTTTGTTCCTCATGAGAAATAAGGCATATCTAATGAATTTCAGAATTTTGGGACAAAAGGGATGCGAATGGCATCACTTTGTAAATGGACAATTGGGGCTTGGCCGTAGCGCCACCTATGGATAATGGTGTGTCATTTGTGGTGTGGTAGTTACTCCTGGCCTATACTATCGGAAACACACTAGATCTAGTGATAACAACTGGACTAAATATCAATAATATTTCAATAACTGATCTACCCCTCTCAGACCATCATTATATACTTTTTAATGTGGAAATTATCCTAACAAAAACCAAAAAAGAATTCTTAGTCCATAGAAGATATTTAGACGATACAGCTATGATGACATTTTCTGAACAATTTGCTCTACATGAGCCGACTTACCATGATTGCTCTCTGAATGAAATGGTAGAGAACCTCAATTATGCACTATTATCTGTGTTAGACTCTGTTGCACCACTGAAAACCAAAAAGAAGTGCACAAGCAGAACCTCCCCATGGCTGAGAAATAAAAATGTTAGTGAAACGAAAAGAAAATGCCGTGCAGCAGAGAGAAAATGGAGGAAAACAAAGATCACTATCCACTACAATATCTACAAAGATACACTAACCACCTTTAACAAAACCATCCGTCTAGCAAGGAGAGAATATTTCTCCAACATTATTACAGAAAATGCCAGAAATTCCAGAGTTCTTTTCTCCACCATTGACCAGCTGCTAAACACTGTCCCTGCCCCACCTCCATCCTCAGCAGTTAAATGTGAAGAGCTTGCTTTGTTCTTCAAGAACAAAATAACTTTGATTAGAGCGAGTATTATTAATAGTGGGGTCGAAACTGACATCAGTAGATTCTGCAACATAACCATGAGCACATTTACCTGTATCACACTTAGTGAACTTTCCAAAATTGTCAGCGAATCTAACTCCACAACCTCAGATATTGATCCTATACCCACAACATTCTTTAAGCGAGTGTTTGATAGTGTCTCAGGTCCGGTGCTAGAGATTATAAACACATCCCTTAGAACTGGCGTCTTCCCAGATGCCTTCAAAACAGCTGTTGTAAAGCCCCTATTAAAGAAACCCAAATTGGATAACAGTCTACTTGCAAATTACAGACCAATATCAAACCTCCCATTTATTAGTAAAGTACTGGAAAAGATAGTTTTAGTCCAATTAAATTCTTTTCTTGAAGAAAATAACATCCTGGAAGTCTCGCAGTCAGGTTTCAGGAAATATCACAGTACTGAAACTGCTCTCACCAAAATAATTAGCGACCTCAGACTAAACTCTGATGCAAATAAAGTCTCTATCCTTATCCTGTTAGATCTCAGTGCAGCATTTGATACAATTGATCACGACATCCTAATCAATAGACTGGAAAAGCTTATTGGGTTCACGGATAGTGTATTGAACTGGCTGAAATCATATATCACAGGAAGGAAGTTTTATGTTAGTTTAGGTGACCATAGGTCCAAGAAACATCAGAACTGCTACGGGGTTGCTCAAGGAAGCTGCTTAGGTCCATTACTTTTTTCTCTTTATATGTTACCACTCGGCGACATAATCAGAGAACATAACATAGATTTCCATAGCTATGCGGATGACACACAACTATATATATCCACTGAACCCAACGATGCAACGGCCATCAATTCCATTACAAACTGCCTGTTGGCAATAAACAAATGGATGAATGATAACTTTCTTAAATTAAATGAAGACAAAACCGAAGTCCTACTATGTGGCCCCAAATCCAAAAGAGAGATGCTTATTAAGAATCTTGGAGGCTTAACCCCCTGTCTTAAACCAGAGGTGACGAGTCTCTGCGTAATCCTGGACTCAGATTTGAATTTCAACTCTCACATTAATAAAGTGACCAAAACAGCTTTCTTTCACCTGAGGAATATAGCAAAGGTACGACCATTCATAAACCAAAATGATGCAGAGAAGTTAATTCATGCTTTTATATCCAGCCGGCTGGACTACTGTAACGCACTTTTCACTGGTCTTCCCAAGAAAACCACTGAAAGACTACAGCTCATTCAAAATTCTGCAGCTAGATTATTAACCAAAACTAAAAGGAGAAAACACATTAGTCCTGTCCTAGCTACTTACACTGGCTCCCTGTTACCTTCAGAATTGACTTTAAGGTCCTTTTTCTCACATACAAAGCTCTACACGGACAAGGACCTAGCTACATTGCTAACTCCTTTATAAACTACACACCAGCTAGAACACTGCGATCATCAAATGCAGGCCTATTAGAGGTCACCAGAAGCAGTCATAAGAAGATTGGTGATTCGGCCTTTGTCAATTACGCCCCAAAACTATGGAACAAATTACCCATAAATATTAGGGAAGCTAACACTCTAGACATTTTTAAAAGACAGCTTAAAACCTACCTTTTTACCGAAGCATTTAAGTAATTTTATCTCAAAAGGGTTTTCCTACTTTTTAAAGTTGTTTTCTCTCTTGAACAGAGATCTTATTGGGATTTTTATTATTGTTTGAATTATTTATCACTTGTATTATTGTTTTTATTGATTTTATGTAAAGCACCTTGAGCTACAATTCTTGTATGAAATGTGCTATATAAATAAAGTCTTACTTACTTACTTACTATCAATGTTTCAGGATTTTGAGAACATTTTCTAAAATGCATTACCATCAAGATCCACAAGGGCCTTCACTTCAAGCCAAGGAATGAGTGGGGGCTTGGTCAGCCCACAATTGCCTGAAATGTTGTGTATGCGTCTCGCCAAGCCCGCGCGTGTGTAAAGGGAAAGGCTGAGTGTGTGAGAATGTGGAGCACGCGCGCGCTGAAGAGCAGGGGAGACATTTCATTGAAAATTTCGTTAGCAATTAGCCAAGCATGCATGTTTCAAATATTCACATAAAATCGACTTTTCATGTTACAGTCAACTTTTCCTCAGATTTGTGTACTAAACATTCTCAAGAGTCTTCATATGAACTTGTGATTGAATCAAAGTATCAGTTTTTGACCGGCGGATGTGTAAAGCATTATTTTAGCGTTAGCGATAAATTCGATTTGCTTTATATCAATCATTTTTTGAGATATGAAGTTGCCTTTGCACATGGTATCATGTTGTAGTGTCGTCCACCGATATACCAAGTTTAGTGTTGATATCTCAAAGATTTGCTGAGATTTGACCCAAGTTCCTGTTTGGTTACTTTTTTGCTGATTTTGATTGGCTGTGCCGGACAAACGGTTTAGAAAATCAAAACGCCATGGGATAACTTTTGTGAGGCTTGGTCTGAAGATCATCTCTGGTCATTTTGAAGAAGATATAACAAAAATTGTAGGAGGAGTAGGCTTTCAAAGGTTTTTGATACAACCGGAAATAGCGGAAAATCTATATAACCGGAAATTGACGTCATAGAACTCGTTGAACTCGTCTTGATCCAGGGAATCCAATGGTACCTCATTTTTGAAAATCAGTCATACGGTTCAAAAGTTGCGTGTGTAAACACAAGTCCAACTTTGACCCATTGGTGGCGCTAGAGTGGTCTGATGGGATACATGAAACTTGGTGTAGGTATAGAAGGAACTGTCCTTAATAAGTGTGCCAAATTTAACAAAAAGTTATCCAAGGGTTCTAGGGGCTGCCATTGACTCCCATGGAACTAGAATAATAATAATAATAATAATAATAATAATAATAATAAAACTAACAATAACAATAGGTTTCCTCCTTACGGAGGAATCCTAATAATAAATATAGCTGCAAGCAGCAATGGCGGATTCCTCCAAAACATTGCGAACCATTGACAAATGTATATTCTTCACAAATTGTCACTGTATAGAAACATCCATGCTGTAGACTTACCAAATCTGAAATGCAATACCATCAAGATCCACAAGGGCTTTTATTTCAAGCCAAGGAGTGAAGGGAGGGGGCTTGGTGAGCTAGACCCCGAAGCCATTTGTTTTGAGAATAATGGCTGGCTGATGAAGTTATTGGCTGGCTAGCCAGCTCAGCCAAAACCTAAATGGCTGCTGCAGCCGCCAAAATGTTAATAGCTACAAATGCCTGAAGCTGCCACTTCATGTCTACAGATGTTTATGTTATACTGATTTACTAGATCTCAATATTTTCAAGTTTTAAAAGAGTACAAAAATATCGACAAAACCCTAGTCCTGACAAAACAGCATTCTTACTTCCAAAAACTGAAGATCTAACAAACGTCTGAGTATGCAAAATAGAAATTAAGAAAGTATGTGAGAACAACACAATTACCTTTTCTAGTTGTTTCCGGCATTTCAGCTCAGCGTGAGAGAAAAACGCATTGCTTCTTTTACTGTCTATGTCTATGATCATCACTATCGGAAAAGGCACAATTTTAATTGGTCATCAATTCACTGTGAGTCCTGTGTATCATAGCAACGAGCACAAGACTGTGGCGAATCCGGTGTGCAAAATTGATTTAGTTTATCATTGATTTTTTGAGTGTGTATGTCTCTATGTGATAGATATAATTATTGTTTGACGCAAATAATTTCATCTTGCTGAGCCAAAAAATATCAGATGGTGGCTCAATTTGGCTTACAAAATATTAGCTGGCTTTGGCTGAAACTCAAATGGCACCGCTTGGTGGCACTTGGCGTTGGCTTCAGGGTCTATGGTGAGCCTACCCATTCCAGAAAGCCTTGTGTCTTTGTGCATCAGGGTGTGGCCTGTAGCGTCAACTATTGGTGATATTGGGCCATTTGTGGTGTGGTAGTTACTCTTGGCCTATACTATCAATGTTTTAGGGTTTTGAGAACTTTTTACCATTGCATAAAAAATCGGAAATGCAATACCATCAAGATCCACATGGGCCTTTGCTAAAGACCAAGCAATGAGTGGGGGCTTGGTCAGCCCACACTCTCCTGAAATGTTGTGTTTGCGTCTCGCCAAGCTTGCGCGTGTGTCAAGGGAAAGGCTGAGTGTGTGAGAATGTGGAGCACGCGCGCGCTGAGGACCTGTACCAGACAAACGGTTGTGAAAATAAAAAATCTGTTGAATACATGAGTGAGGGTTGCTCTGACGATGATGTGTGCCAATTCTGGGGAAGATTGCACCTGAATTGAAGGAGGAGTAGCGAAAAAACGTGTTTCCTTAATCTTTATTGTACAGAAAAATCCAATATGGCGCCCGTTATAGGTTCTTGAGGCTTTTTTGTTCCTCATGAGAAATAAGGCATATCTAATGAATTTCAGAATTTTGGGACAAATGGGATGCAAATGGCATCACTTTGAATATAGGCAAATTGGGGCATGGCTGTAGAGGTTTAAAAAGCTACCTCTGCCTAAACTGACATGCACCAACTCAGAGTATTGCGTTTCAATAACCTCCTCATTGCATTCACTCTTATTCCCATAGCTATTGTGGTAGCAAACAAGCATAACTACGTGTGGCCTACACATCAAACAAAATTTCTAGTCAATTGGAGTCATGGTTCATAAGAAGATATTTGTACGTTTTCAAAATGTTCACCGTACATGGTGGACTGTATGGGTCACCACTGTATAGTTTCCCATTATAAATAAGGCATGTATAGTTTCCGACGTTTTAGACTGATGGTGTGGAAATGCCATCACTTTGAAAATGGACAATTGAGGCGTGGCCGTAGCGCCACCTATGGGTAATGGTGGGTCATTTGTGGTGTGGTAGTTTCTCATGGCCTATACTATCAATGTTTCAGGATTTTGAGAACTTTTTACCATTGCATACAAAATCGGAAATGCAATACCATCAAGATCCACATGGGCCTTTGCTAAAGACCAAGCAATGAGTGGGGGCTTGGTCAGCCCACAATTGCCTGAAATGTTGTGTATGCGTCTCGCTAAGCTTGCGCGTGTGTCAAGGGAAAGGCTGAGTGTGTGAGAATGTGGAGCGCGCGCACTGAGGAGCAGGGGAGACATTTAATTAGAAATATCCTTAACAATTAGCCAAGCATGCATTTTTCAAATATTCACCAAAATTCAACTTTTCACCTTACAGTCAACTTTTTCTGAGATTTGTGTACTAAACATTCTCAAGAGTGTTCATGAACTTGTGATTGTATCAGAGTATCAGTTTTGCACCGGGGAATGTGTAAAGCATTATTTTAGCGTTAGAAATAAATTAGATTTCCTTTATTTCAATCATTTTTGAAGATATTAATTTGCCTTCTCACATGGGAACATGATGTAGTGTCTTTCACGTGACACACCAAGTTTGGTGGTGATATTTCAAAGATTTGCTGAGATTTGATCCAACTTCCTGTTTGGTTGCTTTGTTGACGATTTTGATTGGCTGTACCGGACAAACGGTTTTGAAATTCAAAAATCTGTTGAAGAATTCAGTGAGGGTTGCTCTGACGATGATACCTGCCAAATCTGGGGAAGATTGGACAAAAATTGTAGAAGTAGCAAAAAAACGTGTTTCCTAAATCTTTATTGTACAAAAAAATCCAATATGGCGGCCGTTATAGGTTATTGAGGCTTTTTTGTTCCTCATGAGACACAAGGTATATCTAATGAATTTCAGAATTTTGGGACAAATCGGATGCGAATGGCATCACTTTGTAAATGGAAAATTGGGGCTTGGCCGTAGCGCCACCTATGGATAATGGTGCGTCATTTGTGGTGTGGTAGTTACTCCTGGCCTATACTATCAATGTTTCAGGATTTTGAGAACTTTTTCTAAAATGCATTACTATCAAGATCCACAAGGGCCTTCACTTCAAGCCAAGGAATGAGTGGGGGCTTGGTCAGTCCACAATTTCCTGAAATGTTGTGTATGCGTCTCGCCAAGCCCGCGCGTGTGTCAAGGGAAAGGCTGAGTGTGTGAGAATGTGGAGCACGCGCGCGCTGAAGAGCAGGGGAGACATTTCATTGAAAATTTCGTTAGCAATTTGAAAAGCATGCATGTTTCAAATATTCACCACAAATCGACTTTTCATGTTACAGTCAACTTTTCCTCAGATTTGTGTACTAAACATTCTCAAGAGTCTTCATATGAACTTGTGATTGAATCAAAGTATCAGTTTTTGACCGGCGGATGTGTAAAGCATTATTTTAGCGTTAGCGATAAATTCGATTTGCTTTATATCAATCATTTTTTGAGATATGAAGTTGCCTTTGCACATGGTAACATGTTGTAGTGTCGTCCACCGATATACCAAGTTTAGTGTTGATATCTCAAAGATTTGCTGAGATTTGACCCAAGTTCCTGTTTGGTTACTTTTTTGCTGATTTTGATTGGCTGTGCCGGACAAACGGTTTAGAAAATCAAAACGCCATGGGATAACTTTTGTGAGGCTTGGTCTGAAGATCATCTCTGGTCATTTTGAAGAAGATATGACAAAAATTGTAGGAGGAGTAGGCTTTCAAAGGTTTTTGATACAACCGGAAATAGCGGAAAATCTATATAACCGGAAATTTACGTCATAGGGTGCGTTGAACTCGTCTTGATCCAGGGAATCCAATGGTACCTAATTTTTGAAAATAAGGCATACGGTTCAAAAGTTGCGTGTGTAAACACAAGTCCAACTTTGACCCATTGGTGGCGCTAGAGTGGTCTGATGGGATACATGAAACTTGGTGTAGGTATAGAAGGAACTGTCCTTAATGAGTGTGCCAAATTTCACAAAAAGTTATCCAAGGGTTCTAGGGGCTGCCATTGACTCCCATGGAACTAGAATAATAATAATAATAATAATAATAATAAAACTAACAATAACAATAGGTTTCCTCCTTACGGAGGAATCCTAATAATAAAACTAACAATAACAATAGGTTTCCTCCTTACGGAGGAATCCTAATAAAACTAACAATAACAATAGGTTTCCTCCTTACGGAGGAATCCTAACTAGAGAGGGTACAATTTCTGGGGAAATTGTAGGGTGTGCTTGCTTGCGTCGGTTGCACAGGGGTCCGTTTTTGAATGACATTTTTACAACTGATATTTCTGTATATTTTATATAAAAATGAATAATTATTATTTATAAAGATTACATAGATTTAAAAGCATTTTTTTTTGCTGCTCATTTACAACTGAAAATACGAGTGAAGTGTAGAATGAAATAGATGTCTTCTCATTTCCCCTGCAAGAGGCAGCCTCAACGTTGAATCAAAACGAATAAATTTGGCAGACCGGTGTATAAATTGACCTAATCTCTATGACTTAAACGTCATCTTAAGTTTTTCCCTTCTCATGATATTTTCAGGCATTTAGCCTACTCATTAGCATTCATTCATTAATAAAGAACCCCCTTTGGAGATTATTCTACGACGTTACCCGGCAGTAGAAGATGGAATCGCGATTCAAACAGTACCATCTGCTAACTGAAAATATGCCCCCAAAAACGTAAATAAACTTGACATTTATTTAGTGGAAAATCGCTCATTCATAAAAAGCTCACTGGTAGCGATCATTGTCAGTAACAACACAAAATGCGATATAGCCCTGTGTGGAGAAGCTGCCCCGGTAAATTGTACTACTACAGTACAGTACTAGACTACTGCTGTGTTCGTCTTGGTAGCGATTGCGTTGGTTGAATTCGATTTAACGTTCCGTTGTACGGTTTAGGCTGAAATTAATTATTTTCATCAACAGATTGACAAAGTTTAGGCTGTGGCAATGAAGTTCAGGTTAGTAGTCAGATTGTTTCAACTATTGAAAGACTTTTGAGTAAGGGGAGTGCCGAACATGTGTAGATGTTTTTGTAGTGTCTCGCGTAGGCTACAGCATTGCAGTGAGCAACACTGGTTTGAAACCACAGGTAATGATAATTTCACCCACAAATCGTTTACTTGTAATGTAATGTCATAATAAATCCTACAACGAAAATGTATTTGTGAGGAATGTTTATTTTAAAGATTGAAAACAGATGCATCATAGACCACTGTAGTATGTGTTGCCCGGGCAACAGAGGCTAATGTCATGATGCTAATGCTTCAGTGAAATAGTAGACTACCGTTTCCAAAAGTAGATGTGGGCCTACTTCCTTAATAATATCAGCTAATATTGTACATTACATTTCATAATTGTGTTTCACATCACAAAGTAAAATGAGTAAATAGTTATCACCCTGGCCTCTTTGCTTGTGGCGTTCAAGCAAAGAGGCTTGAACGCCACAAGCAATAATAATATATATGTGAGACAGGTTGTGCCCTTGCCGAAGGCAAAGCACACCCAATAAGTCTTAAGAATAGGAAGGCCAGATTTTGCCAAAAATCTTTTAAAAAGTCAGTCCAGTTCTGCAACAGCATTCTTTGGACAGATGAAACTAAGATCGACCTGTAATAGAATGATGGGAAGTCATGATTCATCATCAAGTTTGACAAATTAACATTTCCTTTATGATTGTGTTAATGTGTCCAATTACTTGCCCCTGAAATAAGAGGACTGTGTATATATTTTTGGCAATTCCTTAACGTTTCATACAATATTTTTGTTCAACGCCTTGAAATAAAGCTGAAAGTTTGTACTTTAATTGCATCTTGGTTCTTTAATTGTAAATCCATTGTGGTGGCGTACAGAGACAAAATTATGAAAAGTGTGTCACTGTCCAAATATTTATGGACTTAACTGTATCTCCATGTGGACAGGCTAGACACTCACTCCTCAATGTGTGCCTATGCTGTTTATATCCTCCCCGATTCTTTCAGTTTGCCCACTAGGTCATCAACCGTGTCCACCTTAACCCCCGCCTGTCTCTGTGGTGGCTCATCCACCCTCACCACCTCCACCCGTGAAGTCAGGTCCACGCCCAGGTCTGATGGTTTCACATTGGCAATCTTCTTCTTTTTTGCTTTCTGCAAAGAAGGAACATAAAGGCACATGAGGGATGAGAAGAGTCAATCCTAGGTGTTTGTGTGCATTTAATAGGTTATTTACCATGATGTTGGGAAGGGTGGCATATCTGGGGGTGTTGAGTCGAAGGTCTGCGGTCACTACTGCTGGCATATTGATTTTGATGGTCTCCAGTCCACCATCAATCTCCCTCACCACCTTGACCTTGTCTCCATCCAGTGCCACCTCAGACGCAAAAGTGCCCTGTAATGTCAGAATGACGGTCCTTATCCACCCTCTGATAACACGCTCTAAAAAACCTTCTGTTTACATTCTCTGGCAAGGTCATTCCCATTCACAAAACATCTTAGAGAACCTTTCCATTGTTTCTCATGCATTTGCATCTGTAAGTCATGTCATGACATAACGGAAGAATGTAATCTGTTGCTTGGAAACACCACTACTTCCGCAATTGTGCCTCCTATTCAAACTGCCTTCAAATTGGCCTACAAATGTACATATTCACATCTTATTGTTTCATTCTCACCTAAAAAGCTAATTCTGATTCAAAATGATGGCAATGGTCATAAGTTTATACAAATGATTTATTCAATGATGATTTATCATTGATTTGAGTAAATTAACCTCTTCTATTTACTAAAATCCTCCTGCTCTCAATTCACTTCATGAATATTGCTGATGAAAGCTAAAACAGCCAATCGGACAACACTGACCTGAGGCCAGTCCAGTAAGGCAGCAGTCATCTGACCTGTCTGGTTACAGTCATCATCAATTGCCTGGCAGGAAAACAACATATGAACAGAATATATTGTCATGTGGAAATGAAAGTAACGTGATTGGTCCATGTAAAAAAAGAGAAATTGTGTGGACAAATCTGGTAGGAACACATAGCTACTTCCTAGCATCTCTCACCTGTTTTCCTAGGATGACAAGTTGAGCGTTTTCTTTCTTAGCCAGGGCAGCAAAGATCTTAGACACCTGTAGGGGGCCCAGTGTCTCGTAGTCATTCCCAGTAACTTCAACATGTATCCCCCGGTCCGCCCCCATGGCCAGGGCAGTACGGATAGTTTCCTGCATATAATAGACAATAGACATTTTTTGTACTATGACAACATTATATATACACACTTACAAAAACACACACGCCTGCCTAATATTGTGTAGGTTCCCCTTACACCAATCAGTCATAACATATGACCACCTGCCTAAAAGCAGGTGAACGGGCAGTGAACGGGACGAGCAGTGAACGGGACTGCTCCCGACTACATCAATTGTCTCCTCCAGCCTTACACCCCCACCCGCCACCTACGGTCGTCTTCTGACAACCGTCTGGTGGTCCCACCTCTCAAGAGCGCCCGCTCCCAACCCAAGCTCTTCTCCTGTCTGGCCCCCCAATGGTGGAATCAACTCCCCACCTCCATCAGAGACACTGACTGTCTCCCCACCTTCAAGAAAAGGCTTAAGACGCAACGGTGTACAACGGTACTTAGGAATGATTTGCTGGACCTGATGTTAGCTTCCTCCAGGAACACAATGACTCTTACTTAGGGACTTGTTGCTCTTGTTGGTTAGTTTTAACTGAGGTTTCCCAGCAGAACATTTCCCAAAGCATCGCACTGCCTCTGCCGGCTTGCCTTCTTCCCATTGTGAATCCTGGTGCCATGTGTTCCCTGAGAAGTGATGCACCCAGCCATCTAAATGATGTAAAAGAAAACGTGATTCATCAGACCAGTTCACCTTCTTACATTGTTCCGTGGTCCATTTCTGATGCTCACGTGCCCATTGTAGGCGCTTTCGGCAATTGACGGGTCAACCTAACAGGTCTCCAGCTACGCAGCCCCATACGCAACAAACTGCGATGCACTTTGTGTTCTGATACTTTTCTATCAGAACCAGAATAAACCTTTTCAGCAATTTGAGCTACAGTACCTCCAGCCTTCGCTCCCCATGTGCATCAATGAGCCCATGGCCCTGTCGTTTACCTACCGGTTTACCGCTTTTCCTTCCTGGGACCAGTTTTGTTAGGTAATGACCGCTGCAGACCAAGAACACCCCACAGTACACAGCTACAGTTTTGGAGATGCTCTGACCCAGTCATATAGACATCACAATTTGGCCCTTGTCAAAGTAGCCCAAATCCTCATGCTTTTCCTGTCAGTGGTCATAATGTTATGACTGCAGTGTTTCCTCTAGTGTTTATTTCCTTCAAAATGTTGGGGCATAAATAGACTCTGACAATACACAAGAATATTTTAACACATAGCTTAACCCTTGTGTTATCTTCGGGTCATTCTGACCCATCCATCATTCTGACCCACCATCGTATTGTGACAACTTTACCGCATACAAAAACAAAGTGAAGCATTTTCTTTTAACCGTTGGGCTGTCTCAGACCCCCCACATTGCGAAGGTTAAAATATTTTTTTTATTTGTTTTTGTATTGGGTAAAAACAACGATGGTTCGTTATGAACCTTTGGGTCATGTGACCCGAAGGCAGCACAAGGGTTAAGTAAAGGAATATTTGCTGTTGGAATTTATTTTCTTTACTGAAGTTACGTTCACCGAGTTCAGAATCAGAATGGGTTTTATTCGCCATGAAAGTTTGCACAGACAAGGAATTTGCTTTGGCAGGAAGGTGCAAACATTAAACATATAGGAATCTAAAATTTAAATATGAGGACTAACTATACTAAGGGTACATAACTAGCAATACTAAGTGGAATTAGATTAAAATAAACTATATAATAAAATAAAATATAAGTTGCAGTAATTTACAATATAAATATACAAAAAATACAAATATTACAAGAAATACAAATGGTACAAGATTGTATTGTGCAGTGCAAAAAGCTGTGTGTTTTAAGGGCATTGAGTCATGAAGTCAGTGTGAACCCTTGGCCTTGTTGAAGAGGCCAACAGCGGAAGGGAATAAACTGTTTTTGTGGCGTGTGGTATTGGTCCTGATGGACCGCAGCCTTCTGCCGGAGGAGAGTGACTGAAACAGGGAGTGACCAGGGTGGGAGGAGTCAGCCACAATCTTCCTCGCTCGCCTCAGGGTCCTCGAGGTGTGCAGGTCCTTGAGGGCAGGCACATTGCAGCCGATCACCTTCTCAGCAGTGCGGATGATACGCTGCAGTCTGCTCTTGTCCTTGGCAGTGGCAGCAGCGTACCAGATGGTGATAGAAGAGGTGAGGATGGACTCAATGATGGTTGTCTAGAAGTGCACCATCATTGTCTTTGGCAGGTTGAATTTCTTCAGCTGCCGTAGGAAGTACATCCTCTGTTGTGCTTTTTTGGTGAAGGAGCTGATGTTCAGTTCCCACTTGAGGTCCTGGGAGAGGATGGTGCCCAGGAAGCGGAAGGACTCCAGAGTGTTGACTGGGGAGTCGCACAGGGTGATGGGGGTGAGTGGGGCTGTATTCTTCCTGAAGTCCACAACCATCTCCACTGTCTTAAGAGCATTGAGCTCTAAGTTGTTATGGCTGCACCAGGTCACCAGGTTGTCAGCTTCCCACCTGTAATCAGACTCGTCCCCGTCAGAGATGAGCCCAATGAGGGTGGTGTCGTCCGCAAACTTCAGAAGTTTGACAGACGGATGACTGGAGGTGCAGCTGTTGGTGTACAGGGAGAAGAGCAGAGGGGAAAGGACGCAGCCCTGAGGAGATCCGGTGCTGATGGACCGGGAGTAAAAGACTTGTGTCCCCAGCTTAACGCATTGCTTCCTGTCAGACAGGAAGTCTGTGATCCACCGGCAGGTGGAGTCGGGCACGTTCAGCTGGGAGAGCTTGTCCTGAAGCAGGGCGGGGATGATGGTGTTGAAGGCAGAGCTGAAGTCCACAGACAGGATCCTGGCGTAGGATACTGGGGAGTCCAGGTGCTGTAGGGTGAAGTGGAGGGCCATGTTAACGGTGTCATCCACAGATCTGTTGGCTCTGTAGGCAAACTGCAGTGGGTCCAGGAAAGGGTCTGTGATGGATTTGAGGTGTGCCAGCACAAGGCGCTCAAAAGACTTCATTACCACAAAGGTCAGGGCGACGGGTCTGTAGTCATTGAGTCCTGGTGGCCTTGGCTTTTTGGGCACAGGGATGATGGTGGAGGACTTGAGACAGGCTGGCACATGGCATGTCTCCAGGGAGGTGTTAAAGATGTTGGTAAACACCGGAGACAGCTGGTCAGCGCAGTGCTTGAGGGTGGCAGGAGAGACAGAGTCCGGCCCAGCTGCTTTGCGAGGGTTCTGCCTCTTGAAAAGTCTGTTAACTTCACCCTCCTGAATGGAGAGAGTCGTCACTGTAGAGGGGGGAGGCCTCATGGGTGGGAAAGGGTAGTTCAGGACTGTCCAATTGTCTTTCAAATCTACAGTAGAACTTGTTCAGGTCGTGTGTCGCATGAGTTGAATTTTTCCAACTTTTGCAGTGCTTTGCCAGGAATAAGAGCTAATATGTACCTCTCAACAATAAGTTTATGGGATAAACTTAGTTCAATATTTGAAGTAAGGTCGCTATAACAAATTATTTTGTGGCTAAATACTCCATTCTGTTGGCCTACAGTAAACATTTCACAATTCTAACAAACCGGGCATATTTGCTCTCATAGTTACACTCTTGCTTTTTTGACATTTAAGTCTGTAAACATCGGAAGTTGTGTCGTATAAAACTGAACGATAAAGTACGAAAACGATGCAGTGTTTCCCATACATTGATTTATTTGTGGCGGCCCGCCACAATTAGAAATTGAAGCATATATATTTAAATATTTAAAAAAATATTTCATTGAAGCCTTTATGCACCCTTTTCATTAGTCTGCATTTTTGCAGGGGAAGACCGGAAGCAAGAAAAAAATCCCAGAAAACCAGCCTCAGGCCACGTTTACACATAGCCGGGTATTTACAGAAACAAATATTTCTGCCCCTCCCGTTTTCAAAAATAACGTTGTACACACAAGATCGTTTTAAAAAATGTTTCTGTTTACATTAACCCGCATAAATACGCCCCCGAGCGCTATCATAACTATGCCAAACCTGTAGGAGGCAGTGTAACGAGAAGGATAAAGCCATGCAAACCAATCAGAATTCTCAAAATCAACAACAACTACGGATAACACGATCAACTTCCTTTTCCTTTCAATAGTAAATATTGTGCGAGGTTCATTTGTTTGGATGATTCACAAATAAATGTAACGCGATTCACAAATAAATGACCCCATTACAATAGGTGCGTTCGACTTCATGCAGCGCCATTGGCTTGAAGCAGCCAATGGCATTCTCAACTGCAAGGCAGCCGGCTGTCGGCGCCGCCGGTGCTGCATGAGAAGTCGAACACACCTATTACTACAAACAGGACGCTCACATGACGTGATGCATTTTTAGTCGCATAGTGTGACATTTGAGAACCTAAAACTCTGTTTAACCTTGTGCACACGCCAACACAAAAACAGAGTTTTCAGAAATCTCCACTTTGAGTTTTTAGAAAATGATCGTTTTCCGTGATAAAACCTCAGTTTTCGTGTAAATGAAAGGCCAAACCGCATGAAAATATATGCGTTTTTCCTCCGTGTAAACGGGGCCTCATACGACAAGAAGATGAACGGTAAACAAACAAGCATACGTGGAAAGACCAACCAACCCTGACGTAAAAATTGTTAGAAATAAAAGTAGTTTTTTTTAAACGTAAGTTTAAAAACAAAGCTCACTGATGGTTAATATAGCCAGAACTGTTTTCATCAGATTTGATCCAACAACATTACTATTTTGCCCATAATGCAGCAAAGTGCTGTCCCATTCCAATTTAAAGCATTTTGAGCCCTTGCAGCCCCTCTTGTACTCAATCACTTGAGTAAGTCTGTGAGGGTTTCAGGGCTTAGGGGGGGACATTGGGATTGGGCATTAGAATCATAATTCTCTGCACAAATTTGTCCAAAACTGATACATTCAAGTTAAATATAATAATATTCATAGTTCAATACATTCAGCAAATATAACAATATGAGTCCAACATAATGTTGGACTCATATTGTAAATGTAATGTTTATATTACATAAAGCTCAAAAAAGGTTTTGCACTCAAATTAATGCTAAAAAGTGCTGTGCGTGCTAGCATTACTTGTTGAGGTCTTTATTTACACAAACATCAAAACGATACTCGGACCTAGGTTTGGGCTAAGACCTGTCAGGGAAACTTTCTGAAGACACTGTATACTTGGATTGTTATGATTGCCGGATTAATACAAATTCTTTATTCGATATTAAAGCACAAAACAAAGTACTCTGTGACCAATCTACCGGAGGACACGTATTACTGAATGTCGTTTGGCAGAGTGATCCCATCTCAATTACACAGCCAGTCTTCAGGGTTTTTCCTGGGTCAAAATGGGTCTTAGGTGCTCAAAAAAAAAATCTTATTTTCTTATTATCCAATTAATAATTGACGTAACAACTTATTGTAAATGGTCAGTAGCCTAGCCTATCGATTAAGGTAGGCAACTCTGAAGCATGTACACTGTCTGCTTCATTTGATCTTGATAGGCTAAGCATTCTGTAGCAAATATTAACAATAAACCCACTTTTTATTAATTTAAACTACTTCAGCATAATAATGAACCTAAAATACAAACCTGAGCAAGGGCAGCAATCGCTATCGAATCAACAGACATGTGCAATTTAGCTAGCAGGGGAAGAATACAAACAACAAAAATCACCAGTTAACTTGATTTAAATTTGCAAGAACTATAGACTTATACAATAACAGGCTTAAATGAACTGACAACATAAGTTATACGACTTACAGTTCTCAAGGACGCACACACGCAATCTCAACTGCGGTGTGAAGCGCGTGTCCGTGCAATTGCGTCCGACATGCACTCTTAACAATCACTGCTGATAGACGGCCTAAAACGTTGTACAGCCTGATTTCTGATACCGTCGCGGCAGAAATGTAGCCATAGAGTAAACACTGCACTATATATTATCATTCCAGATTAAGAATACCAATGGAGGCTGCGTTTGAAATCGTAAATCAAACTTTTGTCAGCATTTTGAGTGGAAATTTCATTTGCATTTGTACAGGTGTATTCGTGCACGTCGGGCTGGCCCTCGCAGCGGAACGACAGTTTAGTGGCCACGTTGTCCATTCGCGCACCTCACAGTTGCGTATTGATCAGACAAGAAGACACGCTTATCAACTCGATTACTATTGCTCAAAACAGAACAAGGGTTCGGCTGTAGCCTACTTGAAACATACTATTGAGAACATATTCGCTGACATGCATTGCATGCGTGATGAACACAGCTTCTTTTTTTGCTGACTTTTTTTTGCCTTTGGCGCTCGGGATTTGTCATTGGGGCTCGGGAAAATGGCTTTGGCGCACAACAAAATTTTCTCTATGCAGGAAAAACGCTGGTCTTATATATTCACTACATCTGGTCATTTCGAAACAACATTCAATCAATATAAATGTCAGTCTCATTCTCCTAAGACATTACATTCACAGTTGAAACAACACAGCTTCAGAACCTGATGTCCCAAAGGTCCTTCCCCCCAGGTGATAAGAACTCTCATGCTGCATTTCTCTCCAAGTCAGGAAGTCATAAAACTCCAGAAGTTGACAATCCAAAACGGTCAACAGTCCTTTGTGGGGTCATTCTAAACAAGAGTTAATGATTACAAACAATGACCTCACTCTTCTCCACAATGGATTGTAAACTACAAAAGGCCTCTACAGCAAAAGGTCTCTACAGTCAAAGATCAAACAGCTGCTTTATTAGCACCTTACTGTATGTCTCCAAATTCCCCTTCAGGTCATAAATATCTTAAGCCACCCAGACTTCATGTCTCCAGAGGACCCCCCTGGTCAAACTAATCTCCATTGTATCAAGAATCTTAGATAGAAAGCCGTATAAGATGCTCCACCCATCCCCCAGGATCTACAGTCCTACAGGGGGTGGTTCAGAAGCCTTAGGTCAAACAGACATACCTCTAAATCCTTCACCCCCTCTTGACCTAACACCTTTTCTGCCAACTGTAAGCTAGCCTCAGGATGTTCCTTAACAAGACATAAAAACCATTGTAAATCAAATTACTTTCGAACCCTCAAATTCTTTCACAGACCCTAATGTTGACTCCGCCCTGCCTTACACCACAAATACTCTAATTCTGTGGGAAACACTGCGATGTTCCCCTCCATCTGTGCAGTACTGGATATGAGGATGCGAAAGATTGCTTGCAATGTTTGCGTATTTCTGGAAGGCTCTTCCACGGTTAGCGTGGTATAGTCAAAATTCATACTATAGGCCAAATGCATACCGGTATATCTCTATACCGCTTTTACCGTCCAGCCCACACACACACACACACACAGTATTATTACGGATGCCACAATTTTCTATATAATATTGAACCGTTCGGTACAACATCTACAGTTCCAAACGCGCTTGTAAATAGCATTTTTTCCAGTTTTGAGTTAAAATAATTCATGTGCATTTTATTTTTCTCCGAATTGGCTGTTTCTGTGTGTCAGTCTACCACTGTTGCCCAAAAACTCACCAGAAGTCGCAATTGGCTCTCTGAAAAGATGCGGAGACCTTTTATGGCAACACTATAAATACATTCTATTGTGATACATTTTTCAGCTATATCGCACAGCCCTTTACTCACTTGAACTTGCTGAGGGCCACAGCTGACAGCTACCACTTCCTTAATAAGCTTCTTCTCCTTCAGCTTGACAGCCTCCTCCACAGCAATCTCACAGAAGGGGTTCATGGAGTGTTTCACACCATCAGTTACCACACCGCTGTGGTCCGGCTTCACACGGATCTGCGTAAAGGAAGGGGACAGTTAACTGTCATTGGGAGACGAAAAAACAGATGACACAGGGTCACAGAGAGGGAGTGCATGAAGAAACAAGAATGTATGTGTATTGACTACTTGAAGTATTTAGATCCATTCACTTTTTCCCCATCCCTTCACATTTACTTATCTATACTATTGTGCAAGGAGTGTGTGTGTGTACATTTTATTGTGGGATTTTAGTAGAATGATTAACTTGAAAACCGGCACTGTGCAAAGTTGTAATTTTGCGGGTGCAGCGGTTGGTGTTTGGATGAGCGCTTTGGGATCGCTAAAAGTCATTTGCCACCATGTTTTCGTGATGGATACCTTTCAGACATGTTGAGTTGGCACTATGGATCTAGCGAGAAATACATATCACAGTGTTGAGCTGAGCTCCACTAAGCACTAATCACCATTGTTCTTACAAAAACAAGCATTATACATTTACATTATACATTTAGTCATTTAGCAGACGCTCTTATCCAGAGCGACTTACAGTAAGTACAGGGACATTCCCCCGAGGCAAGTAGGTTGAAGTGCCTTGCCCAAGGACACAACGTCAGTTGGCATGACCGGGAATCGAACTGGCAACTGGCATTAGTTGGATTAACGTTGTGTTACGATGTCTAAATGGAACGTGCACATCGATTTTAGGTTGATATAACGTTGTTTCAAAGTTGCTGTTTTTTATCTATCCTAAGGCAAAAACAACTAAATCAATTTCACCTTTCACATTGACTTGTGTCAATACCCACAACCTAGGGCATTTGTTTCCCGAATCCCACAAACTCAATAGCTTACAATAGCATTAAAGGCGGTGTAGGCAAGGTTGTTGAGTAGCACTTTTGGTTATATTTGCCTATATAAACTTCACATCTTGATAGCAACCAATACATGTAAAGGTTTGACGGTAACATAAAATCCATCCGACATTTGAGACATCGCAAGACTGTACAACCAATCATTAAGCCGGGCCAGTACTAATGATTGGACGGGCTACCTGTCTGTCTGTCTGTCTACCTACCTGCGCACACTCTGCCCCTTCACTCAATGCGCGTTACTGTAGTTTTCAATCAGGCTAGGCAGAGGTATTGTAAACAACTGAGCTAGAGGCACAAGAATGGCGGAGAAACAGCAGGCAACAAATCCAGTTCCTGATTTCTCAGTTAAAAGACGGAAGAGAAATCTGACATTAGTTGAAAAGGCTACCACCAAAAATAAATATGAATTAGCAAGAATAAGTAAAAACCAGTCAATATCGGTGTTTCTTTTCCACACCAACAGCCAGCTGTTGATAGCTCACCATCAAAATTGCAAACTAGTAAAAAATGTACACTGCAAAGGGTAATGGTTAAACCCTCCTGGTGGAGGAATCCTAAAAACATGGGGCCGGTTGCACAAAACACCTTGAGTTAACATTTTCCTTAAAATCAGAGTTAAGGTTTCCTAAAATGTTCACTTAAGTATTTAAGGTTTTCTCTTTATCTTGGTCGTATACTTCCCTTAAATTAAACTTTGTTTGCTAAGGGCTCCTTAAAGTTAGTTACAGCGTTGCACAAAAGCCCTTAGCAAAGTTAGTTACAGCGTTGCACAAAAGCCCTTAGCAAACAAAGTAAGGAAGCTGGCTGGCTGGCGGCGCCGCTGGCGCTGCATGATGTCGAACATACCTATACTCTGGTGGTACGCAAGTGACTCGTGGCAGTTGCATTGGGTGTCTTGCAGCTTTTGTTTACTGTCATGTAACTGCCCAGCGGCCATTTTAAAATAGAACAGGCTATAAACTTTTACTTTTGAAATATGTGTAGCGGCCTGCAGAAACCCGTGGATGTCGCGGCCGCTCATTGTTGGCTATAAGCCATAAAAGTTTGAAAATCGTTTTCTGTCAAAATTGAGATTTTTGATGTTTTGTATAGTTAACACCCTAAACTTCATTGTAATGTACAAAAAGTATATGATTATATGATTACTTATGAAAAACTGTTCATTTCAAACAGTTTTTGGACATGTCAGCTAGCAAGATTTTCAAGCCATGTCAAATCAAATACTCAGTTTGCCTACTCTTTTGCTGCAGCAGCCCCTAACAACTGATCAATGAAGTCAGGCTGTTAAACATAAAAATAACTTGCTGAGAAGTTATTAATGTAGCCTATACTTAAACTGACGTTTACATTCACAACCTGATTACGAACAAAAGGATTTTCTCCCTTATCGACACAGGTCTACTTTAAAATGATGTAACTTCAGTTGTGATAAAGATATCTGAGTGATGTAAACAAATTTGTATCCAGTAGAGTTTGTAGATTCCAAATATGTATAATACCCAGAAAGTAAAATGTTCACGATGTGAAGGGTTTCCGCAGGCCGTCACACATAGGGTCTATAGGCTAGTTAAACTGTTTGTGCTCACAGACTCCAACCATACTTTTGACGTCTCACAAGTAGTCGATTTAGACTACTTGTTGTAGACTTGTGCTAATGCATGTGCATTAGCACAAGTCTACAATGGTGGCTCATGTGCACGCTTAAATTCAGTTACTCTGAGTAAAATAATTTGTTACTAATTCATTACGTGTGTACAAGTCTGCTTTACATTACAGTCACACCATTACACTATATGCAACAACATAATGTCTAAATCGACTACTTTGTATGGTGAGCGTGTAGTGAAACATCAAAAGTCTGTTAGCACAAACAGTTTAACTTATATTAAAAAAATAAAAGTTTATAGCCTGTTCTCCTATTCTAAAATTGCTGCGGGGCAGTTACACGACAGTAAACAGTGCCGCCATCACTCCCATTGATACAAATTATAAAAATGATACCACCCAGACAGCAAAATGTGTTTGGGCCAGATTTGGATCAGGTTGGATCCGCGACTCACATCAAGGGCTCATCTGGCCCTGGTCTGTCATTCATACTTAGGCTATCAGACAATTAAGGGCCAAACAAATACCCACGCAATTTGTAATTTTCAAACGTTTTATTTTTATTTTAAACAGGCAAAAGAGAACATTACAGCATAAAAAAACATCTGTTACGGGAATATGCACCAGTTCAGTTAAATTTCATTTCATAGTGTGTTGATGTTGAAGAATATATGTGTTCAATACAGTGAGACTTTGGATATGGTACTGACGTCCGAACTAGTTAATGTATTTGGACGTGAGAAGTGGGCGCTAGCAGTAGCTAGCAGCGATCACCGCAGTGTAGTACTAGCAGCTAAGCTAGCTACAGACAAAAGAGTGGGTATAGTGGCTAGCGCTAACATGGCTACGATGTTGCAGCTAACATACAATGGACATTATATTTAGCAATTTTGGTAAATAATAAGCAACGATAACCGTTTTGGCCTTCTGTTCACATTAGTTGTGGATGTTTAAAAGAACCTACTGTACCAGCTAACCATAGCTATGCTACTAGCTTGTCTAGCACGTAGCCTACGTCTGAGGTTGTCAGAATAATGTGGTGTAAACTAAGTTTGTAAACTTTTATGTTTAATATAAATATTTAACAGACTAACATGACTATCAACACCAATTACTTACCTAATAACATTTTTACTTAGGCCTACTAATAATGCACTTACCAACAATCACAAATCACAACAATCACAAAGACGGTGCAGCCTGCGGTCTTCCACTCTGCAGTCAGATAGAGTGGCAGGTTTATGCAGGGGGAAAAGCGTTCCGTTAGTAGTGGCACGTCTGGTCTGCGCAGCTCCTGCGGATCCGGCCCACACCCGCCGGGCGGACTCGATTCAGTTGTGGCGCGTTTGGTCTGCGCAGCTCCCGCGGATCCAGCCCACACCCGCCGGGCGGACTCGATTCAGTTGTGGCGCGTTTGGTCTGCGCAGCTCCTGCGGATCCGGCCCAGAGCCATAGAAAAATATTTGTTACCATATTTGTATATGGCTCTGATCCGGCCCACACCCGCCGGGCGGCCTCGATTCAGTTGTGGCGCGTCTGCGCAGCTGCCCTGGATCGGCGCCGCAACCGCCGGACGGGAATGTCACAGCCAGAATTGCTATAGAGGTCTGGCGCAAATTTGGTGCAGATTTGCATAGTGAGTGCGACTGCTGCACGAATCTGCTGATTCGAAAACGGATCTGGCACAGATGTAAATGCTGTCTGGGCAATGATAAAAAGGCAGAGACGACACGGACATTGTGGGCAAAGCTTGTCTACATTGCATGCACTCGTCACCCTCCATACAGGTACAGTTAGCCCCCTAGCACAGGTGCTGGACACCCGGTGTTATCGCCCTGGTTTCTAGACTACATGGTTTCCGTAAGCATGTGAGCTGTGCGTTCACCTAACAGCAGCAACTGCCGTTGGCCTCTATCACCAGATTCGTCACAAATTCACACAACATTCAACATTATTGGCGATTTTCGCATCTAATATTTGCTGCTGTAGACTACGAAAATAAATAAAACAGTTTCTTTTTTTGCTCTCGCCTGCTTCGCATTTCTCTCCCTCCCTTCCCCCTCCCTTCCCTGCTTAGCTTCTATCGTATTGTCTTGTGCATGTTATGAGTTCTGTAATGTTGTACAATGTATGTTCCTATATGCTGAGGTGTTTTCCTGTTCCCACACTGTACTCCTCTAGGAGCATAGTCTGGGGGTTGACTTTTTCTCTCATGTTTCTGCTGAAATTTTAAGGGGGTGCCGATAATGGCTGCCTCGGTCGGTATCTTTCGACCAAAGTAAATTCCTTGTCTGTGCAAACTTTCATGGCGAATAAAAACCCATTCTGATGATTGTTGGTCCGTTGCTATACAACGCAAGCTATTCAGGCTCATGGAGAAAAGGAGCTTTCAGTCACAAATGTATTGGCATTCAGGCAACATTTTGTATGGGTTCATCGAAAACAACTGGTTACCGTGGGCACGCCAGAAAATACCCAAATTTGTAGGTTAATCACGTATTTGGGGTTGTCTTGAGGCAATAGCCAAATTTACCACGATACCACAGCCCCTTATGAAACTACATCTTACAAATTAATACTTAGATCTTCACTGTGAACCCAGACAATAGGCTACGATCAAAATACGCTTAACCCTAAAGGAAGATGCTTTTTAGCCCCATGGTGCAGGGCTCCAGACTAACTTTTTTTACTAGGCGCACAGTAGCCCCTGACTGAATTTTAGGAGCGCAATCAGAAAATGTTGGGGCACACCTTAAATCGACCTGCAATGCCGTTATTAATGTAACTAGAGAGGGTACCATTTCTGGGGAAATTGTGGGGTGTGCTTGTGTTGGTTGTTTTTACAACTGATATACAGCAGCGCACCACACAAGTTGGAATTTAAATACATTATTTAATGTGACATTATGTACTGTACATGCAAGTCTTAGCTTAAATGACTTAAATGTATGATGCGCTTATCGATCCGTCCTCCTACACCACAACACGATACTTGCTGAGCAACAGCGCAAACAATGTAAAAAATTCACACAAGCAGTCCATCTCTCAAAGTGCACCAGATTGATGGATTTAACTTTAAAACGCACCCAATTTTCTTCCGGTGGAGCATGCCCCCGGACCCCCTACTAGAGTGGTGGAGGTTCACCACCATAGTCTCACAAAAACCTGTGTGAAACACTGAAGATGTTGCTGTTCCTTTTTGACAAGCAGATAGCACTAGGCTAAGTTTTTTCCATTTAAAAACACCTCCACAAAAGCAGTCTGGGATCAAAACAAGTTTGACAATAAAAAAGGCTCTCCTCTAACAAAGAGTGCAAGGTGAACGTAGAGCTCACAAGCCTAGTTAACTATGGCAGTATGTTTGACCTCCGTACAAAAGGGTTTGTTCAACTTTGTAATGACCTTGGTCTTTTCCCACAGGCTAGTATGTTGACTTGCAAGCCTGTGTACAGGTGAATTATTTGCGAATATGCAAGTTTGCTAGCTTTCTAGCTACCAATTGACAAAAGAACAAGCACTATTCAACTAGTCTTGCTAAATCAAGTAAGTCACTAGTTAGCATGCTTGCTTGTTGCTCACCAATGTGTTACTAGCCAGCAAATGAATATTTTCCAAATTACAATAATATGTTTGATTATTTCAATAATAATACAAGTACCTTGACAGCATAGTCAATCACACGTTTAACTCCAACAAGGACGCGCTTCGACATTGTTGAGTTGGCGATTCTTGTTTCACAAATTGGTTACACAGCTAGCTAACTTTTCCTTCTTCTTCTTGTGTTTGGTTTATTCGTGGTATACATCTCGTCGTTTTGCTACTGCCACCTCCTGGTATACTGATATATTTTATCAACATTTGGTTCTCTTGATTGCTTTTCGTAAATTTTTTGTGACAATTGCAGGACGTAGCTTGGAGCTGTCATTGTACTGTTTCAAGTTTCTATCACGTTATTTTATGACAATGTCAGATGATTTAGTGTATTTTGAACAATTGTTCAAGGAAGTGACAATAGTATATAGTAAAAAAAGAAAAATCCTAGTCCTGATTTTCTTATTTATAGAGCACATGTATTATATTGGACTATTACACTGTTGATAGGCTATATACATTGTATGTACACGTGTATGCTATTTATACAATTCAAAAATAAACGTGAAACTGACCAGAAGGATAGGGGATATAAAAAAAAATTGTGGGGGGGGTAAAACAACCACCATTACTTTATTTAAACAACTATGTATTTAAGAAGAGCAAGACAATACGATACAAAATTAAAGTTACAAACATAAGAAGATAGTGACTCTTGAGTTTTTGTTTTACTATATCCTCCCATCCACTACCAAAAAGCATCCAGCCAGACAACTCGCATAACAAGAGCAGGTGAATCCCCGGTTGTAGCATCGTCCTCGGTCCAGTGGCGCGGGAAGGGGGGTGCTGCAGCACCCCCTAACTGCAGGAAGGAAAACATAAATAAAGGTGTTAGTATTTTTTTTATATTAAATATATATATTAAAACGATAAAATAAATTATTTTGCTTTGGGGAAGAAAATAGACATGTAAAAAATTTGTTTGCTAGTTTTTAGCTATCACAGGCATGCATGGAGATCTTGCTATATGGGGTTCACGGGGTTTGCAGAAGTTGTTACTTGCTAACGGATAAATAAGAACGTGAATGAACATAATGGCGCAAAAACGAATTTCAGATTTCTTCGGCAAAAATGCTAAAATATCCAGGACCGACGAGTTAGATTTAGAAGATGGAGATGGTGCAGCACCTTCTTTTACTTTGCCCACAGTCAACGACCACCACAATGCAGACAGTGTAGCTAAGGGGTCAGTGGCTAACCATGCTACTGACAAATACGAGCTAGTCAACACTGACTAGGAGCCGCAGCTAGCGTCAATGGATTTGACGAGCCGTGTCGTCCAGACATACGTTTTCCTGGGAGGGAAATTGGATCCAAGACCTTCGAGCGGTCATTTCAGAAAAGCTGGTTTACCAAGTGGAAATGGTTGCATTATAATACTGAGAGAGATGCCGTTCTTTGCTTCTCCTGCTGCAAAGCCCTAGAGAAGGGGTTAAGACATACTGATGGAAAGAAATTCATTCATAGTAGGAGGCTTGGCGTAAAGCCACCACAAAATGTAGCCAGTTGTCTGATATACATTCAGAATCAGTAAGAATGATTGCTTCGCTCAACAATATTCCAATTAATGCTCTACTCTCAGACATTGTTGAAAAAGACCAAAAAACTGCCAGAACAGTCTTAGAACTGATATTCAGATCAATCAAATTCCTCGTCCGTGAAGGTCTTCCGTTAAGAGGCCATCCTCCAGGCGCATTTCCCTCCGCATTTCCCCGGCTTCAGGTATGTATGCTTTGTGTGTGTATACATATATATATATATATATTTTATTTTTTGCTGTAAGGTAATGATGCTGAATGAGCCAAACAAATAGCTTTGTACGTGGCAAAATGTTTTTTGAAAAGTTGGCAGCCCTGAACTTTGTTTTTAGTTTGAAGCTCAACACGGTGCTGTATGCTACTAGCTAGTTAGCCCGTTGTTTCTTCCATACTGACTGTTTTGTTGTGGTTGTTTTTAAGAATGTAGCCTGTTTGCACTTTGTGAAAAAGTGTAAAGTTATTCATGTTCTTCAGATGCAGCGGTTGTCTGAGAGTGTCGTGTCGTGTCTCTCTCCAGGTATGTGCTCCTGTTCTTGTAAACTTCCATCCATTTTACCGTTCGCGTGTGCAGCAAGTCACGATTGTGCGCTACGGTGCTGCATTCTGTCGCACCAGTAGAGCAGCCAAGATGTGGTGCTCTTCTAGACTTACATTCCGTACAATATAATTTGTTGTAATTTGATCTCTCGTCGTAATCCTCATATTAAAAAAATGAGACACACGCAATAGAGTTGGCCCTTTTTATTATAAATGGATTCAAACTTTGCAATTACAATCCAAAGTCATTTGTATTCTTCATTTCAATGTAATGCTTATTGTGTTATGATATCGTTTGTATTATTATACTATTAATTATAATTAGTCAAAGAACCAAATTACTTTAAGAAGGAGTATTTTGCTGGAGATTAAAGAATGTATAATACATTACAACACATATTCTAGAACTGTAATCACCAGCTGCATATCAGGCACGGCACTAACTATGATCCCAGTTATTAATATGTGTGGCATTTTAATCACTGAATGCATCACGGGCACTGTGCACGAGTGAATATAACAACAGGATTTATGAAGGAGGCATGTCTTAAAGTTATGTATTGTGCTTATTAAAGTTATGCATTGTGCTTATTAAAGTTATGAACTTAGAAGTGTGCCCAGGCTTAAACATTGGGTCTCACACTGAGTGTGGGAAGCAGGCTGTTCTTTGTGTCTCTATCTTTTCAGTTTCAGAAACAACCTTGGATCTGGGTGGAGATGGCACCCGAGCAGGTGGGACGCGGAGGCAAGAACAACTCCCTGATGCACGAAAGAACAAGCTCAACCCTCTTTTCATCTTTCTGTTTTAATTGCACTGTATATTATATGCTGGGACAGGGAAAGATAGCCAGTTGGACTTCGTGAACCAGCCCAAACTCTGTTGCGGGTAGGGAAACGTAGACAACCCCAGAGCTCTGTACTTGTTGATTTCCAACTGCTGCATTAAAGCTGATATTATCGGACCTCTGTGACTCCAGACCACTCTTTCTAGAACACAGATTTGTGTCATAGAATACCATCATTACTTATTGGAATAGACACAAAGATTTTGAATCCTTCAACTGGTGACCCCGACGCTGAAAAGAGGGAGTCCAGAGGGTTCCGGCCCGACCGACGGATCGGGGGAGAGACCCATACACCGGTGCGAGGAGACAGACGTAATCGTCAGAGGCCTCAACATAAAAAAAGGTAAGCAGACACCTGTTAATTCAAAGTACTGCTATTCGGAACTGAGAACCAAATTTAGACGATTACTATGTTTCATCGTACCTAGGCAAACCAACAGTGGTGGGAAATCAACCGTTTTTGTGTTTTGTCCTTGTCCAAGGGGAGGTTAGAGTCCTCTCCAGGGGTTAGAGTCCCTAAATTCGTTGTCCTTGTCCAAGGGGAGGTTAGAGTCCTCTCCAGGGGTTAGAGTCCCTAAACTCGTTGTCCTTGTCCAAGGGGGGGTTAGAGTCCTCTCCAAGGGTTAGAGTCCCTAAATTCGTTGTCTTGTCCAAGGGGAGGTTAGAGTCCTCTCCAGGGGTTAGAGTCCCTAAATTCGTTGTCCTTGTCCAAGGGGAGGTTAGAGTCCTCTCCAGGGGTTAGAGTCCCTAAATTCGTTGTCTTGTCCAAGGGGAGGTTAGAGTCCTCTCCAGGGGTTAGAGTCCCTAAACTCGTTGTCTTGTCCAAGGGGAGGTTAGAGTCCTCTCCAGGGGTTAGAGTCCCTAAATTCGTTGTCCTTGTCCAAGGGGAAGTTAGAGTCCTCTCCAGGGGTTAGAGTCCCTAAACTCGTTGTCCTTGTCCAAGGGGAGGTTAGAGTCCTCTCCAGGGGTTAGAGTCCCTAAACTCGTTGTCCTTGTCCAAGGGGAGGTTAGAGTCCCTAAACTCGTTGTCCTTGTCCAAGGGGAGGTTAGAGTCCTCTCCAGGGGTTAGAGTCCCTAAATTCGTTGTCTTGTCCAAGGGGAGGTTAGAGTCCTCTCCAGGGGTTAGAGTCCCTAAACTCATTGTCTTGTCCAAGGGGAGGTTAGAGTCCTCTCCAGGGGTTAGAGTCCCTAAATTCGTTGTCCTTGTCCAAGGGGTAGTTAGAGTCCTCTCCAGGGGTTAGAGTCCCTAAACTCGTTGTCCTTGTCCAAGGGGAGGTTAGAGTCCTCTCCAAGGGTTAGAGTCCCTAAATTCGTTGTCTTGTCCAAGGGGAGGTTAGAGTCCTCTCCAGGGGTTAGAGTCCCTAAATTCGTTGTCCTTGTCCAAGGGGAGGTTAGAGTCCTCTCCAGGGGTTAGAGTCCCTAAACTCGTTGTCCTTGTCCAAGGGGAGGTTAGAGTCCTCTCCAGGGGTTAGAGTCCCTAAATTCGTTGTCTTGTCCAAGGGGAGGTTAGAGTCCTCTCCAGGGGTTAGAGTCCCTAAATTCGTTGTCTTGTCCAAGGGGAGGTTAGAGTCCTCTCCAGGGGTTAGAGTCCCTAAATTCGTTGTCTTGTCCAAGGGGAGGTTAGAGTCCTCTCCAGGGGTTAGAGTCCCTAAACTCGTTGTCTTGTCCAAGGGGAGGTTAGAGTCCTCTCCAGGGGTTAGAGTCCCTAAATTCGTTGTCTTTGTCCAGAGGGAGGTTAGAGTCCTCTCCAAGGGTTAGAATCTCTGAATACTGTCTATTTGTGTGGAGTCAGATTGAGTGTAATAAAAATAGAGAGGAGTGTGGTGTGTCTTTTCTTTGTCCTCTCCGGTACAAGAGGGTTACAGAATTGAATTGATGTGAAAAAGTAATATTTGTGTGGAGTCGGGTTGAGTTGAACGGTATTTTAAACAGATCTGTCGTTCTTTAAAAAATAAAAATAAAAGATCCACTAGGTGTCCTCCAAGGACCATAATTGCCTTCAGTGCAAAATCTAACAAGTTGTCAAATTGTTAAATCACTCACTTTTATCAATCTCGTGCTTTTTTCTTTGACCAAGGGTATACAGAAATTAGAGGAAATGTCAGATAAACGTCAAACCCTTTGTTTCCAATATGACATAGCGGTCGCTCAAATAATAAGTGGCACGGAGAAGGATAAACGTAAACAAGTACGTGCCGAGTATGACGAGTTCTGGAAACGACATTTGATACTAAATAACTGGGATGAAGGGGACCATATGTGCTTAAAACGGATAATGATTGAAAGTGAGGCAGCGGCCATAAAAGCAAAGAAAGCACTCGGAACATGCCCGAGTGGTATTTTCAAAAAAGGAAAATGGAAAAAAGAATGTGATGAATGGGAGAATGGCAGGCGACTGTGTCATAATTTGGGTGTAGCCATATCTTCCGTAAATTATAATTACGAGGGAAACAAATGTCGCGAAGATGAGGTTGAAACAGTCCCCATAGAATTACCACCGGCTCCGTCCGCCCCTAGACTGTACCCTTCACTT
This sequence comes from Osmerus mordax, assembly GCF_038355195.1. NCBI lineage: Eukaryota > Metazoa > Chordata > Actinopteri > Osmeriformes > Osmeridae > Osmerus > Osmerus mordax. The sequence goes on from NC_090055.1 coordinate 15,335,171, forward strand.
CCAAAAAAAGCCACCGCCCCACCTCCGTACTCGCATCAAATGCCGGTGTATAGAGTCCACAGCGGTCAGTTAGATATGGAGGAAGTGGCAGATGCGGGAACCGAAAGTTTGGGGGCAGCAAGTGTACGTTCCAGCTCACCACTCGTTGGCCGTAGGACAGGGTCACTGGACCGTGCCGGCCCCTCGCATCACAGCCCTGCGGAGGATGCCTTCTGTAAACGCGCTCGCAGAAACCACAACATCGGCGGCTCGTTTTCAAATTTAGCTGAATTAACGGAGATCAGTGCCCGTAGACGTAGGGAGGAAATACAAATTAGAGAGGACCTGATGGCAATGGAAAAAACGTATTCAGAGGGAAAGGCACGAGACAGGTTTTTCGAGAGGGCGGGGATGGAAGGAGAAAACCAGGCGAGGGAGGGGGATGTGAGCACGAAACCGACTACTTACGGCGCTACAATGTCAGGCTCGATTACATTGGCTGACCAAATCGCCGCAGGTTTCGAAAACATACCTTTGTTGAGTGCTCTGTTTCCCATCACCCCAAACAAAAATGTAGACCGTATTAATTATGTCAACTACAATGTCTTGCGACTGGCGAATCTGACTAGGGATGCGGTAGAAGGACTGGCAGAGCAACTCTCTGCCACCTCACTTATGGCTGTTCAAAACCGTTTGGCACTAGACATGCTATTAGCTGAGAAAGGGGGGGTCTGAGCGATGTTTGGTGAAGCCTGTTGTACATTTATCCCCAATAATACTGCCCCGGATGGATCGGTGACTAGGGCCTTAGAAGGCTTGCGTACATTATCTAAAGAAATGCACGACAATTCGGGAATTCAGAATCCCCTCAACGATTGGCTAAATAACACTTTTGGTCGTTGGAAGACTATGATTGTCTCTGTCTTTCTCTCCATATTTGGTATGTTGTGCATGTTTGCTCTGTGTGGGTGTTGTATCCCATGTATCAGGTCCCTGTGTAACAGGATCATTGTCTCGGCTGTGGAGAACCCGACGAAGGGGTTCCAAATGCCGTTGCTGGGGCTGGCTGACGAGGAGGCGGTGGTTGGTCCGGGCTATGTTGATTGATCTCTGGTGTTTTCAGACATCAAAAGAGGGATTAAAGAATGTATAATACATTACAACACATATTCTAGAACTGTAATCACCAGCTGCATATCAGGCACGGCACTAACTATGATCCCAGTTATTAATATGTGTGGCATTTTAATCACTGAATGCATCACAGGCACTGTGCACGAGTGAATATAACAACAGGATTTATGAAGGAGGCATGTCTTAAAGTTATGTATTGTGCTTATTAAAGTTATGCATTGTGCTTATTAAAGTTATGAACTTAGAAGTGTGCCCAGGCTTAAACATTGGGTCTCACACTGAGTGTGGGAAGCAGGCTGTTCTTTGTGTCTCTATCTTTTCAGTTTCAGAAACAACCTTGGATCTGGGTGGAGATGGCACCCGAGCAGGTGGGACGCGGAGGCAAGAACAACTCCCTGATGCACGAGAGAACAAGCTCAACCCTCTTTTCATCTTTCTGTTTTAATTGCACTGTATATTATATGCTGGGGCAGGGAAAGATAGCCAGTTGGACTTCGTGAACCAGCCCAAACTCTGTTGCGGGTAGGGAAACGTAGACAACCCCAGAGCTCTGTACTTGTTGATTTCCAACTGCTGCATTAAAGCTGATATTATCGGACCTCTGTGACTCCAGACCACTCTTTCTAGAACACAGATTTGTGTCATAGAATACCATCATTACTTATTGGAATAGACACAAAGATTTTGAATCCTTCAAGATGCAGTTGTCATCAGTGTTGTGTGTTTGTCTCTTGACAAAATACACCTGAGAAACACTGCTCACCAACTGATCAACATTACATATGCACAGTGGACTTTCAAATAGGTCCAGGTGTGCAAATCATGCCATCAAAACTTGATCTGCTTACAGTCCCAAGGGTTCAAAGTATCTAACCATGTAAAGTAATTTGTCCAAATACAATGTTGTTTTCAAAACAAAATCTAGGCGGAAATAGAATTTTTCACTTTCCTTGTGTTCAAGCTTCTTTTACTCAACACTAGTAGGACTGACAGGGGTCCTCACAACAGGGGACATAACTTCAGAGTGTCAGCTTTCAAAAGAGATCATTTACATGCATGTACTCCAAATGGTTCAAGAACAGCTTCCAATTTACTTTGGGTATGCTGTTTAGGCGTTTTTAGGCACATTTAACAGGAGTCAAAGGGGTTAAAAACATATTTTTTTGTGAAGGCTGAATGCTTATTAAATTAGAACTGTTTCCTCCAGATCCCCTATTGACTAATGACTAAATGTATTGGCCAATCATGCTTGATTGTGGGCGGAGACTAGACAGAGAGGACATCTTAAGACTCCAGAGAGACTCAACCAGAGAGACTCAACCAGAGAACGTACGGTGCTGCGTGAGTGAACATAACACATCAGGAGACACATCAGTGTGAAACCTGTGGGAAGAGCCTTTCCCCGTCCAGTAGCCTCAAGCAGCACATGAAGATCCACACTGGAGACAAGCCCTACAGCTGTGACCTCTGTGGCTATAGTTGTACAACAAATGGCAGTCTGAAAAGCCATATGTATATCCACTCCGGAGAAAAGCCTTACAGCTGTGACCTCTGTGATAAAACCTTTAGCCATTCTGGCCAATTGACAGTTCACCGCAGGACACACACTGGAGACAAGCCCTACAACTGTGACCTCTGTGATAAAACCTTTAGCCACTCTGGCCAATTGACAGTTCACCGCAGGACACACACTGGAGACAAGCCCTACAACTGTGACCTCTGTGATAAAACCTTTAGACAACCTGGCCACTTGACAGTTCACCGCAGGACACACACTGGAGACAAGCCCTACAACTGTGACCTCTGTGATAAAACCTTTAACCATTCTGGCCAATTGACAGTTCACCGCAGGACACACACTGGAGACAAGCCCTACAACTGTGACCTCTGTGATAAAACCTTTAGACAACCTGGCCACTTGACAGTTCACCGCAGGATCCACACTGGAGACAAGCCCTATTACTGTGACCTCTGTGGCTATAGTTCGCTCTGGATAAGAGCGTCTGCTAAATGACTAAATGTATAGTTGTGCAACAACCGGAAGTCTGAAAAGCCATATGTATATCCACTCAGGAGAAAAGCCTTACAGCTGTGACCTCTGGGATAAAACCTTTAGCCATTCTGGCCAATTGACAGTTCACCGCAGGACACACACTGGAGACAAGCCCTATTACTGTGACCTCTGTGGCTATAGTTGTGCAACAAACGGCAGTCTGAAAGGCACATGTATATCCACTTGTTATGCATAACAATCGAGATGGAGTGCTTTGAAATCTCATGATGGAGCGGACATATGCAATGCCAAAAGCCTGCGAGTGGCTACAGCGAAGAGACAACTGGATGTCTGACAGCATTCAGAATGAGATACTGGCAGGGCCGGTCCTTCCTATAGGCCAGTGGTTCTCAAAGTGGTTCTCAAACGAGGGGGGGTCGTGAGATGATTTCCAGAAATGAAGGAACATTGTAAAACAATTAAAAATAGCATATTTTAGAATCAGAATCAGAATGGGATTTATTCGCCATGAAAGTTTGCACAGACAAGGAATTTGCTTTGGCAGGAAGGTGCATACAATAAACATATACCTAAAATTTAAATATGTGGACTATCTATACTAAGGGTACATAAACTAGCAGTACTAAGTACTATAAAAATACAAATATTACAAAAAATACAAATGTACAAGATACCATTATTGTAATGCAGTGCAAAAAGCAGTGTGTTTTAAGCAAAAAGTCATTAGAGTCAGTGTGGTCCCTTGGCCTTGTTGAAGAGGCCAACAGCGTAAGGGAAGAAACTGTTTTTGTGGCGTGAGGTATTGGTCCTGATGGACCGCAGCCTTCTGCCGGAGGGGAGTGACTGAAACAGGGAGTGTCCAGGGTGGGAGGAGTCGGCCACAATCTTCCTCGCTCGCCTCAGGGTCCTCGAGGTGTGCAGGTCCTCGAGGGTAGGCAGATTGCAGCCAATCACCTTCTCAGCAGTGCGGATGATACGCTGCAGTCTGCTCTTGTCCTTGGCAGTGGCAGCAGCGTACCAGACGGTGATGGAGGAGGTGAGGATGGACTCAATGATGGCTGAGTAGAAGTGCACCATCATTGTCTTTGGCAGGTTGAACTTCTTCAGCTGCCGAAGGAAGTACATCCTCTGTTGTGCTTTCTTGATGAGGGAGCTGATGTTCAGTTCCCACTTGAGGTCCTGGGAGAGGATAGTGCCCAGGAAGCGGAAGGACTCCACAGTGTTGACTGGGGAGTCACACAGGGTGATGGGGGTGAGTGGGGCTGTGTTCCTCCTGAAGTCCACAACCATCTCCACTGTCTTAAGAGCATTGAGCTCTAAGTTGTTCTGGCTGCACCAGGTCACCAGGTTGGCCGCTTCCCACCTATAATCAGACTCGTCTCCACCAGAGATGAGCCCAATAAGGGTGGTGTCGTCCGCAAACTTCAGGAGTTTGACGGACGGATGACTGGAGGTGCAACTGTTGGTGTACAGGGAGAAGAGCAGAGGAGAAAGGACGCAGCCCTGAGGTGATCCGGTGCTGATGGACCGGGAGTCAGAGACTTGTGTTCCCAGCTTAACGCACTGCTTCCTGTCAGACAGGAAGTCTGTGATCCACCTGCAGGTGGAATCAGGCACGTTCAGCTGGGAGAGCTTGTCCTGAAGCAGGGCGGGGATGATGGTATTGAAGGCAGAGCTGAAGTCCACGAACAGGATCCTGGCATAGGATGCTGGGGAGTCCAGGTGCTGTAGGGTGAAGTGGAGGGCCATGTTAACTGCATCGTCCACAGACCTGTTGGCTCTGTAGGCAAACTGCAGGGGGTCCAGTAGAGGGTCAGTGATGGATTTAAGGTGTGCCAGCACCAGGCGCTCGAAATACTTCATTACCACAGAGGTCAGGGCGACGGGTCTGTAGTCATTATGTCCTGTTGGCCTTGGCTTTTTGGGCACAGGGATGATGGTGGAGGACTTGAGACAGGCTGGCACATGGCATGTCTCAAGGGAGGTGTTAAAGATGTAGGTAAACACCGGAGACAGCTGGTCAGCGCAGTGCTTGAGGGTGGCTGGAGAGACAGAGTCCGGCCCAGCTGCTTAACCAAAATTTAGTTAAAAATAGTAGTTAAATTAATGCATGCAAATAAAAAAGCCATCAGCCTTTTGATTTTCCATTCACTGTAAGTACGGCAAACCATCTGACATCCAAGCAGGAGGACGCATTAGTTGAACTGTCAAGCGACCGAACGTTAAAGACAGCGTTCTCAGCCAAGACACTGACAGGCTGAGTTTTGGATTTCAGTGGAGAGGGAATACCCATGGCCGTGGGAACTAGGGGCGATGAGGGTGCTGCAGCACCCCTTGATAGCACGATAATTTAAAATAATATAACTTGAAAATCCACCACCGCGGCACAGCCCCGCAGTAGCGGACTGGCCATCGGGAGCAGTGGCGGAACTAGAGTTTTATACATGGGGTGGCCAAGGGGTGGCCAAGGCTACTTCAGGGGTCCAGAGTCTTGGGTCACTGTTTTCATGAATATATACAGTATAATATGGGTCTGTAAGTGTTGGAACATCCAACATATTTTTGGGGAAAAAAGCTCAAGCACAGGGACTTACAATAGCATTTCTGTGTTACAGAAATAACACAGTGCACAGTTTATTTACAAAACAATGTGCATTTACACACACAAAAACACTGCAATTTGACATGACAGACAGAAATGGACTTGAAAAATATAAATAACTTTGGTGCCTAACAACATTACAAATTTACACGATAATATTAATGTTCATGTATATTAACTAATAGCAAAGAACAGTTTTGTAATTGGCCTAAACAAGACCAAATTAAATGTGTGATAACAAACCTTTTGAATGTATCATTTTAGAATGTCAGTGTACTAGCGCAGGTATTACTTATTGTATGATTTATTATTTTAGAATGTCAGCTAGTACACAGTAGAGGTATTAATCATGACCAGAGGGACCGCCTAACTCACTCATTTGTAATTTTCCTTGTTAGATTTAAAATAGCATAATTCTGCGGTTCTGGTGAGAACTGGCAAAATGTTTCACAAACGCATCCATGTTGATGGAGCGTGCCCTCCTTGCCTCAACACTGAGAATTCCAAGGTGACTTAACCTGTCATCAGCCATTGTTGTCCTAAGGTGAGTTTTAATCAGTTTTAAAGCTGAGAAGCTTCTCTCGCAGGAAGCACTACTGACTGGTGTAACAACAGAAATCTTACAAAGTCAAAACAGCTCATGGAAGACCTCTTTATACGGTTCTAAAAACACAATGAACTCAAGGAGAGTAGACGGTCTGTCCCTGCCACTTTTCTCTCTCCTATCAAGAAGCCGCTTGGTTTGATGAACCTCATGTTTTAGGTCCTCTAAATCTGACTCAAAGGTCTGAGCAAAGGCAAACAGAGGCTCCTTTTTCAAGAATGTTGTACTCTTTGGGTTGAGAGACTGAACCCCTTGCACCTGATAAAAGATAGCTGTTTGGAAGCTCTCACCATAACTTTGGTCACTTTTTGTCTGTCCTACAGTGCTCATCATCAATGAGTCATGGAATCTTAAGCTTGTTTTAGGCTGTCTTTTACACACTGTACACTTATTTTGCAGTGCTCTGCAATCTTTTCAACCTCTTTCCATAGTTCTCCAAAGTAAACCTCACTTCTGTAGTCCTGTAAGGTGTCTGTAAGAGCATCTACAAAATCCACAGCCCTTGCTAGATCAAGAGAGCTTGATTGTAGCATTTCAGAAAGACACTTGGCATCACCAAGCACTTTACAAAAGGTAACCAAAAGCCCTATGAAATGCAAATCTATCTGAGAAAGAAGTCCCCTTGCCTCGACTGATCTATCACCACTGTTTTCAAGTGCAATATCTTGCAGCACTCTCAGAACTGCTGGAAGCCTGTCCCTCAGATTACGGCATGCCATGTATCTGCATGCCCACCTTACATCCAAAAGTCTCTGTAGTTCCCTGGGCTGCTGCTGTGGATATAGCTCTTTCTGAACTTCAAGCCACTGAATGTACGAGCCAGACACAAAGTTATAAAGCTTCTGCAGGAAAGCAAAGAAGTTAACTGCCTCAGGCACTTTTTTCACAGCATCGACAAGAACCAAATTCAAACAATGTGCATTACAGTGCACATAAAATGCAAATCTGGCTTTGTCCTTAATCCGTGCAGACACCAGAATGCTTTCCGCTCATGGCAGATGCACCGTCATAGATTATTTCTGTAGTCCAAACCATGTTTTTCAAGGCAATGAATTATCATTTTTGTGAGACCTGCTGCATCTAAGCTTTCAGCTGACTGAAAGTGTAAAAAGCTTTCGTGGATGGCACCATTGTAGTAGTACCTCACAACCTTGTTCTTTTTTTTTTATCTTTGGTTTAATCTGCAATTACACTAAACACTTCACTTTCTTTTACTTCTCTTATTATTTCACTTTGTACCATCTGAGCTAAGCCCTCAAGAACTTCATTCTGGATTTGGTGGCTTGTGTACTTAGCATTGCCACATGCATTCATCCTTTTCTCTATAGGGTCATGCTTTACTATTTCTTCTAATATTGTCAAAACATTTCCCTTGTGAGAGTCCTCAGACTCTCGATGACCTCTCTGAGCTATATTTTGAGTGGCAGTTAATCTGCAATTGTTTTAATGTAAGCACAGTTTTCCTCCACTTTCTTTTTCTGGTCCTCATTTATGTCATCTAACATTGATGAATTGGTGTCAATAGCCCTTTTATAGCATTGATATGATGCTCTGCCTTTGAATGGAGCTTAAACCCAGAATCTTTAAACTGTGCCTTTTTCCAGTTACAAAAACCTGACTGTGATGTGAAGGCAGATTCAGGTGTACTGGGCAGAGAAAAATGCCTACAGGCGAAACAATAAGTCGAATCTTGACTTAAAGAATATTCAATCCATGAATTGTCCTTATACCAGGAGCTTTTGAAAGCCCTTTTCCTGGTACCATGCTGAGTTCTGGGAAATGTCTTCAAACACAGCTGTACAGGACCCTCTTCTCTGGATTTTGATATGTCTGAAACACGTTAAATAATATGTAATCTCTCTATGGAAATGGATAATTAAGGGCTCCACAAAATTAGATATTAACAGCTGCTAATTAAAATGTGTAGTTTAAAGTATAGGCTTGGCCTACCACTGGGTCCTTTTGGAACAGCATATCTGGTGCTTGATGCAGTTGGGAGGGGCTGGATGACATCTCCTGGATCACTGTCTTGCTCAGAGCCAGAGGACTGTGTCATCCCTTGATACATCTATTACATTAAAATAACACAAGAACCATTAGTGTATAATCACAATAACAATGCCACAGCCATCAAAACACAAAAACACATGAATCAAAAACCAACATTTTAAAATGAGGCTTAATCTGACAAAGTAATCTATTACAAGCTGAATTTAAATTCTCAACTGTGTGACTGAGTGCCTGGTAGATGCTCTGACCTGGTGGTGGTAGACTGGGTCCTTGTGAAGTCTGACCACTCTGACTAGCCTTAGGTAGGGTGCTGCTCTGGGGATCAGTGCTGCTGCAAGGGCTGGGGTCTATTTGCACCTCATCTGCCTGTTTAAGCTTCTTTAAAAAGAAGTCTGATATCCCTCCCTGTCTTTTCATGCTTAATTGACCCTATGCAAAAATAAGACGTGGTGAAAAATCACAATATTCCAGCATCTATTCAAGGCTAGTACAAGTAATGCTTCAATGTTTTGACAGTGCAGCTGCAGCACACTTATTTGCCACAACTTTTATTGGTTTCCAATCAAAATAACCAGAGGTTTATATGGTTAGGCTAGATTAGTTCGCTACTCAATGCAGCAGTAGCCATTTCCACATGTAGGCTACTGTATGATGTTACTCAGGGCTCTACAATGCGAGTATTTCACTCGCATTTGCGCCTAAAAATATGTATGTGCGAACTTGAAAATAATTTACGAGCACAGTACGCGAGTGAACAACAGCGCGATGAAGTGAAGCATACCGTTGATTTCATATGGAAAGCAAGTGACGGAGTCGCGACTGCACAACGTGATCACTTGGTTCAAGTAGCTCGCATAAAAACCCACTGCTGGCAACCTGTTTGAATCAAGCCCCCACCCCTCGCCCCTCGGGAGAGGCAGTTAGAACCGAAACTGTACTGTACTGTAGCTAGTGGTACGTGCCAGTGGAGCGAGTGGTACATGACAGTGGCTAGTGGTACATGCCAGTGGAGCGAGTGGTACGTGACAGTAGCTAGTGGTACATGCCAGTGCCTCCACTGGCACGTGACAGTGGCTACTGGTACGTGCCAGTGCCTCTACTGGCACCTAGTGGTACGTGCCAGTGGAGCTAGTGGTACGTGACAGTGCCTCCACTGGTACGTGACAGTAGCTAGTGGTACATGCCAGTGCCTCCACTGGTACATGACAGTTACCGTTTTGTTGATAGTGGTATGCAAGTGTCTCGTGGCAGTTGCATTGGGTGTCTTGCAGCTTTTGTTTACTGTCATGTAGCCTAACGGCCGCGGGGCCATTTTAGAATAGAATTGTTTAAGTATGTGTGGCGGCCTGCGGAAACCCGTGGATGTCACGGCCGCTCATTGTTGGCTATAAGCCATAAAAGATCGAAAATCGTTTTCTGTCTAAATTGATATTTTTGATGTTTTGTATCGTTAACACCCTAAACTTCATTGTAATGTACAAAAAGTATATGATTACTTATGAAAAACTATTAATTTCAACGGTTTTTGGACATGTCAGCTAGCAAGATTTTCAAGCCATGTCAAATCAAATGCTTAGTTTGCCTGCTCTTTTGAGTGCTGCAGCAGCCCATAACAACGGATCAATGAAATAACTTGCTGAGAAGTTATTAATGTAGCCTATACTTAAACTGACGTTTACATTCACAACGTCATTACGAACAAAAGGATTTTCTCCCATATCACTTTTTGACACAGGTCGACTTTAAAATGATGTAACTTCAGTTGTGATAAAGATATCTGAGTGATTTAAACAGATTTGTATCCAGGAGAGTTTGTAGTTTCCAATATGTATAATACCCAGAAAGTACATTTGCAATCATAGGGTGTCATTAATTGACAAGGTTCTTCATATGAAAATAATGAACTATTATTAACAACTATATTTACTCAGAGTATCGAAATGCAAATGTAGGCTACCCATATTGACTTCAGTTATTACAATTAATGATATACGCCACTAGGAGGCGCTGATAACAACACAACGATGTGCATTAGAGACGAGAGTCTACAACGGTGGCTCATGTGCACGCTTAAATTCAGTTACTCTGAGTAAAATAATTTGTTACTAATTCATTACGTGTGTACAAGTCTGCTTTACATTACAGTCACACCATTACACTATATGAAATATAATGTTTAAATCAACTACTTTGTATGGTGAGCTTGTAGTGAGACATCAAAAGACATCAAAAGTATGGTTTGGAGTCTGTTAGCACGAACAGTTTAACTTATTTTTTTAAATAAAAGCCTGTTCTCCTATTCTAAAATGGCCGCGGGGCACGACAGTAAACAAAAGCTGCAAGACACCCAATGCAACTGCCACGAGACACTTGCATACCACTATCAACAGAACAGTAACTGTCATGTACCACTGGAGGCGCTGTCACGTACCACTAGCTACTGTCATGTACCAGCGGAGGCACTGGCATGTACCACTAGCTACTGTCACGTACCACTAGCTCCACTGGCACGTACCACTAGGTGCCAGTAGAGGCACTGGCATGTACCACTAGCTACTGTCACGTACCAGTGGAGGCACTGTCACGTACCAGTGGAGGCACTGTCACGTACCACTAGCTCCACTGGCACGTACCACTAGGTGCCAGTAGAGGCACTGGCACGTACCAGTAGCCACTGTCACGTGCCAGTGGAGGCACTGGCATGTACCACTAGCTACTGTCACGTACCAGTGGAGGCACCGGCACGTACCACTATGCCTCCACTGGTCACGTGCCAGTGGAGGCACTGGCATGTACCACTACTACTGTCACGTACCACTCGCTCCACTGTCACGTACCACTCGCTACAGTACAGTACAGTTTCGGTTCTAACCGCTACTGCCCCTCGGCTTGAAGCAACGGCCCCGGTGGATGTAGGTGGTATTGCATTTCTTGTTAGACTTCCGGCTCTTCCGGTCCTTTTTATTCTATTAACTCCAGTCAACATTTACAAAACTATCTCCCCCAATAATTTTTGTTCGATTCTCGAACCTGGCTCATACTACTAGCTTTTTCATAAAATAATTTTTCCAGATTTTTGCTAAATTTGAAACCAATCCGAAATGGGTAAACTAGCACCCCATTTATTTGCTTACGTCAATAAAAGTTGCCTGCAAATTTGCTCGCGGATACTAACAGGGCACGAGCACAAAAGTTCACATTGGCCGATAGCCGATTTACCTGGAGCTGAATGAGCCATATTGAATGAGCACAGGGAGAAATGGCTTGAGTTGCCTGCCCTGTTGTAGCAAGTTTAGCAAATGGTTGTCACACATACATAAAATGTTGTTAATATAGTTTATTCCCGTTATTTTAAAACAGATTGGATTTTTCTGTCAAGAACGTGTTTACGTTCATGACATGATGGCAAATATTACATTATGTTAAGCGTGAGCATAGATTGTTGACATGTCTATCTGGAGCAAAGACGAAGATTAATACTTTAACTGTTAACCACAATAATAAATGATATACTAGGTTTGTAAATAATGAAAAATAATTATCTATGATTTATTTGTATTTGCTAGTAGAGAATGTTAAACAATGCTTCTACTGTATTATAAGCTCCATTTATACTGGGGCTTTAATTCATTATAAGCATGATCTTCTTAGAAAGTGTTACGGAAAATACCACAAAATGATTGTTTTCTGTTGGCACAAGAGAAAGACAGTAAATTGTTTGAAAGATTATGTTATTACTTTCACAGGCTAGAGCTGGCAATACTGACCGTTCAAAAGAAAGAGCCAAAGGTGTCTGTTGTATACGATCTTCTACATCTAATATGGAAGACTTATCACTTCAGCGGCAAATCCAAACGAGAGCTCTATGTTCTCGGACAAGAGCTTGGTGTGGATATTTGTACACCAGCTAGCGTCAAGGGAACTCGCTGGATCCCCCATGTCCACAGAGCCCTCAAAGTGTTCTTGCGGCATGGACAAGAGGACCTTGCCACTGACCAAGGCCAGTACTCAGTTGTTCTGCAGCACATGGAGCACCTGGCCGTAGCATCAACAACAGCGGAAGTTCAAGGGCGGGCTAAAAAGGTCAGTTTTACTCAGTAAATTTAATACCACTAATTTACAAAAAAGGGTTCAAAACTCAAATTATCTTTTAAAATCAAGTCATTGACAGAATGTCTAAAGATAATTTTTTTGTAACTTAAATTAACTAACAAGTTTCCTTTGTACTTGTTTGCGCACTACTTAACAGATAAAGCGGGAAATGGAGAATGCACTCTTTTGTGTATTCTGCCATTTTCTCTCTGACATGTTTGAGGAGCTATCCTCACTTAGCCTCACCTTGCAAAGGAATGACCTGATCCTCCCCCAAGCTACATCAGAGTTGAGGAAGACAGTGACCAGACTGGAAGCACTAAAGTTTAGGGCAAAGGCAGGAGGCATGCTGGAGAAGATCCAGACCATGCTTGCTCAGCAGCAGGGTGATGAGAGGACATTCCAGGTGTGTTAGGATGAGAGTTTGTTAGGATGTAAGAGAAATCGATGATTAAGACAGATTCTCAGTGTGAGAATCATGGTTTTTGTTGCACAATACAATACAAGCAATTAGAGGATAAGGACGGAAATGCAGTGAAGATTGGAGAAGTCTTTAAAGAAATAGAGGCTGATAAATGGCCAGACATTTCATTGTGTGTTGGTGTGTGTCTGTCTGTCTGCCTCTCTCTGTTTGTGTGATGTGTGTGTTATTTCTGTTTTAGGGAATAACACTGAAGGGGAATCTGAAAGGCTTCACAGACCTCACTAATCCCCAGCTGAAGCAGCACATGGAGGCGGCCATCAACATCGGCGTGGGAGACCTCAAAGCCAGGTTTGGTGGTTTGCTGAAGGATGAGAGTGCCCAGACCCCAGTGGACTCTTTCAAAGTGCTAAATCCTGACACATGGCCAGAAGACCAGGCCAGCCTTCTCACCTTTGGTGATGATGATGTGGCAGACCTGGTGAGGCATTTCAAGGAGCCTCTAGAGAGGTAAGAATGTATTTGACACTGCAATTGCCATAGAGACAATGTTGTTTACATATTTGCAAACTCACTTGTTCTGTTCAAACTTGCAGATCGGGGTGCAACTTGGCTGCAATCCAGGACGAGTGGCAGGGCCTGAAAATCCTAGTCAGCCACAATTTTAAGGACAAGTCGTACAGTGGCCTTTGGGAGACCATGTTAACAAAGGACCCCTACAGGCTTGATTACAAGGTAGACCAACAGTACTGAGTGGTTTCGTATGGTATCCTTAAAGGTTGGTTTTGATAAGTTAATGATAAGAGTTTAAATTTACATTTTTAAATTTAAATTTAGTCATTTAGCAGACACTCTTATCCAGAGCGACTTACAGTAAGTACAGGGACATTCCCCCCGAGACAAGTAGGGTGAAATGCCTTGCCCAAGGACACAACGTCATTTGGCACAGCCGGGGAATCGAACTGGCAACCTTCAGATTACTAGCCCGCTTCTCTAACCGCTCAGCCACCTGACTCCCACACTAAATGAAATTGAAAAGTATAGTTTTTTCTCTAGAATATACTAGAGTTGGTGCACATCATGCTGGTGCTGCCAATTTCAGCTGCCCAGTGTGAGCGAGGCTTCTCTGCACAAAATCGAATCAAGTCTTCGACAAGAAGCCGCCTTGGGGTTTCCACCACTGAGGACCTAATGAGGATCACCCTGGAGGGGCCTTCTGTTGAGGAGTTCGACCCAACTCCTTCTGTGAACCGCTGGCTGACCTCAAAGCGTTCCAGACGGCCAAACTATAAGAGCAGCTGGACAACAGATATACTATGCATCTAGGCAACGTGCAGTATATGCATGACATTTGTTTATTTGTCAGGGACAAGAACTGAAGGAATGCTTGCATGTTCATGTAGCAGCCTTAGTGTTGCACAGCGGGATGGTCCAAGAGCTGTGGCCCCATTTTAATAAACAAATACAATCAAAAAACACTGTGCTCCTAAATTTCTTTGTGTGCTCCTAAATTTTTTCATTTAGGAGCGCATGTACTCCTTGGGGAAAACATTAGCGTAGAGCCCTGTTACTAGTAGATGGCTAGCTAGTTAGATGGCTACACAACTAACCACTAGAGCTAACTCGTTTCATGACTATAACAACCGTTCGTTTTGAGCTCAAGTACGAAAATGAAATCAGTTCATAGATTTCACATTTCTAGATAATTTACAAACAATCGTATACTGTAACATACGACACTTTATACAATATTTGCGTGTATATAGGCTACCCACAATGTTTGTAAATTGTCTTATCTGATTACTGACTGTCTCAGTTTCTGTTAATGGAGTCGAAGTTCTAAAGTTAACTTACACAGCTAGCTCTAGGCTAATCAACATTGGTAAAAAATGTTCAGGAAACTTAAACCCGATGCAAACTTTAATACTTACTTCAAATATTATGCCCTTTTCAATAGGGGAAAGAGCTTGTGGAGCTGTGGAAATATTGTGCCTTCTGCTGTATATTCTTCTTATTCTTCTGTCTCTCTTCAATTTGACTAATGCACCGCAACGCGGCAAAATAAATGCTTCGTTCAACAAGAGGTCAAATGAAATGTCAATCAACATCAAATTGTCAGTAGCGAATGAGATTTTGAGGTGGCACCCGTGGTGGTCAATCAGATGTCAGGGGTGTCCAGTGCCACCCCGGACACCCCTTTGGCTCCGCTACTGATCGGGAGCACCGGGAGAAGAATAACGATGGAAAATCAGGCTAAGAAACGTAAGGGTGGGGCTGAAAAATTAAGAGACAAAAATACATCACCTTCACTAGATAAGGTTTTACCAATTGAAAAACAGCTGTTTATTTTAAAAATGCATTTACAGGTTAGCTGTGGTGGCGTATACGTGGCCCGGTTCTGGTGGCCCGGTCTGGATCAGATCCAGGGCCTATTTTTATTCCCACGTATACGTAAACCACCTCCGTGGATGCGGGGGTCGCGAGTCACTGGCACCATTATTTTAGGGGTCGTGGGCCGAAAAGTTTGAGAACCCCTGCTATAGGCGACATAGGCAGCCGCCTAGGGCGGCATGAAGAGGGGGGCGGCATTTTCCGAAGTGCATCCACTAACTAGAGAGGGTACAATTTCTGGGGAAATTGTAGGGTGTGCTTGTTTGCGTCGGTTGCACAGGGGTCCGTTTTTTAATGACATTTTTACAACTGATATTTCTGTATATTTTATATAAAAATTCATACTTATTATTTTTTTGCTGCTCATTTACAACTCAAAATACCAGTGAAGTGTAGAATGAAATAGATGTCTTCTCATTTCCCCTGCAAGAGGCAGCCTCATAGTTTAATCAAAACGAATAAATTTGGCAGACCGGTGTAAAAATTGACCTAATCTCTATGTTGCGTTGGTTGAATTGGATTTAACGTTCCGTTGTACGGTTAAGGCTGAAATTAATTATTTTCATGAACAGATTGACAACGTTTAGGCTGTGGCAATGAAGTTAAGGTTAGTAGTTAGATACTGTAGACTTTTGATTTAAGTAAGGGGAGTGCCGAACATGTTCTGTTGCCGTTTGACTTCTAAACAGCTGTGTAGATGTTTTTGTAGTATCTCGCGTAGGCTACAGCGTAGTAGTGAGCAACACTGGTTTGAAACCACAGGTAATGATAATTTCACCCATAAATCGTTTACTTGTAATGAGAGGGTAACGTGTGCTCGCCAGCCAGATACTGAGTGTGGAGCATGAAAATCCGGATTCCATGGTTATTGTGCTAGGCGACTTTAACAAAGGCAATCTCACTCAAGAACTCCCAAAATATAGACAATTCATCAAATGCCCTACCAGAGAAGGAAACACCTTGGATCACTGCTACTCTACAATCAGCAAAGCATACCATTCGGTCCCCCAAGCAGCACTGGGTCACTCTGACCACGCCATGGTCCACCTGATTCCTGCATACAGGCAGAAGCTAAAGCGCTGTAAGCCTGCTGTGAGGACATCAAAACAGTGGACTAGTGAAGCTATGGAGGATCTGCGGGCGTGCTTGGACTGCACTGACTGGGACATGTTCACGACTGCTACCAATAGTCTGGAAAGCTACAACAACCGGTAAGCTACAACAACGACAAACCCTGGTTTACAGCTAAACTCAGAAGGTTGAGGTCAGAGAAAGAGGCCGCGTTTAGGAGTGGGGACAAAGACAGTTTCAAGGAGTCGAAGAACAGGTTTAGCAAGGCGATGAGGGAGGCTAAACGACTGTACTCGGAGAGACTAAAACACCAATTCTCTGCTAACGACTCTGCTTCTGTCTGGAGAGGGCTCAGGCAGATTACCAACTACAAGCCCAGAGCCCCCCACTCCACTAACGACTCCCGCCTGGCCAACGACCTGAATGAGTTCTACTGCAGATTTGAAAGACAATTGGACAGTCCTGAACTACCCCTTCCCACCCAGGAGGCCTCCCCCCTCCCCCCCTCTACAGCGACGACGCTCTCCATTCAGGAGGGTGAAGTTAACAGACTTTTCAAGAGGCAGAATCCCCGCAAAGCAGCTGGGCCGGACTCTGTCTCTCCAGCCACCCTCAAGCACTGCGCTGACCAGCTGTCTCCGGTGTTTACCTACATCTTTAACACCTCCCTTGAGACATGCCATGTGCCAGCCTGTCTCAAGTCCTCCACCATCATCCCTGTGCCCAAAAAGCCAAGGCCAACAGGACATAATGACTACAGACCCGTCTCCCTAACCTCTGTGGTAATGAAGTCTTTCGAGCGCCTGGTGCTGGCACACCTTAAATCCATCACTGACCCTCTACTGGACCCCCTGCAGTTTGCCTACAGAGCCAACAGGTCTGTGGACGATGCAGTTAACATGGCCCTCCACTTCACCCTACAGCACCTGGACTCCCCAGCATCCTATGCCAGGATCCTGTTTGTGGACTTCAGCTCTGCCTTCAATACCATCATCCCCGCCCTGCTTCAGGACAAGCTCTCCCAGCTGAACGTGCCTGATTCCACCTGCAGGTGGATCACAGACTTCCTGTCTGACAGGAAGCAGTGCGTTAAGCTGGGAACACAAGTCTCTGACTCCCGGTCCATCAGCACCGGATCACCTCAGGGCTTCGTCCTTTCTCCTCTGCTCTTCTCCCTGTACACCAACAGTTGCACCTCCAGTCATCCGTCCGTCAAACTCCTGAAGTTTGCGGACGACACCACCCTTATTGGGCTCATCTCTGGTGGAGACTAATCTGAATATAGGTGGGAAGCGGCCAACCTGGTGACCTGGTGCAGCCAGAACAACACTGTGGAGTCCTTCCGCTTCCTGGGCACTATCCTCTCCCAGGACCTCAAGTGGGAACTGAACATCAGCTCCGTCATCAAGAAAGCACAACAGAGGATGTACTTCCTTCGGCAGCTGAAGAAGTTCAACCTGCCAAAGACAATGATGGTGCACTTCTACTCAGCCATCATTGAGTCCATCCTCACCTCCTCCATCACCGTCTGGTACGCTGCTGCCACTGCCAAGGACAAGAGCAGGCTGCAGCGTATCATCCGCACTGCTGAGAAGGTGATTGGCTGCAATCTGCCTACCCTCGAGGACCTGCACACCTCGAGGACCCTGAGGCGAGCGAGGAAGATTGTGGCCGACTCTTCCCACCCTGGACACTCCCTGTTTCAGTCACTCCCCTCCGGCAGAAGGCTGCGGTCCATCAAGACCAATACCTCACGCCACAAAAACAGTTTCTTCCCTTCCGCTGTTGGCCTCTTCAACAAGGCCAAGGGACCACACTGACTCTAATGACTTCCTGCTTAAAACACACTGCTTTTTGCACTGCATTACAAAATTGTATCTTGTACATTTGTATTTTTTGTAATATTTGTATTTTTATATTGTAATTTACGGCAACTTATATTTTATTGTATATTTAATTCAATTCTAATCCCACTTAGTACTGCTAGTTTATGTACCATTAGTATAGATAGTCCACATATTTAAATTGTAGGTCCCTATATGTTTATTGTATGCACCTTCCTGCCAAAGCAAATTCCTTGTCTGTGCAAACTTTCATGGCGAATAAATCCCATTCTGATTCAGATTCTGACTTACATAAATACACCCCTTTCAGACATTTTGAATTGCATTTCTCATTCCATTTCACCCTATATAAAGATACATCTGCCCGCACACTATCCCCATCCATGCTGTTTCCCTCTCTCCCAGCGCAGGTCAAAACGCCAAAAGCAGAAATGCTGCAGCAGCCACATGAGGTTTAGATTCGTCCAAAAATTTCCTCCCACAATCAAAACAAATCAACCACAACATTGTTTTCTAACTTTCTCAAAGATGGCTTGAAAACCATGGATATTAACTTTCTTCTTGAGTAGATCTCAAGAATAGCCTCATAGGCAACTGGCTAGAGTACAGCCCACATCCAGCTCCTTCCAGGTGTAGCCTCAGTTAGTAAGATAACCGACTCTCTGTTCCCATTAAACTACACGACATGCACACTCAGGGTGACCAACAAGATTATATTAACTAACAAACAATAACATTACAAACATCTAACTGAACAAAGACAACAACTGAAATCCCTCGCATGGCCGTTGTAACCAAACTATTTTCCACAAGTCTTTGCGTTTTTTGACATGCCACACTGCATGCTGGGTACTCAAGAGCGCTGACAGCTGATTATTTAGCTGTGCTCCGACTGCGTGATATGACGAGATGCTAGTGACGCGCTAAGGTCTCTGAGTCTCCTGCATTAACAAGTTCTGCTCGATTAGCAAGCTATTTTTACTAATGTTTTGTTAGCTATTGAATGGTAATGCAAGCTAGCTAAAAACAATGTTAGTTAGCTTGGCTAAACTGGTTTTCATAGCAACAGAAATCAACAAATCAGATCAGTCGAACTTTATTCAGAAAGGGGGGATCTGTATTTTTTACTCTACTCTTAACGCATGACTATGTTTAACTTAATGTCTGCACCTCTCTGTCACCAACTGTCTCTGGAGTGGAGGGTGGGGGCTTCATATCCAACAAATTACACCCCTGAACTTTTAAAACAGATCTAATGGCCTACTACAATTGTAAATATCCTATGGCTTCTCCTCCAATTGGGCCTCAATACAATGTCATCTAACATTTTCTGCCCATTCTGCACAGTTTTT
The DNA here is from genome assembly GCF_038355195.1 of Osmerus mordax. Taxonomy (NCBI): domain Eukaryota; kingdom Metazoa; phylum Chordata; class Actinopteri; order Osmeriformes; family Osmeridae; genus Osmerus; species Osmerus mordax. Next base: position 15,354,685 of record NC_090055.1, read on the forward strand.
GGGGACTTTCCACAGCAGCACCCTTTGCCCAGTCCCTCTATTCTGCCCTACTACATGTGTTTTCCAACACCAATTACAATCAACCCTGGGCAGGGACGGCGCCAGAGAACTTTTAATACAGGTTCAGAGGAGGTGCTAGATCATTGACAGGGGGAGCTGTGCAATTATATATACATAAATACAATTAATAAAGAACCAGACCTGTAAAAGTGAAGAAAGGATCCATTTCAGTTCAGTTACATCCATCTACACTTGACATAAACTACAGTTTTGACTGTGAAATGCAGTGGCATTACTTGAACTTGAATCCAAATGTGTTGACCTGATGGAAACAAAGTCACTCAAAACACGGGTTCGATTCCAGGCTCTGGCAAGAGTATTTAGCTCTAAACTGGTCAATATATACACATCTGACAAAAGACCAGCTGGACCTTTGCCTGTAAACAGTGATTCTGACTGTCAGAGACCTTTAAATAGCCTGACTTACTGAAATTGGAAAAACTAGCCTGGCAAACGTAGGTCGCTTTCTCAGGGCATATGACAAATGAAACAGGCTCGCCTTGAAAAATCAGATATACTGGCTATCTTTAGCAGGCCCTTGTCTACAAAAAGCAGCCCTCCCTGACGTTTTTGGAGTAGAATTGAGTGAAATACAAAATTGTTTACACACTGCCAGTGGGCGAGCCGAGCCTGACTCTGAGGCTAACGTCAAAACAATGTACCCCCGGGACGCAGTATCACTCCAGTTGCAAGTCCACAAATCACAAAAATAATCGGAGCATCTGGCTAAAAGCACAATTCCCACATCTCCTAAAGGCTGCCCTCCTCGACCTTTTTCGTGTAGACCGAACTGTAAAATGGTGAACGTATGAACATGACGATACCAAAACATGGCTGCCGCCTAAGCCTATGCGGTCTCCCTGGCACATAGGCTTATTACAAAGTCGTTCACGCCCCAAATCAAAATTCTGAGCCGACCGGTCTGTGGGGAATTGATTTTTCTCCTATAGGCTGCCCTCTTCGACCTTTTTGATGAACAATTCGCTGAGATGCAAAATGATTCACTAATTAAAAACACAGAGGAAAAAAGCTAGAGCTAGCTACTTTTCGAGTTCGGTTTTCCGTCACTTCAGACTCACGATCTAAAGGTCTAAAAGTGCTAAAACCTTCACCATAATTCAAGAGTAGTGTACTTTCACGAACCCAATCATTGATTCTAGCTTAAAATGTGTAAAAAATAGGTGGTGATATGACTTACCGAACGTGGCTGCCTCCAACACTATCAGGCGATTCCAGTTGAAAACAACAATGGCCGCCGAAAAATAATTTATATTCGTAACGGCGAGCTGCGATTGAAAGCGAAATGAAACAGGAGCCAAAAACCGAGCGTGGGGGCTTGGTCAGCACACAATTTCCAGAAAGCATGTGTGCGTCTCGCCAACCTCGCGTGTGTGTCAAGTACTACTCTCCCATGTTACCCCGCTCCTCATCTCTCTCCACTGGCTACCTATCACGGCCCGTATCAGATTCAAGACCCTGGTACTGACCTTCCGAGCAGTGAACGGGACTGCACCCGACTACATCAAGTCTCTCCTGCAGCCTTACACCCCCACCCGTCACCTACGGTCTTCTTCAGACAACCGCCTGGTGGTCCCACCACTCAAGACCGCCCGGTCCCAACACAAGCTATTCTCCTGTCTGGCCCCCCAGTGGTGGAATCAACTCCCCACCTCCATCAGAGACACTGACTGTCTCTCCACCTTCAAGAAAAGGCTCAAGACGCACTTGTTCCGGGAGTACAACGGTACTTAGGAATGGTTCGCTTGACCCGATGTTAGTTTCCTTAAGGATCACAATGAATCTTGCTTAGAGACTTGTTGCTCTTGTGGTTAGTGGTAACTGATTTAAATTTTTGTACTCTGTGATATATTGTTTTTATTATTGTTGCTTGTTTTTCTACAGGTACACTTGCACTTATAGCGGTTCATGTTGTTTAATTGTAACTTGTTTAACTACATGCTCTTATGGTTCTTCCCTTTGGCACTTATTTTGGTTGTTCACAATATGTGCTTCATGTTTTGGCTACTCGCAATGTTTTTGGGGCTATCTTGTTGTTATTATCAGTGACCTATGCACTTTGTAAAGCTCTCTCTTGGAAGTCGCTTTGGATAAAAGCGTCTGCTAAATGAATAAATGTAATGTAATGTAAATGTAAGTAGGGTGACCACCTGTCCCGCTTTGCGCTGTATCGCACAGCATTTTCAATGTGGGACGTGCGGGACAAGGGGTGAAAATGCTGTGCGACACAATGCAAAGCGGGACAGGTGGTCACCCTAGTGTCAAGGGGCAGGATGAGTCTGAGAATTTGGAGCACACGCGCTATGGAGCAATTCAATTGAATTGAATCATATATTGACATATCAAGGTGAAATTGCGTATGGTACTTTAGAATGATGTCATCTTGAAGGCACAAAGGTTTGAAAAACCATCAGTCAAAATTATATTTGATTTATTAACACAAAGATATTGTGGCAATGTGTACATTTACATAAATACACTTCTTTCAGCCATTTTGTATTGCATTCCTTATTCCATTTCACCCTATAGAAAGACATGTGTTCTACAAATCTGGAACAGTAGATTGGATCTATGGATCATGAGGAGAAGGGTTTTGAAGGTTGTACCAAATTTGGACAGTACAGCAAAATGTATCACGGCGGACCTTATGGGTTCTTGAGGCTTTTTTGTTCCCCATGAGAAATAAGGTATGTATACCAATTTTCAGGCATTTTGGAATAATGGGCGCTGGGGAAATCACGTAGACTTTGGGCGTGGCTTATAGCGCCACCTATGGGCGTACATGGGCCATTAGCGGTCTGGGAGTAGTGAGTGACCTGTTGTATCATTGGGCCAAATTTGAAAAAATCGGGTCAAGGACTTTTTGAGCTATTGAGCCATTTAACAGAGAAATATAATAATAATAGGAATACTAACAAAAACAATAGGTTCCCTCCTACCGGAGGAACCCTAATAATATATATGTGAGAGAACAAAGGTTGTGCTCTCGCCGAAGGCTTGAGCACACCCAATTAACCCTCCCGCACTACCAGCAAAGGGCGCCAACCACGCCACGTCATATGTCCGTGTTGTGGTTGGGGGGTGGCACCCAGGGTGCTCGTGATACATCTTGCCTAGGGCGACAAATGTTCTAGGACCGGTACTGGATACTGGAAATCTTCGCTCATGCTGTTTTAAGAGAAATTGTTTACGAAGCGAGAGAGCATTATTTATATTGTCTAACTGCAGATGGGACCACCGATGTAAGTACATCAGAGCAGTTTTCATGTAGTCAAAACTCGAGGCAGTGAATGTGTTCCTTGAATTTTACAATGCACCTGATTCATCTGGAGAAACACTTTTTTCATGCATTAAAGATGTTTTTGTGCGCTTGAATTTGCCACTGGAGCGTCTACAGGGATTTTGCTTTGATGACGCTGCTAATATGTCGGGCCGCATCTCAGGCGTGCAAACAAAGCTGAAAGAGCAGTGTCCAAATGCACTCTACGTGCACTGCAGTAATCATTCATTAGATTTGGTGTTACAAGAAGTGTCAAGGGAAGTTTGTGTTGTTGCAGAAACTTTAAAGTTTGTACGGGGTGTCTCATATGGAGGACCAAACCTGCCATAATTAAAAAGAAATGAATAAATAAATGTATCAATAAATGTATTTATACATTAAAAAATACAAATATATATAAATAAATGTATGAAAAAATATTAATTACGTATTTATTTATTTACATGGCCATTTATTTCTGTATTTCTTTATTTTTGTATTCATTTATTTCTTTCCTCATTTATTTCTGTATTTATTTATTTCTGTGTTCATTTATTTCTGTATTTCCTTGTCCTTAAGCTAATGAGGTAAGCTGTCAATCAATGTATGTCACGGTGTCACCTTAACCCCATTGCTTGATCGGTATCAGAGTGCGAATAGACCAATTATTTGTTTGTAAACATTCGGGATGCGCGTGCAATGTGGTTGCAGAAAACCGGGAAAGGATAGCCTTTATAATGGCTAGAGAAGTACACGGATTATACAAATAGTTCGATTTAAAAAGACCAAAAAGGTTGAGGAGGACAGCCTTTAAGAGAGAAAGCGATTCCCCATTGATTTGTCACATCAGAATTTTGATTTGGGTTACGAAAGTCTTGAAATTTGAGTGAGAATGTCGCCCGATAGACTGCATAGCCCTTGTGTTATCTTCGGGTCATTCTGACCCAACAGTCATTGTGACCCACTGTCATATTGCGACAACTTTACCGCATACAAAAACAAAGTGAAGCATTTTTTTTTACCGTTGGGCTGTCTCAGACCCCCCACGTTGCAAAAGTTAAAAGAAAATGATTAAAATTTGTTTTTGTATTGGGTAAAATTGGGTAAACACAACGATGGTTCGTTATTAACCTTTGGGTCATGTGACCCGAAGGCAGCACAAGGGTTAAGGCCGAAATATGCTTCTGCGTCTCCGTGTACGGTTGGGCGGGCGCACGGATACGCACGGATATACTTTGTTTATGGGTCTCCGTTAGGCTGTGGGTGCTGAAAACAATTCACCGCCAGAAGAGTAGGTGGCGCAACGGTTTTTTGTAAGTTGTCGCCGAGTGTTTATTTACCTAGGTTATCGAGAAGTCGGAGCAAATTTACAAACTAGCCGTTTCATCAATAAAATACGCACATTTTCAGCAACTACACTACCCATTTCTCGTCACATTTGAATTCAGATGCTGATTTACATGTACTGTTTAGCTGAAATATGAATTCTAAAAACTTACAGCAATGGCGGTCAAAGGATTCTGTTTGTCCTGTTTATCACGGCAACCCCGCCCCTGACGCAAGCGGTTCTTAATACTGACCAATCACAGCCAAGGGGTACATTTACATTTATTCATTTAGCAGACGCTTTTATCCAAAGCGACTTCCAAGAGAGAGCTTTACAAAGTGCATAGGTCACTGATCATAACAACAAGATAGCCACAAAAACATTGCGAGTAACCAAAACATGAAGCACACATTGTGAACAACCAAAGTAAGTGCCAAAGGGAAGAACCATAAGAGCATGTAGTTAAACAAGTTACAATTAAACAACATGAACCGCTATAAGTGCAAGTGTACCTGTGGAAAAAAAAGAACAAGCAATAATAATAAAAACAATATATCACAGCGAGTACAACAATTTTAAATCAGTTACCACTAATCACAAGAGCAACAAGTCTCTAAGCAAGAGTCATTGTAATCCTTGAGGAAACTAACATCGGGTCAAGCGAACCATTCCTAAGTACCGTTGTACTCCCGGAACAAGTGCGTCTTGAGCCTTTTCTTGAAGGTGGAGAGACAGTCAGTGTCTCTGATGGAGGTGGGGAGTTGATTCCACCACTGGGGGTCCAGACAGGAGAAGAGCTTGTGTTGGGACCGGGCGGTCTTGAGCGGTGGGACCACCAGGCGGTTGTCTGAAGAAGACCGTAGGTGACGGGTGGGGGTGTAAGGCTGCAGGAGAGACTTGATGTAGACGGGTGCAGTCCCGTTCACTGCTCGGAAGTACCAGGGTCTTGAATCTGATACGGGCCATGATAGGTAGCCAGTGGAGAGAGATGAGGAGCGGGGTAACATGGGAGCGTCTGGGTAGATTGTAGACCAGGCGGGCCGCTGCGTTCTGAATCGGGTCGCTCACTGGCAGTGTGCACAATGTTGTATTTCACTCCATTCTACACTATAAACGTCAGGGAGGACTGCCTTTTGTAGATACAAGCCTGCTGAAGATAGCCAGCATCTTGGATTTCTTTAACCAAGCCTGTTTCATTCATCATTTGCCTGAGAAAGCGACCTCCGTTAGCCAGGCTAGTTTTGCCCGAGCCAGCGTAGTTTTGCCTGTTCACTCCAATCTACACTAAAAACGTCAGGGAGGACTGCCTTTTGTAGATACGAGCCTGCTGAAGATAGCCAGCATCTCGGATTTCTTTAACCGAGCCTGTTATATTCGTCATTTGCCTGAGAAAGTGACCTCCGTTAGCCAGGCTAGTTTTGCCCGATCACTTGGTCAGGCTATTTAAAGGTATCTGGGTCAAGTGACTTTTGTGCATGTGATTCGGTGAAACTCACTCCTGGAGATTTCCCTCTCTGCATGTGGACAAGAGCCTCACGTGACTCCTCTAGGGAGATGGGAGAATTTAGTTTTTCGGACTCTTGTGTGGAGAGAAAGGGCAGATCCTGACCATGGAAAAATGCTTTAGAAGTGTTCGAGTCTAGTGTAACTTCTGATTTATAAAGATCAGATTAGAATGTTTAAAATGCTGAATTAATTTTACCAGGCTCAGTTAAAGTGCGAAGGTATGATTTGATGGCCAGAATGTTAGAATATTTTTCATTATTCTTCAGTCTTAAAGATAATAAATGACTTGGCCTGGATCCATTGAAGTAATATGTTCTCCTAGTTCTATGCATTAGGAACTCTGCCCTCCGCCTCAATACAGTTAAACTCAGTTCTTGTTTCAGATATTTCAGCTAGTAAGGCATCAGTTTGTGTACTCTGTCGTCTGGCCTCGAGTTGTGCAAGGGCGCCTTCCAGTTCGTTTATTTTGAGGAGTCTGCTTTTATTAAGATGAGAGGAAAAAGAGATTGATGAATCTCTTATTGAGCCTTTAATTGCATCCCATAAGATTCTGGGATCCCCCACTGAACCTATGTTAAGTTCTATAAACAGCAAATGTTTACTCCTCGACAGGTCTGCAAACGCCTTTGTAAACCGAGATTTGTTAAAACGTTTGTTAACCAAGACCGTAGGTCGAGGTTTTGAAGGATTCAATTATTTTGTGTCTATTCCGATATGTAATGATGGTATTCAATGACACAATTCTGTGTTCTAGAAAGAGTGGTCTGGAGTCGCAGAGGTCCGATAATATCAGCTTTAATGCAGCAGTTGGAAATCAACAAGTACAGAATTGTGGGGTTGTCTACGTTTCCCTACCCGCAACTGAGTTTGGGCTGGTTCACGAGTCCAACTGGCTATCTGTCCCTCCCCAGCATATATTTATACAGTGCAATTGAAACACAAGAATCAAAAAAGGGTTGAGCTTGTTCTCTCGTGCATCAGGGAGTTGTTCTTGCCTACGCGTCCCACCTGCTCCGGTGCCATCTACACCCGGTTTCAAGGTTGTTTCTGAAAATGCAGAGATAGAGACACAAAGAACAGCCTGCTTCCCACACTCATTGTGAGACCCAATGTTTAAGCCTGAGCACACTTCTAAGTTCATAAGACAGAACTTTAATAAGCACAATGCCTAACTTTACTAAGCACAATATATTCTTTAATCCCTCTTTTGCTCTCTGAAAACACCAGAGATCAATCAACATAGCCCGGACCAACCACCGCCTCCTCGTCCTGGTCAGCCAGCCCCAGCAATGGCATTTGGAACCCCGTCTTTGGGTTCTCCACAGCTGAGACAATGATCTGGATGCACAGGGACCTGATACACAAGATAGAGCAACAATCATGTTGATATTGATATAGCCCACTCTTAAGTAAAATAGCGGAAACCTTCTTAGTCCAGTACAATTCTAGTATGGTCAAGCAGTAACACTCTTGACCTAGTTGTAACCCTCTTTTCCGGACTCTCACATTCGTAGCAATAGCAAAAGATTCACTGGCCCGCCTGGCCCTTCTCCACCAACTCCTGCAACGTACAACTGGATTCTGAAGCAGCACAACACATGCTCCAGTGGTACCATGTACTTCTTTTCCCCAGCACCCTTAGGCCGTGCGAGGTTCTCTCGATTACCTTGAATGGTCCTATCCATAAATGTACAACAGGCTTCCCCGAACATCTGATGATGTATTGGGGCAGGTGGGGCAGGGTCTCCAAGGGGAAGGGGTAGATCATCCAGTGAGAAAGGGGGGGACAGGGTCTCCAGGGGAACGGGGCCTTAGAACAGGGGTTGTATATCCAAAGGTAGTCAGACCCGCCGGTCTGACTCGTCCTGAAGCAGAAAAGAGTTACAGTCCCAGCATCACCTTATCTCCCATGATCAAGCAGTAACTGAGTCAAGTGAGATGCGAACAGTCGAACACCAATGATTAAACACAGATATTGAAATCAAGAACCCATTTGAGGATTTAAAGTGGATATTTTTAAAGTTCAAATAAATCCCTCCTTTCACACCATGTCACAGGGTGTGACAACAAACACACATTTAAAAATATCCCATTACTGATTAGACAATATTGACATACAATTCAACAATAACTAGAGAGGGTACAATTTCTGGGGAAATTGTAGGGTGTGCTTGCTTGCGTCGGTTGCACAGGGGTCCGTTTTTGAATGACATTTTTACAACTGATTTCTGTATATTTTATATGAAAATGCATACTTATTATTTATAAAGATTAAATAGATTTAAAAGCATTTTTTTTTTGCTGCTCATTTACAACTGAAAATACGAGTGAAGTGTAGAATTTAATAGATGTCTTTTCATTTCCCCTGCAAGAGGCTGCCTCATCGTTGAATCAAAACGAATACATTTGGCAGACCGGTGTAAAAATTGACCTAATCTCTATGACTTAAACGTCATTTTAAGTTTTTCCCTTCTCGTGATATTTTCAGGCATGTACCCTACTCATTGCATTCATTCATTAATAAAGAACCCCCTTTGAAGATTATTCTACAACGTTACCCGGCAGTAGAAGATGGAATCGCGATTCAAACAGTACCATCTGCTAACTGAAAATATGCCCCCCAAAACGTAAATAAGCTTGACATTTATTTAGTGGAAAATCGCTCATTTATAAAAAGCTCACTGGTAGCGATCATTGTCAGTAACAACGCAAAATGCGATATAGCCCTGTGTGGAGAAGCTGCCCCGGTAAATTGTACTACTACGGTCAGTACTAGTAGACTACTGTGTTCGTCTTGGTAGCGATTGCGTTGGTTGAATTGGATTTAACGTTCCGTTGTACGGTTTAGGCTGAAATTAATTATTTTCATGAACAGATTGACAACGTTTAGGCTGTGGCAATGAAGTTCAGGTTAGTAGTTAGATAGACTTTTGATTTAAGGGAACATGTTCTCTCTCGCCGTTTGACTTCCTAAACAGCTGTGTAGCTTGTAGTGTCTCGCGTAGGCTACAGCGTTGCAGTGATACACTGGATTGAAACCACAGGTAATGATAATTTCACCCACAAATCGTTTACTTGTAATCTAATGTCATAATAAATCCTACAACGAAAATGTGAGGAATGTTTATTTTAACGATTGAAAACAGATACATCATAGACCACTGTAGTATGTGTTGCCCGGGCAACACAGGCTAATGTCATGATGCTAATACTTCAGTGAAATAGTAGACTACTGTTTCCGAAAGTAGATGTACTTCCTTAATAATATCAGCTTGTATTGTACATTACACATCACAATTGTGTGTCATATCACAAAGTAAAATGAGTAAATAGTTATCACCCTGGCCTCTTTGCTTGTGGCGTTTCTGCAGCTGCCTTGCAGGAAAGCTATAGTTAGCCTAGCTATCCCCCAAGTTAACAGATGCTAAACGAATGTTCTGCCAAAGATAGTCACGCGTGTTTTCGTGACGTTAGTAACGTCAGTGACTGTGGCTAGCAAATTAGCTGCCTTGCAGTAAAGCTATAGTTAGCCTAGCTATCCCCCAAGTTAACAGATGCGAAACGAATGTTCTGCCAAAGGTAGTCACGCGTGTTTTCGTGACGTTATCCAAAAAATAAGGATATTTTCCGAGACCCAAGACTCTGCCGAAACCAGAGATATTCTTTATATGTCTGTGCAGTCAGAAATACGACTCTACCTGCAGTTTCAAAAACGTGTTCCTTCTGCGTGTTTGTTTGGTTGCCACGGCGATGGAGCAGCTGTGATCGCTAACGAGCTGGGCAGAGAGAATAACTAATGTAGCTAGAATCCACACCTCAAACAAGTTAACCTAGACGCAAAACTATACGTCCAATCCAAAAAATAAGGATATTTTCCGAGACCCAAGACTCTGCCGAAACCAGAGATGTCCTTTATATGTCTGTGCGGTCAGAAATACGACTCTACCGGCAGTTTCAAAATCTTGTTTCTTTCGCTTTCTCTGACGAATTTTACCCACCTCTCCATTGAAGTTAGTGAGAGAATTTGAAAGGCTGCTCTCGCTTCAAGGCTCATAGCTGAAAATCTGTAAATGTGAGCTCTTTAGTAGTTACATTGGCTGAAAGAGGACAATTTTTCCTACATTTTGGTATAACTTGTTTCTGTAAGTTAAACTATATGAACGTTAGAGGAATTTGTTTGACAATTTAGTTGAATATCAGAAAAAGACCAGGCAGCAGTGTGCCACTGCTTGCTGCTCATTCAAAAAACCAAGAAGGAGCAAACATTTTAATGTATTTCAAACTGTCATAATTCAAAATTGGCTGAATATTTGAAAAAGCTGAATCATTTGGGAATAGCTGAATGTCTTGTGAACATTTTAAAGGTTGAATGGTGTCTCTAGCTGAAAGTATGCAGAAGTAGTTACGTTTGAAAGAGGAGGAAGCTTTTTAATGATTTGAAAGGATTTACCATTACTTTTAATGGGAGAATAATTTGCACTAAACCTTAATGTTTAAAAAAGTATAAAAGTGAGAAATACCAAAAGTCATAGCCAACATCTCCTGAAGGAGCTGAACGTTTTGATACAAAAATTTTAGGAATCTGTGAAAGTATGCAGGACTAGTTAAAGGCCAAACAACCTACGGAAGAACTAAGAAGTTGGAATAACTAAAAAAGTCTGTTCCTGCGAAACAGCAGTGAGAATGCTGAAAACCTGAATGGGGATAGCTGACCATGCTAAAAAAGCTGAAAATAGTGAAAATTTAGTAGAAAGTTATAAGCCGAAGCTTCAAAGCGCCCGAAAGGTATTTTTGAAAGGGGCAGGAGCTGGATGAAGGCATAAAACTACAGAAAATAGAAGAATAATACAAAAAGAGAAATAATTCTGAAGAATTAGAAAATTTAGTAGAAAGTCATTTGCTCAGGTTTCAAAAGGTCTGAAATGTATTTTAGAGAGCACCTGGAGCTAACTGATTAAAATGCTGCTGCAAAAAAGTTGAAATATTGTGGGTAGTAAATAAGATCATGCTACATCTAACCAGCGGATCATCTTGCAAGTGTGTCAAAGTGGTATTTTTACAGACTGTATTAACACCGTAGGCGTGAATAATGCATGCATCGTGATTGTCGTCCATCTGTAGCCGAAGCTAAGCTAGAGAGAGGATGCAATGGGAGACTTTCTACAGTAAGCCATATCTACTGCTTCAAATTGAAAACGGAGACCATGTTTTGATTAAAGACAAGTTCCTTAACCTCTGTTGTCAATATCGCCAATAAAAAGTAAATACTCTTCAGTTACGAAGCATTTGTTTGTAGCTAGGTAACGAATATTATGTCTGGAAAAACGTAGCTAGCTAAGTGACCTGGTTTCGCCGTATGATGACAGTCGTAGTGTCACTAGAATGGCCATAACAAAAGATCATATTTCAAATCTCTCTGCTGTTCTACATTGCCCACACAATTATATATATATATACCAACTCTAACATGGCCTGTATCTTGTATCGAAAGTGCTCGAAAATTAGCTCGTCTAATAGCTTTGGTGGACTGAGAACATATTTGTTCTCAAAGTATGCAGGACGTGAGAGCATTCTCACAGGATGTGAGAATGCTTAACAGCATTCTCACAATAATATATATGTGAGAGAACAAAGGTTGTGCCCTTGCCGAAGGCAAAGCACACCCAATTAGAATGCATTTGTTCAATGAGTGAAACATACAGATGCATATAAATGAAATATTCCCCTGAGCTGTAACACAGGAGTAAACATTTACAGCAGAGACAGCAGACAGTGAGCTCTCCAACTACTTCTAGCACATTAGCTACCATTTCACCAAAATACCATCATTCTACACCGAGTAGCCTAATATCAAGTTAGCGGTTTGCACTAATTATAGCGGAGATACCTCTGGAAAAGTTATCTAGTATAATTATAACAAGCACACAGAACTGAGTGATGAACTGCTGGCGGCGGTGGATGGTCCAGGTGCGACCGGAGGATGAACGGCCGGGGGGGGGCGATGCTCGGTATGGCTTTGCGCTGCAAGAGAAGCCGTGTGTTGGTGAACCCCGTCTGTCTCTGGTCCATGTTAAAACTGTCCGCCGTGAAATGGTCAGTGGCGCAGAGACGGCTGTTGGAGTTTATCCGAAGCTTTCCATGAGCGTGGCTCTTCACAAAATCTATCCACCTATTTTTCCTTTCATTATCAACAGGGAACTTAAATGGCGTTGCAGCGCAGCTGGAGTTCTTGCATCCAGGGAAGATGCAGTTGCTGGTGGTGGGAGACATCCTGAAGCTAGATAGCTAGCTGATGTAAGCTAAAATAACAGTACAGCAGGAGGAGCCATTCAGTGATCTGACGTAGATAGGGCATTTTTTGGCTCCGCCCATTAAAACCTGATCTGAAAACGGAAGAGAAACTGTTCTTCGGTCTAACTCCACATTTCAGTGCGACAAAGTTTTTGCGCTTTGCACATGCTTTCAGGAACTCATTTCACACGTATATAATGTACTTAGAAGCAAAACATGGAATTTACTTTACAGGATCTTTAAGCCTGAGCACACTTCTAAGTTCACAAGACAGAACTTTACTAAGCACAATGCATAACTTTACTAAGCACAATATATTCTTTAGTTTACAAACAAATCGTTTTAACAAATCGAGGCGACAAAGCGTTTGCTGACCTGTCGAGGAGTAAACATTTGGTTTCTTATATACTACAACAATACGTGGGAAGATCACAAATCAAACACGTCGAATCTGGAGCAAACGCCATGCCAGAACAATCAGCTGCACTTGCACTGGTGACGTCACTACATCTCCAAGGCAACAAATCAACAACATCAATTCGTCTTCTGTCTGCTTCAGATACTTCTTTAAAACGGGAAGCGATTGCGGGGCGTTTGCGGACCTGTGCAAAAACCATATTTGGTTGTTTTAGTTTTTTTTTAGGCAATTTAGGCTACTTTGTTGCCGAGCAGATGCCATGTTGTTAAGGTCAATGGCTACATCTCCAAGGCAACCGCTTGTTGCTAGGTCCGTAAAAACGTTTATTTACCTCTGCGAACTTTCAGGAGGTATATAAACGGATTTATTAACTTGTGAAAAACGTCTTCTGGACCAATAGGAACAGCGTATTGGTCCAATTATTACACTAGTATATAAGAAATAGTGTTAGTGCATTGCTGAAAAAGACACAAAAATCTTCATTTTTGAGAAGAGAGGTGTTAAGACGCCAGTGTGATGCTCTAGGAGGGGTTCCCAGGAGTGTAAGATGAGCTGAGACTATACTACGATCTGACAATGAGCAGGGTTTAATTGAAACATTATGAATTTTAGAGAAAGAGGTAGGTGAAGCTAATAAATAATCTATTCTGGAGAAGGTCTGATGTCTGGCTGAGTAGAAGGTGTACTGTTTGAAAATGGGATTAATTGTGCGGTTGTGGAAGAAATTGGGATTTCCTGTGTGCTTACATTACATTTAGTCATTTACATTTAGTCATTTAGCAGACGCTCTTATCCAGAGCGACTTACAGTAAGTACAGGGACATTCCCCTGAGGCAAGTAGGGTGAAGTGCCTTGCCCAAGGACACAACATCAGTTGGCATGACCGGGAATCGAACTGGCAACCTTCGGATTACTAGCCCGATTCCCTCACCGCTCAGCCACCTGACATTAATCACTAATCAATAGAACTAGTCATTGGATACTAGTTAGTACGTTTATCATGTAAGCTTGCTATTAATAACAGTATATTGTGTCAGGTTAATAGATGTTCGGGGTCAGGATAAAGTACTGGCTAAACGGTCCTTGTCATGACTACAAGGAGAGCTCCAACTATGAACTCTCTGGTGTGAGAGTTGTCATGTGTTGGGAGCAGTGAATCTTTTTCTCTGAGACTGTTGTAACGTCATTCCTGCCTGACTGTCACAATCTATGTTTACATTCTTGTGCCCTATAAAAGATGGTCCTCCGACTTTCGGAGCGGAGAGAGACCTGGTTGAGACCTAAGCTTGGTGTTGTGTTGTCATTTATGGTCAGAAGACTGGTTTTCTCTCCCAATCTGCAGATTGATAAATACGTATTAAAATCCAGAACTTAACTGAACTTAGTCACTCCGTTTATGAAGAGACGGACAAAACACTTTCTTCATCAATTGGCGTTGTCGAGCAGCAGGATTACAGAACCAGATCCAGGAGAGACCCACGGCGGCACCAGTATAAAGCAGAACCCGGGGTGCACAAAACTAAAAGGTATGGGGATCCTTTTCCAAAACCCCATTCACGGACTGCTTTATGCTTGGTGCGCCTGCTGTCCTCTGCGATGCTGGTAACGTAAACAATTCAAGAACTTTTTATTGTGACGTTCACTTGGGAGCCTGGTCTTAGCAGACCAGAGTCTGCTAGGCCTCAACAGCTCTCTTCTTTGGCTCTCGACGAAGGCGGTCACATTTTTCTCTCCTCCCCTCCCTGACCTTCCCTGCTTGGCTGTGTCTTGTGTCTTGTCTTGTCTCAAGATACTCTCTCATCATCACTCTCCGAAACTAGAAGCATGGAATTAATTAGCTGGTCTCTCAATGCTATAGACACCATCTTCTCGAAGAGAAGCTCGGGTGCGGGGGAACCCAACTGTCCGGACGAGACGTTCGCAGCTGGCTACACGATGGACGCGTGGGAGAATTGGCGTGTCGTGTGTCTAGCGGCGCTTTCCATGGAGGACGTTGAAGACATCTTCATATTCGGAACCATGATTACAGGCTTTCTGCTGTTTGGAATAGGCGTTGGCTTTGTATATCGGAAAATCAAGGAAACGGCTGCAGCCGTCAAAAGCCCTGTTAGGCTGCCCGATATGATTGATGCGGTGGGCAGAGTTGTTGGAGCTCAGACTGTGAACTTACAACGCAGCATTGACTACAACAGGGATAAGTTTGCGGCTCTGCAAAGGAAGATGGAGGACATGGAGACCTTCCTGAAGGGTGGACGAGAAAATTGAGTTGCGGCTACTCGTCAAAACAACTACCCCAATCTTATCTTATCCACTTTCGGCCTTGTAACCAGCACAGGCCCTGGCCAAGGTCGTCGCTGGAAAACAACTCCCCTGGAGAGCGCTGAAGCGAGACTATCTTGCTCCTCCCTTCGCCCCCGCCCACCGACATCTGTGGTTTGGTCTCTTCCCGGGTCCAGACCTACACACATTAACTTTCACCTACTACAGATATCACCACCCCCCCACCCCCATCCAACGCCTTCGCCTGTTTCCCCAGGGTGGCTGGCGGGTCTGTGTCCAGAGCCTACCATGGCTGCAGGTCCAGATGCTGCTTGTCTACCCCCCCCCCCACTCCCCGTTGCAAGTCACGTGTTTTTGTAAATGTTGTTGTGCTTATGTGCTGAGGTTTTTGTCTGTTCCCACACTGTACTCCTCTAGGAGCATTGTCTGGGTGTTGCCTTTTTCTCTCCTCCTCTCTCCTCATGTTATGCTGTAACTTTCTAGTTGGCGCCGAAAATGGCTGCCTAGGTAGGCTCTCCTGCCAAAGTAAATTCCTTGTCTGTGCAAACTTTCATGGCAAATAAAAACCAATTCTGATTCTGATTCTGAACAGGAGGAAGATAATATTAGAGTTTTGGTTTAGTAAATTTGGGTCATTAATTGGCTTGCTATTTTTACTTTGTCTAGGTCAGAGTTGGCGAACTCTGATAGCGTACAAGAACTCTGGTCGTGTGAAGTATTTAAAGAAATATGTAAAAATCTGTATTCTTGATCTGAGGCAAAGGATCTGTTGACAGAGAATACGGCCCATACTTTTGACCTGGGAAAGGGTCTGTTAACAGAGTGTATGGTTGTATATATACAGACCAGGGGTGAACCAAATGTATGTGTGTTACTTGTAAAAAAATAAAAAATAAATAAAAATAATAATAATAATAATATATTACAATCTTGGTTTAGTAAATTTGGGTCATTATTTGACTTGCTATTTTTACTTTGTCTAGGTCAGAGTTGGCGAACTCTGATAGCGTACAAGAACTCTGGTCGCGTGAAGTATTTAAAGAAATATGTAAAAATCTGTATTCTTGATCTGAGGCAAAGGATCTGTTGACAGAGAATACGGCCCATACTCTTGACCTGGGAAAGGGTCTGTTAACAGAGTGTATGGTTTTATATATACAGACCAGGGGTGAACCAAATGTATATGTTATTTTTAAGATGCATGTTTAAAGTTGTTTTTTCTCTTTTGAACAGAGATCTTGTTGGGTTTTTATTTTTTTGTTTGAATTGTAACTGTATTAAGTTTTGTTTTGGGCTTTTCTTACGACCAAGCACAGTAGGTGGGCTGTCATAATGTATTAGGGTCAAAGGCTTTATGCGAGAGACCGAATTTTAAGGGTAAAGTGTTTTAAACAAGTTAGGGATACTTTGACAATGTAAAGGGACAGTTAGGTTTTTACTGACAAACTTGGCTTAAAATGATCAGTGAGGGACACAATCAAATACTGAGGGAAAGATAGACTGGCAGTTTATGGATTAACTCGTCTCTCTTAAGCACGAATTGTGATAATTTTGTTACTTATGAGGTAACGGAGTTGAGGAAATTATTGTATGCGCGTTCCCAAAAGGGTTGGGTCTTTGTAGGCGCGTCTCATGATCGAGCGCCGGAGGGCGAGGATAGTATGGCTTGAAAAAGGCCATATTTGTAGTTCACTACCACATGATATTGTAGTTCTTTTTATTCTTCAATATTGTGACCGTTTTACAGTGCTATGAGATTGTGGGACTGTTTAATAGTGCTATGTGATTTTGTGACTATATTCTAAAGTGCTGTGTGATTCTTGCTGCAGTAAATCATAAGAGTTGGCTACATAGCCTACCGTTATGAGATTTGTTACAGATACTTTGTATTCAGATACATTGTAATTCAGTATGGGTAATTTAGCTTCCACTACGAGAACGATAGAGACGTTGTTACCTGCGAACAGTCCAGCCAGATATATGTTTGAGCTACATGGAATTCAAGCAGTGTCAAGCATTGAGAAATGGCATGCGTGGACTAATCATGAGGGAACGTTTGACGTAAAAATATTGGAGAGTCTAAAAAGCGGTTTTGAAAGACAAGGAAACAAGTGGGAAGTGTAAACAACTTGTCAGCTGGCCAATGTTTATGATATGGTTAACTGAAGCTACGAGACGACGTGGCATTGTCTATCTTGAGAAAATACGGTCAGATCAAGCTAAAACTGATTCTGATAGAGAAGCTAGGAATGAGCCAAAGCGTCTTGAGAGACAGAGACAAGATGAACAGAAAAGTGAGCTACAACGTTTTGAGCAAGACAAACAAGAGGCTGCTAGAATTGAACTAGACCAGTTTGAGAGACAGAGCGTCCAGGAGTCATTGTTAAAACGTGATCAGATTGTTGCTATAGCTGTGGCTATGCAGAGGAGAGCCAGAGATAGGGAAAATGCAGTGTTAGTGGAAGCAGCGGGTCAGGTGCAACCAGCATAGAACTTACAAGAGAAGGTTGAGGTTCATACCACAGAAAATATGATTGGTGAGGTTAGTCAGGAAGGCCTAAGAACAGAAGAAGCACTACTGCTTATGAGGTTGAGGAAAGGGTTCAGGTCAATCAAGCAGAGAGAGCCCCAACCATGAAGGGCCTGTAAATATCAGTTGAACCCCCAGGTATCAATGAACCCTATGTGTGCATATCCATGTCCTGATGTATAACAGCCTATGTACCTTATTGCCCATGGTCAGTGACTGAGCTGAGGGAGCTAGGAAAGGGATTTCCTGACATGAGAGGACTCAGCAACATTTCTAAGAGATTTGCAAATAGTTATCAATGCCATACATTTTTTTTTATTTGAATCAAGGGTTAGAGGTTGCACTCCAGCCCGGTGTGTTGAGAAATAGATTCCTGATGGTGTTTAATGGCAGTAATACCGAAGGGGTGTTGCTTGACTGGAGCAAAGTGTATGATTGCAAACAGAGAAAAGATGAGGATCCTACAGATTATCTGGAAAGACTTACTAGGATTTTTGAAAAACATTCTGGTTTTACAGCAGCTGCATCCCCATGCCACTTTGTCATGTGTTCATATGTGGATTGCTTCCTGAACTCCAGGTAGAAGTTAAGAAACAGGTTCTACATTGGGAGAACAAAACTGTTGATATGATTATGGATTATGTCAAACATAATTGTACATTGATGCAGGAGAATGCAGAAAAGAAAGTTGAGAAATTAATGACAATGCAAATGAATGTCTTACAGAAAGAAAATAATATGTTTAAAGAAAAAAGGAGAGCCAGGGGCAGGCAGCAAGGGGAGTAAGAGATAGACAGGGATATGTGCATACTCTGTAAACAGATACGCCACAGGGCAGGTTATTGTCACAGTATACAGAAATAGTCAGTACCCTTCAGTCATATACTTCTTATACTGCACTCAACCCCTCCCGTTTTCTTCAGAACGAAGAGCTTGCTGTGGCCTGCTCAAGGACACTCAGACAGTAAACAGCCACCATCAAAATAATAATAATCAAGAATAGGGGAGGCAGAGAGCTCCTCTTTTTCAAGTAAGACACAGAGCTACTAGGTTAGCTAGTTCAACAGTACACAGTACCCAAATCAATGAGATGATAGTGGTAGTTTCTAGGATTCCTGTGGACACAACTGTCAGTTAGCTCTTATGGGTGGATAGATGGATCTTTGAAAGATGAACATGTATTTCTTTCAACTATGTAAAAGTAAGTAACAAGTAAATCTGTTGGAAAGGAATTTGTTGTGCAAACTGAACCGAAATGAAATGCACTACTGACTTTTTCTTATCTATTCCTTAGGATAAAGAACACTTGGCCTAGCAATCCCATACACATCCCCCAGCAGTGGAATGCAGAGATTTTAGCGACCGCAGATGTGGCCTTGCTAGAAGCTGGGCCTGAGCTACTGTGGTCCACACACATCATATTGGGCGCATTAAGAATGCTACCCAAGTTTTTATTATCATTGATTGTAGTACAACTCTTGAGAACCGTACCTCAGTATGCTAGTAATAGTGAAGTAGGGAAAGGTATTGTCCCAGTTATTGATGCTTTGTTGAAACAAGGAGTCATAGGTAGATTTAAGGTCAATTTGATCCTTTAAGGCTAATAAAATACTTGGAAGTTTATTATGGGTTTATAAGCAGGTAATGCCTGTGTTATACATCCTGTTGTGCCTAACCCTGTTACGATACTTTCTTGCTCTGTGAATGACTATTGTTTGCTTTTTTCTCTGTTCCCATTGCAGAAGAGAGCCAGTATCTGCTTGCATTCACGTTTCGCCAGGTCCACTATACATTTCAGTTCTATCACAGGGGTACACCGAATCACCTACGTTGGTTAGTCAAGCATTACGAGAGGACCTCCAGGATGTCACTTTAGCACCCGGCTCTACTCTGGTGCAGTATATTAATGACCTTTTTGATATGTTCTAAGAATCTTGCCTCCTGCCAACAGGACACTATTGCTGTATTACATGCACTGGCTGAGAAGGGCCACGAGGCCTCAAAGGCAAAACTGCAGTTATTGTCTGAGGACGTCAAGTATCTGGGCCATACACTCAAAAGTACAGAGCGACTATTTGACTCCTGATAGAGTGGAGGCCATCCGATTGATACCGAAGCCTAGAACACCAAAACAACTCAAATCTTTTCTAGGTTCAGCCAGGTATTGTCGTCAGTGGATCCTTGATTATGCTGTGTTGGCTAGACCTCTCCTCGATTTAATGAAGGGCCAGACTGATACTCATTTGTTGTGGAACATTGAAGCTGATAAATCATTTGTATCTCTCAAGCAGGCTTTGGCCCAGGCGCCAGCTCTCGGTCTGCCAGACTACAGCAAGCCATTCACACTGTACTGCCACGAGGCCTAAGGGTTTGCCCAGGGTGTACTGACCCAGGAGCATGGTAATCTTAGGAGGCCTATCGCCTATGTGAGTTCTTCTTTAGATACTGTGGCAGCAGGTTTCCCCCCGTGCTTACGAGCAGTCTGTGCTGCGGCAACATGTGTGGAAGCAACTACAGATATAGTGCTGGGGTCGCCCTTGGCAGTGATGGTTCCTCACGCAGTAAGTGCTCTTCTGTTACGCACCAAAACTCAACACCTGTCAGCCACCAGAGCCACAAAGTATGAATTGATTTTGTTGACTCAAAGTAACATTACGATCCATAGATGCTCTCCATTGAATCCAGCTTCATTGTTGCCCACCCCTGATGATGGTGAACCACATGACTGTGAGATGGTTGTCGATAAAGTGCTAACACCCAGACCTGATTTGTTTGACAAACCTATGGATAATGCTGAACTTGTGTTGTACGTAGATGGATCTTCGTTCCGAGCATGGGATGGCTCCCTAAACTCCGGATATGCGGTCTGCACGGACAGTGAGACATTCGAATCTGATAAACTATCTCCACAATGCACTGCACAGCAGGCAGAGTTGTTTGCGTTGACAAGGGCATGTTGTTTGTCAGAAGGCAAGGTTGTAAATATTTACACTGACTCGAGGTATGGATTTGGAGTTACTCATGATTTTGGTGCCATATGGCGAGAAAGAGGTTTCATTAACTCCTCAGGTGGAGCAATCAAGAATGGAAAGATGATTGATAATTTGTTATCTGCAATACTACTACCGACAAAGCTAGCTATTGTTAAGTGTGAGGCTCATACTAACAATACAGATGATGTTTCAAGAGGAAATGCTAGAGCTGATTTAGCAGCAAAGGCTGAGGCCAAATCCTCTGATGTGTCCCAGGTCTCTATTTTTTCTGTGTCTCAGCAACCGGAAACACACACTCCCTCTCTTCATGATGTGGCAGACCTTCAAGCCGCTGCTGATAACACTGAGAGGGATGGTTGGTTATCCGTTGGCTGTGTGAAAGATCCAACTTCGGCAGTGTGGAGCCACCCCGACGGCCGCGTGGTGGCGCCACGTGCATTGGTCCATTGGTTAGCTCGCATGGCGCATGGCTGTGCCCATACGAGCAAGGGGGGTATGGTGTCAATAGTAAATACTGATTGGTTTGCACCTGGTTTTTCCACAAAGGCTGAGCAACATTGTGCTCAGTGCCATACCTGCCAGCAGCATAATCCCGGAAAGGGACCAAAGAGAAGAGACGCAGCCCACCCGCCACCAAGTGGTCCTTTTATTCATTTACAAATTTATTTTATTCAGATGAACAAGTGTTGTAATTTTGAGTATGTGCTTGTAATTGTTGACATGTTCTCGAAATGGGTAGAAGCCTATCCATTTCGGAAAGCTGATGCTACCACGGTAGCCAAGATTCTCATGAGAGATGTGATCTGTAGATATGGGATCCCCACAAGACTGTCCAGTGATAGAGGTTCACATTTCACAGGTCAAATTGTTCAGGAACTTTGTAAAGCGCTCCAGATCAACCAGCATTTCCACTGTCCCTACCACCCACAGTCTGCGGGGGCAGTGGAGAGGCAAAATGGAACTTTGAAAAACAAACTAGCCAAGATATGTGAAGAGACTGGCCTCAAATGGCCTGATGCACTCCCACTAGCTCTTATGGCCATGAGATCTACTCCCCAGCGGAGGAATGGACTTTCTCCACACAAGATAGTTTTAGGGAGACCAATGAGATTGCCTGTCTCTCCCCCACTATCATTGAAACAGATGGATATCCACCAGATGGATGATACAATGTTAAACTTTTGTTATGCCCTAACTAGAGCAGCAAGGGTTGTGCATTCACAGGTGAAAGCTGCCCTGCCTGAACCCGCTGGGGAGCCATGTCATCCCTATCAACCGGGAGACTATGTGTACGTGAAAGTGCACAAATGGAGGACTGCCCTCTCCGGTCCATACCTGATTCTCTTGGTGACTCACACAGCGGTGAAAGTGGAGGGTCGTCCGACATGGATCCATGCGACACACTGCAAAACGTCCCCTCCACCGAACAACACGGTGGAGGGTCCCAACGGAGAGCCAGGGGCCGGTGGAGGAGCAGGTGCACCTCCAAATGGAACCTCCTCCAATTTGTCATTTGTCCCCACTGGGTTACTCCTCCGGGAGTACACCAAGGAGGGTGGAGACCCATTCGCAGCGGCTGATCCGGGAGCAGGTTCTAGTCCAGCGGACCGATTTGAGCCAGAACCAGGACCCCGCCATCCAGCACTCCAATCCAGGGGCGCCGAGAAGGAGGTCCCAAAGAGCACCCACCCGGAGGTGTTGAAGACGTCGAAAGGTGAGTCACATGTGGAGAAAGCCAGAGAGGGGCTGCTGTTACTACCATGCCTCTCTCCCCCATGTGTGATTCATTAAGACCGTAGGTGGAGAAGACCGTAGGTGACGGGTGGGGGGTGTAAGGTTGCAGGAGAGACTTGATGTAGACGGGTGCAGTCCCGTTCACTGCTCGGAAGGTCAATACCAGGGTCTTGAATCTGATACGGGCCATGATAGGTAGCCAGTGGAGAGAGATGAGGAGCGGGGTAACATGGGAGCGTCTGGGTAGATTGTAGACCAGGCGGGCCGCTGCGTTCTGAATCCTCTGAAGAGGGCGGGTTGCACATGCTGGGAGACCAGCGAGCAGCGAGTTGCAATAGTCCAACTTGGAGAGGACAAGTGCTTGGACAGCTGGGTGGAGTGCTCAGACAAGTATCTCCTGATCTTCCTGATGTTGTAGAGGGTGAATCTACACGACCGGGAGACCGCAGCAATGTGGGCCGTGAGGGAGAGCTCGTCGTCCATGGTAACCCCAAGGTTCCTGGCAGAGGATGAAGGGGTCACCGTCGCAGATCCCAGGGTGATTGAGAGATCGTGGGAGATGGAGGGTTTAGCCGGGATGATGAGAAGTTCTGTTTTGGCGAGGTTCAGCTGGATGTGTTGCTCGGTCATCCAGGCGGAGATGTCTGTGAGGCAGGCCTCAATCCTAGCTGAGATCCCCGGATCGGTCGGGGGGAACGACAGGTACAGCTGCGTGTCGTCAGCGTAGCAATGGTAGGAGAAGCCATGGGAGGTGATGATTGGTCCAAGTGAGGTGGTGTACAGAGAGAAGAGGAGGGGTCCAAGGACGGAATCCTGTGGGACACCAGTGGAGAGCTGGCGAGGTCCTGACAGTTTGCCTCCCCAGGAAACCTGGTAGGATCTTCCCGACAGGTAGGATGAGATCCACTGGAGTGCAGTGCCAGTGATGCCCATCTCAGAAAGTCTGGCGAGCAGGATCTGGTGGTTAACCGTATCAAACGCTGCAGAAAGGTCCAGCAGAATGATGACGGATGACCTGGAAGCCGCTCTGGCAGACTGGAGGGCAGTGGTGACTGAAAGGAGGGCAGTCTCTGTGGAGTGGCCAGTCTTGAAGCCTGATTGGTTGGGGTCAAGCAGGTTGTTCTGAGAGAGAAAGTTAGACAGTTGGTTAGATACAGCACGTTCAATTGTTTTTGAAAGGAAGGGTAACAGTGATACGGTCTGGAGTTCTGGAGGACGGCAGGGTTAAGGGAGGGTTTTTTGAGTAGAGGGGTAACTCTAGCCTGTTTGAAGGCAGAGGGCAGAGTTATCACTGCCTTTAGAGATATTAGGAGCTTAGCAGTAGGGTTGGAGTCCATTGGTAATGAGACAGCCGACGCCTTAACTGTGGTTGCTTCTGAGATGAAGGCCATGAGGCAGGTAGTGCTACAGAACCGAATGGCACTGGATTATCTGTTGTCAGCTCAGGGAGGTACCTGTGCTGTGATAGGTCATGACTGTTGTACTTTTATCCATGATGAATCTGCAAATATCACAAGTATGGCTGCTCACATTAAAACATAATTTCAGCTTTGGGGGAACCTGAAGCTTGGAATTTTGCTGACTGGCTGACCTCCTCTGTGGGGGGTTTCTTTTCGACTATCATTCAAATGGGAATCACTGGATTGGGCATGTTAATCGTTGTTGTGCTGATTGTGGTTTGTGCTTGGAAGATGTGTACTGCCTGCTGTGTACAGTGCTGTGCAGTAGGCTCTCGGAAGGCTGCCAGTAAGATTATGGTAACCCAAATCAAGCCTCAGACAAAAGCAAGCAAGACTGATGATTACTTTATTGCCCTGGGAATGATTGATATGTCGGATATGTAATCTCAAGTACCAAGTGACTATTTTGCCAATGTAATAAAGATGGTCATTTGCCTCCTTCTATTTTCCAACTGATATACAATGCTGTGTGCAATCTGAATAGATCTGTCCTTAACCACAGATCGGTGAACAATAATTAAAGATAGTGGTTACTTTATTACTTTTATACTGTTTGAAATAATCTGAATTTATGAACAGTGTTTGATCTATACCATGTTGTGTTGAGCTCATGAGAGCATGACCCTTGGTTATGTCCAGGAGAGAAATATGCCTCTGTTTCTGGTATCATTGATAAACTGTCATAATGCTGTTTGCTTATGAAATGAATAGCTATAAGCTAGTTCTTTTGTGGGGTCCTAGGGGGTGCCTCTGTTACTAGGACGAATCGGAGGTCACAATATCACCAAAGTGTATAATACCATGCAACTTTGAACAAGGAAAATAGAAGGAGCGTTAAGGTCATTTATGGGTGCCCTAGCTAGAGAGCTAAACATTATGCTATTCACTTCATGGACTTTGTACTTTTCACCTGATGGGGTACTACCTAATACTTCTTCAAATCCTATAATCATGTATGCTGTGCTGAGTAGTAGCAGATAAAGTATTGTTTGATTGTTAAGGTTTTGAAATGTTATGAAACTTGTTTGTTGTGTTGACGTTAAACGTCAAAAGGGGGGACTGTGGAAGAAATTGGGATTTCCTGTGTGCTTACATTAATCACTAATCAATAGAACTAGTCATTGGATACTAGTTAGTACGTTAATCATGTAAGCTTGCTATTAATAACAGTATATTGTGTCTATGTGTCAGGTTAATAGATGTTCGGGGTCAGGAGAAAGTACTGGCTAAACGGTCCTTGTCATGACTACAAGGAGAGCTCCAACTATGAACTCTCTAGTGTGAGAGTTGTCATGTGTTGGGAGCAGTGAATCTTTTTCTCTGAGACTGTTGTAACGTCATTCCTGCCTGACTGTCACAATCTATGTTTACATTCTTGTGCCCTATAAAAGATGGTCCTCCGGCTTTCGGAGCGGAGAGACCTGGTTGAGACCTAAGCTTGGTGTTGTGTTGTCATTTATGGTCAGAAGACTGTTTTTTTTTCTCCCAATCTGCAGATTGATAAATACGTATTAAAATCCAGAACTTAACTGAACTTAGTCACTCCGTTTATGAAGAGACAGACAAAACACTTTCTTCATCACGGTATAGCTCTGATAAACTAAGAGCTGAAAGAAAGTCGTTCAAGGCCCTGGACACACGTAATTGTGTGGAGGTAGACTGTTGAAGAGACTTATCCAATGTTAAGTTCACACAAGAGTTCATGTCTGCACCTATGATTAGACAGAAATCTTGAAAATGTGATAAAACTGTGTAGATTAGAGAAAAAATCTGGTTCATATTGAGATGGGGCATAGATGGAGATAAAGGCAAATTTATGTCCTGAGATGATAGTTTTTTTGTATGCAACCCTGCCATCCTCACTTCCAAACTTATCTAGTATATTTAATGATATGTTGCGTTTCAGTACTACTAATGTACCCCTGGTTTGAGAGTTCAGGGATGCAGAGGCAGCCACATAGTAGTGTCTATTTGCGAAGCGATGAGTGTCAGCAGTTCTTAAATGGGATTCTTGTACGAGAGCAACATCTACTTGTTGTCTACGTAAGAAGTTTAAGCAAGCCGTTCGCTTAATCTGGCCATTCATTCCATTAACATTCCAGCTAATAAAATGTAAATTAGCCATGGTTAGTTATCAGAAAATAATTTGTATATATACAATAGACATGTTGTTGAGCAGTGCAGCAATCCAAAAGTAAAAGATGTAAAAATAATAAAAACAGAGAGATCCATACCAACCCTGATAAACCCTGTCGCCACAACCCTAGCCCTCTCCAAAAAACAGAAGAGAGCTTGAAAAACATCCACACCCTTATTAAGAACATAATAATAACCCACATTTGAGACACCTCTTAAAGAGTCTGATGTTCCCCTAAACGTTGGACCCGTGATCCTTGAGTAGAGCACCATCCTCAAATTCCCGCAGCCCCCACCCCCCATTATAGATATCATAGGATACTGCAGTAAAGAACAGAACGAAGAAGAAGGGAAAAAAACCACTTTGGTAATTAAGAGTTTGAAGGTGAAAAAAACAAAAACGCAGTCAGCTTTGCTCCTGGCATCAAACAGTCCAAATAAGGACGCATGGCAGAGTTATATAGTAGTATTAAGTAAAATGAAAATACCTTACTCTTTTACCTTATTGTAAAGAAAAAGAAAACTAAAGATTTTAGCTATCGAGAGACTCAATGAAATCTTTCGCCTCTTGTGGAGTGTTGAGAAGATGGCTTGCTCCTCCGCGCATTGCTTTCAGCCTGGCAGGATAAAGGAGAAAGGTGCGGAAGCCCAGTCGCTGCAAAGCATCCATGGAGGCCGAGAAGGCCAGCCTGCGTCTGAAAGTTTGTGTGCTGTAGTCTGGAGAAAACGAACAGTCACTCCATCCACCTCCACCGTCGTTTTCCATGCGGCGCCTAGGATCCTATCTCTGTCAGTGAAACGCAACAGCTTCAACAGGAGAGTGCGAGGAAAGGGTTTACCGTTAGCGTCTTCCTTTGCTGCGCCTACCCGATGTGCACGCATGATTTCAACTGAACCAAGCTTCGGAAACCACTTTGGAATAGCAGCAGACAAATAGAGAAGCGGATTTGATGTATCCGAGTTTTCAGGGATCCCATGCACTCGTATATTGTCTCTGCGCGACATGTCTTCAATGTCAGTCACCTTGTCTTCCAGACTGGCACATAGTGCAGTTAGCTTGCTTACAGATGCAGAGAGGCGGATATCCACCTCACCCAGGCGGTTTTTACTTGTCTCCACGACTTCCATACACTTTGAAGCATCAGCCCGCATGGCCTAACCTGGTCCTAACCAGACTCTCGTACATTTCATTTGTACAGAGAGTCTGGCCTCACTCCATTGACTGTTAATACCCCACAGATGAAACTGGCCCTTCTAAATGTTAGATCACTAAATAATAAAACATTTCTAGTTAATGATCTGGTCAAAGAAAACAACTTAGACTGCATCTGTCAAACAGAAACCTGGCTAAACAATGACACGGCAACAGCAACTTTGATAGAAGCGTGTCCGCCCGATTACAACTTTCACCAAGTTTCTAGGACATCAAAAAAAGGTGGAGGAGTCGCAGCTATTTTCTCCTCTAAACTGTTGTTAAAAATCACTGAGCTAGGTGAATTCACATCATATGAATATCTTGCTATAGAGCTCAAACCGAATCAATACTTTTTGTTATTATATATCGGCCCCCCAAGCACTCGCCAATATTCATACAAGAATTCTCTGAACTATTATCACTGTGTCACTAGATATGACAAAGTAGTTTTAAACGGAGACTTAAATATCCAAGTAAATAAAAAAGCAGACCCAAGAACTATTGAGCTCTTAAATCTCCTCGACAGTTTCAATCTAACTCAACAAATAACAGACCCAACACACCGGCACGGAAACACACTAGATCTAGTGATAACAACTGGACTAAATATCAATAATATTTAAATAACTGATCTACCCCTCTCAGACCATCATTATATACTTTTTAATGTGGAAATTATCCTAACAAAAAACAAAAAAGAATTCTTAGTCCATAGAAGATATTTAGACGATACAGCTATGATGACATTTTCTGAACAATTTGCTCTATATGGTAGAGAACCTCAATGATGCACTATTATCTGTGTTAGACTCTGTTGCACCACTGAAAACCAAAAAGAAGTGCACAAGCAGAACCTCCCCATGGCTGAGAAATAAAATGTTAGTGAAACAAAAAGAAAATGCAGTGCAGCAGAGAGAAAATGGAGGAAAACAAAGAGCACTATCCACTACAATATCTACAAAGATACACTAACCACCTATAACAAAACCATCCGTCTAGCAAGGAGAGAATATTTCTCCAACATTATTACAGAAAATGCCAGAAATTCCAGAGTTCTTTTCTCCACCATTGACCAGCTGTTAACACTGTCCCTGCTCCACCTCCATCCTCAGCAGTTAAATGTGAAGAGCTTGCTTTGTTCTTCAAGAACAAAATATCTTTGATCAGAGCTAGTATTATTAATAGTGGGGTCGAAGCTGACAAAAGTAGATTCTGCAACATAACCATGAGCACATTTACCTGTATCACACTTAGTGAACTTTCCAAAATTCTCAGCGAATCTAACTCCACAACCTCAGATATTGATCCTATACCCACAACATTCTTTAAGCGAGTGTTTGATAGTGTCTCAGGTCCGGGGCTAGAGATTATAAACACATCCCTTAGAACTGGCGTCTTCCCAGATGCCTTTAAAACAGCTGTTGTAAAGCCCCTATTAAAGAAACCCAAATTGGATAACAGTCTACTTGCAAATTACAGACCAATATCAAACCTTCCATTTATTAGTAAAGTACTGGAAAAGATAGTTTTAGTCCAATTAAATTATTTTCTTGAAGAAAATAACATCCTGGAAGTCTTGCAGTCAGGTTTCAGGAAATATCACAGTACTGAAACTGCTCTCACCAAAATAATTAGCGACCTCAGACTAAACTCTGATGCAAATAAAGTCTCTATCCTTATCCTGTTAGATCTCAGTGCAGCATTTGATACCATTGATCACAACATCCTAATCAATAGACTGGAAAAGCTTATTGGGTTCACGGATAGTGTATTGAACTGGATGAAATCATATATCACAGGAAGGAAGTTTTATGTTAGTTTAGGAGACCATAGGTCCAAGAAACATGAGAACTGCTACGGGGTTGCTCAAGGAAGATGCTTAGGTCCATTACTTTTTTCTCTTTATATGTTACCACTCGGCGACATAATCAGAGAACATAACATAGATTTCCATAGCTATGCGGATGACACACAACTATATATATCGATGCAACGGCCATCAATTCCATTACCAACTGCCTGTTGGCAATAAACAAATGGATGAATGACAACTTTCTTAAATTAAATGAAGACAAAACCAAAGTCCTACTATGTGGCCCCAAATCCAAAAGAGAGATGCTTACTAAGAATCTAGGAGGCTTAACCCCTTGTCTTAAACCAGAGGTGACGAGTCTCAGTGTAATCCTGGACTCAGATTTGAATTTCAACTCTCACATTAATAAAGTGACCAAAACAGCTTTCTTTCACCTGAGGAATAGGGAATAGAGGAATAGGACGTCAGATGGTTGAGCGGTGAGGGAGTCGGGCTAGTAATCTGAAGGTTGCCAGTTCGATTCCCAGCCGTGCCAAATGACGTTGTGTCCTTGGGCAAGGCACTTCACCCTACTTGCTTCGGGGGGAATGTCCCTGTACTTACTGTAAGTCGCTCTGGATAAGAGCGTCTGCTAAATGACTAAATGTAAATGTAGGAATATAGCAAAGGTACGACCATTCATAAACCAAAATGATGCAGAGAAGTTAATTCATGCTTTTATATCCAGCCGGCTGGACTACTGTAACGCACTTTTCACTGGTCTTCCCAAGAAAACCACTGAAAGACTACAGCTCATTCAAAATTCTGTAGTCATACAGTGTCGATGGGTTTTGAAACACCAAAATCCATTGTTCAACTTTATAGATGTAGGACAGGACCGGGAGACTCGCGACCAGGTCCAGCGTTGGCCGACCGACGACCATGCAGGTGCTGACAACTCAAACCCCCCACACCACAAGGGATGTGTGTGTGTGTGGGGGGGGGGGGGGCAGAGAGAGGAGAGCAGGGATTAGAGAATGCCAGGAGCAGCTAACAGTTACAGTCATAATAGAATGAGATCCCTACCGGTCAAGTGTGGACTGGTGCAGCAATTTAACAGAGCAAAAAAGGGGTATTTGATGCAGCCCCACACACCAAGACAGCAACAGCCCCCCTCGGTTGGAACATGAAAGCTGTTCCAGGGGAAAGAACTCTAAAATAGGTTATACTTATAGAATAAGGATGGAAACAACCCGTCCCCCGTTGCCTCCAACTAGTAACATACTTACCTTTAACAGTCGTAGAATTGACTAAACAATAACATTTTTAACCTAATTTTAAATGTCGAAACAGTATCAGACTCCTTAATTGAGACAGGTAATTTGTTCCAGAGAAGAGGTGCTCTATATGAGAACGCCCTACCTCCAGCTGTTTTATTCTTAATTTTGGGAACCACCAGATAGCCGGCATCTTGAGATCTAAGTGTTCTTGCGGTGCAATAGGGTGCAAGGAGACCGGAGAGGTACAGTGGTGCCAATCCATGCAGAGATTTGTAGGTTAGTAGTAGAACTTTGAAGTCAGCTCTGGCTTGGATAGGGAGCCAGTGTAGAGAGACAAGAGTAGATGTTATGTGATCAAACTTTCCTGTTCTGGTCAATAGTCTAGCAGCAGCATTTTGCACCCGCTGTAATTTTTTTAGGTGGGTAATTGGGAGGCCAGAGAACAACACATTGCAATAGTCCAATCGGGACGTAACAAATGCATGTATTACTTTTTCAGCATCATCCTTTGAGAGAAATTTTCGTATTTTGGCAATATTACGTTGATGGAAAAATGCAGTTCTGGTAATTTGCTTAATATGGTACTCAAACGAAAGGTCTGGGTCCATTGTGACTCCTAAATTTTTTACCAGCTGGCTTTGAGAGACTTTGACGCTGTCTAGGTCTAAGGTCAGATTGGAAAAATTATTTCTATATTTTTTAGGACCGAAAATTTGAACCTCGGTTTTATCCGAATTTAGAAGAAGGAAATTTGTAGTCATCCAAGTTCTCAACCTAGAAACACATTTTTCCATAGCATGTGGAAATTCTCCAGACTTTATAGACATATATAGCTGAGTATCATCTGCATAACAGTGAAAATTTACCCCAGAGCTTCTAATTATGTTTCCTAAAGGCAGGATATAGAGTGAAAATAACAGAGGGCCTAGAACTGAACCCTGTGGTACTCCGTATTTTACAGTGGAGCTCCTGGATGAGCAGCCATCATAGTGGACATATTGTGATCTATCAGATAGATACCAGGGCTCGACAATAACGATGGCCCGATGGCCCGGGGCCAGTTAAAAGTAACGTCGGGACATTTACACTAGCAACTCACTGGCCCGATCGGGACACTGCAAATTATTGATTGAAAAAGAAATGAGCATTGTAAAAGTGAACATCCTTCATATGTTCTGCTATCTGCTAAATGCATAAATAACTTTGCAGCTCGTGGGGCGCACAGTTGGCAAATCAAGAGTTGAGTATTGAGTGGTTGTCAAATTGTAATTCTCTAATCTCAATACATTTTTTAACAACTGGCACGAGACAAAGTGAAGATGGCAGCAAAGTCGAGCTACGAGCTCAAACGGAAGCAACTTTTTTTATGGAACGAAGGTGCACTGTGTCGTCTGTTGTATGTTCCCGTCTAAAGCGGACAAAAGTAGATCTTTTTACACAGGCACCGACAATTTTCGAAAACAATCCCTGACCAGCCATGCTAGCAGACAGCACCTGGTTTGCGTGACAGCTAAGCGGATGGTTGACAATCCATCTTCCAGGCCGTTGACCATGCTGACCATGCTGGTCAGGAATTTAAATGTATATGCCCATCGTGTTATTGCACGACTTATAACAACGGCATATCACGTAATTAAGACGGGCCAGCCGTTCGCCTCGTTCCCCAAGGCTATTGAACTGCAGCAGAAGAATGGTGTCGACTTGGGTACTTAGTATCATACTGATGAAATGCTATGGAAGCTTTTATATATTAGCATTGAGGGACCAGAGGTTTCAGTTTCTGCCAGACAGTTAGAGAGATGGCTGTCAGCAGTGAAGAGGGCACGTCATGTTTTAGGTTAAAAGTCAATTGTTTTGCTGACTTTTTATTTTTTATCACTAGAAATGTGATTTCATTTTTTTTCTTTTTATATCCAGGATGTGTTTAATAAATGGTTAAACATGTTAACAGAATAACACAACTTAAAAGTCTTTGGTTTTGTTGTAACAATGATAAATTACAACTTTTAGGGGGGGGGGCCTGTAAAAATTGTCTTGGGGCCAGTAAGTTTCAAACCCGGCCAGTGCCAAATTTTTTTAATGTTGAGCCCTGGATACGATCTAAACCACTGAAGTGACGTACCAGAAATCCCAACATAGTTCTCCATACGTTCCAAGAGAATCTCATGATCCACCGTGTCAAAAGCTGCACTTAGGTCTAGAAGAACCAGGACAGAGATAGAACCCGCGTCAGAGGCTAACAGTAGATCATTGACTACCTTGGCTAATGCAGTTTCAGTGCTGTGGTGGAGACGAAATCCAGACTGGAGAGGTTCATAAAGCTTATTTGAGGAGAGGTGCTCAGTGAGCTGTTGTGCCTCAGCCTTTTCTAAAATTTTGGAGAGAAATGGCAAATTTGAAATTGGCCTGTAGTTGCTAAGACAACCTGGATCCAGGTTTGGTTTTTTAAGAAGGGGCTTAATAATAGCTTGTTTGAAATTGTTGGGGACTTGGCCAATTACAATAAATTCATTAATAATACTAAGCATGGGTGGTCCAATAATAGGGAGAAGTTCCCTACAGAGTTTGGCAGGGAGGGGATCGAGAAGGCAACTAGTGGGTTTCGAGGAGTCTATCAGCTCGATGAACGCTTCCATAGAAATAGGGTTAAAGTGAGTGAGAGCCTCAACATGCAGCATGCTTGGTATAGGGGAAAGTTCAGTGTTGATGGCCACTCCTCCAGGACTAGTCTGTAGTTTGTCCCTTATTGCATAGATTTTTTGGTCAAAGAAATCTAAGAAATCATTGGGAGAGAGATCTGAACTAACACAGAGTGTACTTTTCTTAGTGAGTTTTGCAACAGTATCAAATAGGAACTTAGTGTTGTGTTTGTTCTTACTAATCAACCTAGAGAAATATTCTGATCTGGACCTGATGAGGACTTGCTTGTACTCCATTACGCTGCGTTCACACTGCAGCGTTTTTTAACGCTCTGCATCGCTTGCCTTCCCACAGTACACCACGCTCTGGGGCGTGTTAGACAAGTTAATACAGAGTTGTAGTTCTCTAAGGTCACTGTTGTAGTCATGGCCAAGCGTACAGATTTGGGTTCATGTACTCACAATATCGATCAAAATACCACTTTTACACAACATTTATGTAAGTGCAATATTTTACTAGTGCAAAATTACAGTAGAATACATGTTACGCCACCGGTCACTCAACCAGTCGTTTGTAGGCTGGGCTAGTGAGCTAGCAGTGGCACAGAACAGTCACGTAATGTGACAAGACTAAATATAAAAGTAGGCTATAAAAACACACTAGGAACAATGACGACATCGGCAACCATGCACCATGCATTATTAGTTTAATGTATTCTTTAAATTCAGGCTCGTCACATTAGTAACTTTGTTCTGAACAGAACTGGGTGTGCAGACACATAAGAAAAGTTTCTCCTCCATCTTGAAATTGTCAAACCTAGAAATGTTTACCATGACGAACAGTTGCTACGTTACAAGAAACAAGAAACCAATCCGATTGGCCAACGCTAGCGTTTTCACGCTCCTCATTTACATAAAGTTGAGAAAATCCAACTTGCAATGCTCCGCTCGCCTTCCCACAATGCCCTACGCGAGTGTCAATGCCTGGTTTCATTTAAAATGAATTGGAAACCGACGCTCCGCGTCGCCCGCTCCGCTGCAGTGTGAACGCAGCGTTAGGCTGTCCTTCCAGGCCAGGCAGAAAACCTCCAATTTAGTGGTACGCCACTTATGTTCTAGTTTTCTAGTGGACCTCTTGAGAGTGCGGGTTTCCTCTGAATACCATGGAGCCAGTTTCTTGTCCTTTCTTTTCATTGGTTTGAGAGGGGCAACAGAGTCTAGGGATAGCTGAAGAACCAAATTCAGATCCTCGTTTTAGTATTTAATGATTTATTTGGGACGTCAAGTGCTTCTAGTGCAGCGGGTAGAATATTGGCCAGTTCCAGAGCTGTGTTTGGGGTTATGCAGCGGCTAGTAGAAATATTCTGAGTGCCTTCAAGGCTCTGGCAGAGGTCCATTTTGAAGGCGACCAGGCAATGGTCTGATAATATAGGATTGTGGGGGTGGCCAATGACGTCACTAATCTTGATTCCCCGCGTGAGAACTAAATCCAATGTATGCGAGTGAAGATGGGTAGGTTTGGAAACCACCTGAGTGAGACCTGTGGAATAAATTAGAGCAGTAAAGGCCTTACTTAAAGGGTCTTTTGGGTCATCCACATGAATGTTAAAATCACCCATAATTAAGATGTTATCAGTATATGTCACAAGATCTGTCGCACTAAAATTTGCAAATTCCTCCAGTAAGAGGGAATACGGGCCGGTATAGAGTAACTATACAAAATGAGGGAGGGGGGGCAGGAGTAGTAGCATTATTCCTTTTTAAAGTAGTTGGTGGTTTCATGCAAATTATTTCAAATGATTTAAAGGTATTTACAGATTTTAGGCTGAGGTTGAAGCTAGCTTTATATATCATAGCAACACCACCACCTTTCTTTGATACACGAGGGATGTGTGAGTACGCAAAATCCGGAGGCGATGCTTCATTCAGGGGGGAATAAACAAAATGACACATGTAGGACAATGTGAGTGGTAGTTTATGCCAGCCAGGGAAATCCGTCAAGAGCGTTGAGTTGGCTAGTTCATCAGGAACAGTAGCGTCGGGCTCCAACGAAGAAAGCCGCGAAGAAAGCCACGCCGAGTAAACACACTTTCTGTCTTTGTCTCTCTCTCTTTGTCTCCACTACAGAAGACAACAGACGTAAGATTGGTGATTCGGACTTTGTCAATTACGCCCCAAAACTATGGAACAAATTACCCATAAATATTAGGGAAGCAAATACGCTAGACATTTTTAAAAGACAGCTTAAAACCTACCTTTTTACCGAAGCATTTAAATAATTTTATCTCAGAAGGGTTTTACTATTTTTATTAGTTATATTATTGTTTTTCTAATTTGCTATTTTAATTATTACTTTTATCACTTGTATTATTGTTTTTATTGATTTTATGTAAAGCACCTTGAGCTACAATTCTTGTATGAAATGTGCTATATAAATAAAGTCTTACTTACTTCCCGAACCCCGTGGGGAGGAGGGCCACAACATCATGGCCACCAACAAAACTCAGCAAAACTAGATATAAGCTTTAGCTTATAGATATTCGGCAGCGTTGCCACAACGGACTCGCTTCGCTTGCATCTCTCTCCACCGCCATTACGGAACTACAACACAAACTAGCGCATGACGTCAACGTCATCGTTCTCAGCCACTCCCTCTGTTCGCTGATTGACCTGAAAAATCGAATGGCCAGACCTAGTACAGAAGCAAAATCAAAATTGAGCGGAAGTACGTAGGAGGGCAGAGCCAGGCTACGCATGGCCACCATTTCGCTCCTAAATTCTGCCATTTGTTCTGCCACCAAGGCTTGTGTTTTAGCTGAAAGTTGAGCCACCACCATCATCCACGAACTTAGGGATGGCTTCTGTCGTAGGCCGAAAACTGGATGTAAGACACCTCAGGTTAAGCTGGGTGGAAAACACCACGATATAGGGTTGTCTTGACATTTTGCCTCTCAGTAGGATACTGAGAGAACATCACATATTTACTAAACGCTCACAAGAGATAACGAGAGGCACCCACGAGAGCTCAGACCTTGTACGAAGAACAGAGGGCAAGGCAAACTGACATTTTAGGGGTTTGGGAGATAAAACACACCATGGCCGGCTAACGGCCATTTAGATAAGGGGTGTTCTGTGCACTATAAATGCTGTATGTATTCAATTGTTAAGTAGGCTCTCTATCTTGTGCTCGGAGAGACCTAACCGTATGTGCCCCTGCACTTGATCAAAAAAATCATTTACGTTTGCATCTGAAAACTTGGACCGACTCCGTGTTCATCCTTCGCACCTGTTCGGCTAAAAAGCTAGCCACCACACTTCCTTGAGAGCTTCTGCGACTGCTAGCTTGACTAGCTTGGCTAGCTCTTCATTGTCGACTGAACGAGGATTTGTCTGCTTAGCAGCCGTCTTCCTCAATGTTGTCGCCATCACCGTGTGTTGAAAACTTTTAGAAAAACAATCAAATCGACCAAAAGTTGAAATATGCGTTTAAAATGTTAAATTATAGGGGGAACCGCGGAGATGTTTTGAGAATCTACTGCAGCCCTCGTGATGATCACGTGACTCCATGTATTTAATTCTTGATCCATAACTGTGGTCGCTTTGCACTAATAATCTGGGAGTTGGTATAGTAAGAAATTGGATGATATTATACAGTGTCAAGGAACCAACAAAGACCAGAGTACAACATGGTTAATCTACTCATAAAGTGAATGTCATTACAGCTTACTGTGTGTTTGTTTGTTTGTGTGTGTGTCTATGGCCCTTGCAGTCTGGCATTGCTACTGAGGTTGACGTGAGCTGAAAAGGAGGGCCCAGTGCCTTGGAGGTGGATGTCAGTGGGCTGTCTTATATTTAAACCACAGTATTTTTGTCACTATGCTTTTAATTGTGGTCATTTGTTATATTGAGTTTTCTCTTGCTGACTTTAGCAAATCACCTCTTTCTCCTCTCACTATCAGCAGGGAAGCCATAGCCTACATCACAACTCCATATTTGGAGAATGCAATACATCCCCATGCATCACACCCAACCATTATGAAATTGAAGATGCTAGGTGCAAGCCCAAGACAGTGCAGTGTAGACAAGAGCGTTACCTTTGTTTTTTCACCTTTTACACTCTTGTCGTAGCAGAGACTAAAATAACGTGTACATATTTGAATAGTCATGTTGACTATTATGTAGTTGTACTGTAACCTTTCACAACCAAGTCCTTGAGGGTTAATAATTGTGCACTACACATGCATACAATTTTATTAAACTCTTTTCTATCATTACATGGCTCCGTCGTTGTTCTAGCTCGGCAAAGCAAGCTAAATTAAGCCTACATATTATGTTACTATTATAATGATGATGAGTGTTGCTTACTATTACTAGCTTATTTTTAATGCCATCGTTGTGGTGTTAACTGACATAAACTTCTAAGAATATATATATTCGTTATAACGACCATAACAATATTGTGGTTATCAGACATGATGTATACATCTTCGTCTTTGCTCCAGAATAACATGTCAACAATCTATAATGACGCCGTAACATGCCACGATATGATATTATATTAGGCTATAATTCCGTTTGTCATGCCATGAGCATAATAGCGTTCATTACAAAATGGTTAAATCCTTAACAACCGTCATGTATGTGTACAAACATTTTAAAAACTTGCTACAATAAAGGCAGGCAACTGTAGATCAAATCCTTTCTCCTTGTTCTCATTCAGCTCTGGTAAATCAGCGATTTGCTGATGTTCCCTTTTGTGCTCGCCTCGTTCGTATCCGCGAGCACGTTTCCAGGCAACTTTTCTTGACGTAGGTAAATACATGGGTGCTAGTTTACCCATTTCGGATTGGTTTCAAAAATCAGGAAAAAAAATTATATGAAAAAGCTAGTAGTATGAGCCAGGTTCGAGAATCGAACAAAAATTATTGGGGGAGATAGTTTTAGTTGACTGGAGTTAATAGAATAAAAATGACCGGACGAGTCAGGTAGCAAATCGGAAATGCAATACCACCTACATCCACCGGGGCCGTTGCCTCAATCCGAGGGGTGGGGGTCTGGGAGAACTCCCACTCTCGGGAAACTTCCGTGTTCTGCAGTTCCACTCTAGTTCCATATGAGGGCGCTAACAGTCGAGTGCAGAATGAATGGAGGTCTATGGAGCTATACCCCTCAAAATCCACTTTTCTCAGGATATAATTCTTTGTCTAGTAACACATCTGACAGGTTAGGCTCTCATTGTCAATACACATGCTAGAAAGAGTTTTGGCGTGCTAATGTTGTTGCTAATGTTGCTAATGCTCTGACATTCTGAATCCACTTCGGATGGAGCGGGATCTCTGGTCGTAGTCAGTCCTTCACTAACCAATCAGCATTCATTAGCAGAATGCTAGCGTTTTATGGGAAACAACGACTCACCCTGTAAGAAATCGAAAGGACATAAGTACTCATTCATTCAAATTATGACCTATAATCCATGTTGAACATGCAAAAACTACAATCAAATCAGAGATTTCTCAACGAAAATCAGGTGAAAGAGACAAATTTAGCCGTTTAGCTCCATAGACTCCCATTCATTTTGCACTCGACCGCGATCATTCCCAGTGGAACTCTGGTGGAACTGCAACAAAATTCGGTACAATGGGGCTTAATAGGAAGTGGGCAGGCTCTCCTTAAACAGGCTCTGACTGTACTGTAGCTAGTGGTACGCGCCAGTGGAGCGAGTGGTACGTGTCAGTGCCTCCACTGGCACGTGACAGTGGCTAGTGGTACGTGCCAGTGGAGCGAGTGGTACATGCCAATGCCTCCACTGGTACACGACAGTTATTGTTCTGGTGATAGTGATAGTGGTACGCAAGTGTCTCGTGACAGTTGCATTGGGTGTCTTGCAGCATTTTTGTTGACAGTCGCGTAACATTTTAGAATGGGAGAACAGGCTATAAACTTTTATTTTCAAAAAATATAAGTAAAACTGTTTGTGCAGACTCTAAACCATACTTTTGACTTCTCACTACAAGCTTACCATACAAAGTAGTCAATTTGTAATGTAAATAAGACTTGTACACACGTATTGACTTAGTAAAAACTTATTTTACTCAGAGTAACTGAATTTAAGGGTCTATTAATTTTATATTAAACATAAATCCCAAATAATTTAACATAGAAAAGTATATACTTATGTAAATATAAAAAAGTAGGCTACAATTGTTTCAGTATCCACTTAACAAAACACACAGGATTCAGAAATATCCGTCTTATATCTTAGGAATTGTTTTGTTGAAAAAGTTATAGCCTAGGGCTATATAATGTTAAAGAAAGCTATTCTAACTGTCTCGCAACACTCACATAGCGTATCCTGTTGTCTTCTGACAGTGTGCCCCTTAGTTAATTGGTTTAAACCAGAGCACTGTTGGCCCTTACAGTTCTACAACATTTTACTTTAGTGTTGGTGTAACCAATGGCGGGTAAGCTAAAATTTTCTGATTCTAACAATTTGGTTTTGAAATAAGGTCAAAAGATAGGCAAATTAGATAGGCTATTTGACTGTATGACATTGTTTTACCACAAATGGTATATTTGTCGATAGAAGTGTGGCTATTTGCAAGAGCACAAATCCCCGCTGTCCTGTTACCGTTGTCTCTGCAGACTGCCACTGCTGCGCGACACTCACATAATGTCTGCTATTAGGCCTATCTCATCACGTATTTTATGTGTATAGGCCTATGTATTTGGGTTAACATTAGAAGCGTTGATTACCGGTCGTATGTTTACATTTACATTTAGTCATTTAGCAGACGCTCTTATC
The DNA here is from genome assembly GCF_038355195.1 of Osmerus mordax. NCBI lineage: Eukaryota > Metazoa > Chordata > Actinopteri > Osmeriformes > Osmeridae > Osmerus > Osmerus mordax. The sequence continues at coordinate 15,394,405 of NC_090055.1, forward strand.
CAGAGCGACTTACAGTAAGTACAGGGACATTCCCCCGAGGCAAGTAGGGTGAAGTGCCTTGCCCAAGGACACAACGTCAGTTTGCATGACCGGGAATCGAACTGGCAACCTTCGGATTACTGGCCCGATTCCCTAACCGCTCAGCCACCTGACTCCTCTATGAAATGTTTACAGTGAAAAAAAATTTTTTTTCCATGGTAGTCCAGTTTGACCTTAGTGGACTGTGGGAGATCCCCAAACAAGCAGTCTGATAGGCACCTTGATTGACCATTTTGATAAAGTATACAAATGGTTTCTCTTCTTTTCTTGGCAGTTATGAATCATTTTGTTAACAACCTACGCAAAACCTACTCAATTTCTCAACAGAGAATTTCACGATTCCTTGCCTTTGTGAAAAAGGAACAGATCACAAACGGAGCCACTGGCACTGTCCAAAGTGTGAGAAAGTGATTTCGAGACAAAAAAACTTTCAAGTCCACCTTGAAAAACCTGGTAATTTGCCTAATGCATTATTGCCTACAGGAAAATATTTAATTTGAGTAATCTGTACCTGCATGCAAAATAATAACTTAATGGCAACTGTCTCATAGGATGTCGACTTGGTGAGACAACTGGTGATCAAGGTATGCCCTATATTTACCTTTACTTTACCTACTTCAACTTATCTACATAGAATCCACATACGAAACATCAAAACAAGTATCTTGCATAATTTATTTTCCTGCCACAAATCAAAGCGTTTACTTTTCTTTATTATGTTAAAATAATACAGTTTGACACATTTTAAATGAAAAGTCAATATTGCACAACATGTATGCTCCAGAACCCAATCCGATCCACCGATGTTGTGGCGGCCATGAAATTAAGAATAGGCTATTACTTGTGTAGCACTGTCTACAATGTGTTATTTTATACAAAATTGGGGAGTCAATAATTATATATATTTTAATTGTCCTATTGCAGTTAAACCAGAAAGTGACCGTCAGGAGTCAGTTGGCCAGGAGTTACCGCAGCCGGATAAGTGCAAATATTTCGAAGCAGCATTCGCAAATCCTGCCAGTCTAAGAAGGCATGAACGCAAGCGTCATGATAGAAGCACAGAGCCTGTTTTTTGTGTTGATGTGCAGAAAGGCCTTTTTTCACAGCGAAAAACATGAGGGCAAATAGTGCCAATACACATATGTAAATCCACCACATTGCAAATATAAGTGGAAAACCAAGTGTTGAATGTGAACACCTTCGCAGAGTCCAGTTGGCATCCCCTTATAAAAGACCAGCTTCTTTACAAATGTCCTCAGTGCAGTCAATGGTGGACAAAGGCTTGATTTCAAAGAGCAAAGAAAAGGAATGCACAGTAGTGATGTGTCGTTCGTGAACGGTTCGTTCATTTTGAACGAATCCTTACAAGGACTCGGGAGTAACGAGTCCCCTCAAAGAGTGATTCGTTCTTTTTCTCGTGGCCGCGCATCGGGACTGTTGCATAGGCTTCGGGTACGAGTATTTGGATCATTTTTCACGTGACCTGCATAGGCTCTGTAGTGGTAGCTAGAGGAAACGCTAGAGGGAACGATTCGTTCATTTCCCGACTCGGTCTTTCTACGAGTCTTTGGATAATTTTTCACGTGACCTGCATAGGCTCTGTAGTGGTAGCTAGAGGAAACGAACGAGTCATTCATTTCCCGACTCGGTCTTTCTACGAGTCTTTGGATCATTTTTCACGTGACCTGCATAGGCTCTGTAGTGGTAGCTAGAGGAAAAGAACGATTCATTCATTTCCCGACACGGTCTTTCTACGAGTCTTTGGATTATTTTTCACGTGACCTGCATAGGCTCTGTAGTGGTAGCTAGAGGAAACGAACGATTCGTTCATTTCCCGACTCGGTCTTTCTACGAGTCTTTGGATCCTTTTTCACGTGAACTGCATAGGCGCTTTACTGGAGGAAACGAACGATTCGTTCATTTCCCGACTCGGCGGATCCTTTTTTCACGTGACCCGCATTGTATTTTTTAGTAGAGGAAACAGTTTCCTCATTCCCTTTCGCATGGCCGCTGTTTTAGTAAGACGTGAATGATATTCGCTCCAGTCATCATACTGACTGGTTTTGTTATTTTCACTTTTGTTACATTTACACTTACAGTTTATTGCAGTGTAATTGTTTGCCGTAATAATTAAATGCTAGTGTGATAATAAATGACCAAATAATACAAACTGTCATGATACATTATTTTAATGCAGGAATTTCTTTAAAAATAGTATCTGCTGGTGCACATGTCATGCACTAACCTACATGAGAATATGATACGTGTTTGCAGTGGACGGATAGCCCCCCCCCCGTTGAAATGAACGAATGACTCGAAAAAAGATTCGTTCATTTTACTGAACGAGATTCAAAGAACCGAATCAGTAAAATGATCCGAACTTCCCATCACTAATGCACAGACGTGCATGAACGAGCAACAAAAGAAGGAGCATGCACAGTTTACCCTGTATTTTATGAGGAGCATGGCTATTCAGGAAGTTACGTCTACTTTTCGGTTTTCACTGGCACGATGGAAGCCTGGCGTTGTTTTGGCAGAACACGTGTGTCCTTTGACAAGGTCAAGGGTAGATGGTTCTGTCTGTGCAGCAGTTCGAAAAAAGTAAATCGCTGCACCCATATATATATGGCCATGTGGTGGCTCTTCCAGGAGAAACAGGAGCTTCTAGTCGAAGAGAGAGGCACCAGCAGTAGCAAAAGTGAGGAAAAAGATCGTGTCTGGCCAGTCCATAGACATATTGGGCCTCATTCTCGAACATTTTCTGAAGTTTCTTCTGAAATGTTTCTTACGGGCTTTGGAAAAACAACGTAAGAAAAAGACATCCGCCAAATTCATGTACGCTTGAAAATGTGTTGCTACGCAGCAGAAGCTTTCTGAGCTGTGCTCCCCCGAAAGAGTTTTCTTAAGTTGAAAGCGTGTCCTCGTGCTCCTGAATTTGCATACATACACGCCCCGACAGCTCCTTATAAGGGCACGCAACAGCAGTGACGTGTGCAGTCAGAATCAACACAATTAGGAAAGCAACAGGAACGCACGTTATGTCCAAGCGAAAAGCAATTGTGCCATATTGTATGCCTAGGGTGCACACTCGTCCCTTTAAATAGGTCGAGTGATCAGTGATAATTGGATGTCCTGGTTGAATTTATATTCAACCAGGACATCCAAGTCCAAGTGCAATTTAAAGGTTTTATTTGTCACATACAACATCATACCAGTAAGATAAGCAGTGGAATTGTTCTCCACTGAATCTAACAGTGTGCACACTAAGCAAGGTAAATTATTATAATTAATTTAATCCGAGGATGTCTGTAGAGTTGATGTGAACGCAATAACCAACGATTTCTCACAAATTCATTAACACTTCTAACACGGAGTTTTCTTAAATGCGATTCCCCTTGTGGTTTTTTAAGGAATCGCATTTGAGACAACTCTGGCCGATTTACGACTGCTATTTCGAGTTAGGAAAGTCTTCTGAAGTTCAGAACAAATCCCAGAGGAAAAAACTTTAATGAATGCCAAATGTTTTCCTAAATCCAATTCAAAAGAAATTCCTTCTTAAATTCTTCTTAACTGCGTTCGAGAATGAGGCCCATTGTCTGAAAACCAGGGCCAACACCTCCTGAACTATCAGAACCTAGAGTGGTAACCACCAATGCCTCAGTGTATTGATTGCTTTCAGTTCAGAGAGGTCAGTTTAAGAGTATTTTCCATGTCAACGGCCAAAGTGTAATTCATGTTTATTGCCAATATCTTAACTCTTTTTTCTACTTTTTATTCAGGAGTCAAAGTTGCAGTGAAAACCTGCCCAGTATGCAAAGCACAGGTTCGATTTCAGGATTATACCTCGGGCTACCACAATTTCAACAACAGAATTCTGCTGAGTATCCCGCTGTGTTCAATGCTTACCACAGAAATTAAGGTATGTCAGATCATATACCTACTGTGTCATGGTTACATCCATTATGGTTATATAGCACACATATTAAGAGAAATGTCACTGCTTATTTTCCGAAATTAGAACAACACAGCGATTGGCCGGTTCCAATCGATGATGGAAGATCACCTGGAAACTAGGATCCATCACAATACCGTCAGAAAGGCCTTTTTTCACTTTTCAGCTATGACTGATTACAGTTACAGTTTTTTCTGTAATCGATGTGGACACAATCCTCCAGTGCTCATTGCTGATGCAAACTGGAAAGTTGCCTTTGATCTTCCTGGTGGGTAATATGATCGATATGTAATATTAAACATTAAATAACCCATTACAAGTATATCAGTCCTTGACTAAATTAGGTTATTGCTATGACACTGTAGTAAGTCTCCTAAAAAGACCAGCTCCAGAAGACAATCAGCAAAAAGATCAGTGAACATTAAGGACCGGTGGACACAGCTTGAGAAACAGCTAATAGCTGTTGGGTTCTGTGATGGTAGGCCTTCATTACATTTGAAAATATAAAACATTTAGGATAAAAAAAAAGGTTTGCTGGCCTCAACAGTTTGGTAATACCAAGTTTGCATGTGTTTTCAACTGACACTTTCTAATACTTGAAATGCTTTTTATGTTTGACTATAAGAACAAGATCAAAAAAACTATTTTGCAGTGAGCTGACCTACTCAGGATTTGCTCCATGGGTTGGGGAATCCAGCAGGGTTGGTCCTGTCCTTCCAAAGACAGAGGTTCTTAAAGGACTGTCTAGGGTTAGGGTTAGCAGCTTCGCTGCTTGGCCCCTAATAATAATAATACTAACAATAACAATAGGTGCCTCGCAGCTTCGCTGCTTGGAAACCTCAAGTGTTTCTACCTTTTCTTATAATTGGTGGCCAAGCCGCGAAACCGTTTGTCCAGTACAGCCAATCGAAATCGGCAGCAGAGCCGCCAAACAGAAAGTTGTGTCGTATCTCAGCAAATCTTTGATGGATTCACGCCAAACTTGCTGCATGTACTCGGAACACTCTTCTGAGGATGTCGAAAGTTTCTTCTGGGTCATCTGACCTGCTTGGCCACCCCATTGCTGCTTGCAGCTATAATTGGGTGTGCTCAAGCCTTCGGCGAGAGCACAACCTTTGTTCTCTCACATATGTTATTATTATTTTTATTTTTTTTTGCCCCCCTAAAACTCAGTCAATATTTGGCCTACATAGACAACGTAGGTGTCAAAAGTTTCGGCTTGGTAGCGATTGAGTTGCTTCTATTGGAATTTACGTTCCGTTGCATGGTTTAGGCTTAAGTTAAGTTTTTGTGGCGAAAAGTGAAGCTAACGGTGGCTAATTTGCTAGCCACAGTCACTGACGTTACTAACGTCACTGCGTCACTAACGTCACGAAAACACGCGTGACTACCTTTGCCAGAACATTCGTTTAGCATCTGTTAACTTGGGGGATAGCTAGGCTAACTATAGCTTTACTGCAAGGCAGCTGCAGAAACGCCACAAGAAAAGAGGCCAGGGTGATAACTATTTACTAATTTTACTTTGTGATATGACACACAATTGTGATGTGTAATGTACAATATAAGCTGATATTATTAAGGAAGTACATCTACTTTCAGAAACAGTAGTCTACTATTTCACTGAAATATTAGCATCATGACATTAGCCTGTGTTGCCCGGGCAACACATACTACAGTGGTCTATGATGTAGCGTTATCTGTTTTCAATCGTTAAAATAAACATTCCTCACATATACATTTTCGTTGTAGGATTTATTCTGACATTAGAAAACGATTTGTTGGTGAAATTACCATTACCTGTGGTTTCAAACCAGTGTAGCTCACTGCAACGCTGTAGCTTACGCGAGACACACTACTGTACAAAAACATCTACACTAAACAGCTGTTTAGGAAGTCAAACGGCGACAGAACATGTTCGGCACTCCCCTTACTTAAATCAAAAGTCTATCTAACTACTAACCTGAACTTCATTGCCACAGCCTAAACGTTGTCAATCTGTTCATGAAAATAATTAATTTCAGTTTAAACCGTACAACGGAACGTTAAATCCAATTCAACCAACGCAATCGCTACCAAGACGAACACAGCAGTAGTCTAGTACTGTACCGTAGTAGTACAATTTACCGGGGCAGCTTCTCCACACAGGGCTATATCGCATTTTGCGTTGTTACTGACAATGATCGCTACCAGTGAGCTTTTTATGAATGAGCGATTTTCCACTAAATAAATGTCAATCTTATTTACGTTTTGGGGGGCATATTTTCAGTTAGCAGATGGTACTGTTTGAATCGCGATTCCATCTTCTACTGCCGGGTAACGTCGTAGAATAATCTTCAAAGGGGGTTCTTTATTAATGAATGAATGCAATGAGTAGGTTAAATGCCTGAAAATATCATGAGAAGGGAAAAACTTAAAATGACGTTTAAGTCATAGAGATTAGGTCAATTTTTACACCGGTCTGCCCAATTTATTCGTTTTGTTTCAACGATGAGGCTGCCTCTTGCAGGGGAAATGAGAAGACATCTATTTCATTCTACACTTCACTCGTATTTTCAGTTGTAAATGAGCAGCAAAAAAAAAATGCTTTTAAATCTATGTCATCTTTATAAATAATAAGTATGCATTTTTATATAAAATATACAGAAATATCAGTTGTAAAAATGTCATTCAAAAACGGACCCCTGTGCAACCTACGCAAACAAGCACACCCTACAATTTCCCCAGAAATTGTACCCTCTCTAGTTGGGTGTGCTTTGCCTTCGGCAAGGGCACAACCTTTGTTCTCTCACATATATATTTATTTATTTTTATTATTTATTTTCGCCCCCCTAACCTGCAACGCTGTAGCCTACGCGAGACACTACAAAAACATCTACACAGCTGTAGGAAGTCAAACGGCGACAGAACATGTTCGGCACTCCCCTTACTTAAATCAAAAGTCTATCTAACTGCTAACCTTAACTTCATTGCCACAGCCTAAACTTTGTCAATCTGTTCATGAAAATAATTAATTTCAGCCTAAACCGTACAACGGAACGTTAAATCCAATTCAACCAACGCAATCGCTACCAAGACGAACACAGCAGTAGTCTACTGTACTGTAGTAGTACAATTTACCGGGGCAGCTTCTCCACACAGGGATAGCGCACTTTGCGTTGTTACTGTTGTTACTTAATGATCGCTACCTGTGAGCTTTTCATAAAAGCGATTTTCCACTAAATAAATGTCAAACTTATTTACGTTTTTGGGGGCATATTTTCAGTTAGAAGATGGTACTGTTTGAATCGCGATTCAATCTTCTACTGCCGGTAACGTCGTAGAATAATCTTCAAAGGGGGTTCTTTATTCATGAATGAATGCAATGAGTAGGCTAAATGCATGAAATTATCACGAGAAGGGAAAAACTTAAAAGGACGTTTACGTCATAGAGATTAGGTCAATTTTTACACCGGTCTGCCAAATGTATTCGTTTTGATTCAACGATGCCTTTTGCAGGGGAAATGAGAAGATCTATTTCATTCTACACTTCACTCGTATTTTCAGTTGTAAATGAGCAGCAAAAAAAAAATGCTTTTAAATCTATGTAATTTTTATAAATAATAAGTATGCATTTTTATATAAAATATACAGAAATATCAGTTTTAAAAATGTCATTCAAAAACGGACCCCTGTGCAACCGACGCAAGCAAGCACACCCTACAATTTCCCCAGAAATTGTACCCTCTCTAGTTATTGGGTGTGCTCAAGCCTTCGGCGAGAGCACAACCTTTGTTCTCTCACATATATATTATTATTATTATTCTTTTTGCCCCCCTAAAACTCAGTCAATATTTGGCCTACATAGACAAAGTAGGTGTCAAAAGTTTCGTCTTGGTAGCGATTGAGTTGCTTCTATTGGAATTTACGTTCCGTTGCATGGTTTAGGCTGAAGTTAAGTTTTTGTGGCGAAAAGTGAAGCTAACGGTGGCTAATTTGCTAGCCACAGTCACTGACGTTACTAACGTCACTACGTCACGAAAACACGCGTGACTACCTTTGGCAGAACATTCGTTTCGCATCTGTTAACTTGGGGGATAGCTAGGCTAACTATAGCTTTACTGCAAGGCAGCTGCAGAAACGCCACAAGCAAAGAGGCCAGGGTGATAACTATTTACTCATTTTACTTTGTAATATGACACACAATTGTCATGTGTAATGTACAATATAAGCTGATATTATTAAGGAAGTACATCTACTTTCGGAAACAGTAGTCTACTATTTCACTGAAATATTAGCATCATGACATTAGCCTGTGTTGCCCGGGCAACACATACTACAGTGGTCTATGATGTAGCGTTATCTGTTTTCAATCGTTAAAATAAACATTCCTCACATATACATTTTCGTTGTAGGATTTATTCTGACATTAGAAAACGATTTGTTGGTGAAATTACCATTACCTGTGGTTTCAAACCAGTGTAGCTCACTGCAACGCTGTAGCTTACGCGAGACACACTACGTACAAAAACATCTACACTAAACAGCTGTTTAGGAAGTCAAACGGCGACAGAACATGTTCGGCACTCCCCTTACTTAAATCAAAAGTCTATCTAACTACTAACCTGAACTTCATTGCCACAGCCTAAACGTTGTCAATCTGTTCATGAAAATAATTAATTTCAGTTTAAACCGTACAACGGAACGTTAAATCCAATTCAACCAACGCAATCGCTACCAAGACGAACACAGCAGTAGTCTAGTACTGTACCGTAGTAGTACAATTTACCGGGGCAGCTTCTCCACACAGGGCTATATCGCATTTTGCGTTGTTACTGACAATGATCGCTACCAGTGAGCTTTTTATGAATGAGCGATTTTCCACTAAATAAATGTCAATCTTATTTACGTTTTGGGGGGCATATTTTCAGTTAGCAGATGGTACTGTTTGAATCGCGATTCCATCTTCTACTGCCGGGTAACGTCGTAGAATAATCTTCAAAGGGGGTTCTTTATTAATGAATGAATGCAATGAGTAGGTTAAATGCCTGAAAATATCATGAGAAGGGAAAAACTTAAAATGACGTTTAAGTCATAGAGATTAGGTCAATTTTTACACCGGTCTGCCCAATTTATTCGTTTTGTTTCAACGATGAGGCTGCCTCTTGCAGGGGAAATGAGAAGACATCTATTTCATTCTACACTTCACTCGTATTTTCAGTTGTAAATGAGCAGCAAAAAAAAAAATGCTTTTAAATCTATGTCATCTTTATAAATAATAAGTATGCATTTTTATATAAAATATACAGAAATATCAGTTGTAAAAATGTCATTCAAAAACGGACCCCTGTGCAACCTACACAAACAAGCACACCCTACAATTTCCCCAGAAATTGTACCCTCTCTAGTTGGGTGTGCTTTGCCTTCGGCAAGGGCACAACCTTTGTTCTCTCACATATATATTTATTTATTTTTATTATTTATTTTCGCCCCCCTAACCTGCAACGCTGTAGCCTACGCGAGACACTACAAAAACATCTACACAGCTGTAGGAAGTCAAACGGCGACAGAACATGTTCGGCACTCCCCTTACTTAAATCAAAAGTCTATCTAACTGCTAACCTTAACTTCATTGCCACAGCCTAAACTTTGTCAATCTGTTCATGAAAATAATTAATTTCAGCCTAAACCGTACAACG